>NC_086445.1:295040684-295656756 GCF_028390025.1 Pseudophryne corroboree | reverse complement strand
GAAAAAATTGGTATGGCAATATTCAGTGTGTCGGATTTTAAAATAATTTGTAACCCAATGCCAAAGAGACACAATTTAGCCAAATCAGTGATGGAAAAAAATCACTCATAGATGTTAACTGAGGGATGGACCAGAGTCTTAAATGAGTTAACACTTTTTTGGCCACTGCCTCACTGGAAGGGAAATGTATGGTTTGGTGATCAGGACAGTGCTCCAGAGCAAAGGTGATTACAGTTCTTTTGGGTCACAATTGTCTGCTAGGCTCTATGCATGATGAGAAAAAAACATACAGGGTAGTTTGTCTAAGAAATGCTAGTACAAATATGCAGGTGGAAAACGAATCCAAGAATAAATTTAATGAGAGTTAAAATTGTTCATTTTAGATGTGACAGATTTGCCAAGGCTAATTATCGTCCTATGGTTAGGTTCTCCCAAGATATCAGTGAAGATATGGATGAAATACACTTTTTTTTTTACTATAACTTTCACATTGGTATTGCATGATAGATTTATGAGAAACAGCAAATACCCTCATGTGTCACTTTCAATACAGGAGCTGTTATGTGCAATGCAGTGGCACAGTGGATTTATATGAGAGGTTGGCAACAAGGTCCCACAAAATCAATGCTTACCTTTAGGAAATTATAATCAAGCGCCTCTGAATGGTAGAGAATTTCACTGTACAGAGAACCATAAATTCCTGATTTCTAGGGAGCTGCGCCGCGATTGGATGGTATAATCACGTGATCGGGAACTTGTCCCTCGATTGGCGCAGCTACACTGTGATATTTCGGTTACCAGAGACATTCTGGTTAGCCCTGAGGAAATTATTTGTGATACGCGCGTTGGCAATTCACACCCCACCTATGTGTTTAACAAAATGTGCATGTTAATTATGTGTGTTTTGGTCAGAATTTGATATATAGAAGTGCGGACTCTATATACTAAGGGACATTGATAGGGCTCATACCACATGTGCATTGTGCAATTACAAGTTATGCAGCCACAACTAATATGAGATAAGCACAGCACATGCAATCATGGTTTATTGAGTCAGAACGCAGCAGTATGGAATTTTAGCACAGAGTGCATGCAGTTACATATAACACATTATGAACTACAGTGTAACTATTTAAGGATGGCAACATTGTTTATAGATACAGTGAGACAACTGTGTGAATATAACAGCTTGAGAGTCAGGCACTCTGGATATATGCCTGCAAGATTCCATGAACCATTATGAGCAACACATAGAAAAACATGAGGATTATTTAATATATAAAGTTTATTGTACCAGACCACTTTTGACTGGTCAAACTATATAAATCTCCTGTGTTGAGAACATCTTAGTCAGCTCTAGAACTTGACTCAGACTGCATTGATAGTGCAGTGTTCCCCCCAAACTGTCAACCCACAATGATCATACTAATTATGGCTATCTATGTAATATCATACTGAATAAGATATTGACAACTAGTGATTAAGGAAATAAGAACATTCACAACAGTGTGCTATATTCCTAAGTATGCTGTATGAATAGGCGGAAATTGCCAACAGCAATTAATGGAAGGGAATAAAGATGTACACATAGGGCCAAATGTAATAGAGTGAGAGTTTCAAAAAGTGAGAGATTTGGTAAGGTTTTGCAGTTTTTTTTAAGTGGCAATCATTTACACAGCAAGATCAACCTGGTTTTGCAGTGTAAATGATTGCCACTTTAAAAAAACCTGAAAAACCTTACCAAATCTCTCACTTTCTGAAACTCTCACTCTATTACATTTGGCCCATAGTGTTTATATTAGAACAGTGAACTACATTTGGTATCATTGACAGCAGAGACTGAGAACGCTAACCAACATTATACTCACATGCATTAAATACTATACATCTGTATTGATATTATTATTAGATGCAATATATGAAGCATCCAACCTGTCCTAGTATCAAGGGAAAACCAGTACTATTGTTAGCAGATGTATAGTGAATCAAGTTGGAGTAAGTGAAAGGAAAACACTAGCCAGCAGTGTAATAAGATTCAGCTAACTAACTGATGTTGAGCCCATTAAGACCATCCATTAATCTAGTACTTGGTATAATATAGAATACCGCACTCAAGGAGCCCAGATCATATGAGCATGATAAGATTTAATTGACATTTATTTAGTTGGGACTATATATATTCTGTTATAAAAAGGAAATTTTGTATCCCGCACAGAACATAAACAATAATAAATGGATACAATTGTATTTAAACCAGCTTGTTCAAGAATTTTCTTACATTAATTTAATATCAACGCCGGTGGTGCTCCACGGAACTGAATATCACATACTCTAACGAAGGAAACCCAGAAATGATTTCCAGAAGAAAAAAGTCCCTTTGTGGAGCACTCTTTTGTGTGTATAATTAGTGATTAAATAAAACATAACTTTTATTCACTCTTGTTAAAAAACTAACTAGACATGAACATACAATACAAATACAATAAACATATATATATATATATATATATATATATATATATATAATGCGCTCACCAAATAATAATGGTAGTGGTGGTATTTTAAAGCATCAAATGAGTAAATACATGTAACACATCACTGCACCAATCGTTAAACTTTAATTCTAAAACTTTAGATGCTATTTCATAGTCATCTCCAGCTAATGGTACCCTTGAAATTAATCTTAGTGAATTAAACATTTTTCATACAATTCATTCATAGGCTATCTGTTTATGATAACATACATTAAGTCATAAACGATATGCCACAGGTGCTGCATTTAAACATGATATCATGATTTAAATAAAGCCACATGAATAAATCATAACTCATGCTCCCAATGGTCAGAGAAAATTATCATCCTGAACATATGACTTTAAAAATTGTTATCATGCAAGTTACCCAGAAAGCCAAATATCTGCATTAATACTTTTTTCTTGTAACAGTTATTGTCATAGCATGGCTTCCATGCCCTCTCCCTTATATAAGTGTCAGGTCTAAGTTTCAGTGCACAAAAATAGGATAGAAAGAGACAGCATGAAGATATGCCGCCCCTTCTGCTGCCGCCGTCTTCCGTGAGCGGACAGGGGTGAGAGCGGGACAGGCAACCGCTGATCACGAAACGGGAGATACAGTGATAAGCCCTTGCTCCTCCGTTTGCGGTGTTAGATGGCCCTGATTACACTAGGCATCGCAGGGACCAAATTCGCCACCGGGAGCAGGGCAGACACCGAAATTGATAAGATAGAGACACACATCACGTATTGAATACTATAATAATTAATTAATCTGATACTGGTTATGTCAATGGAATTAATTCCAGACAGACCACGCTATAAGTGTCTAAACTGTATCCCAAAATTTTAAATTTATTGTACTGGGTAACAATACATTGAGAAATTTACTGTCTCATCTAACCTAGTGCATTGGATTGAATTAATTAATGAGCAACACAGTATCCCTAGCATGAATGGATTCAAATAAATAACCGGTAGATTGAGAGATAGGGACAGCGTGGGAATCTGCAGCCCTTTCTACTGCCTCCGTCTTCAGTGAGCGGACGGAGGTGAGAGCGGAGCTTGCAGCACGCTGGCCGGAGAGAGAGATACGGTGTGCGGCCCCGTCTCCCGTGTGCGGTGTTAGGTAGCCCTGGTAACACACTGCATAGCAGGGACCAAATGTGCTGCCGGGAGAGGAGAAGACACCTGAAGGGGGAAAGCCAGGGTACCTGACTGGTTAGCTGGAGGGTGTAGATGTGTGAAGGCTGTTCCCCCTGCAGCGGGGAATCAGCAAACGGCCAGAAACATATATATATAATGCGCTCACCAAATAATAATGGTAGTGGTGGTATTTTAAAGCATCAAATGAGTAAATACATGTAACACATCACTGCACCAATCGTTAAACTTTAATTCTAAAACTTTAGATGCTATTTCATAGGTCACAGTACCTATAACAAGATAATTGATTCTATAGATACTGCACAGCACATTGGGTGTAGTGTGTGGTTTTAATAATATATGTTACACCTTGTCTTTCACTTGTTCTTTATTGGTTTTAATATTTCACAGTTACTGACTTTTTAACAAAGTGGAATTAAAAGTTATATTTTAAGTGTATAATTATTTGTACTAGTGCGCCACTCTATGAACAAATACTTTTCTCTTTCTTCAAAACAATTTCTCTACTACTGTATCTCATTCCATTAATAACATGAAATTACAATTTGCTGGCTTTATTAAAAGTCATTTAGGACATATAAAACTATTAACCAATTGGGGCAAAAAAGGGTACCCATACCAGAGTGCATGATGTTGTCAGCATGTCTTGTAGGTAAAAATTCACTCAAGAATAGAGATAACCTTTAGCAGAAAACAAACAGCCTTAACAGTGATGTGTTTCAACCCACAAGGCTGATCTGCTCTGTTTACTGAGCCAGTTGATATAGGCCTTGAAAACAGTGGTTGGGCCTTTTTTTCTAATAACAACCTCTGCTGTTGATTAAGAGTCCCAATATGACATGGAGTGGCATTATATTGTTTGTTATTAGCAATTCATGTGCAGATATTAACCACTAAGAGGCCACTTCATTTGAAAGAAAGGACTTAATGGCATCATCACATTCCCACAATTATTAAGATATATAAAACCTGCTAAATTCAAGGTGAAGCAATTATCAGGGGTGAGCTGTTAGGTGACTTTATACCGAATCTGAATCTTTGCAGGACTTAGGATAAGTCCCACTTGTCTTTAGCAGGAAAGAAATTAATGGTATATACAGTGGACAATGAAACTTAGGAAGGACACATTATCTTCCTATAGCCACATCCCTATAATATTTTTGTTAATATTTTAAAAAAAGTATTGTTTTTTTCTCAATAAAACTTTCATTAAAATTTGTCATTGTGTTATTTATTTAGTGCTTCATTTTAAAAATCAGTGGTCTTGAAGATTAGTTCAGTTAAAAAGTCATGTATTGTCTTTTGATCACCTGTGGTCATCAGACAATATCAACCTGCACTGTAGAATTTCGAGTAGAACTGATGGATGGGGAGGGATCTTTTGAACCAGGGCTGGATTATTGGAGTAACAGCTGGGATGGTCACCCTGGGGCCCCCCATATATTATGGACCTCCACACACTGTTCCCCAGAATAGGCCACTGGCACTGCTATTATTAACTTAAGACAATAGTGCACAGCATTTAGCTGTGTCTCAGTTCTCCCTCCTCTTCAGCAGATCAGCTGTTCCCTAACAGCAGCTGCCAAGGAGCTTCAGTACACAGTCTTGTGAGATAATGATGTCACACACGGCTTCTGGACACAGAAGGAGCTGAGCCTGAGTGGCTAAATTAGACCACTGAAATTAGAATTCAGTCAGTTCTGGCCTCAGCAGCACCGTATTCCCTTAGTTTGGTCCCCCCATGTGGTGCAGACACATACTGTGGAGCGTTGGTGCAGCGCTGCCTGGCTAGTGACACGGTCCCTGATCGGACTTGCACAATATAATGTGAGTTTAGTTTACAGTTCATCTACATCACAGGAGGTTTTCTGGCGGCATCGTCCTATATATATATATATATATATATATATATATATATATATATGAACATTCCTCAAGCTTGAGAATCCCTCCTCAGCCAAAAGAAAGAAACCAGCACACCACCAATAATCAATCCATAAAGTGCTCTATTTCAGCATGGCAGCATGGCAATAGTCAGAATTATAATCACATTATCTTCCAGTTAGGATAAACATGATACATCACATGTCCCACTGGTAAAAGGAGAGTACTGATCCCCTCTGCCCGACAGCTGTTTCGATGTTACCACCTTCCTCAAGGGCATCCACCTTGAGGAAGGTGGTAACATCGAAGCAGCTGTCGGGCAGAGGGGATCAGGACTCTCCTTTTACCAGAGGGACATGTGATGTATCATGCTTATCCTAACTGGAAGATAATGTGATTATAATTCTGACTATTGCCATGCTGCCATGCTGAAATAGAGCACTTTATGGATTGATTATTGGTGGTGTGCTGGTTTCTTTCTTTTGGCTGAGGAGGGATTCTCAAGCTTGAGGAATGTTCTGCTATATTTTTTATATGGAATTACAGCACCCAGATTTAATGATGAAAATGTGTGCGGCTTTTCTGTTTTGCTCTGTAAATATATATCTACTATATAAAAGTGAAAATTTGTCTCTCTGCCTTGCTATACAAATCCACAGTTTACAAGCAAGGATCAGGAAATTCGACATACAAGAGTATTAAAACCCCACTGAGGCATCTAAAAAAATTAGAAATCCCTAGCACCCATAGGGGGGGGGGGGGAGACAGCAGCACAGAGTATATCAGGAGACAGCATAACTCCAGAATTGCTGGAGCAATATACTCAAAAATTGGTAAACATATGCCTTACAATCTGGGAACAAACACTGTAGGGGGAAGACACCCCTAGCACCCTTAAGGGTGAGGCAGCAGCACTAAGTATTTCAGCAGACGGCATAACTTTGGAATGCCTGCAGCAATTTCCAACAAACTTGGTACACATATGAATTACACTCTGGGAACAAAGATTGTGGGGGTCAGACACCCCTAGCACCCCTAGGGGTGGGACAGCAGCACAGAGTATGTCAGCAGACAGCATCACTGTTGAAAGGCTAGAGCAATTTACACCAAACTTGGTACAAATCTGACTTACAATCTGGTAACAAACTCTTTTGGGGTTAGACACCACTAACACCCCTAGGGGTGAGGCAGCAGCACTGAGTATTTCAGCAGAGAGCAAAACTCTGGAATGCCTGTAGCAATTTACAACCACCTTGGTACACATATCACTTACAATCTGGGAACAAACACTGTGGGGGTCAGACACCCCTAGCACCCCTAGGTGTGGGACAGCAGCACAGAGTATGTCAGCAGACAGCATAACTGTGGAAGGGCTGGAGCAATTTACACCAAACTTGGTACACATCTGACTTACAATCTGGGGACAAACTCTGTGGGGGTTAGACAGCCCTAGCACCCCTTGTGGTAGGAAATCAGCACAGAGTATTTCAGGAGAAAGCATAACTCCCAAATGCCTGGACCAATTTACAACAAACTTGGTACACATATGATTTGCAATCTGGAAACAAACACTGTATGGGTAAGACACCCCTAGCACCCCTAGGAGTGAGGCAGCAGCACAGAGTTTTACAGCATACAGCAGAACTTTGGAATGCCTGGAGCAATTTACACCAAACTTGCTACACATGTGACTTACACTCTGGGGAAAAACACTGTGGGGGTAACACACCACTAGCACCCCTAAGGGTGGCCCAGCAGCACAGACTATATCAGGACATGCATGATATGTCAGTGATCACAGTCCTGCATGTGACAGACTTCAGTGACATGATGTGAGGAGGGGAATGGAGGTAGCATGACAGTTATATAGTGGAAGTAGCACTGTCCCCCCAGCAGCATAGAGTATATCAAGAGATACATAATGTGCTATGCTATATAAGAAACTGTAAATAAATCAATAATTTCACATGGCCACTGACATGATGTGAGGACAGGAATGGAGGCAGCAGGAAGCCACAGATTGAGAGTTGTATAGTAGGAAGAGCAGGGTCCCTTGGGGGAACAAAAAGGGGTCCGGCCACTACACAAAGTGCATCAGGGAAGCAAGATATGCCTTTATACTAGATCTCCAACCAACGTAAATTAACAAACAACTATCATTCTTATTCACCATCCTCATCCCATAGCAAAGCATGGGTATTCAGCTATCTACAATGTTATTTATACTGTGTGTTTAATATTTATGGATTAAGATATCAGAGGAAAGTTTATTTTCAAATATTGTAGCTGGTTGTTATGAAATGAACCCTCATACCAAAAAATCACCTAAATGATAAAAACTTGTTAGCTCCAATACTCTTCAGAGAATTTATTATAATTTTCTTTGCAATTGAAAAACAGTTTCATATATCACATATATCTTAACCTTCATGGGTCAGATGTTATACACAGGAATTGCTATCTACCTCAGCTCTTTAGACAGCCCATCCTCCCACTAGTGTCAAGATCAATCATCCAACCCATTTCATCTGAAAAGACTTCCTCATGGGTCTTTTGTAAATGCAAGTGGTAATATCATACCATAACTTTTGACATATATCCAAACAGGTAAATTGGTAATTAGATTATACAGTATGTGACAAACCTATAGATCACTTCCTTATAGCCCTTAGTGTGCTGTGAGCCAGTGTGCGTGATCGCAGTGCTGTTCAGACTGATAAACTTTATTAGTCTGAACAGAACTGGGGTCACACACACTGGTTCACACTGGTGATTTTTGGTATGAGGGTTCATTTTAGAACAATCAGCTACAATATCTGAAAATAAACTTCCCTCTGATCTCCATCCATAAAGAAATCTTTGGAATCACAAATGGACCATTTGAGAACTTTGATGTGCCTTTGATTGTGGACACTAAGTGCTCCCCTCACCATTTTTGTATTCATTTGTTTTTTGGTTCTACACTGGCGAGAGGACCTGTCTGGGGACAGCTGCTGACTCCTCTAAGGACAAAACTATCCCAGGTGGACTCGAGGACTGGTTTATACCCTGGTCTGCTAGCGCATTTTGGTATTGTTTTATATATATTTATATTTTAGTCCATAGTATCAGTCCTGCGGTTTAGGCCTCTGTTTGCGTGATCTCTTTCCCAAATGAGATCAGTGCTGCATCTCCAGACTCCAAGCCATGGTGACAATTTCTAAGAGATTATGATAGTAATGGAGAGTGCACACGTGAGAATAGTATAAAACAACCTTTACTAGAAATATAATCTCACATACAGTACATGTCAGTTTAAAACAGCAAGTGCGTTACAAAGGATCGATTCACTGCATGAATAGACCAGTCTCTCTTCTCCATCTCGGATCGTCAATAAGACTTGCGCCGGCTCAATTGCGGATTATGTTATTTCGACCAAATCAGTAGGTTACACGTGACATGTTTCATCTCACGACTACATCAGGAGAATATATACATATCACTTTGATAGTTTTATTGATGGGGCCCCCACAGACCGTATTACGGCCCTGTTTTGAACCCAGAATGGGGTAGCCACAAGTCCCAATACTGATGACTGCTGTGGCTTTGGACATAATAACAGTGGGTGAAGTGCACTTCCACATGCAGATACATTGACATTCTGCATACACAAATGGTTTTTCGCATGATCATAAGCTAGTGTGGCAACCCAGAAGAAATTTGTATGCTCCTTTAATTGTTTAAACCAGTGTTTTCTAACCTTAAAGACATTTTACTGGCACAGCGAGAGTTAACAGAGTGGACCGGAGCCCGGTCACATGTTCTAGCGGTGAGGTGGCAAGATTTGATTGGATGGAGACTGAGGAGCAAGTAGAGCCTTGTGGAAGGAAGTTGTCACATGGGCTATTGAAAGTGAAGTGAGGATAGTCTTAGAGACTTCAATCGATTTGTGCATTTCGTTCTTATTGATGTTTTTTGAACATTGTACTCTTTTTGAGTTGTTTGTTGAAAATTGCATTCATTGCTACTTACATATCTGTGATTACATTTATTATGAATCAGAATCATTATTAACCACTGTCTTAAGCCAGGCCAGAGTCCACATTGTGTCACCCAGTGTAATGTGAGCTGTCGAGTGGTTTAGTGAATGTCATTACATTTAGTATTGTCTTTGAATTGCCACAAGATTTAATCTTTTTTTACATGTCTTTTAAATTATCTTGTATAACCAGATCGTCTTCTTTTTGACAGCATTCTTGAAGTAAAATAAAAAAGGTACTCTCCATGGAGATTGCTGTGAAATTACTTTCCTATTTACATATCAATTTGTTCTACCTCTCTAAACCACTTACAGCGAACAAGGTACGAGGAACAAACATCTTAAGGAAAGGGTCCATCACTAAGCCAATGAACACCTGTGATAACTAATGTATCGCTAACCACATAAACACCCACCACCCCCAGGGTATTACACTAGTAAGCAGGCCAGTGCCTATGTACAGAAGAGCTGCTGTAGAGGCACTTCAGGCAGTGTCAGCCCCTATAAGTGTTTGATTAAAACACATAAAAATAAAGAAAACATGCATTATCATTTTTAAGTGCAGATTTTATAATGAAGGATTAAATGTAGAAATTGAATTTGGCTTTTTACTGTTTCAGAGAAAGAGTTCTAATGTCAAATCAAGAACCGTAAATTACATACTCTACACAGTTGCTTTAAGTTCACTATTTTGCAATTAAAATAAAGGAGCACTTTTAGGCAATTTTGGAAAGATTGGTTTTGCTATGAGAGGAGAAAAATACAAACTAACACAAAGTCTTCTGAAAATATGAAAGTAGTATTTGCATGTGCTCTGTATAAATAATGATTGATATTGTAGTTTAAATTTCACTAGTCTTAAAAGTGACAAAATAGTCAAAGCAGTGAAGGGGTTAATACCATATTAAGCCTACAGTGCATACATCCAATGTACAGTAACACTGCTCAGCATCACGCTCAGTGCACATTTATTTTCTGTTTTATTACAATATTTTGCCTATTGCTCTTATGGCTGTTTCTAATCAAGGCTATAAAGGTTATACATTCAAGTTGCCAGCTGTCGGGATACCGGCAATCAGGATACCGACATCGGAATCCCAACAACTGGCAATGCCGGCAGCCGGAATTCTGGCTAAATAGCACTATTCCCACTCTATGGGTATCTACGACACCCATAGATTGGGAAAAGAACCTGTAGCGAGTGCAGCGAGCCCACAAGGGGACTCTTTGTGCTCGCCCTGCTGCCGGCATACTGGCGGCCGGCATGCCGTTGTCGGTATACTGGCGACCGTCATCCCTATAAAGGCCTAGTTACTGTAGGTGGATCACAAGCCAGAGGTGAGTGGATTTTATTACAGTTTGGTGTTGTGTTAGGCATTTATGCTAGTGTAGGTACTTGCAGAGATTTGGGGTGACATGATGATGAGCTTAAATATTTTGATAAAAATCTAAACAAAATCCCCATGCATTCATTTGCTAAATACACAGAGATTTGCTGTATACTACTGTTAGCACCAGTAACAAAACTACTTCCTTTTTGTTTACATACAGTATATGGCATTATTGCCATGCAGCTGGAGCCATGTACAATATGGCTAAAACCAAGTGCAGGCATATTTCTTTTCTGTTTTCTTTCCCAAATTACAGATGTTTCAAAAACAGAACTAGGGAAAGAACAATAGTACTCATTAAGTTTTCTTATGTTAATTCACGTAATATATTGGTGTTGGAGTGTCTACTTAAGGCACAGTCTAGATGATAAATATACCAAAATATACTACAATGGCATCTAAAACAACATTGAATGAAGTGCCTCAAACTATTCAAATCCAAATGTTATGGAGTTGTCATACTGCAATCCGAAAATATTCTGGCAACTACTTAAGATCATTTAGGAGGAATTTACTGCTTCTGGGTGGAATATAAAGAATCTGTTATTTATAATAACTATTGTCAAAATGCTCCTAATGCTAATACATTATAAAATTCACTAATCACAACTTCAGAATCCCCTAAAGGACTTTGGATGAAGTTTACCCAACATAAGTTTTTGGCAATATCTAGGATTCTGGGCCTTATTCAGCTTCAGTTGAAAAAGTGTAAAAATCTCAAATCAGACGATTATTGGCAGACTGAGCATGTGCTGTGAATGCATTGAGCGTGCACGAAGGCTAAATTGCAATCGTAATTTAGTGAAATGTGATCACAAATTTGATTGACAGGAAGTGACCCTTCGTGGGTGTTAACATGGCATTTGTGGAGAGTGTTTGGAAAAATGCAGGTGGATCTGACGTCAATTGCAATGGATTGCGACTTAAAACATGCAATTGCATATGCAACTTTGCTATTGCATATGCAACCTTGCAATTGCTTTAGAGGGCATCTACCTTTCTGGGCGGCTCTTCACACGTGATTTTCAGCAGAAGCAGGATTGAGAAAATTGCAATTTCTGTCTCAATATAAATTATACCCATTACCCTGCTCTATGTACTTCACTCATACTTTCCTTAAACCCAATTTCCAACCCAACTATTCTTCAATGACACCCTAGTTCTTCTTTAAGTTCTAACTTTATGTGTCTCCTCTCCCTATTTGATGTTTTTATTGTTCAAACGGTTTTATTATACTTTATTAAGTACTGTATTGTATACTTTTTAATGTAAATTTGTGTTTACTTTTAAAAATAGCTGTTAAATTTTTTTACTTTCTTTTCTCTTTATTTGTCATCATCCAAATCACAAATAAAATCTTTTTTTATTCCTTTTTTTGATAGAATTTAGTCAAATCAGGGGTGGTGTTGGTGTTAGGTGGACCAGATGGCAAATCCCTTATTGGTCTTAAGATGTGGCTAAACATGGACCCCACATGCATAGACTCTGATGGCACTCAGTCTCTGTTTCCCAGTGGGTACTGTAGCCACAGTTAGGGTGCAGGTCCTGCTAGCGTAATGTCAAAGATTTTTCCAGATGTACCATCTTGTAACTTCCTTGATCACTGTATATTGCAGCCTGGGCCAACACACTGAGTACGGGTCAGATAATGAAGTGGCTAATTGTTGTGATACAAACGTCCAACAGGAGGCTGACCTCTGATGATATTACAGTACATCTGCAAATTAACACAAGCTGCATTTCCTTTACTACATCAGGGCACTACTCTGCATGTTCTGCAAAAGGACCTGTACAGTACCTCGGGTGCAGCTACAGTACCCGTTGGGGAACAGACAGTTAGAGTTGTGTGAGCCTACGGAAGTTACGCACAGAGGCCATTATTCAGGTTTGTTAGCAAAGCAAAAAAGTTAGCAATTGGGCAAAACCATGCTGCACTGCAAGTGGGGCAGATGCAACATGTGCAGAGAGAGTAAGATTGGGGTGGGGTGTGTTCAAACTGACATCTAAATTGCAGCGTATAAATTAAGCAGCCAGTATTTACCATGCACAGGAACAATATAACTTACTGAAATCAAATCTCTCTGCACCTGTTACATTTACACCTACTGCAGCAGAACATGGTTTAAGCCAATTGCTTACTTTTCTGTTTTCTAACAAACCTGAATAACCCCCAGAATACAGCCACATATTAAGACTTATAAGGGATTTACCATTGGGACCACCAAACTTCAACACCAGTCATGGCCACTACTTACAGTACATCAAGGATGGGCATTAGTTTGTTGTCTGAGCTTGTTCAAGCAGGTATTAATGCTTTAGGTCACCTCTACTCAACAAAGAAAAATAGACAAAAACTAAATTTTATTTGTTGAGTAGAGGTGACCTAAAGCATTAATACCTGCTTAGAAAAGCAAAAGCAAGTAACATGGAACTACCACTTTATACATAGCCAAATTATAAAAGATGCAGGGCATACATTATGCGGCATAGCACTGTTTATTTACTTTTAAATTAGAGATGAGCGGGTTTGGTTCTCAGAGAACTGAACCCCCCAAACTTCACGATTTGAGCTGGGAATCGAGTCTGGCTCAGGACTTCCTGCCAGACTCGGATCCCAGAATGAGGCAAAATTCATCATCCCTCTGTCGGATTCTTGCTGGTTTTGGATTCCATGTAAAGAGCTGCATGTCACTGCCATTTTCACTCCAGACTTGGAGAGTGAGGGAGGGATACCTCTGTCTCTCTCTGTGGGTGGTGGCATCAGGTGGTGTCAGTGTGTGCTCTCTAGCGGTGCTGTCCTATCACTGTGGTGTCCCTGTGATGTTAGGGGTGCTGTCCTGGCTGTTACTGGCCCTGTCTTGTATGCTGTAAAAATTCTAGAGTTCTGTGAAAATAAATGTACACTGGCCCTGTCTTGTATGCTGTAAAAATAAAGGGGTCCTGTGAATATAAAGGGGTGCTGGCCCTCTTTTGTATGCTGTAAAATTACAGTGGTGTTGTGAAAATACAGGGGTGCTGGCACTGTCCTATATCCTGTAAAAATATGGGGGTGCTGTGAAAATAAATGAATACTGGCCCTGTTCTGTGTGCTGTAAAATATAAAGGGGTGTTGTGAATATAAAGGGGTGCTGGCCCTGTCTTGTATGCTGTAAAATTACAGGGGTGTTGTGAAAATAGATGTACACTGGCCATGTCCTGTATGTTCTAAAATACATGGGTGCTATGAAAATGAAGGGGTGCTGGCCCTATCTTGTATGCTGTAAAATTACAGTGGTGCTGTGAAAATACAGGGGTGCTGCACTGTTTTGTATACTGTCAAAATACAGGGGTGCTCTTAAATTAATGTACACTGGCCCTGTCCTGTGTGCTGTAAAAATACAGGGATGCATTGAAAATAAATGTACACTGGCCCTGTCCTGTATGCTGTAAAATTACAGGAGTGCTGTGAAAATAAATGTACACTGGCCCTTTCCTGTATACTGTAAAAATACAGGGGTGCTGTGAATATAAAGGGGTGCTGGCCCTGTCTTGTATGCTGTAAAATTACAGGGGTGTTGTAAAAACACTGTGGTGCTGGCACTGACCTGGATGCTGTAAAAATACAGGGGTACTGTGAAAATAAATGTACACTGGCCCTGCCTTGGATGCTGTTAAAATTCAGGGGTACTGTGAAAATAAAGGGGCACTGTTCTGTATGCTGTAATAATAAAGAGGTGATGTCCTATGAAATGGAGAACAAAAATTTGGAGGAAAAATAGTGAAAGATCAGGAACCACTTCCAGTTCCTAGTACCAGTGCTGAAGCTGCTGCTGCCACCAGTTATTACACTGATGATGCAATTCCATCAATGTTGTCTGCTAAGGCCAATGCCCAATGTCATAGAGGACATGTAGAATCCAAGAAGCAAAAATTAAGAACAAAAAAAAGAGAAATTATCTGCAAAGAAATGTAAAATTGACAATATGCCATTCATGACTATGTTCATGACTGGTGGTTCAGCATCTCATGAAGATAGAAGACCTCCTCCACTTCAAAAAAAATTGAAAAATTAAGTTTGTGAAAGCGCAGTAAAAAACAACTGTGCATTCATAGATATCATAAATCCTCAAGGAGAGTCCAAGTGTGTCCGCTGTTGCAATGTCTAGGCCTGACCTTCCCAAGACTGTATGGGAAGAGGAGGCTCCTACCACCATTTGCATGCCCCCTGTAAGTGCTGGGAGGAGCATCGCCAGTCCAGTTGCTGATATTGAGATTGAGGATGTCACTGTAGAAGTGCACCAGGATTAGGAAGATATTGGTGTAGCTGGCGCTGAGGAAGAAGTAGACGATGAGGATTCTGATGCTGATGTGGTTTGTTTGAATAAGGCACCAGTGGAGACAGTTGTTGGCCATGGGATGAAATAGACCATTATCAGGCCTGGGGAAAATACCAAAAAAGGCACCTCTTTGGTGTGGAATTATTTCTCCAAAAATATGGACAAGAGGTGACAAGCCATCTGTTGCCTTTGTCAGTCGATAATAAGTAGGGGTAAGGACATTAAACACATAGGAACATCCTCCCTTATACATCACTTGCAGTGCATTCATTATAAGTTATTGTCAAGTACAGAAACTTTGGGTAATAGCATAAGCAGTCCACTGACACCTAAATGATGTGGTTTATTTGAATATTATTTCTCTGTGAGTATTAGGATGTAAACACTGAAGGGGGATCTTAGGATAAGGATGACATCTTGCCTCTGTAGAGCCAATTTTTTGCAAGGAGAGATTAACTGCTTTTTTTTTTTGGTGTGGGCCCAAACAAAGCAATCATTTCAGCCACAGTCGCATGGCAGACCGTGTCGCTGAAATCATTGGTTTGCTGAAGTGTGCATGTTCTGTTTATACAACATAAATGTGGGTGGGATGGCCCAAGGACAATTTCATCTTGCACATATTTTCTTTGCCAAATCATTCCAGGGGTGTTGACCTATATGAGGTGCTGCCGCTCTGCCATTTAAGTCCAGGGGTGCTGTTGCCTTTCTGCTGTGCTGTGTAATTTTCCAGTGGTGCTGCCTATGCTGTATATGTCCAGGGGTGCTGCCTATCTGCTGTATAAATCCAGAGGCGCTGCCATATAATTCCAGGGGTGCTGCTGTACTTGATCTTAGGTTTAAATTAAAGCCTAGAGCAGAATATAAAACAAACTTCAACATCACAAACTAATTTGTGAAAACATATAGCCGCAAAGGTGGACATGGAAATTGCAATCTTGACGAAGTGTTTTCAATGAGACCACATTTGTGGATAAAGTCAGCCAAAATCAGAAGAGACAGAATCATAATCCATCGCAACTTCCAGAGAAAACTAGATTTTCCAAACACACCTATGTTTATATAATTCCAAGGGTACCCTGTCTGAACCAGCTCATCTACATCTTTTGGTGTGCACTGTGTACTCAGCATTACAGAGAGGTTTTCTCAATTATTTCATATGTGGGACATACTCAAATGAAAGTCCAACTTAAGTTTGATTTATTATTAATGTTCCACATTTTGGGATTATTTACAAAATGCACATTTGTTGTACAAGGTTCTTTTCCATAGGGCTGCATAGGTTTATCACAAAACTTGCGGTGTTAGAAGAACAGAGTTTCTGTGATCTTGCAATGCATCAGCTTTCCATTGCACTGCAGCACTAGATGGGCCAGAAGCTCCTGTGAGGCACAAACAGTTACTGAATAAGGCCCAGTATGGAGTCTCATGGTGGCTTACAGCCAGGAAGATGTCTGACTTGCCAGGCTGAGGCATGCTGTAGGCACAGACGATGGCATTGCTTCCTCCCACAGTCCTACTTATAGTATGAAATTAGTTTCAACTGTAGAGTGGTAAGATCCACTAGGACAGGGGCTCAATAACAAAAATTCACTGCACGGTCCTTCTTAATACTTTAGCAAACTCACCCGAACTCAACTTGCCCCATCCGGGGCTTCTGTGGGGGCACAGGAGGGGCTGCTGAAACATCTAAGGGGCTGCTTTATTTAAAAATAAAATATGAATAAAATAAACAAGACACACAGGTATTCTCACATGCAAGTAACTGGGACACACAGGTATGCTCACATGTGTGTAACTGGGAGCTGTGAAAAACAAAAAAAAAGCATCTCCCACAAAATATGTAAATAAAAATGCAATAAAAAATGGAAAAAAAGAACCCCATGAGATATTCACAAAATAAGTCTCCAGACTCCGTGGAAAGGAAAATATCCAATCTTGATCCTGTGGTATACACCAGTGTATTTGCATCCCTGCATTAAATCTGAGATTATCTTAATCTCTGAAAATGGAGAAGCAGGTACAAATTTGGAGATTTTGGCCCCTAGTTTTTCAGTTTAGCCAGTAATGTGGTAATTATATATTTGCTTGATTGAAGTACTTTCCATTCCACACCAATTAAGGAGTGGAGGTGAAAGCCTGTGTGTTTTTCCTGATTGTATGTACCTCTTTAATTTTTAATCACCTTCTTGACACTGTCCTTTTCCTCTTGCCTCTTCTCATAATGTGAAAAGTCAACCAATATGGAGGTGGTATGTTTGTAGCTAGCTTTGATTCATGGAAGTTAGCAAGCTTTTTCCAGGGGGACCACCTGTCGCTGAAATGATGGGTTTATTAAACTGTGCATGTCCTGTTTAAACAACATAAGGGTGGGTTGGAGGGCCCAAGGACAATTCCATCTTGCACCTCTTTTTTGTCTTTACATGATGTGCTCTTTGGGGCCTAATTTTTAAACTGCCATTTTGTCTGCCACTGCAGTGCCACTCCTAGGGGTATATTTACTAAAATTCGTAATTTTCAGAATGAGGTTAAAGTTCAAACACGAATGACATCGAATGTGTGAAATTGCAACTTTTTGAATTTATTACGACTAATTTACTATGCTGTCATATTCTGCGTGTTTTCCGATGTCGATGTCATTCGTATTTTTTGGCAGTGTTTTACGGGAGTGAATAGTAAAACACTGCCGACATTAACACAATGAATCTCGGCCGGATCTGTGAGATCCAAGCAGGGCTTCATTGTGCACTTTCGTAAAAAAAATAAAGTGTTAAAAATAAAAATTGAAAATGCGTGGGGTCCCCCCTCCTAAGCAAAACCAGCCTGGGGATCTTTGAGCCGGTCCTGGTTGTCAAAATATGGGGGAAAAAATGACAGGGGTTCCCCCATATTTCATCAACCAGCACCGGGCTCTGCACCTGGTCCTGGTGCAAAAAATACGGGGAACAAAAAGCGTAGGGGTCCCCCATATTTTTTGAACCAGCACTGAGCTCCACTAGCCAGGTATATAATGCCAGAGCCGGGGGACACTTTTATTGTGGTCCTGGAGGCCCTGGCATTACATCCCCAACTAGTCACCCCTGGCCGGGGTTCCCTGGAGGAGTGGGAACCCCTTAAATCAAGGGGTCCCCCCCTCCAGCCACCCAAGGGCCAGGGGTGAAGCCCGAGGCTGTCCCCCCCATCCAAGGGCAGCAGATGGGGGGCTGATAGCCAGGTGTAAAAATTCAGAATATTGTTTTTAGTAGCAGTACTACAAGTCCCAGCAAGCCTCCCCCGCAAGCTGGTACTTGGAGAACCACAAGTACCAGCATGCGGTGGAAAACCGGGCCCGCTGGTACCTGTAGTACTACTACTAAAAAAATACCCAACAAAAAACAGGACACACACACCGTGACAGTAAAAGTTTATTACATACATGCACACCTACATACATACATACTTACCTATGTTCACACGAGGCTCAGTCCTCTTCTCCATGTAGAATCCTCGGGGTACCTGTTGAAAAAATGATACTCACATAATCCAGTGTATCTTCTGTTCTTTGTATAATCCACGTACTTGACAAAAAAACAAACCGGAAACCCGACCACGCACTGAAAGGGGTCCCATGTTTACACATGGGACCCCTTTCCCCGACTGCCAGGACCCCCCTGACTCCTGTCAAAGAGGGTCCTTTCAGCCAATCAGGGAGCGCCACGTCGTGGCACTCTCCTGATTGGCTGTGCGCTCCTGTAGTGTGATTGAGGCTGCGCACTGAAGATACAATGTAGCGCCTATGCGCTCCATTGTATCCAATGGTGGGAATTTGCGGTCAGCGGTGAGGTTACTTTCGGTCAACCGCTGACCGCAAAGTTCCCACCATTGGATAAAAATGGAGCACCTATGCGCTACATTGTATCTTCAGTGCGCATCCTCAATCACACTACAGGAGCGCACAGCCAATCAGGAGAGTGCCACGACGTGGCGCTCCCTGATTGGCTGAAAGGACCCTCTTTGACAGGAGTCAGGGGGGGTCCTGGCAGTCGGGGAAAGGGGTCCCATGTGTAAACATGGGACCCCTTTCAGTGCGTGTTCGGGTTTCCGGTTTGTTTTTTTGCCAAGTACGTGGATTATATAAAGAACAGACTATACACTGGATTATGTGAGTATAATTTTTTCAACAGGTACCCCGAGGATTCTACATGGAGAAGAGGACCGAGCCTCGTGTGAACATAGGTAAGTATGTATGTATGTAGGTGTGCATGTATGTAATAAACTTTTACTGTCACTGTGTGTGTGTCCTGTTTTTTGTTGGGTATTTTTTTAGTAGTAGTACTACAGGTACCAGCGGGCCCGGTTTTCCACCGCATGCTGGTACTTGTGGTTCTCCAAGTACCAGCTTGCAGGGGAGGCTTGCTGGGACTTGTAGTACTGCTACTAAAAACAATATTCTGATTTTTTACACTTGGCTATCAGCCCCCCATCTGCCGCCCTTGGATAGGCTGTACAGCCTCGGGCTTCACCCCTGGCCCTTGGGTGGTTGGAGGGGGGACCCCTTGATTTAAGGGGTTCCCACTCCTCCAGGGTACCCCGGCCAGGGGTGACTAGTTGGGGATGTAATGCCAGGGCCGCCAGGACCACAATAAAAGTGTCCCCCGGCTCTGGCATTATGTACCTGGCTAGTGGAGCCCGGTGCTGGTTAAAAAAATACGGGGGACCCCTACACTTTTTGTCCCCCGTATTTTTTGCACCAGGACCAGGCACAGAGCCCGGTGCTGGTTGATGAAATATGGGGAACCCCTGTCATTTCCCCCCCATATTTTGACAACCAGGACCGGCTCAAAAAGCCAGAGGCTGGTTTTGCTTAGGAGGGGGACCCCACGCATTTTTTTTTCTTACATTTAACACTTTCCCACCCCTTCCCACTGATAAACATGCACGGATCCCACGGATCCATGCATGCCTATCAGAACACGGTAAAAAAAAGCAGGTCTATTTGAAAACTGCTTTTTTTCACGATTTGTATTGATTCACGGCAGTGTTTGGCTATTGCCGGCAGTGTTTGTGAAATACAAATTTTAGTAAATTACCGAGTTCTACCAAATAACAGGCGTATTTGACCGATGGTGTATTCATTCGTAATTTTTTTCTTTGACTTCAACAAAAATACGAATGCCCTCATCACTGTCGTGATTTGAGTTTAGTAAATTCCCGAGATGACACTTTGAAGAAAAAACATCATCTCGGTCAAAATCGGGAGCTTAGTAAATTTGCCCCCTAGATGGGCCAGGTGTTTGTGCCGCCCACTTGTGTCGCTTAGCTTAGTCATTCAGCTACCTCGGGGGAACCTTTTGGCCTAAAAACAATATTAAGGGTAATTCAGAGTTGATCACAGCATCAAATTTGTTAGCAGTTGGACAAAACCATGTGCACTGCAGGTGCGGCAGATATAACATTTGCAGAGAAAGTTAGATTTAGGTAGGTTATTTTGTTTCTGCGCAGGGTCAATATTGGCTGCTTTATTTCTACACTACAATTTAGATTTCAGTTTGAACACACCCCTCTGAATTAGGCCAATTGTGAGGTATTCAGAATAGACTGGTAATGAGTGGAAATTAATGATATTGAAGTTAATAATACTGTAGGATCAGAAATACCCCCAAATTCTGTGATTTTATCTGTTTTTATATTTTCAAAATAATCCAGATCCAAAACCAAAGCCAGAAAGGGTGGTTTTGGCAAAACCAATCCTGATCCAAAACACAAAAAACAAAAAGTGTCCGACGCACATCTCTATTTTAAATAGAGATGAGCGGTCCAGTTTTATTGAAAACTATACACACCCTAACTTTGGGGTTTTAAGTTGAATCAAGTCCCACTCAGATCAATTTGGTGTTCCATTAAGAACCAAGTCCCGACTCGGGTCTTCCCACCAAGTTTAGATCTCAGATCTTAAAAGCAGATCTTGATTTTTTTAGATTGCATAATTCCCTTATGATTTCATTTGACATTTCATGCAAAAGAGTGTATAGGAGGGTAAAGCTGTAGTTCATACTACAATACAACATACATATTTTTATCTGTTTTTATCAAATTTTAAAGAAATCCAGATCCAAAACACTTGAGGATGGGATTACTAAAACCAAAACACCTCTGATTTAGAACCAAGATCAAAACTGCTCACATCTCTACTTTTAAACAGTATATTTATTAAGTTAATGATTATGACTTTTACCCATTTTCTCCAGTCATATTGTATCAACACGTCACTATATTTTTATGTGCAACTCTAAATCAGCCCCAATTGACAAGGTCAAAATACCGTCAAGGTCAAAATACAGACATTTTAAATGACGACACAGTTAAAATACCGATATTTAACATGTTGACAGGTCAAAAAGATGACACATGTTTTGGGTTTTTTGTGTGTATGTCAACATAGGATGACATGGACACAGTATACAGTAGGTGTACCACTCTCTGCACTCGCCATGCTTAAGGCACGGTGCCTCACTGCGCTCGGCACACTATTATATTCCCCCTTCAGGTCCACTGGAAAAGTAATGTATGAACAAGTCGGTTTCGATGAAAAAATCACGAAAAACTTGTGTTGACTATTTTACCTTGTCTGTACTTTAAATGTTGGTATTTTGATCATGTTGGTATTTTGACCTTGTCGGTATTTTGACCATCGGTCAATGGTTGTCAGTATTTTGACTGTCGTGATTTTGATTGAAGGTAAATTGACTGCCTCCTTTTCATACACGACATTCCATGTGGCTAATTGGATTCTGCCTCCCTGGTCTCTTTGGGCTGACTACCAGCCGGCCATTGGTACATGGTATAAAGTTTATAGTCAAATTAATCTTTTAATAGCTTTTCTTTCTTAAATTTGATTACATTTCTTTTATAAATAAAGATTTGATGTTTAAGATTTTCTAGCCAATCTTTGTCTTCATCAGCATTAATCTGCAGCATACTGTAAGTAAAGACTCATATACAGTGGTTTTCTCCTTGATTGTGTAAAATTGTAATATACATTTACTTTATAATGCTGTGAGATATTTAACCCGTTGTTTACACACCTATTTATATCTGCATTCTGTTTTTATAGTAGTACACAGATACAGTATATCCATGCTCATCTTACTGCGATGCAACATGATGTATCACGGCACCAGTGGCGGTTTCAGGTGTGGGTCTGCAGGGCGGCCGCCTGGGAGGCTTTGGCCTGAGGGCATGGCCACAGTCACCCAGCCAGCATCATGCTGCTGCCCGCCCTTCTACTACTGACTTCACTGAAGTGCCTCATGTCTGACTGAGCAGCTACCCCTCCCCTCCTGCCCACACCCAGTCCGACACCCAGGGGGAGGCCACCTCAATCCCCACACTCCTAACAGCACTCTGCACAGGTGGCACAGTACTGTACTGGGAAAGGAAGTGTCTGATACTGGTAATCTCTTTAGAGGGGTTCTACCTGGCATAATGTGTGTAAAAGGCTCTATCTGGCACAATGTGTATAGGAGGCACTACCTGGCGTAATGTGTGTAAGGGGCTCTACCTGGTGCAATATGTATAAGAGGCTCTACCTAGAATAATGTGCATGAAAGAGGTTCTACCTGGTGTGATGTGTATAAAGTGCTCTGCCCTACTGTGGTGTAATGCGTGTAAGGGGGCTCTAACATGGTACAAGGTGTATAAGGGGTACTAATGTGTGATGTAATATAACTGACAGACATTACTGTGCAGTTTAATGTGAATTGGTGCTATTCTGTGGCCATGCTCATTCCCATGAAGCCATGCTCTGATATTCACTGTCCCTGTTTTAAATGAAAGGGGGTGGGGGGGTGGGGGTGGCAGTAGAAGAAACATTCACCCTGGGTGCCACAAGGTCTAGAACTGGCCCTGCACAATATGATACATGCCGTGCCAAGCTGCAACATTTTGCAGGTGGCAATTGCTTTATTAATTCCTTTAGGAATTAATATAGTGATTGCCAGCTGCGAATAGTCGCAACCTGGCATGACATGCAGCAATCTGTGTTGCAGCATGCTGCATCCCAGCAAAGATGAGCATGGTTACATCTGTATGTATGTATCACTATAGTTATGGTAGATTTATTTACACTATGACATCAGACACACAGGTGGCATAATGTAATCATCAATTAGAGCAGTCAGCTGGGTCCTTGGTCCCACTTCCAGAAAGCTTCCTCCACATGGTTGTCACTGATTATATAAGGTAAGACATATTTTATTGCACTATATGTGATCCTAAAGACAGTGTTAATAAACACTAAGGGGGAATTCAATTAGCCATGATAACATGTTATGTTAACATGCATTAACTTAACACACCTATTGCACAATAATTATGCTAATCACCGGTGTGCATGCTCTCATTTATCTTGCAATTCAATTAGAAAATAGTGAAATCAGCATTTGTGCTACAATCCTAACTTGTGTTGTAGGCATTAAATATAGGAGAAAATGGGGAAATCTGCCTGTACCCTAAAAAAGTACAAACTAATATAAGATAACCATACAGAAGTCTATTAGTGGTCATAAAAAAGGTTTGGGGTTCTTAAAATGTGTCAAATAGCTTCTATATGTATTAGTCTAAAACATTGAAAAATTATAGAAAGCAATTTTTTTTGTAGTGCAAAATAAATGCTCTACTTAAATTATGGGTACATAAAAATTAGTGATAGCATAGAATTTGGTGATTTTATGCCACTTTAGAAAACCCTCCACCCCCACCCCCTGCCCCGCAATAACTCCTACCGGCAAACCTAGAAACACCTAACCCACTTCAAAGCAGCCCATATACATGCCCCATACCTTGTACCCTGATTTCTTGTATTTTGCATTTTTTCCCACACAAATGATTGGCTAAATAAAAATGAAGTACTTCTAAGTGCCTTATTAGTCATTAAGGGGGTGTCCCAGTGGTTCTATACCAAGTCCCAACATTTTTACTTTCATATAGCTAACTTTAACATTTCCCCAACTTTTTACCTGCTCAGGAGGTGGTGAAAAGAAATCCTTGGTGAAATATCGGGGGTAATATTTTGTGAATAATTGGAGAGGTAAATAGCACTTTTTTAACAAGAAAAATAGGTTATCGTGGCTAATTAAATTCCCTCCTTAAAATGTTGATCAATGGCCCACTGTAGCAGAGTGTTTTCTTCAGACCTGATATATATATATATATAGATTTGTCCTATAACAATGTTGCCCACGATGCATACACATTACTGGCAGCCTGCTGTAGCATATTGCATGGTAGCAGGTAGCACACATACGCACACTGAGGGTCATTCCGACCCATTCGCACGCAGCGGTTCTTCACTGCAGAGTGAATGGGTCAAGACTGTGGCTGATCGGCACCCACAATGCACACGTGCGTCATTGTCCGGCGATGGCAGCGATGCCGCCAGTGCAGAAAGTGATCACAGCAGCAATTGCATGAAGACTGACAGGTGGGAGGCGTTCCGGGGTGGCAACTGACCGTTTTCAAGGCATGGTGAGTCGAACGCAGGCGGATCAAGGCGTTTGGAGTGTGGATGTCTGACGTCAATCCCGGGACCTTCGTCGCTGGATACATTGCACAGGGTAAGTAACTCTTACCCTGATCTTGTTTTACAGGAAACTTTTTTAGCATAGCAGGGCTGCACAAGCGATCACAGCCCTACTATGCTAAAATACACTCCCCCATAGGCGGCGTCAAGTTGATCGCACAAACAGCAAAAAGTTGCTACGTGCGATCAACTCGGAATGAGGGCCACTCCCACTACAAATTGAAAGCACTGGAGTAGCTGGCCACAGCAGAATATGTGAGTGAATGCTATGCATTGCAACAGTGATACGATACACTGCTATACACAGCAACACTATTACTGGACACATCTGTATGTATATATATATATATATATATATATATATATACACACACACATATAAACATACATACAAACACACAGTATAACTTTATGTAGCCATATTATAATGACGGTCAGCACATTGACATTGGGCCACCTTTAGCCCTTAATATGTATTGAATTCTTCTATGGCATGGATTCTGCTGTCAGTATGTTTTGTGGGGAATATTAGTCTAAATGCAGTGATCTGCGTCTCCAAAATGTTGTCTCTGCCAGCCTCAAGATTCATGAAGAGGCAAGAAGTATCCATGCTTTTCTGCTGTTGTCCCCATATACTCACTCTATCATCTGCATGTTGTCATTTAAAACATGAATCTTCAGACCACATGATCCTTTTTCAATAATTTACTGTCTATTAACTGTGATAGTAGAACTGGAGACATTTTACCTGTATGCTGCAATGGCATACGGACAGGCCTTCTGCTTTTTTAGCCCATATGATGTAATATGCTGCATACTGTTCCTTACTTCGCTACAAATACTTTTTAAATGTAAATATGCTGATTGTAACTTTGGTAATAAAGTAAAACAACATGAGAGAAAAGGTAACCAGTCAGAATGGGTTAATGTTTTAGAGGAAATGTTCTTCATTTGAAGTCAGTCAGTTTTCTTTTTTCACTAAGATACAGTCAAAAAATCAATAAATCAGCTTCTTCAGTTATTTTCTGAAGATGCTTTCAACATTATGCTATTTAAGACAACTACATTTTCTGTTAATTACTAACTCTCAGTCACATGTACTCTCTGCAGGTACAGTATGTCTGCAACTGAAATTTCAAAACTTTAGTTAATGTGCTGCTTCAATTACCACATACAGTACCTTGTTAACTTATGTTTTCTGCAAGCATGCCATTCCAACTTACTAAGTGGATTCTGACAATTATTGCAAAAGAAAACAGCAAATAGAAAGTACATTATTGACGCATAATCAAACAACAACAACATTTGATATTTTTATTATTTTTTTCATTGATGCTAAATAACACCCTCCCACCCACTATACAATACTCCATGGTTTCTCAAACTCGATCCTCAGGACCCCACACAGTGCATGTTTTGCAGGTCTCCTCACAGAATCACAAGTGAAATAAATAGCTCCACCTGTGGACCTTTTAAAATGTGTCTGTGAGTAATTAATACACCTGTGCACCTGCTGAGTTACCTGCAAAATGTGCACAGTGTGGGTTCCTGAGGACCGAGTTGGAGAACCTGTGCAATACTCCATGCTCATGAATATGAATATGGTAAGAATTTTAGATGCTCGAACCAGTTGATTTCTGAATCAGTTCAATGAATTGGTTATAAAAGTTGAAATATACAGTAATATATTATAATATATAATTAGATATGTGTGTTTCGGATCTACCGAAATCCAACCCTACCCAAATTTTGTGGATCCAAACTATACCGAGTCCCTGTTCGAATATTTCCATGGTTCAGAATTTGGATTTTAGATCTAATTTAGGGTTGTGGATTCAGTTTGGATTGCAAAAATAACATAATTTTAGTTTTTTAGCAATTGATTTTATGTTTATGCAAAACCAAAACCCTCTGATGAATTACAGTAGAACCAAAATCAACAGCAGCAAAGGCCGGCACACATGTAAAGGGGAGTTTATTGTCCCTCCTCATATTACGCTCATATTCCTAAATCTAATTTATTATTTTAAAATGTAATAATTTCTCATAATGAATCACTAATTATATACCTTTTAATACGGTGTGTTTCAAGGTTACCTCTAAAATCATTAGGATAATTCTATTCAAGAAATTAAGGGTGTATTTTCATTATAATTGATCTATATATAAATGCCAAGCACTCACTCACTCACTCACTCACTCACTCACTCACTCAAGCACTCACTCACTGATATGTCAGGAAGCTGGAATTTAACATAGGTATTCTTCAGGTGGAAAATAGGAAAACCATATAATTAGAAATTGAATAAACCTTCCCTAAGGAGATGAAAATGGGGTTGACATAATTACATAATTACTGATGTGTGGCTTGCATTGCATGAATGATAACCCCCAAATGGACAATCGGATAAAAATTTGGATTGCACCCCCAGTGTGTAGAATTTAATAAACTACTGTACAAAAATGATCCTGCACTTTTTACCATATCTGCAACGGGTGCTCCTCGGGTAACGTCAAGAACCATAGATTAATATTTACTTACATTAAGACATCTCAAATTTACATCTCTATATTTACCAACTTTTTAACACTCATTTATATTTACAACCATGAAAGTCAGAAACTCCTGTGTGAAAAACAGGTAGAACAGCTAGTCTAAATATATAAATGTCCTCACTGACTGACTGACTGACTCATCACTAATTCTCTTACTTCCCGATATGTTAGGAAGATGAAATTTAACATAGGTATTCTGCAGGTGGGAAATAGCAAAACTACGTAATTAGAGGGGTGGAAAAAGGGATTAACATACTGACGTTATTATAGATACGTAGATTACATTGCGTTAATGATAACACCCAAACAGACAATCGGATCAACATTTGGTGTGCACCTTCATTGTGTAGAATTTAATAAAGTACAAAAATGCAAAAGCACTCACTCACTCACTCACTCACTCACAGGCTGACTAACTCATAACTAATTCTCTAACTTCCCGTTAAGTTAGAAAGATGATATTTAACATACTGTAGGTAGAAAATATGAAAATGACATAATTAGAATTTTAATAAACCTCCCCTAAGGGGATAAAAAGGGGTTGACATAAAATATTACTGATGCATGGCTTGCGTTGCGTGAACGATAATGCCGAAACGGACATTTGGATTGCACCTCCAATGTGTAGAATCTAATAAACTACAAAAATGGTCCTGTCTCTTTTTACTGTATCTGCTATGGATGCTCCTCAGGTTTCACCAAGAACTACAGTATGGATTAATATTTACTTACATTAAGACATCTCAAATTTACATCTCTATAGAGTTACCACATTTTTAACACTCATTTACTGTATACTGTATAATCACAGAGCCTTGATCTAATCTAAATGAGGGTTGCCTGTAGCAATCTACTGGATACTAGTTTGGATATTTTACAAGACTGTCAATAGCAAGAGTATCCTCGTTTTATCTGGATTTCAACACACTGAGAAAAAGCAGTAGATTTATATATATTGGGGGGTATAAATATGAGTCTGCTTTGCAGTTTAGTTAGAGAACTGAAGGTAGGGTGTAGATGGAGGAGAAACACAGGGATGGGTAGATGGAGGCCAGATAGACTCACAGGATGTTAGATATGTATCATATGTATCTCTTATATGGTGTTTATTGTCCATAATGTATTAGTTATGTAATGCATGTGCTATGCTATCTTCACTTAATCTTCAATATACTCTCTCTTCTATCTCTTTCTCTCACTCTCTTACACACAAAAATACATAGCCCAAAATCTATATTTCCCTTAGATATTTCTTCAGATAAATGTTCTCCAGCATTTTATGGATTTGATCATAGTGCATGAAGTTACATTTCTTCATTAATAAATACATATATCTACACATGCACATACATACATACATACATACATACATACATACATACACACACACACATAACACTTTTTACACTTGCCTCTCATACTCTTTATTGCATTGCTTTCACTCGTACATAGTTTATGACATATGAAAATATTGTATGGTGATTTACAATGTGCATATAATGTTTAATGATATATGTGAATATTATTGAAGACTAGCTGTTCTACCTGTTCTTTGCATGGGAGTTTCTGATTTTCCCGGTTATAAATAATGTAGTGCTCACTTCTTTGTAGTGGTTTTACCAGATGTCATTGTGCTTATTTAACTTCCACAAATCTGGGTGAGTTAATCAAAGTTAGCATCTTACTGTCAACAAATGGACCTATTGTCTGGCTTTCAGTGTAGAACAAATGTCAACCACTTCTGATTAACATACTGTAATTATTCTGACTTGAATTCCTACATTTCCATACCTGCTAGTCTATTCAAAGACAATCTATTTCCCAAAGCTGAACTGATTCAATCTTTAAACACATATGCATCTATAATTCTACCTATGCCAATGGCAGTATCACTAGACAGGATTTATATGTCAGTACCACTGGAATTATACACCAGTGCCACTGGAATTATATGGCAGCATCACTGAATTTATACGCCAGTACCACTGAAATTATATGGCAGGATAACTGTAATTATAAGGCAGTATCACTGTAATTATACAGCAGTACCACTGGACATATACAACAGTATCACTGGACTGGATTTATATGCCAGTACCACTGGAATTATACGCCAGTACCACTGGAATTATATGGCGGTATCACTGGATTTATATGGAAGTACCACTGGACATATACACGGCAGTATCACTGGACATATACGGCAGTATCACTGGACTGGATTTATACGCCAGTACCGCTGGAATTATATGCCAGTACCACTGGAATTATACGGCAGTATCACTGGAATTGTACGGCAGTACCAATGGACTTATACGGCAGAACCACTGGACATATTTGGCAGTCTGCCATCTATGTCCAGTGGTACTGCCATATAAATCCATTGGTACTGCCGTATAATTCCAGTGATACTGCCATATAATTCCAGGGGTACTGGCATATAAATACAGTGATACTGCCATATAATTCCAGTGGTACTGCCATATAATTCCAGTGATCCTGCCATAAAATTCCAGTGGTACTGCCATATAATTCCACCAGTACTGGCGTATAAATCCAGTCCAGTGATACTGCCGTATATGTCCAGTGGTACTGCCGTATATTTCCAGTGGTACTGCCGTATAATTCCAGTGATACTGCCGTATAATTCCAGTGATACTGACGTATAATTCTAGTGGCACTGGCATATAAATCCAGTGATACTGCCATATAATTCCAGTGATCCTGCCCTATAATTCCAGTGGTAGTGGCGTATAAATCCAGTGATACTGCTGCATAATTCCAGTGATACTGCCATATAATTCCAGTGATACTGCCATATAACTCCAGTGTTACTGCCATATAATTCCAGTGGTACTGCCGTATAAATCCAGTTCAGTGGTGCTGCCATATAAGTTCAATGGTGCTGTCCTGTGCTGTATATCATTTACTCCAAATAAAGGGGTTATTAATATTTAATCCAAATAATTTTCACAGGGTTTGCCCTGTGTGGTATAGAGGTATGCTGTATAATTCCAGTGATACTGCCATATAATTCCAGTGATACTGCCATATAACTCCAGTGTTACTGCCATATAATTCCAGTGGTACTGCCGTATAAATCCAGTTCAGTGGTGCTGCCATATAAGTTCAATGGTGCTGTCCTGTGCTGTATATCATTTACTCCAAATAAAGGGGTTATTAATATTTAATCCAAATAATTTTCACAGGGTTTGCCCTGTGTGGTATAGAGGTATGCTCTCCTTTACCGCATATTATTATATAACTCCAGAAAAATAATGGAGAACAAAAATTTGGAGGATAAAATAGCGAAAGATCAAGAACCACTTCCTCCTACTGCTGAAGCTACTGCCACTAGTCCTGACATAGATGATGAAATGCCATCAACGTCGTCTGCCATGGCCCAATGTCATAGTAGAGGGCATGTAAAATCCAAAAAGCAAAAGTTCAGTAAAATGACCCAAAAAAATTAATTTAAATGGTCTGAGGAGAAACATAAACTTGCCAATATGCCATTTATGTCACAGAGTGGCAAGGAATGGCTAAGGCCCTGGCCTATGTTCATAACTAGTGGTTCAGCTTCACATGACGATAGAAGACCTCATCCTCCTGCTAGAAAAATTTAAAGAGTTAAACTGGCAAAAGCACAGCAAAGAACTGTGCGTTCTAAGATGGTATCACAAATCCCCAACACTGGATAGGAAGAGGTGGCTTCTTTACACTATTTGCATGCCCTCTGCAAGTGCTGGAGGGAGCACCCACATTCCAGTTTATGATATTTAAATTGAAGATGTCACTGTTGAAGTACACCAGGATGAGGATATGGGTGTTGCTGGCACTGAGGAGGAAGTTGATGAGGAGAATCCTGATGGTCATGTGGTTTGTTTAAATCAGGCACCGGGGGAGACACTTCTTGTCCGTGGGATGAATAATCCCATTGTGATGCCTGGGAAAATACCAAAAAAGCCACCTCTTCGGTGTGGAATTATTTCTCAAAAAATCCAGACAACTGGTGTCAAGCCTTGTGTTGCCTCTGTCAATCTGTAATAAGTTGTGGTAATGGCATTAACCAACTAAGAACAGTCTCCCTTATATGTCACCTGCAGCGCATTAATCAGAAGTCAGTGTCAATTTGTGAAACTTTGGGTAAGAGCGGAAGCAGTCTACTGACACCTTAATCCCTTCTTAGTATTGTACCCAAGCTCCTGCAAGCCACGCCACAAACTCCCTCAACGTCATCTTCCTCCTCAGTCAGAAACGACAGTATTCCTGAAGGCCATGTCACTGGCAAGACTGAGGAGTTCTCTCCTAACCAGAATTCCTCCAGAGGATCCTTGAGTGGTACGCCTACTGCTGCTTTTGCTGCCGCTGTTGTTGCTGCTGCTGGGAGTCGATCGTCATCCCAGAGGGGAAGTCGGAAAACTACTTGTACTACTTCCAGTAAGAAACTGACTGTCCAACAGTCCTTTGTGAGGAAGATGAAATAAGACAGCAGTCATCCTGTTGCAAAGCGGATAACTGAGGCCTTGACAGCTATGTTGGTGTTAGACATGCGTCCGGTATCCACCATTAGTTCAGTGGGACTTAGAGAATCGTTTGAGGTAGTGTGTCCCCGGTACCAAATCCCATCTAGGTTCCACTTCACTAGGCAGGCAATACCGAGAATATACAGAGACATCAGAAATAGTGTCCTCAGTGTCCTACAAAATGCAGTTGTACCCACTGTCCACTTAACCACGGACATGTGTACAAGTGGAACAGGGCAGACTAAAGACTATATGACTGTGACAGCCCACTCGGTAGATGTATTGCCTCCTGCAGCAACAACAACAGCAGTGGCACCAGTAGCATCTTGCAAATGCCAACTCCTTCCTAGGCAGACTACGCTATGTATCACCACGTTCCACAAGGGGGACACCACTGACAACTTCTTCCGGAAGCAGAGACATCATCGCACAATTGCTTACCCCAATTAGACTCTCCTGGGGATTTTTGATATCGGACAATGAAACCAATATTGGCCCTCATTCCGAGTTGTTCGCTCGGTAATTTTCTTCGCATCGCAGCGATTTTCCACTAATTGCGCATGCGCAATGTTCGCACTGCGACTGCGCCAAGTAAATTTGCTAAGAAGTTTGGTATTTTACTCACGGCATTACGAGGTTTTTTCTTCGTTCTGGTGATTGGAGTGTGATTGACAGGAAGTGGGTGTTTCTGGGCGGAAACTGGCCGTTTTATGGGAGTGTGTGAAAAAATGCTACCGTTTCTGGGAAAAACACGGGAGTGGCTGGAGAAACGGGGGAGTGTCTGGGTGAACGCTGGGTGTGTTTGTGACGCCAAACCAGGAATGACAAGCACTAAACTGATCGCACTGTAAGAGTAAGTCTCGAGCTACTCAGAAACTGCACAGATAAATCTTTTCGCAATATTGCGAATCTTTTGTTCGCAATTTTGCTAAGCTAAGATTCACTCCCAGTAGGCGGCGGCTTAGCGTGTGCAATGCTGCTAAAAGCAGCTTGCGAGCGAACAACTCGGAATGAGGGCCATTGTGCGTGCATTACATATGGGCAAATTCCAGGACGTCCCATGTTTTGCACGTATAATTAATTTGGTGGTGCAGAATATTTTAAAAAATTACAGGGGCGTGCAGGAGATGCTGTCGGTGGCCTGAAAAATTGTGGGCCACTTTCGACATTCAGCCACTGCGTGCCAAAGACTGGAGTGCCAGCAAACACTCCTGAACCTGCCCTACTATCACCTGAAGCAAGAGGTGGTAACGAGGTTGAATTCAACACTCTATATGCTTCAGAGGATAAAGGAGCTGCAAAAGGCAATTCAAGCCTATACATCCCCCTACGATATAGGCAAAGGAGGGGGAATGCACCTGACTCAAGCGCAGTGGAGAATGATTTCCGTCTTGTGCAAGGTTCCCTAACCCTTCAAACTTGCCACACGTGAAGTCAGTTCAGACACTGCCAGCTTGAGTCAGGTTATTCCCCTCATCAGGCTTTTGCAGAAGAAGCTGAAGAAATTAATGGAGAAACTAAGACGGAGCGATTCCACAAAGTATTTGGGACTTGTGGATGGAGCCCTTCATCGCTTTGCCAGGATTCAAGGGTGGTCAATCTGTTGAAATCAGAGCACTACATTTTGGCCACGGTGCTCAATCCTAGGTTTAAAGCCTATGTTGTATCTCTCTTTCTGGCAGACACAAGTCTGCAGAGGTTCAAAGTTCTGCTGGTGAGAAAATTGTCAACTCAAGCGAACCGTGACCCGTCAATATATCCGCCTTCAATTTCTCCTGTAACTGGAACTGTGAGGAAAAGGATAAGATTTCCTAGCCCACCCGCTGGCGGTAATGCCGGGCAGTCAGGAGCGAGTGCTGACATCTGGTCCGGACTGAAGGACCTGCCAACGATTACTGACACATCTACTGTCACTGCATATGATTCTGTCACCATTGAAAGAATGGCGGAGGATTATATGAGTGACAACAACCAAGTAGGCATGTCAGACAGTCCGTACGTATACTGGCAGGAAAAAGAGGCAATTTTGATGCCCTTGCACAAACTGGCTTTAATTTACCTAAGTTGCTTCCCCTCCAGTGTGTCCTCAAAAAGAGTGTTTAGTGCAGCTGGTAACCTTGTCAGCGATTGGTGTAGGAGGTTACTTCCACAAAATGTGGAGAAGATGATGGTCATCAAAATGAATTATAAATTCCTCCGGGAAGACCCCTACCAGAAGTTGCCTACAGGAAGTACACAGGGACCTGTGATGGTGGATTCATGTGGGGACGAATTAATACTCTGTGAGGTGTAGAATGTACACACTGAAAGGGGTGAGGAATCAGAGGATGTGGATGAGGTTGACATCCTGCCTCTGTAGGGCCAGTTTGTGCAAGGAGAGATTGATTGCTACTTTTTTGGTGGGGGCCCAAACAAAGCAGTCATTTCAACCACAGTCGTGTGGCAGACCCTGTTGCTGAAATGATTGGTTTGTTAAAGTGTGCATGTCCTTTTTATACAACATAAGGGTGGGTGGGAGGGCCCAGGGTGGGTGGGAGGGCCCAAGGATAATTCCGTCTTGCACCTCTTTTTCTTCTTTGCATCATGTGCTGTTTGGGGACTAGTTTTTTAAAGTGCCATCCTGTCTGACACTGCCATACAACTGCAGGGGTACTGCCGTATAAGTCCAGTCCAGTGGTGCTGTCTTCTGCTGCATCAGTCCAGTGGTGGTGTCTTGTGCTGCCATAAGTCCAGTGGCGGAGTCCTGTGCTGTATATTATTTACTCCAAATAAAAGGATTATATACAATACTTATATTATTATCCAAATAATTTTTGCAGGGTTTGCCCTATGTGGTGTAGGGGTATACTTGCCTGTGCTGCATATTATTACAATAGCTCCAAATTAAAGGGTTATTATCATCCAAATTAATTTTACAGGCTTTGCCATGTGTGTGTGTGTGGTTTAGGGGTAAGCTCTCCTGTGCCACCAATATTGCACGTATATTACATCTGGGCAAATTCCAGCTCGTTCCATGTTGTTTGTGCCGCGAACTTGTGTCACTTATCTTAGTCATACAGCTACCTCATTGCACCTCTTTTTCTTCTTTGCACGATGTGCTGTTTGGTGCCTAGTTTTTTAAAGTGCCATCCTGTCTGCAACTGCAGTGCCACTCCTAGATGGGTCAGGTGTTTGTGCCGCACACTTGTGTCGCTTAGCTTAGTCATACAGCTACCTCATTGCACCTCTTTTACTTCTTTGCATGATGTGCTGTTTGGGGACTAGTTTTTTTAAGTACCATCCTGTCTGCAACTGTAGTGCCACTCCTAGATGGGCCAGGTGTTTGTGCTGCACACTTGTGTTACTTATCTTAGTCATACAACTACCTCATAGCTAGCACCTCTTTTACTTCTTTGCATGATGTGCTGTTTGGGGCCTATTTTTTGTAATCTGCCATCCTGTCTGCCACTGCAGTGCCACTCCTAGATGGGCCAGGTGTTTGTGCCGCTCACTTGTGTCACTTAGCTTAGTCATTCAGCCACCTCGGTGCAACCTTTTGGCCTAAAAATAATATTGGGGCAGATGTATTAACCTGGAGAAGGCATAAGCAAGTGATAAACCAGTGATATGTGCAAGGTGATAAAGTGAACCAGCCAATCAGCTTGAAGATGTAAATTAACAGTTAGGAGCTGATTGGCTTGTGCCTTTATCACTTTGCACATATCACTGGTTTATCACTTCCTTATACCTTCTCCAGGTTAATACATCTGCCCCCTAGTGAGGTGTGAGGTGTTCAGAATAGACTGGAAATGAGTGGAAATTAATGTTATTGAGGTTAATAATTCTGTAGGATCAAAATTACCTCAAATTCTGTGATTTTAGCAGTTTTTATTATTTTAAAAAAATCATCCAGATCCAAAACCAAAACCAAAACATGAAAGGGTGGTTTTGGCAAAACCAATCCAGATCCAAAACATGAGGATGGAACCAGAACTAAAACACAACACGAAAAAGTGTCCGCCGCACATCTCTAGTATTAAGAGTAATTTCTACCAATTAATAATTTTGTCCTATTTTGTTAACATCGGTTATACCATACTTTATCAGATATTTAATTCTGTTTTAAGCTCTTTAAGCATAAATGTAAAATGTTTACATCATGACAATATGACAATGTGTACACATATGTGGTTAAAGATAAATACAGAAACAATTCTCTATAGTTGAGGTGATAAAACATACACTGCAATAGATGTTTACATGTGTATGTGTTGAAAGTATCTTCACAAAGACAAACATATTTCATAATTGCAGTGATGAAAGGGTTAATATAAGCTTTCCCCTTTCATGTGGGCAGGAAACTTCTTTGGCATTGTCCATGTGTCAGTATTTCCATGTATGTTGCTATGGATTTTGCTGTGGTGACAAACACTTGCATCATGGACTATGCAGTGAAAGCTGCCTCTGTCATAGCCATTTACAAACATTGCTTGCTATCCATTCTGTCCTGACTTTTGTTTTAAAGATCAAAAACTCACTGGTCTGACAGTCTTTTCCTTAATGGTATTCTCATATGTAATTGACAACACAAGTTGTGCTGCAGGTCGGAGATATCAGGAATGTATGATTATTTGATCATGTGGGAGGTCTATAGGGCAATCTGATTCCAATCCCCATTAATGATAGCTGCTTTGTCTGATCTACCAAGTAAACAGAATGATACTACTGTTTGATTTGTGGTCATTCTCCCTGATGAAATATTCAGGTTCTAGGGTTTCTTCAACTGTGGAGCTTGTTGTTCAGTGCTATTCCTTAATCTTGAAGAATCTTGTGAATCTGCAAAATATTCTTGTGAGTAAAGAAACTTGATAAACTGAGCATAATAGCTTTTGTAGGACTGTCTGGATCTGCAAGAAAATGTTTAGGGCACCAGAAAACATTTCCATCAGATGAATTTTCCATTTAAAACCCTAAGAAATTCCAGGCATTACCACCTCTGCTGGGTAGTGGATGTGTATATCCACCTCTTAGGCATGTAAGTGCCTCTACTGGCCACCAGAGATAAAAACATAAAAATTACCATAGGTGTTTTAAACTTACATTCTTACCGTTTCAATCATCAAAATGCTCATATTATTATAACCTATGGTCATCTCCCTGTTCTGGTGAATAAAACCTTAAACATCAGGGTTATAAAATATTTTACTCCAATATGCATACTGTACATACAGTATACCATCATAGTCACCTGTATATACCTGAGATTTGATAATGAGCAGGATTTGAATACCACCTTTCTATTTTTACTCCTTATATTACTAAACACAGTTTTAAGAACAATTACAGTGCATATAGTATATATCAAACATTGTTATAAGCTTAAAGGTTAAATCTGTTATCATCTGTCAACAGTATTACAAAAAGACGTCTCCTTATGTACATAGACATGACAGATCCAGGTTTCCTTATTGTAATTACCATATAACATCCCAACTATTAAGGGCATATTTCATGTTCAACATTCCGAGAATTACATATATAACATTTTTTCCCAATATTCATAAAGTCATGTAAGGTTTACAGCTGTCTAAAAATAAATGTTTCCTGCAGCCATATATATACCATATGACCCGTTTATCTAAGGAAAGAAAGCTTTAGACATCCTAAAATCTGCAGCATCTTAAATTATATGAATATTCATTTTAACCTTTATTGTTATAGACTTTGCCAACCTGCAATTTAGTCTTTTTAAAATACGTTCTGCTTATCAATATATAACATTATTATTACAGGACTCATTGCAAAACCTGCTATATGGTCATTTAATCACACACTGCTTATCAATACATCACCTGATTATAAGCCTCATACTGGAATCACCTTTAAATTTATAGTAGAACACTATAAACTATTTAAAGAAATCCATATTTTAGTGTGAAAGTATGGTGTTAACTGATCGTATTAGTAGCCTGTGTGATATCTTTACATATCACACACCCTTGACAAAAACTGTCAAGTATCCACAATTCCATGGTATCTACCTGAACCTACTCTCACAAGAGGCACATAATATATAAATTTTTGGGATCAAAATGCAATTTGCGACTTTCCTGCTATTTTTGTCATGTCAAATAATAGGCACCCGTGACATCTCAGATGTACTTAAGAGGCATTCAATTAATCTTGTACCCTGCAACCATAAACAAGGAATCTCAGTTGCAATGCTAGTGCATCACAACTAGAAATCTGTAAGATATACTTATGCAATTGATTTGTTCAATCAGGTTCTATAACATCCAAGTATTACACATTTATACCTGTGTAAATACCCTTGTTGGTTGCGAGGAAATGAAGTGGGTGGAAATTCATCTTGTAGACCGGAATGCACCCAGCCAAAATAGCAAATAATGACTTTATGGGGTGACCAGTATGTATTCAGAACTCCAAGGTATCGCTGAAGCACGTACCCCCATGACAACTGGTGAATACGAGTTTCTGTCTCCAACGGATTGTATGTTATTCACTATCAGCATGTTGCTAACCTGAAATAGAAAACAAATTATCTAAGTACCACATTCTGTAAGAGATTAACCCATTTAAAAATAAAAATATTGAATTCCCCCCCTAAAAAATAAATAAAAATATAACATGTGCAGAGAGAGTTAGATTTGGATGGGTTATTTTGTTTCTGTGCAGGGTAAATACTGGCTGCTTTATTTTTACACTGCAATTAAGATTTCAGTTTGAACACACCTCACCCAAATATAACTCTCCCTGCACATGTTATATCTGCCCCCCTGCAGTGCACATGGTTTTGCCCATCTGCTAACAAATTTTCTGCTACGATCAGGTCTGAATTAGGCCCATTGTACAATACTCAGCCCATCTGGAGAAAGAAAAGAAAAAGTGTTAGAACATTAACTATAGGCTAATTTTTTCCTATTTTTACTTTTTAAATCAGGTTCATATTGTATTCTCAGTCACTAGCAACAGTCTCTAGTATTGCAAGTAAATGCAATGTGTGTGCTCAGTAATGCTATTGTATGACACAGATCCTTTGAGCACAACAACAGAAGGTGAAAAATTCAAATCATGGGTGGTCATTCCGAGTTGTTCGCTCGTTGCTGTTTTTCGCAACACAGCGATTAGGTGGAAAATGCGCATGCGCATGGTACGCAGCGCGCATGCTCTGTTATTTAACACAAAACTCTGTAGATTTGCTGGTGTTCGTGCGACGCTTTTCAGTCGCACTGCTGATCGGTGAGTGATTGACAGGAAAGGGGCATTTCTGGGAGGTAACTGAGCGTTTTCCGTAGAGATGAGCGCCTGAAATTTTTCGGGTTTTGTGTTTTGGTTTTGGGTTCGGTTCCGCGGCCGTGTTTTGGGTTCGAACGCGTTTTGGCAAAACCTCACCGAATTTTTTTTGTCGGATTCGGGTGTGTTTTGGATTCGGGTGTTTTTTTCAAAAAACACTAAAAAACAGCTTAAATCATAGAATTTGGGGGTCATTTTGATCCCAAAGTATTATTAACCTCAAAAACCATAATTTACACTCATTTTCAGTCTATTCTGAATACCTCACACCTCACAATATTATTTTTAGTCCTAAAATTTGCACCGAGGTCGCTGTGTGAGTAAGATAAGCGACCCTAGTGGCCGACACAAACACCGGGCCCATCTAGGAGTGGCACTGCAGTGTCACGCAGGATGTCCCTTCCAAAAAACCCTCCCCAAACAGCACATGACGCAAAGAAAAAAAGAGGCGCAATGAGGTAGCTGTGTGAGTAAGATTAGCGACCCTAGTGGCCGACACAAACACTGGGCCCATCTAGGAGTGGCACTGCAGTGTCACGCAGGATGGCCCTTCCAAAAAACCCTCCCCAAACAGCACATGACGCAAAGAAAAAAAGAGGCGCAATGAGGTAGCTGTGTGAGTAAGATTAGCGACCCTAGTGGCCGACACAAACACCGGGCCCATCTAGGAGTGGCACTGCAGTGTCACGCAGGATGTCCCTTCCAAAAAACCCTCCCCAAACAGCACATGACGCAAAGAAAAAAAGAGGCTTTTTACTGATATTTGGTGTTTTGGATTTGACATGCTCTGTACTATGACATTGGGCATCGGCCTTGGCAGACGACGTTGCTGGCATTTCATCGTCTCGGCCATGACTAGTGGCAGCAGCTTCAGCACGAGGTGGAAGTGGATCTTGATCTTTCCCTAGTTTTGGAACCTCAACATTTTTGTTCTCCATATTTTAATAGGCACAACTAAAAGGCACCTCAGGTAAACAATGGAGATGGATGGATTGGATACTAGTATACAATTATGGACGGGCTGCCGAGTGCCGACACAGAGGTAGCCACAGCCGTGAACTACCGCACTGTACTGTGTCTGCTGCTAATATATAGACTGGTTGATAAAGAGATAGTATACTCGTAACTAGTATGTATGTATAAAGAAAGAAAAAAAAACCACGGTTAGGTGGTATATACAATTATGGACGGGCTGCCGAGTGCCGACACAGAGGTAGCCACAGCCGTGAACTACCGCACTGTACTGTGTCTGCTGCTAATATATAGACTGGTTGATAAAGAGATAGTATACTCGTAACTAGTATGTATGTATAAAGAAAGAAAAAAAAACCACGGTTAGGTGGTATATACAATTATGGACGGGCTGCCGAGTGCCGACACAGAGGTAGCCACAGCCGTGAACTACCGCACTGTACTGTGTCTGCTGCTAATATATAGACTGGTTGATAAAGAGATAGTATACTCGTAACTAGTATGTATGTATAAAGAAAGAAAAAAAAACCACGGTTAGGTGGTATATACAATTATGGACGGGCTGCCGAGTGCCGACACAGAGGTAGCCACAGCCGTGAACTACCGCACTGTACTGTGTCTGCTGCTAATATAGACTGGTTGATAAAGAGATAGTATACTCGTAACTAGTATGTATGTATAAAGAAAGAAAAAAAAACCACGGTTAGGTGGTATATACAATTATGGACGGGCTGCCGAGTGCCGACACAGAGGTAGCCACAGCCGTGAACTACCGCACTGTACTGTGTCTGCTGCTAATATATAGACTGGTTGATAAAGAGATAGTATACTCGTAACTAGTATGTATGTATAAAGAAAGAAAAAAAAACCACGGTTAGGTGGTATATACAATTATGGACGGGCTGCCGAGTGCCGACACAGAGGTAGCCACAGCCGTGAACTACCGCACTGTACTGTGTCTGCTGCTAATATAGACTGGTTGATAAAGAGATAGTATACTACTAATATTATATACTGGTGGTCAGGTCACTGGTCACTAGTCACACTGGCAGTGGCACTCCTGCAGCAAAAGTGTGCACTGTTTAATTTTAATATAATATTATGTACTCCTGGCTCCTGCTATAACCTATAACTGGCACTGCAGTAGTGCTCCCCAGTCTCCCCCACAATTATAAGCTGTGTGAGCTGAGCAGTCAGACAGATATATAATATATATATAGATGATGCAGCACACTGGCCTGAGCCTGAGCAGTGCACACAGATATGGTATGTGACTGACTGAGTCACTGTGTGTATCGCTTTTTTCAGGCAGAGAACGGATATATTAAATAAACTGCACTGTGTGTCTGGTGGTCACTCACTATATAATATATTATGTACTCCTGGCTCCTGCTATAACCTATAACTGGCACTGCAGTAGTGCTCCCCAGTCTCCCCCACAATTATAAGCTGTGTGAGCTGAGCAGTCAGACAGATATATATAATATTATATATAGATAATAGATGATGCAGCACACTGGCCTGAGCCTGAGCAGTGCACACAGATATGGTATGTGACTGAGTCACTGTGTGCTGTGTATCGCTTTTTTCAGGCAGAGAACGGATTATAAATAAAAGTGGTGGTCACTGGTCACTATCAGCAAAACTCTGCACTGTACACTACTGAGTACTCCTAATGCTCCCCAAAATTAGTAAATCAAGTGTCTCTCTAATCTATTCTAATTCTAAACGGAGAGGACGCCAGCCACGTCCTCTCCCTATCAATCTCAATGCACGTGTGAAAATGGCGGCGACGCGCGGCTCCTTATATAGAATCCGAGTCTCGCGATAGAATCCGAGCCTCGCGAGAATCCGACAGCGTCATGATGACGTTCGGGCGCGCTCGGGTTAACCGAGCAAGGCGGGAAGATCCGAGTCGCTCGGACCCGTGAAAAAAAACATGAAGTTCTGGCGGGTTCGGATTCAGAGAAACCGAACCCGCTCATCTCTAGTTTTCCGTGAGTGTGCTAAAAAACGCAGGCATGCCAGGGAAAAACGCAGAAGTGGCTGGAGAAACGGGGGAGTGGCTGGCCGAATGCAGGGCGTATTTGTGACGTCAAACCAGGAACTAAACGGACTGAGGTGATCGCAATCTAGGAGTAGGTCTGGAGCTACTCAGAAACTGCATGAAAATTTTTAGTAGCAGTTCTGCTACTCTTTCGTTCGCAATTCTGCTAAGCTAAGATACACTCCCAGAGGGCGGCGCCCTAGCGTTTGCAATGCTGCTACTGGTTCACATTGGTGCTAAATATCAGTTCCTACTGTATGTGAAGCAAAAAACAAACGTCAAAAGAATTTCCAATTGCAATGTTTGTGTCCTTATCTCATCACACTACATTTGCATACCCTCCAACTGTATTATTTTAGCAGGTACAGTATCTTTTTTTATGATCTGTACCGATTTTTGGCTCTCTAAACCTCCATTGAAAGTATAGGAAGAGGGGCATGACCATGACCCTTTTACCCGTGGCCATGCCTCCTTTCCTAATGTGTACCGATTTGTATGTGTAAAATGTTGGAAGATATGTATTTGAATATAAGTGCAATACATTTTAGTTCAACAGAAAAAAATACTATCATTAAATGAATTTCCAATCACATTCATTTGCTTCAGAAATATGAAAAAAAAGTTTTTTAATCAAAATATTATGATTCATATATGGGTTTACTGCAATTAATTATGTATCTTCTTGGCCATTAAGGATCACAATTAAAGCCATTTGTCTGGCTTGCCATTGTAAAGGAGTATTATTTTCCCACCTCATGTTAATCTCATATTCCTAAAGCAAATTTATTATTTTTATATATTAATAATTTCTCATAATTAATCACTAATTATATAACTTTTAATAATGTATTTGCAAGGTTACCGCTAAAATCATCAGGACAATTCTATTCAAGAAAAATTTGCACTCATGATTTAGAAAGTAAGAATGTATTTTCATTATAATTTATCTTCAATAAAATTCACATATATCATTAAACATTATTTGCACATTGTAAATCACCATACAATATTTTCATAAGTTTAAGCTATATAAGAGTGAAAGCAAAGTGTGAGAAGTGTTATGTATGTATGTATGTATGTATGTATGTATGTATGTATGTACTGTATGTATGTACTGCATGTGGAGATATATTTATTTATTACTCGGGAAATATAACTTCATGCACTACGGGCAAATCCTAGATTTATTAATAAATGATGGAGAATATTTATCTGAAGAGTCCGCTAAGGGAAATATAGATTTTGGGTTATGTATTTTTGTGTGTGAGAGAGATAGAAGAGAGAGTATATTGAAGAGAGAGTGGAGATAGCATAGTACATGCATTACATGGGAGAGAAAAAATACAGAATAAATTGTAGGAGAGGAGAGCTGATGTTTCTAAAAGTGTTTATTAGTATAATACATTTAAAAGTAGCGTCAAAAAGAGCCACAATATTGAAATATATAAATATATAAATTTGCAACACTATAGCACCGTATATAAGATTATAGAATCAGTATCCCCCCTAGTTGGTTAAAATCCACCAGGAATTGCTGTCCTGAAATGCTCACGCCAACGGAATATATTGCTGTGAGTCTAGCAGCTGTAACAATATTGGTAATTAGGCTGTAGATAAATCATCATAGTAGCTTAACCATGGTACTTGCTGTATAAGTGATGGTAGTGTGAATAGTTAAACTCTCTCAATGCAGAGTGGATACAATGGGGTAAATTTACTAAGATAGAAGTTCTATTTAAGATGGGATGTTGCCCATAGCAACCAATCAGATTCTAGGTATTATTTTCTAGAAGGTGCTAGATAAATGAGAAGTAGAATCTGATTGGTTGCTATGGGCAACATCCCATCTTAAATAGAACTCCCATCTTAGTAAATTTACCCCAATGTTTCTATGCCACAAGTTTGTAGCAATATGCCCCGCAGCCATCTGTCAGTATTGTATTGTGTGTAGTCACTTTACCTTCTCCCGTGGGCTGGTAACACCGACGCTCTGTGTTACGGTGCTATAGTGTTGCAAATTTATATATTTATATATTTCAATATTGTGGATATTTTTGATGCTACCTTTACATGTATTATACTAATAAACTCTTTTAGAAATGTCAGCTCTCCTCTCTTACAATTTATTCTGTATTTTTTCACTCACATGAGCACAGCCATTTTTTCTTTTTATTTTGCTTTCTAATCTGAAAGGCACATACACAGTGCCTTTACGGTTGCGCATAGGGGAAGTGTAACACCATCTTTTTATTCTACTTAGGTGCTATTAGGCAGTATTGTGTTTTTCTTACATGCATTACATAACTACAGGTAATACATTAAGGTCAATATACACCTTGGGTGGGATGTAATGCCACCTGAGTTTGGCCGACGTGTTGGATGTCGGCATATCTTTGTCATTTTTTTAAAGGGGCAATCACTTAGAAAGGCAGGAATTTGCCTTGTAAGTGATTGCCCCTTTAAAAAAGTCTGAGTTCGGATGGCATCCCGCACTTTGGCTGAACACGGGCAGCATTACATCCCACCCCATATAAGGGATACATATGACAATATCTACCATCCTTTGAGTCCCTCTCTCCACAGCCTTGTGTGTCTCCTCCATCTTCACACTACCTTCAGTTATCTAACTAAACTGCAGACAAGAGTTTCCATCAACCACTTTTACATTTTCACTAGTCTGTAACAGAGTAGGGTGATTTAACTGCTGAGGCAAATATCTTTCTGTTTACTTCACAATCAGGCATGGCATCAATTTGTTTAACAACATTTTCTACTTCAGTATTAGGTACATATTTTGTGTCCCCCCCCCACTGCACTTGTCCTTCTCTGACTCCCCAACCATTGTTGTAAAAGGTAGCACTTGACTTCAGACTCAGGAAACACTTCCAATGCCACTGTTTCAGTAACATTGTCAAACGGGTATGAAAATTTGCTGAAATCCACTGGACGTAAAAAAAAGTGTTAGAAGGATTGCATTGCCTCTTCTCACCACTTATTGCTTGGAAGAAGTTGGTTACTACCATCAGCATTTACAGCTACCTGGATGGTCTAGCGGTCTAATGTCTGGAGTACTATATATTACATTGTCTGAAACTTTGGATGCTAATTGTTAATAATAGCCCCATCAGCCACTACTACATCAGTGGGATAATGACAGTGGCTGAAGATTGAGATGCTGATTGCCTTCAACAGATTTGCCTGTCAATCTTTACAGCAGCAACTTGTCAACATCAACTGGAGATCAACATTTACTATTCTTTATTAGCGCCATTAGAGGCCTTTTTGTCAGCAGCTTAGTTGAATTTACTGATGGCTTGGTTACACAATGTTTGAGCAATACCATTAACAGAACCGCCCACATAACTTTTATAAACTTTCCTATCAAACTGCATAAACTCTGCACAGTCCCCACATATCCTCACATGTCTTCTAATTCTTCACTTTCCCTTCCTCCTGACCCCGTTTCATCATTGCTGTGTGACCATATCATACAGCCCACCAATAACCTTTGCTATCTGGTGGACAACTATGCAATAGATAGCACCTTTCCTTGTGTATACATGCCTATTTCCCTATAGATTGTAAGCTTGCGTGCAGGTCCTTCCTACCTCTATGACTGTTATTACCCAGTTTTGTTATATCATTGTTATTTCCAATTGTAAAGTGCAACAGAATTTACTGCTCTATTTAAGAAACTGTTAATAAATAAATAAATAATAAATTAACACTAGCTTTACCGGATATGGCTTCATACCTCCCTTTAATGATGGTGTCTGATTGACCACTGGTTTTTTCCTTCCATTGTTTTCTCTTGTTTCAAAATTCAGTGATGTGTTTGGCAATACTTGTGTTAAACTACATGTTTCTAAAGGCGATGAGGAATATGGGTAGGAAAAAATCTTAACGATTATGTAGACTGCAAAAAATTGGGGTTTATTAAACATATTCTGTACATTTTGTAAACATGCACAAATTGTTACAAAATACAATAACATGATTTGAAAACAAGAAGAAACAAGAAAGAAGAACAAGAAGGGATGGAACTTTATCATGAATGTTAAAGAAGCACATGAGGCATTTTCAGGTGAGCCCTATCAGCACAGTTTGTCACTATGCACCTTCAAGGAGACATGCTCAGCACAACAAAATGGAAATTGCACTTTGCCAACCCCACAGAGATTTTTCAGAAGTCACAGAGTGAGTTATTCTCATCCAGAAATAATATATGGAATTGGAAACCAAAAATGTGCAGCACATGCTAGCAAGTCACTTCTTATGGTAATATATAAATGCAGACAAACATAGTGTCATTTTCAAAAATATATGGTTTGTTAGTGTCGAACATGGTATTAGAAGAGGTATAACAAGAGTGAGTGGGGCTCATGCCCCGGTGATCGTGGTAGACCTGACAGAGGTGACCACTGACAGCCAGGGTAGTGTACTGCCCAGCAGAGTGTCATCACACTGGGTGTTTATAATCAGAGTGCACTCAGTTGACAGCTGTTCCTGCAGAGGCATTCTAAACCATCTGATCTGTCACAGAGGTGCAGTCTGTAAGTGGGGACCTGGTGTGTGCACAGCCAGTCTCCCCAAAAACCTACACACGTTTCACCTTTGGGGCTTGGTCACGGTCCATGGAAATGCACGTAAGTTACAGATAGCACCTCCGTTCTCTAATATTTCTGGAATAAGATAATACTGACACTCTTACTTTCCAAAATACTCACTCCTGGGTAGTAAGGGTTAACCTCACCAAGGGAATCAATCTCCAATGCCCCTTTTGAGGAAATGTTTTACTTGTGCTTTCCAGTAATTTACTTATCTGTTAAATGCTAAGCATTCACTGTCTGTAGACACATGCACAATAATAGCAACAGTGTCAGATAGGAAGTGAGGCCTTTTCCAATTTTTCTCTATAACAATCTATTCTAGTTTGCAATTTTGAAAAATAAATCCAAAAATATATAAGAATTAGATAATATACACACATCTGTGAAGAACTCTAGCACAGTCATTAGATATCTAAGAAAAAGTTCCAAGATTTTAGATTTTTATTAATATTGGTATCTCATGTTTTTAATGGTGTATAAGTCCATGGCAGCAAGCACTTATGTAGTGTGAAGATTTAAACAGTTAGCGACAGCTGGCATTATGCTTGACCTTCTCTTAATGCAGGTACAGTATGTTTTTCATTTTTATTTCTATGTAAAAGCTGTAAACTATTAAACAGAATAAATATACAATTATTGTATCTGCAAACTCATGTTTTGTTATATTGCCTCCATACTGTAGTGTCAATCCAGAAGCACTGTTTAGGAGCTGCAAATATAATTTTGATATATTACTCTTTTATTCAGTGCTCAATTTTTTACTTTGTTATTGTTTGCGCCCAATATTACAATCTATAGTATTTGATCTATACTAGTTTGGCAACTCTTATTATGCTCACAAATACATATAGAGCTGTCAGTGCCATAATGGGAGACTTTTTGATTTGATTTGTTTTGATTTGCTGTCTATATTGTGTGAGACATTTGCTACACAGTCAGTGTTTGATGTAAAAAAATATTCACCAAAATGAATGAGTCTCAACAAATAAATTGATTATTTTTCCTATTTTACTTATATTGAATGCAACGCACAAATATTTTTGCTGATTATCACACTCAACCTTTGTGCTTGAGCCGTACTGTCTGTACTCTCATCAGCTCGAATTCTTAGGGCTGACAGCAGATGTTGGACAATCTTTTAAACATATACATTGGATCTAGAGACTCTCATTAACCCATTAGATGCAGATGGCAGATGGTTAAAAGTAGATCTTCACTCCTATCATGTGTGTGCTTTTCCAACTGATCTTTACACAACAATGGGGGTAATTCCAAGTTGATCGCAGCAGGATTTTTGGTAGCAATTGGGCAAAACCATGTGCACTGCAGGGGAGGCAGATATAACATGTGCAGAAAGAGTTAGGTTTGGGTGGGTTATTTTATTTCTGTGCAGGGTAAATACTGGCTGCTTTATTTTTACACTGCAATTTAGATTGCAGATTGAACTCACCACACCCAAATCTAACTCTCTCTGCACATGTTATATCTGTCCCCACTGCAGTGCACATGGTTTTGCCCAATTGCTAACAAAAATCCTGCTGCGATCAAATTGGAATTACCCCCAATAACCAAATTCCATTCTTCCTTTAGTTATACCAAAAAATGCATTCATAATGCATTGTTATATGAGCATAATGCTGATTATCTAGATATTGTTTATGAGCTGGTTTAATTGAGGGAATCCTGTTATGCTCTAACTGGTACACCTCAATATATCATTGGAGATAGAGTAAAACAGATGCTACATACTGTTAAATAAACAGTATGTGTGAAGTCAATGGTATATAACTTATGATTGATATGTCCATATTTTGCTAACACTGAAATGATGACTTCAGTGGAGGAGTCTTAAACAAAGGTTATCCAATTTATACTATACTGGTTGTCATGTTATATTGCTACCCACTGCAGCATGGGATATTTGTCCCTCACTGATTTAATATGCTCTTATTGAATATTGCTCTCTTAATGAGAGAGCTTTTTTTGTATATTTTGTGTGTTTGTTTCATGATAGAAATAATAAAAGCTAAGTTTTAATAAATATATGTGTATAATAGCGGTGTGTGCAGGTCCATTTTTTGGTTTTGTGTTTGGATTTGTTATCTCCTACAGGTTTTGGATCTGTATTGCTTTTGCCAAAACCTCCCTTGTGGGTTTTGGTTTTGGATCTGTATTTTTTTTTTTTAAATCATAAAAACAGCTAAAATAACTGAATTTGGACGTGTTTTGTTCCTACAATATTATTAACCTAAATTACATTAATTTACACTCATTTCCAGACTATTCTGAACACCTCACAATGTTGTTTGCATCCAGTGTAGGCCAAAAGGTTGCTCTGAGGTAGCTGGACAGAACAGCAGCAGCCATTGGATGTATATACTGGGGGGACAAAATATTTAAAAAAATAATGTATTTTTTTTTAAACCGACGCATTAGGAAAGGCTCAAGATTTCAGTTCACAAAAAGATGATTAGGGCAAAGAACAATAAAAAAAGACATTTTAGATTTTATTTTTTTAATATAATTTATTTTAATTTCAATTTATTTTCATTTATTTTATTTTATTTATTTAGGATCAGATTCTTAATTTCCTAAAAGATATTTGATATGCAGAAAGTTCAGTATATAAGTGTGGAGAGTTTATTTATATTCATTTAATTTAAATGTAGCTAATTTATTATTATTATTATTATTAATAATAATATTAATTTGAATTAATCACAGTGTGGTGATAAGAAGAATTATGAAAATAGGACTATAAGTTACAACATAAGAATATGAGCTACGCACACCACACCCTGAAATGGACGGAGCAGGACTGGATGTATTCTGGGAGGAAACAGCACAAAATATACAAAAAAGATTACTTTTATTTTGGTTGGACTGACAGAACACCCCTAGATGGATGGAGCAGCTGCAGTCCCTGGATGTATACTGGGATAACAGAGCACAAAATATTAATTTAAATAAAAATATATATATTATTTTTTCTATCACACACTGCGGTTACAGTGTCATGGAAATGAGTAAAAAATCTGTAGAAGTATTTTCTATATCATACACCGGCAGGTACAGTGTCACACAAATGAATCAGAAATATATATAATAATTACACACTGCAGTTGACTACACCGATAGCATCGCACAATGCATTTGTAAGTAGGAAATAATATACTGCAGTCTGAGCGGCAATGTCACAGTACTTATAAAAATAAAATAAAAAATGTATAGTACACTGGGGTACAGCACAAACAACAAAAAATAGATACTGTATATATATTTTTATAATTACAATTTTAAGCTTTTTGTTTTGTAAAGTTTGATTAATTTACAGGGAAAAGCAATACCATATCACACTGTGGTTCGGGCCACTGTGGCCGCTAAACATAAGCAAATAACCGCTAAGATATGTATGCACGTTGAGTATACACGCCGACACCTGTGCGCACATTGCAGCGACACGTGTGGCTGAATACACCTTATTCCCCAAACAAGAATGGAATGTGACACCAGTAGTTAAATGTTATGTTGTGGTCCAAAACATCAACAATATTTACTCAAAAGATACAGATAAAAGATACAACAATATTACAGAGAAGAGCTACAACCAATAGTACATACATTTGTTCGTGAGTGCTCCCGGATCCAGGTCTCAGTCAGTCTTGGCAAGATGACTTCAGAGAAAAAGGATCTGAAGCCTGGATCAAGAGAGCTCTCTTTTATACAATAAGTCCAAATACAACACAATGGGAAATATAAGCTCTTCTTCCATAGGTCAAGGGGCAGGTCATTTACAGTACATGAGGGGTCATAGGTTGGTTTGAATGAATGGGCGATGCTTGATCCAGGTGTGCTTGCAGTTGTTATCCACTGGGTTCCTGACGAATATCCTGAGTACAGTATCATAACAGTTTGCTAATATTATATTTCTGCATATATCTACATGCGGATACATGCAATCAACTGCAAATAGCAACTGGCATGTAGATTACAAAATACCTAACATCTGGATACCAAACACTAAGTCCTAACCTTGCTCTGTCCTCTAACATCCTTAAAAGCTGAATAACTGTATTGTTTTACTTTTTGAGTATATGTAACTTGCTGGAAGAGTGTGTGGAGACTATCTGTAAATTATGCACTATATGCATAGAATATTGATTATTGTCTTTGTGGCTTTTCTGTGCGAATGTGTATGCTACAGTATATACTCACACCACGCGCCAATCCGCAAGGCTTGTGAGCCAGTGTACGTAGTGTGTGTGTATGCGTACACACGGCGACCACACGCATGCACAGAGGCCACTCTGTTTGGTGTTTACATGTAGTGAATATGTAATATTTTTGACTTCGACAGTCCACCCATTGACAGTAGACAATAACTGTCATAAATTACTAAAAAAATAATAATTTCAAAACACATAACAGGTGACCTAGAAACACGTATGTATTTATTTCGCAAATCAGACATTGACTATGGTTGGGGAAGACAGGAAAAATGATGAGACATCCTCTATATGTACTCAGCGGTCACGGGACCACTGGTTGGGTGTGGGACGACATTCAACCTATAGAGTATGCTGGGACAGTGCTACAGCCTAAGATGTCTGATTTGAACGAACATTGTATACATACATGTACCTATGTCTTTGCACACTGATATATGGATTCGATAGAAGTTTTGCTGGGTAGAGGGAGAGAAAAACATAAAAAGATGATGAAAGAAACAGGCCATGAAATTCATTTACATTCCTATCACAGCACTGTCTCTATTGTCGGATTGTATACCAGATCTGCCACATTTACAATGCACTCGCTCCTTAGACTCATCAAATTTGTATTATGCCTTTTTCGCCGTGTCAAAATCCAAACACATTTAAATATCAGGCCGATAATTATGACAACACCCAGGATACAGAGGTGAAACTTCCCCACATTTGCAACCATTCCTTGTGCCCACTCTCCTAACCCAGACAACCACTTGAGTGGGTTCAACCATGAGGCCCATCCAGTCAATTCATTACCCACAGCCGCTAAAGTAAGATTGTGTTTCCTTCTAAACTCCCATTTCAACTGCAAGATCTCATCCATCTTTTGATCAATCATCTCTGTTGGGTCCTCAGTACTGTTCGTAATATACGTGCAGCACTTCACACCATATTGAGTTGCTAAGGTAACACAATACCCACCCGTCACAGCCGTAATTCAAGACCATTCTGTGTTGGACCAGTTCCTTCTTGTAGGCCTGTAGTTCCCTACTCGTATACCTGAAGGTGTCGTCATACATCTCAGTGATATTATCTATTAAGTTCGCTAGCGCATGGATATACCTATAATTTATGATTCCCCTGGCAGTACGAGTGATATCTAATGCAAGAAGAATCTGAATCCCAGTTGATTCATGAATCTAATTAGAGGCTGCAATCTATCTCCTGTCTATGTGGTATCTCTTGAAAATGTGTTTGTAGTGGGTGTGAGTATAAGGAGGCAGAGCATTGTGGTGAATGTCTTTCATTTTGTCATGTGCAATGGTCATGACTTCTGGTAGTACTCTGCCTATGTAACACAACCCTTCAGAGCTCAGAGTAAGCCACTTGTATGCCTTCATTCCACATATGAAATAAGCGTCATCTGGGAGAACATAGGGGACAAAATGCATCAGTATCATGTGACAGATATCCTGACAAAGAAGCCTGTCCCCAGTTTTTCCATCTGTTTGACACAAGTATCTGGCTGGATGATGTGCGCACAATATTCCTGTGACACTTTTCCAGCCCACATGGTTTTGTTCCCACATGTGTACTTGTATCGGAAGTACCTCCTACTTGCAGCTATCCCATGTACTAGTTCAAAGTTGATGGGTTGTCAACTCTGTGTGAGAAGGTCATTGTCTGATTGTTCCAAGTCACGTCCCAATTTCCTGGTTTCCGGAAATTGGTTATGTTGAAACACAGTAGTGATCTATCTATGTGGTGCTGGTGGAGCTTTAGGCTAGTGGGTCTAGATATATTGTATTTTCTGTCCACCGGTCTCCCCCCATGCATATCGAGTACCTTTTTTACTGTTAATGGGTATGGCACTAATCCCGATTTACTCTGTCCTTGAGGTACTTGTGAGCACACCCAGCATTCTGTTTGGTTTAAGACCGTACCAACTAATGAGTGATAGTCACTCAAAGGATGTCTGTCAATATTGACATTATTGTTTGATTAACATCTCTGGATGCAATCATTTTCAACTATGTTATCGCAGTACTTACATATGCAGTATTCATCAGAAAACAACCCTTCACATTGCCTCCGAGCTCCGTGACTACCAGATCTCTTACTTATACCAGCTTTGACCAAAGTGATGGGCTGATCCTGGGGTCCTACAAATTCATCCTCTTTATCAGAATCCATTCCAGATCCTTGCTTGACTTCTCGGGGGCCCTCACAAAAATAAATTGTCCTGATCAAAAATAGAATCACAAGAAAAATCCGGAACACAGTCTCTTGATGCAAATCCATTTCGAGGAGAGGAAGAGGGGGAAAAATGAAGAGGGGGGTGTTTGGAGAGAAAAAATTAAGATAACAGTCCTTGATTTTGCTTTTCACCATGCTCAGGTGCCATTCAACAGTCCTGCCTTTCAGCTTTCCCGGAACAGATTCTCCGGTGATATTAGGTTTTCTTCACCTTCCTCTTTCTCATGAGCTTTTTCCAGGTTAGCGACCTTCTTGCAGTGGAACGAGTGGACCCAAGTCTCTCTTTCGGCAACCCTCAGTGATGTCGTGCTGGTCAACATAACTTGATATGGTCCTTCCCACCTGTATATGAGGCAACCTGAGCGTAGAAAATTTTAAATCATTACATAGTCCCCAGGATCAATGTCATGACAATTACTGTTTGGTAGGTCAGGAATCGCCAATTTCAAATCCCTTTGCTGGCTCATCCTAACCAAGTATTGCACAGTCATTTCATTATTGCATTTCAGATCATCCTGGGGATCTATCATTATATGGGGCTGTCATCCAAAAAGAATTTCAAAGGGTGATAAGTTAAGTGGTGACCTGGGAGTGCTTCTGATGCTGTACAACACTAGTGGCAGTGCCTCTGGCCACAACAGTCCAGTTTCAGACATCACTTTGCTCAGCTTGTTCTTAATAGTGCTGTTCATTCTCTCTACCTTCGCACTGGCATGTGGTCGGTAGGGAGTATGTAGCTTACTATTAATACCCATAAGTTTGCACATAACCTGAAAGACTTCACCTGTAAAATTGGTACCCCTATCACTCTCAATAATCTTAGGGATACCATATCTACACAAATTTCTGCACAATTTTCTTAGCGGTAAACACAGCAGTATTTGTGGCAGCAGGAAATGCTTCTACACAGTTTGAGAAGACATCAGTGCATACCAGTACATATTTCAAATTTCTACAGGGTGGTAGCTGTATGAAGTCGATTTGTATTACCTGGAAAGGTCCATATGTAGGAGGGATATGGGATGGCTCCATCGGTATTGTCGTACCAATATTCTTCCTCAAGCAAGTAAGACATATCATTGCTTTCTTGCTTGCCTGAGAAGAGAACCCAGGTGCACTCCAGTAAGCTCTTACCAATTTGGACATACCTTCCTTGCCCAGATGAGTCAGACCATGTGCTGCTTCCGCTAGGCTTTGGAGATACGCTCTGGAAGCCACTGGCTTACCTTGTCCATCTCTCCAGAGTACTGAGGACTCCTGACCATATCCCTTCACCTTCCAGACTGCCTTCTCCTGTAGGGAACACAAATCTTGCATTTCAATTAACTGTTGTGTATTTACTGTGTTGAGTGTCATCAGTTGTGTGGTGGTACTTTGAATGGTGGTGCTTGCTGCTGATTTAGCAGCTTTGTCCGCCCGGTTGTTACCAAGTGAAATTGGGTCTTGGTTGTAAGTGCTTGCTTTACCCTTGATAACAGCCACTCTGTCAGGTTCCTGTATGGCTGTCAGAAGACTTTTGATGTGTAATGCATGCGGCACAGGCATGCCAGCTGCCGTCATGACATTTCTGAGGTTCCACAAGGCCCCGAAATCATGCACTACTCTGAAAGTATATCTAGAGTCCATGTATATATTAGCTGACTTACCCTTTGCCAACTCACATGCTCTGGTCAGTGCTACCAGCTCAGTGACTTGTGCTGAGTGAGAAGGACCAAGGGGTTAAGCTTCTGTGATAACTTCATCATCTACAACTGCGTATCTGGTGCACAAGTCTCCTGAGTCCGTCTGTCTGTGACAACTACCATCTGTGTAAAAGGTAAAGTCTACGTCTTCTAGTGGGTTGTCACTGATGTCGGGTCTTGCAGTTAAAGTCTGGTTCAAGTATTCCATACAGCCATGCATATCAGTGTCTGTACTAAATCATCCTTCACCATCATTCTCATCCTCCACCCTTTGCTCATGACAAGGCACACTTGGCAAGTACGTTGCAGGATTTAGTGTGCTACACCTTTTTATGGTGATGTTTACAGGGGCCATCAGTGATAGTTCCCATTTTGTAAACCAAGCGGATGAGACATGTCTGGTTTGGGCAGAGTTTAGCAAGGCTGATACTGCATGAGGTGTATGGATTGTCAGGTCATGCCCTAGCACTACGTCTTCACTCTTACTTACCAACAAAGCTATGGCTGCAACACTTCATAGGCAAGTGGGGAGAGACTGTGCTACAGTGTCCAGTTATGCACTGTAGTAGGCTACCGGTCTGCTGGCATCACCATGTTTCTGTGTTAGGACCCCTGCAGCGCACCCAGCACTTTCAGTACCATATAATTCAAAAAGTTTCTCATATACTGGCATCCCCAATGCTGGTGCTTGAGACAAGCACTCTTTTAGTCTCTCAAATGCCAGATCAGACTCCTCAGTTTGAGAGACCCGTTCTGGTTTGCTTGAAGAGACCATTTCTTGCAGTGGTAGTGCCAGAATAGAGAACCCCGGAATCCAATTCCGACAATACCCACACATTCCTAGAAATGTGCGAATTTGTTGCTGAGTCTGTGGCAGAGTCATGACACGGATTGCCTGTATCCTGTCTGTGGTGGTCATGTGTCCTATTCCTTGTGTCAAGCAGTGTCCCAAGTATTTAACCCTTGTCCGGCACAACTGTAATTTATCCTTAGAAACCTTGTGTCCTGTCTGGGAGAGGTGAAACAGAAGCTATTTAGTGTCTGCCTGGGATGACTCAAATGAATCAGAGCATAACAACAAGTCATCAACATATTGTATCAGCACCGACCCATTCTCAGGTTGAAAGGATTGCAAACAGTCATGTTTGGGAGAAAATACTTGGGCTGTCAATGAAACCTTGGGGGAGACGGATCCAGGTGTACTGTATCCCCTGTAGGTGAAAGCAAAACGCTACTGACTGTTGGGGTGAAGAGGAACAGAAAAGAAAGCAGAGCAGAGGTCAGTCACAGTGAAGTACCTAGAGGTAGAGGGAATCTGCATGAGGATGACAGCTTAATTGGGCACTATGGGGAATTGGCTGTTGACTATTTTGTTTATTCCCCTTAGATCCTGGACTAGCCTGTAACCCCTCCCCCCACTATTTTTCACAGAGAAGATGGGACTATTGGCTATGCTGGACGTCCTGACTAGGATGCCCTGCTTTTGCAGCCATTCTATGACAGGGTATACTCTTAATTCCAACTCCAGTTTCAGAGGGTACAGGTGGATTTTTGGAGCTATCCTGCCATCTTTTATTTGCACTACTACTGGGGCTATATTTGCCATCAATCCAGTCTCCTGTCCATCTTTGGTCCATAAGGAACCCGGTATTTGTGAGATCATTTCCTCTACCTGTGATGGACATGTGTCTAGAATGGTAGAGTGCAGCATAAGCCTTTGAGTGGTGTCAAACATATCTTGTATATCCTCAGGGATGTCTAAAAACACACCCTCATGGGTACAATATATGACATACCACATTTTGCATAATAAATCTCTGCCAAGTAGATTAGTCAGAGCAGATGCAGCCAACAGGAAAGAATGTTTGGTGTGCAAGGGCCCTATCGTAACCTCTGCAGGTTTGGTCAAAGGGTACTGTTGTACTTTTCTTGTTACTCCCATTGCCGAAATAGTTTTGCCTGTGATCATCATTCCTGTTGAAGAGTTTAATACAGATCTGGCCGCCCCTGTATCTACAAGGAAAGGTTGTCTTGTGCCAGCTACATTGACCATGACCTTAGGTTCATCTCCAAGGCCAGCAGTCAGTTTCACTGCCTGCAGAATACAGGTGTGACCTGACCTCTGTTGTGGATTTGGGCCTTCCCGCATAGCATTGGCAGCTACTATGTGTGAGGGTGATATCTGTGAGGTTTCAGAGGTCTGCCAGTCCTTCCTGGCAGACCTCTGCCTTACGAACCACCTCTCTGTGGTTCGTAATTTCTTCTATATGTTCCCTGGTCCTGGCTATGTGTCTGAAAATGTGGCTCATATTCTTGTCTAGGGGGTCTATACTTACTATGTGTCCCTGTGTTCCTACAATCTCTAGCAAAATGTCCCTCCATCTGGCAAATGTAACATTTTATTGACCTTCTCAAGTTCTCTTCAAAGGTCTGGGGTTTCGGGTTGGTTGGAAATTCCTTCAAGTACCTGTATACTTACCACCATCAACCTTTCCCCTTGCAATTCTTTGTGTTTGATAATATTCCAGTCATGCTCAATAGCGGATTCTCTCAGGGCATCTACTGCAATCCCCTCCAATTAGGCAAAGAAGTCTGGACTTTCAATGCCTCTTTGAGCCCGTCCAATAAAACAGAGACAGCCATCTCCCTATGGTTCACATCATCCTTCATATCCTCTATCCCAGTGTATTTAGCCATATCTTGTAACGCTCTACGAAAATATTCAGATGCCAGTTCACTTTCTTTCTGTTTGATTGTGAAAATCTTATTCCTCTTTACAACTGTGGGAAATACAATCCTAGTTGTATATTAATCTGTTTTACGTTCTCCTAATTGTATTCATCAGTCAGAGGACTTTCTGGCACGCTCTTAACACTGTCCGCCAATCTTTGTTTGTGGGTTCATGGGCATTGCCCAGGTCTTTAATAAACTTCTGGCATCCGGCTAAATCTCTCCTGGGATTGGGGAATTCCGACATGATTGTCCGCAGTTCAGACGTGGACCGTGGGCAATACATTGCAATATTCCTGATGGGGGTTACTCCTGGGTTATCAGTTCTCCCATTGGGAACTGCTATTACCCAAACAGGGTTTAACCCAACCACTTCACTCCAGTTTGTCTCACTGCAGGGTGCTACTGTCTCTGCGTAATGAACAGTCCCATACTTACCAGTGGCTATGATCTCTCCCATCCCTCCAGTGGAAGACACAGCCACTGCTCTTACTGGTTGGGCTGTGCCCACCTGAGTTTCCTGCATGGTGGTTGCCTGAGAGAGGGCAGAGATCATGCTGGGCTCGTCATCCTCCTCTAAACCATAATACTTGGGAGAACTTAGGACAGGGTACAATTTGCATGGGTTAGGGTTAATACAATTACTAAGTGCATTCCTATCATTTCCTGGTATGCTATTGGTTGTAGCAGCCTTCTCTCCATTGACATATGGCGGTGGTGCACTCACATTCACATTCCTGTCTGGTTTGGACTTTGCTGTACGAGCAAGTTCCATTTGCATTTCTCCCTCTTGTTGCCATATGTTTAAACAGTCGTTATGTCTGATCCTTTGTTTCTTGGATTCGATCAGACATATCCCATTTCTAACATTCTGCAGCACCTGTGGTTCAAAACTACCAACCCTAGGAAATTATGCCCTATCATCAACAGTCATTCACACCCATTCATCACAAAAGCCTCTGTGTATGGACCATATTTCCTACACATTATATAACCAGTGGACCATTTCGGCCCTTGACCTTCAGCCTGAATCCTGGCTGCCGAACGTTTCTCACTTGGGCATTTGGCTCTCATTGTGGACTTTTTAAACACAAACACCAAATGCACAATGCAAGCAAACAATCAAAGTTCTCCAAGTTCTTTCACCAACTCCTTCTCCGCTGGAAAGTACCACGGTCCACTTCTGTAGTGACTTCTGCGTACCCAGTGAGGACCCTACCAGACCCCTCAGCACTGGAAGTATGATGTATTAACAGCAATAAATCAAAACCCTGCCTTTTTCAGTGGAGGTTACAGGCCTGCTACTTTTGGGTTTCTATCCACTGGAATTCTGAATGAGAAACAACTTATCGATCACCCCATCCAGTAAATGTCCACCAAGAAACTTCCTGGGAGCTCAGCAAAGTTCTTCTCTTTGCACAAATCACATCTGCATATGCTAACACAGCGCGTATGATGACGCAATTGCGTGAACTAATGCAATGGGTATCACATTGCACCACATATCACACACACATGCGGTCCAATCGCACGACTCACATACTTGTTGTTTGTGTGCCTTACGATTATGAAGACAATTTTACTTTTATAAGGAAATGTCTCCGTCACCTGGGGTGTTTTGGCTAACCCCAAACCTGGCCTTAAATGTGTGGCTGCGAGCTGCCACGCCACTGGAGCTTCTCCTAGCTTAGTGTCTCGCCCTACGGGATCCCGAATTCTGGAGTTCAATACAATCACACCTACTTTCAACCCACACTAATACACAATATTTTTCTGTACAGAAAATAAAATCACTCCCTTTGATTGATAGCTTGCCCCAGAGGTAGTACACTTATAATAAGATTTTGAGTAATCTGTCTAAAATCGGACAGTTACTTGTTTATGTATAACTATAAGTGTTTTATCTCACCTTTAAATGAACTTCTATTCGTGCTCACTACTTTACACAACTTTTGCGTAAGTCCGCAACCATTCGCATAATCTTGCACACGTGCACGTTCCCATACACACACTTCACGTACTGTTGTACCATGCCACATGTGTACCGTGTATTCGCAAATAAATATTCCACAATTATATCGATCAATGTAAGCAATGGAGCAAATTTGTGTTTCTACTGCTTTTGTCTAATACACAATACACCTTTGTTCCTCACACACGCTGGAAGTCACCCACGAGGATAACTTCCGTTGTGTGCTGCCTAAACTTTTAGGTCGGAACTGAGTTTTGTATGTGTTTTACAAGTACCCACTTAAAAAAAATATAAAAAATAACTTATCCGATTCTATTCAGATCTAAAATGACTATTACAACCTATGGCAACAATATGTGAGAATATATGCAAAATATCAGTACGCTTGTGCGCGTTTTCTCGCTAAAAGTAACACACACAAAAAAGAATAGCTTTTCCTTGTTGTCCCTCGGTTCGCACCTGCACCTCTGAGACTATACAGGCCAGACGTGGTTTAACAACATTAGGTTTTTTTAACACAAAACAGAAATACTTTAGATGCGTCTCCACCCTTTGTTGTTAGACCAAAGTCTGTAGGCCCTGCAAGTCCGTGAGAATGAGATGAACCGGAAGAACTCCCAACTGTAAAGTTTGATTAATTTACAGGGAAAAGCAATACCATATCACACTGTGTTTCGGGCCACTGCGGCCGCTAAATATAAGCAAATAACCGCTAAGATATGTATGCGCATTGCGTATACACACCAACACGCTGTGTGCACAATGCAGTGACACATGTGGCTGAATACACCTTATTCCCCAAACAAGAATGGAATGCGACACCAGTAATTAAATGTTATGTTGTGGCCCAACGCATCATCAATATTTACTCAAAAGATACAGATAAAAGATACAACAATATTACAGAGAAGAGCTACAACCAATAGTACATACGTTTGTTCGTGAGTGCTCCCGGATCCAGGTCTCAGTCAGTCTTGGCAAGATGACCTCAGAGAAAAAGGGACTGAAGCCTTGATCAGGAGAGCTCTCTTTTATACAATGAGTCCAAATACAACACAATGGGAAATATAAGCTCTTCTTCCATAGGTCAAGGGGCAGGCCATTTACAGTACATGAGGGGTCATAGGTTGGTTTGAATAAATGGACGATGCTTGGTCCAGGTGTGCTTGCAGTTGTTCGCCACTGGGTTCCCGACGAATATCCTGAGTACAGTATCATAACAGTTTGCTAATATTATATTTCTGCGTATATCTACATGCAGATACATGCGATCAACTGCAGATAGTAACCGGAATGTAGAACACAAAATACTGCACATCTGGATACCAAACACTAAGTACTAACCTTGCTCTGTCCCCTCACATCCTGTAAAGCTGAATAACTCTATTGTTCTACCTTTTGAGTATATGTAACTTGCTGGAAAAGTGTGTGGAGTCTGTGTAAATAATGCACTAAATGCATAGAATATTGAATATTGTCTTTGTGGCTTTTCTGTGCGAATGCGTGTGCTACCGTATATACTCATACCATGTGCCAATCCGCAAGGCTCATAAGCCAGTGTATGTAGTGTGTGTGTATGCGTACACATGGTGACCATGTGCACGAACAGAGGCCACTCTGTTTGGTGTTTGCATGTGGTGTATGTAATATTTTTGACTTCGACAGTTTTTTGCTTTTATTATTTTAATTTTACACTGGGGTGGAGCCCCTGGATGGATGAACAGAGCTCTCCTTAATGGATGGAGCAGCCCCTTGATGGACAGATACAGCTGCAGCCTCTGTATGTATACTGAGGTACAGCACAAAATAGAATGAAATATATTTCTTTTATGTTTTTCAGCACTGGGGCAGAGCCCCTGGATGGATGGACAGAGCACCCCTTAATGGACAGAGCAGCCCCTTGATGGATAGACACAGCAGCAGCCTCTGGATGTATACTGGGGTACAGCACAAAATAGAATAAAATATATATTTTAAATATATTTTTTTTAAACTGGGGCAGAGCCCCTGGATGGACGGACAGAGCACCCTTAATAGATGGAGCAGGATCTGATGGACTGACGCAGCAGCAGCCTCTGGATGTATACTGGAGTACAGCATAAAATATAATGAAATATATTTGTTTTATGTTTTTTAACATTGGCAAAGATCCCCTGGATGGATGGACAGAACACCCCTTAATGGACAGAGCAGCCCCTTGATGGACAGACACAGCAGCAACCTCTGGATGTATGGGTACAGCACAAAATAGAATTAAATATATATATTTTTATGTTTTTAACACTGGGGCAAAGCCCCTGGATAGATGGACAGAGCACCCCTTAATGGACAGAGCAGCCCATTGATGGACAGACACAGCAGCAGCCTCTGGATGTATACTGGGGTACAGCACAAAATAGAATAAAATATATATTTTAAGTATTTTTTTTAACACTGGGGTAGAGGCCATGGATGGACGGACAGAGCACCCCTTAATAGATGGAGCAGGACCCGATGGACTGATGCAGCAGCAGCCTCTGGATGTATACTTGGCTGCAGAACAAAATAGAATTAAATATATATATTTTTATGTTTTTTAACACTGGGGCAGAGCCCGTGGATGGATGGACAGAGAACCTCTTAATGGAGGGAGCAGCCCCTTGATGGACTGACACAGCAGTTGCCTCTGGATGTATACTGGGGTACAGAATAAAATATAATGAAATATATATATATATATATTATTTTTTTTAACACTGGGGCAGAGCCCCTGGATGGACGGACAGAGCACCCCTTGATGGACAGAGCACCCCTTGATGGACGAAGCAGCCCCTTGATTGACGGAGCAGCCCCTTGATGGACAGCTGCAGCAGCAGCCTCTGGATGTATACTGGTGTACAGCACAAAACAGAATTAAATTTATATATTAAATTGAATATATTTAGAATCATATATATATATATATATATATATATATATATTTACTGTCATACAGTACATCAGTGGTTCAATAACACCAACTGGAGCTCAGGGGACACTGACTAATTGTATCCAATTTGCTGTCTGCTTTCAATGGTTCATTACCTATCTCCAAGTTACTCACTACTGACATAGCTGCAGCCTGTATATAATAATTTATTCTTGCATTTGCCACGTAAGCCGCATAAAGGTTCTCTCCTTGTCTATTTATTGGCTGGTGCACGAGACAGGCAGAACTAATCAATGTCTGCTCCAGGAGACACACAATTTTTCCCGACACTATAAGTGGTGAAATCCATATGCTAAAAGGACTTTTAAAGGAACAAACTTCCTAAGTGGTAAGAGTCGATTCCTGACAATTTATACACATTGGGGGTCATTCCGAGTTGTTCGCTCGTTATTTTTTTCTCGCAACGGAGCGATTAGTCGCTAATGCGCATGCGCAATGTCCGCATTGCGACTGCGCCAAGTAAATTTGCTATGCAGTTAGGTGTTTTACTCACGGCATTACGAGGTTTTTTCTTCGTTCTGGTGATCGTAATGTGATTGACAGGAAGTGGGTGTTTCTGGGCGGAAACAGGCCGTTTTATGGGAGTGTGTGAAAAAACGCTACCGTTTCTGGGAAAAACGCGGGAGTGGCTGGAGAAACGGAGGAGTGTCTGGGCGAACGCTGGGTGTGTTTGTGACGTCAAACCAGGAACGACAAGCACTGAACTGATCGCACTGGCAGAGTAAGTCTCGAGCTACTCAGAAACTGCACAGAGAAGTCTTTTCGCAATATTGCGAATCTTTCGTTCGCAATTTTGATAAGCTAAGATTCACTCCCAGTAGGCGGCGGCTTAGCGTGTGCAAAGCTGCTAAAAGCAGCTTGCGAGCTAACAACTCGGAATGACCCCCATTATACCATGTTGCATATATTAATTGTGGCCATATTGCTGAAAATTAATATTTCAAATTGAAGTCTATTTTAAGATATATTGTTATTTTAATTGTGTTAATCTATTTCATTTTTTATACATACAGAAGTTGTATTTTAAAAAAACTTGTTATTGTTTTCGCCAACACTAATTTTGTAATTTATACCTTATTGCAGTGTTGATTATTGCTATAACCAGCCTGTGTAGTTGATTGTTAAAGTGATCATGACATGTAACCCTACCAGGTATTTTAATCATTAAGTGTAGTTATACTAAATAAAAACAGCCGTGTGCTCAATGATTCATTCCACTTGTTGCTGCATATTGTCTTGACAAAGGCATGAGCCAGGATGAAACATTGACCTTTGACCTTTTAAGCAATGATTCATTGATGTGTTAACTGTACAGCTTTTTACTGTACTGATTTTATATTGACTACCGACTGATAAGTGCCAACTTTTTTTCTACCTTTGTGTTTTCACAGGGAATGTGTCTCCAAATATATGCCCTACACCTGAAGAACTGGAGAATTGTGGACCCAATTCAGACCTGATTGCTTTTGTGCAAAATTGCACAGTGGCCGATTATCGAATGACTGCAATGTGCAGGTGCATTGCCAAACAGCGACAGGATGGTGCGTTCGCAAGGTGATTAACAGGAAGAGGACGTTTGTGGGTGGTAACTGGCCATTTTCAGGGAGTGTCAGGAAAATGCAGACGTTCCAAAGTGTTTTCAGCTCTGTCCCCGATCAGCCTGTTTGGATCGCACTGTAGGATTAAGTCTTGGGCTATGCACAGACTGCACAGACTGGATAAATCATTTGATGGTGAGTGAGTTGTGAAAAGATTTGCAGCTGTCCACTGTCTGGCGGAATTTTCGCACACCGTAGACATGCATTCGCACACTTGCACGGGGGGGGGGATTCACTCTCTATGGGCGGCGGCTATCTGATCACGGACTGCTGCAAAAACGCACAGCAGTGATCAGGTCTGAATCAGGCCCTGTGAGTGCAACCATTTGGCTATGGACTATACATCAGTGATGTGCAGTGAGGTAATATTTTGTCAGGAGTCAATTAACCTGCCAGTAATAAGCAAACTCCACACAGTTAGGTCCATAGTGGGGATTGAACCCATGACCTCAGTGCTGTGAAGCAGTATTCCTAACCATCACACCACCATTACTGATAGTACAGAAGGTACAGAATACAGTAATTACTGATGTAATGTGTGAAAGAGTTAAAATGGTATCCAATTCAATTAACACTCCATATTGTATTATCTTTTCTGAAGGAACAATTGTCTGCATTTTATGTATTACAGAAAATGGATCTAGTGTGGTTTACTGTATCTTGAATACATAGTACATTTCTGCCAAAGTTTATTGTACATTTTGTCATCATGAGCAGTAGACGTCCATTCATGGTGATCTAATCACTCAAAAAATCCTAACAAAAAATGTTAACATGAAATATATTAGATAACAGGCTTCTATATAACATGATTGAAAATTTTACATCTACTCATTGGAATGAAGTATATATGCACTTCACTTGACACTTAATTAAAGCAAAAATAGCTTTTCATTTAAAAATCATCAAAATGAATACTGAATTCGAAGACAGGAAATAGTTTCTTAGTGCAAAAGACAAAATGAGTGTAGGACAAATTAAAATGGCATGGTGTACTGTATGTAAAATGTAAAAGTATAACTTATTTAATATTTTGCCCATTGGAATCATACTAGCGGATTTTAGATTTTGGCAAAGAAACATATAATCTATAATTATAATAGAATAATGCCACTGTACGAATTTATGTAGAAATGTATTGTTATTATTATTATTATTATTATTATTATTACTACTATTATCATCAGTTTAAATAACACAGATGGTATGACTATATGAGGCTAGACTTATGAGCTAGTAATGAAAGCCTGCATTCTTACTGATATCATCACTTCAAATTAGCTGTGCTACTTACAGTACTCTGTTTAAATGGAAAAAGGTACCGTTATAGTTTTTTCATCATTCTCAGAACATTGGATCACTTACACAAGTATTTTTTCTGCTAAATACCTTACTCCAAGTTTATTTGGAATCTCAATTAAAAGAAGCTTTCTAAAGCAATGATTTTGTTTAGTTACTCTAAAGAGTTTGCTGGGAAAACTGAGACACATAGAAACTAGAGATGAGCGGGTTCGGTTTCTTTGAATCCGAACCCGCACGAACTTCACTTTTTTTTCCACGGGTCCGAGCGACTCGGATCTTCCCGCCTTGCTCGGTTAACCCGAGCGCGCCCGAACGTCATCATGACGCTGTCGGATTCTCGCGAGGCTCGGATTCTATCGCGAGACTCGGATTCTATATAAGGAGCCGCGCGTCGCCGCCATTTTCACTCGTGCATTGAGATTGATAGGGAGAGGACGTGTCTGGCGTCCTCTCCATTAGAATAGAGATAGATAGATTAGATAGAGAGAGATTGTGCAGAGTCGCAGACAGAGTTAGTTTACCACAGTCAGTGACCAGTGCAGCAGCTAGTTAACTTTTATTTAATATAATATATCCGTTCACTTCTCTCTGCTATATCCGTTCTCTGCCTGAAAAAAAAAAACGATACACAGCACAGTCAGTCACACAGTGTGACTCAGTCTGTGTGCACTCAGCTCAGCCCAGTGTGCTGCACAGTCATCAATGTATAAATTAAAAGCTTATAATTAATTGTGGGGGAGACTGGGGAGCACTGCAGGTTGTTAGCAGGAGCCAGGAGTACAATTATATTAATTAACAGTGCACACTTTTGCTGCAGGAGTGGTGACCAGTGCCTGACCACCAGTATAGTATTGTTGTATACTACTAATATCTCTTTAAATATCAACCAGTCTATATTAGCAGCAGACACAGTACAGTGCGGTAGTTCACGGCTGTGGCTACCTCTGTGTCGGCACACGGCAGGCAGTCCGTCCGACCAGAATTGTATTATTTATTATTATATACCTACCACCTAACCGTGGTTTTTTTTTCATTCTTTATACCGTCATAGTGTCATCCTAATTGTTACGAGTATACTACTATCTCTTTATCAACCAGTGTACAGTGCGGTAGTTCACGGCTGTGGCTACCTCTGTGTCGGCACACGGCAGGCAGTCCGTCCGACCAGAATTGTATTATTTATTATTATATACCTACCACCTAACCGTGGTTTTTTTTTCATTCTTTATACCGTCATAGTGTCATCCTAATTGTTACGAGTATACTACTATCTCTTTATCAACCAGTGTACAGTGCGGTAGTTCACGGCTGTGGCTACCTCTGTGTCGGCACACGGCAGGCAGTCCGTCCGACCAGAATTGTATTATTTATTATTATATACCTACCACCTAACCGTGGTTTTTTTTTCATTCTTTATACCGTCATAGTGTCATCCTAATTGTTACGAGTATACTACTATCTCTTTATCAACCAGTGTACAGTGCGGTAGTTCACGGCTGTGGCTACCTCTGTGTCGGCACACGGCAGGCAGTCCGTCCGACCAGAATTGTATTATTTATTATTATATACCTACCACCTAACCGTGGTTTTTTTTTCATTATTTATACCGTCATAGTGTCATCCTAATTGTTACGAGTATACTACTATCTCTTTATCAACCAGTGTACAGTGCGGTAGTTCACGGCTGTGGCTACCTCTGTGTCGGCACACGGCAGGCAGTCCGTCCGACCAGAATTGTATTATTTATTATTATATACCTACCACCTAACCGTGGTTTTTTTTTCATTCTTTATACCGTCATAGTGTCATCCTAATTGTTACGAGTATACTACTATCTCTTTATCAACCAGTGTACAGTGCGGTAGTTCACGGCTGTGGCTACCTCTGTGTCGGCAGTCGGCAGGCAGTCCGTCCATCCATAATTGTATTATTATTATAATATATACCACCTAACCGTGGTTTTTTTTTCATTCTTTATACCGTCGTCATAGTGTCATACTAGTTGTTACGAGTATACTACTATCTCTTTATCAACCAGTGTACAGTGCGGTAGTTCACGGCTGTGGCTACCTCTGTGTCGGCAGTCGGCAGGCAGTCCGTCCATCCATAATTGTATTATTATTATAATATATACCACCTAACCGTGGTTTTTTTTTCATTCTTTATACCGTCGTCATAGTGTCATACTAGTTGTTACGAGTATACTACTATCTCTTTATCAACCAGTGTACAGTGCGGTAGTTCACGGCTGTGGCTACCTCTGTGTCGGCAGTCGGCAGGCAGTCCGTCCATCCATAATTGTATTATTATTATAATATATACCACCTAACCGTGGTTTTTTTTTCATTCTTTATACCGTCGTCATAGTGTCATACTAGTTGTTACGAGTATACTACTATCTCTTTATCAACCAGTGTACAGTGCGGTAGTTCACGGCTGTGGCTACCTCTGTGTCGGCAGTCGGCAGGCAGTCCGTCCATCCATAATTGTATTATTATTATAATATATACCACCTAACCGTGGTTTTTTTTTCATTCTTTATACCGTCGTCATAGTGTCATACTAGTTGTTACGAGTATACTACTATCTCTTTATCAACCAGTGTACAGTGCGGTAGTTCACGGCTGTGGCTACCTCTGTGTCGGCAGTCGGCAGGCAGTCCGTCCATCCATAATTGTATTATTATTATAATATATACCACCTAACCGTGGTTTTTTTTTCATTCTTTATACCGTCGTCATAGTGTCATACTAGTTGTTACGAGTATACTACTATCTCTTTATCAACCAGTGTACAGTGCGGTAGTTCACGGCTGTGGCTACCTCTGTGTCGGCAGTCGGCAGGCAGTCCGTCCATCCATAATTGTATTATTATTATAATATATACCACCTAACCGTGGTTTTTTTTTCATTCTTTATACCGTCGTCATAGTGTCATACTAGTTGTTACGAGTATACTACTATCTCTTTATCAACCAGTGTACAGTGCGGTAGTTCACGGCTGTGGCTACCTCTGTGTCGGCAGTCGGCAGGCAGTCCGTCCATCCATAATTGTATTATTATTATAATATATACCACCTAACCGTGGTTTTTTTTTCATTCTTTATACCGTCGTCATAGTGTCATACTAGTTGTTACGAGTATACTACTATCTCTTTATCAACCAGTGTACAGTGCGGTAGTTCACGGCTGTGGCTACCTCTGTGTCGGCAGTCGGCAGGCAGTCCGTCCATCCATAATTGTATTATTATTATAATATATACCACCTAACCGTGGTTTTTTTTTCATTCTTTATACCGTCGTCATAGTGTCATACTAGTTGTTACGAGTATACTACTATCTCTTTATCAACCAGTGTACAGTGCGGTAGTTCACGGCTGTGGCTACCTCTGTGTCGGCAGTCGGCAGGCAGTCCGTCCATCCATAATTGTATTATTATTATAATATATACCACCTAACCGTGGTTTTTTTTATACCACCTAACCGTGGCAGTCCGTCCATAATTGTATACTAGTATCCAATCCATCCATCTCCATTGTTTACCTGAGGTGCCTTTTAGTTCTGCCTATAAAATATGGAGAACAAAAAAGTTGAGGTTCCAAAATTAGGGAAAGATCAAGATCCACTTCCACCTCGTGCTGAAGCTGCTGCCACTAGTCATGGCCGAGACGATGAAATGCCAGCAACGTCGTCTGCCAAGGCCGATGCCCAATGTCATAGTACAGAGCATGTCAAATCCAAAACACCAAATATCAGAAAAAAAGGACTCCAAAACCTAAAATAAAATTGTCGGAGGAGAAGCGTAAACTTGCCAATATGCCATTTACCACACGGAGTGGCAAGGAACGGCTGAGGCCCTGGCCTATGTTCATGGCTAGTGGTTCAGCTTCACATGAGGATGGAAGCACTCAGCCTCTCGCTAGAAAACTGAAAAGACTCAAGCTGGCAAAAGCACCGCAAAGAACTGTGCGTTCTTTGAAATCCCAAATCCACAAGGAGAGTCCAATTGTGTCGTTTGCGATGCCTGACCTTCCCAACACTGGACGTGAAGAGCATGCGCCTTCCACTATTTCCACTATGCTGGAAGGAGCACCCGCAGTCCAGTTCCTGATAGTCAGATTGAAGATGTCAGTGTTGAAGTACACCAGGATGAGGAGGATATGGGTGTTGCTGGCGCTGGGGAGGAAATTGACCAGGAGGATTCTGATGGTGAGGTGGTTTGTTTAAGTCAGGCACCCGGGGAGACACCTGTTGTCCGTGGGAGGAATATGGCCGTTGACATGCCAGGTGAAAATACCAAAAAAATCAGCTCTTCGGTGTGGAGGTATTTCACCAGAAATGCGGACAACAGGTGTCAAGCCGTGTGTTCCCTTTGTCAAGCTGTAATAAGTAGGGGTAAGGACGTTAACCACCTCGGAACATCCTCCCTTATACGTCACCTGCAGCGCATTCATAATAAGTCAGTGACAAGTTCAAAAACTTTGGGTGACAGCGGAAGCAGTCCACTGACCAGTAAATCCCTTCCTCTTGTAACCAAGCTCACGCAAACCACCCCACCAACTCCCTCAGTGTCAATTTCCTCCTTCCCCAGGAATGCCAATAGTCCTGCAGGCCATGTCACTGGCAAGTCTGACGAGTCCTCTCCTGCCTGGGATTCCTCCGATGCATCCTTGCGTGTAACGCCTACTGCTGCTGGCGCTGCTGTTGTTGCCGCTGGGAGTCGATGGTCATCCCAGAGGGGAAGTCGTAAGCCCACTTGTACTACTTCCAGTAAGCAATTGACTGTTCAACAGTCCTTTGCGAGGAAGATGAAATATCACAGCAGTCATCCTACTGCAAAGCGGATAACTGAGGCCTTGGCATCCTGGGTGGTGAGAAACGTGGTTCCGGTATCCATCATTACTGCAGAGCCAACTAGAGACTTGTTGGAGGTACTGTGTCCCCGGTACCAAATACCATCTAGGTTCCATTTCTCTAGGCAGGCGATACCGAAAATGTACACAGACCTCAGAAAAAGAGTCACCAGTGTCCTAAAAAATGCAGCTGTACCCAATGTCCACTTAACCACGGACATGTGGACAAGTGGAGCAGGGCAGGGTCAGGACTATATGACTGTGACAGCCCACTGGGTAGATGTATGGACTCCCGCCGCAAGAACAGCAGCGGCGGCACCAGTAGCAGCATCTCGCAAACGCCAACTCTTTCCTAGGCAGGCTACGCTTTGTATCACCGCTTTCCAGAATACGCACACAGCTGAAAACCTCTTACGGCAACTGAGGAAGATCATCGCGGAATGGCTTACCCCAATTGGACTCTCCTGTGGATTTGTGGCATCGGACAACGCCAGCAATATTGTGTGTGCATTAAATCTGGGCCAATTCCAGCACGTCCCATGTTTTGCACATACCTTGAATTTGGTGGTGCAGAATTTTTTAAAAAACGACAGGGGCGTGCAAGAGATGCTGTCGGTGGCCAGAAGAATTGCGGGACACTTTCGGCGTACAGGCACCACGTACAGAAAACTGGAGCACCACCAAAAACTACTGAACCTGCCCTGCCATCATCTGAAGCAAGAAGTGGTAACGAGGTGGAATTCAACCCTCTATATGCTTCAGAGGTTGGAGGAGCAGCAAAAGGCCATTCAAGCCTATACAATTGAGCACGATATAGTAGGTGGAATGCACCTGTCTCAAGTGCAGTGGAGAATGATTTCAACGTTGTGCAAGGTTCTGATGCCCTTTGAACTTGCCACACGTGAAGTCAGTTCAGACACTGCCAGCCTGAGTCAGGTCATTCCCCTCATCAGGCTTTTGCAGAAGAAGCTGGAGGCATTGAAGAAGGAGCTAACACGGAGCGATTCCGCTAGGCATGTGGGACTTGTGGATGCAGCCCTTAATTCGCTTAACAAGGATTCACGGGTGGTCAATCTGTTGAAATCAGAGCACTACATTTTGGCCACCGTGCTCGATCCTAGATTTAAAGCCTACCTTGGATCTCTCTTTCCGGCAGACACAGGTCTGCTGGGGTTGAAAGACCTGCTGGTGACAAAATTGTCAAGTCAAGCGGAACGCGACCTGTCAACATCTCCTCCTTCACATTCTCCCGCAACTGGGGGTGCGAGGAAAAGGCTCAGAATTCCGAGCCCACCCGCTGGCGGTGATGCAGGGCAGTCTGGAGCGACTGCTGATGCTGACATCTGGTCCGGACTGAAGGACCTGACAACGATTACGGACATGTCGTCTACTGTCACTGCATATGATTCTCTCAACATTGATAGAATGGTGGAGGATTATATGAGTGACCGCATCCAAGTAGGCACGTCACACAGTCCGTACTTATACTGGCAGGAAAAAGAGGCAATTTGGAGGCCCTTGCACAAACTGGCTTTATTCTACCTAAGTTGCCCTCCCACAAGTGTGTACTCCGAAAGAGTGTTTAGTGCCGCCGCTCACCTTGTCAGCAATCGGCGTACGAGGTTACATCCAGAAAATGTGGAGAAGATGATGTTCATTAAAATGAATTATAATCAATTCCTCCGCGGAGACATTGACCAGCAGCAATTGCCTCCACAAAGTACACAGGGAGCTGAGATGGTGGATTCCAGTGGGGACGAATTGATAATCTGTGAGGAGGGGGATGTACACGGTGATATATCGGAGGGTGAAGATGAGGTGGACATCTTGCCTCTGTAGAGCCAGTTTGTGCAAGGAGAGATTAATTGCTTCTTTTTTGGGGGGGGTCCAAACCAACCCGTCATATCAGTCACAGTCGTGTGGCAGACCCTGTCACTGAAATGATGGGTTGGTTAAAGTGTGCATGTCCTGTTTTGTTTATACAACATAAGGGTGGGTGGGAGGGCCCAAGGATAATTCCATCTTGCACCTCTTTTTTCTTTTCTTTTTCTTTGCATCATGTGCTGATTGGGGAGGGTTTTTTGGAAGGGACATCCTGCGTGACACTGCAGTGCCACTCCTAGATGGGCCCGGTGTTTGTGTCGGCCACTAGGGTCGCTAATCTTACTCACACAGCTACCTCATTGCGCCTCTTTTTTTCTTTGCGTCATGTGCTGTTTGGGGAGGGTTTTTTGGAAGGGACATCCTGCGTGACACTGCAGTGCCACTCCTAGATGTGCCCGGTGTTTTTGTCGGCCACTAGGGTCGCTAATCTTACTCACACAGTCAGCTACCTCATTGCGCCTCTTTTTTTCTTTGCGTCATGTGCTGTTTGGGGAGGGTTTTTTGGAAGGGCCATCCTGCGTGACACTGCAGTGCCACTCCTAGATGGGCCCGGTGTTTGTGTCGGCCACTAGGGTCGCTTATCTTACTCACACAGCGACCTCGGTGCAAATTTTAGGACTAAAAATAATATTGTGAGGTGTGATGTGTTCAGAATAGGCTGAAAATGAGTGTAAATTATGTTTTTTGAGGTTAATAATACTTTGGGATCAAAATGACCCCCAAATTCTATGATTTAAGCTGTTTTTTAGGGTTTTTTTTAAAAAACACCCGAATCCAAAACACACCCGAATCCGACAAAAAAAATTCGGTGAGGTTTTGCCAAAACGCGGTCGAACCCAAAACACGGCCGCGGAACCGAACCCAAAACCAAAACACAAAACCCGAAAAATTTCCGGCGCTCATCTCTAATAGAAACTGTCTTACTACAACCGCGATATGATTTCTAGGTAAATATCAGGGCTATGATAATATCAGCGTTCAGTGTGGAATTTGGCTGAATGCTAAGGGTTATTTAAACCTCATCAGATGGGTCCTAATAGCCCTAATTTTTACATACAGTAGTTTGTATAAATGTATTCAGGTCGTACCTTTCATAGTAACCATTCTAATATGTTGACAGCAAATGCAAGGCCCTAATTAGGGCCTAGGGGCAGGTGGGTGGGGTGCTTGTCTAGAAAGGAAATGTCTTCACCTGCAAGTGTATATCTATACACAAATACTGAGTAAAGGGTGTTGGGGAGGAGGGCTTGACTGCAAACCCTAATTTTAAACATAAGAGGTGCTACCATGATGAGACTAGTAGTGTCATACAGAAAAAAAGAACATTTTAGGCGCACACACTAGCCACTAAGAATACTGATAATCAAAACATTTAAAATAAACTATAATTTAATATACAGTACAATTAAGGTTCTCCTAATTAGCATAGCTCCTTACATTTGTTATCTACATATTAGAATGGGCACTATTATAGGTAAGACCAGGATACATTTATATGTCAGTATTAGGATGTTTAGAACTACCTGATGAGGTTCACTGGGAAATGGTACAGAAGGTTAGCATGCATTTTTTTTTACCAAACATAGACATGGAGACATAAAATTTGATGCAGATAAGAACCATTTTGCCTATCTAGTCTGCACTTTTAGGGTTAGGTTATTAAGATCAGGGGTTAGAGTTTGGGATTTGGTTAGGGTTAGGATTAAGGTTGAGGGATGGGGTATTAGAGTTCTTAGGATTAAGTATGAAGGCATAATGTGCTAAGAACCTCAATTGTACTCCATGTTAAATTGCATTTTTGCCCAAACATGTTCTAAGAACCTTAGTTGTACGCCATATTAAATTGTAGAGTTTATTCTGTTTTGATTAACAGAATTCTCAGTGCTTATAGTGTGCAGCTGCATTTTTCTTTTTTTCTGTGTCTTAGCATGGTAGCAACTCTTACAGTAATTTTTAAATTAAAGAGTGTAGTCCAACGACCCTTTACTATTTAACTGTGTAAATATTTCTTTGTTAACAGTTTCTTATACAGCATATTCTGCTGTGCTTTTCAATCGGAATATGTGTATGTGTACACTTGAAGGTGGAGACTACTATCTGGACTAGCACCCCACCCACTTCCTCTTGGTGACTTTAACTAGTATAGCTCCTTGCATTTGCTATCTACATATTAGAATGGACACTATGCTAGGTAAGACCAGGATACATTTATATGTCAGTATTAGGAATGTTAGGACCCACATGATGAGGTTCACTGGGACATGGTAGGTGGGCGCGCATTTTGGGACAAACATGTTCTAAGAACCTCAATTGTACGCCATGTTAAATTGTACAGTTTATTCTAATTGTTTAGATTAGAACTAGTATTAGTACTTAGAGTGTGCACCTACAATTCTCAGCATGGTAGCACCTCTTATATTTAAAATAAGGGAGTGCAGTCCAACCCCATAGTGTGTAAAAAGATGTAGCCATGCTCATCTTTTCTATGTGTCGTATTCACTGCAAATCTGGTGTGACTAATATGCTCATGACTTTGACATGCGCATGCATATGTATGCGCATGGCCATAGAGATATATGGAGGCTGCAGTTAGTCATAGCCAGGCATATTAAGTCACACCTATGACATGACATGTGTGCCCATGCAGTGCTGCCACGGGGGCAATGAGTGTGGCTACATCTGTATGTACATCTGTATGTACACTTGAAGGTGGAGACTCCTTCAATCTGGACTACCACCCCACCCACATGTCCCTAGGTGATTTTAATTACTATTTGTCCTTGCAGTCTTGGTCTACATATTAAAATTGGTACTATGATAGGTAAGACCTAAGTAAATATATATAATATGTCAGTATAAGGATGCTAGGGCCCTCCTGATGAGGTTCTCTATGACATGGTAGGAGGGCTTGCAATTTAAGTCAAACATGCTAAGAAACTCTATTGTACTCCATGTCAAATTATAGCATTTTTTGTTTTAATATACAGTATATTAATATTGTCATTAGGATACAAAAGTTATGCAAAGCACTTACCTTGTCTTATACCCTTCACCCTCACATGTGTAGACCATTGTGCCGCAGCTATAACCCAGAATCCGGACAGCATCTCAGGCAAATTATGTAATTGCGCATGACCGTGATGCACGTCCACCAGTCAATGTACAATTACCATGACAACCCATTTACAAGAGCACAGATGTATTATATTACTAATTATAATTATTTGACTAACTGTAAGTGCTTCTAATACTAATCTAAACAATAAGATTTAATGAAGAGATTATGCAAGTAATCCTAATGTATTAACCTTGCTGGGTCAAGTCTGTGTAGCCATAGGTCTATCCTTCAGCCCAAAGTTCCTTGTTCTTGTATATACTGTAGGCTCCGTATGTGTAGGCAATTGTGAAAGTTGTGGTATTTCTGATGGATGTCTCTTTTAATTTCTGGGCAACAGCTTCATTTGATGATATCTGCAGTTGCATTGTGGATAAAATCGTACTTCCAGCTGCATTAGCATACTTATCTTAATCAGGCCCATAGTCGGGAAGCCTGATAATGTGGATGCAAAATTGGAAGAAATCCTACCGCACCCTCTGGATTGCTGCAATGGGTGTGTAAAGGGAGATTTCACACAATCTCCAAAGGGGCAAAATGGACAAAGAGAAAGGTACTACCACCTATACGCGCTATCCAACACAATATTGTGTTGGATAGCGCATATAGGTGGTAGTACCTTTCTCGGGAAGCCTGATAATGTTTGGAAAGCAGTGGTAAATCCAGCCCACCATCAATAGATGTCTTAATATGAATATTATATGAATAGAATATTTTCTATATGAGTGCAAGGTTTCCTACTATTACAAATAAATTTGCAATAAAGGGATTGAAGGGAAGCAAGCACCAGGGCCGGGATAGCTGTGGTGAGTGCCTGAAAAAGGTACAGCAGTTTGGTGAGTATGTTATTTTATCAAAGCGACATATAATAGAGAGAAAGTGTTTTCGCAGGCTATATCTTGGTCAATAGCCCAAAAGAGAGAATGGCAGTTGACATTGTATAACTTGTAACAAGCCTTAGTTAAGAGGATTCAAAATTCAGTTGTAGTAGGTCTTTCAAGGTCTCCAGGATATTAAAAGGCAGAACTTCTTATTTATCGCAGTTGAATTTATAGCCAAACAACTGTCCATAAAGGAACAGTTCATAAAAGAGGTTCAAAAAGAAAAATAAAGGATTACTTAGAGTGAGGAGAATGCCAATGGCAAAGCGAGAGAGTTTATAATGAGAGCTACTGACAGCGATACTAGAAATGTCCGAATTTGCATGTGTCCTACCATCCAGAAGCTTAATAATAAGAGGAAATATAAAGGGTGAGAGATAACACCCTCATCTAATTATTTTCAACACAGTAAAGGAACATGAGAGAAGGCCTCTGGCCAAGAATGAAGTGCGGGTATTATGATAAAGGTCTTAATGTCTTGTAGAAATTTACCACTGAAACCAAACTGGAGATGGGTGTGAATCAGAAAGGACCAAGAGACCCTATCAATGGCGTTTTCTACATCTAGAATAGAAGCAGAAAGGGTAGTTTGATTGTATTAATGTGAAGTATAATATCCACCTTATGCCTAGTATTATGGAGTGACTGCAGGGTGGCACAAAACCTTCTTGATCTGGGTATATGAGTGTAGGGAGAATGGGATTTAATCTATGAGAATTTTTGTTAAGTGTCAGATCAGTGTTCAGCAACAATATTGGGCGGTAATTGAAAACCAGTTGAGGGTCTTTACCAGGTTTTGGTATGACTGTAATTTTGGCCGTAGTGGTGTCTGATATGGAAAAAAATGACCATCAAGGACATGATTAAACATGGCCTTGAGGTGAGAATTGAGAGATATTTGGAAGGTCTTCATAAGAGAAAAAGAGCCCACCTGGGCCTGGAACTTTGGAGGGTTTTTGAGACTTTAGTGCAATAGATACTTCCTCTTTAGTTATACAAAGAGAAGTAGAAGTGGAAGAATCATCCTGGGGAAGGAGAGGAACCAGCATCTCGGTGGGACTGCATATGAGCGTCATAGATGTGGTTGTAATAATCCTTGAAATAGTGTTATTGACATGTGGGCTATACTGAAGGGAACCAAAAGGCACCAAAGAGCTGTTATGGCAGATCTATCTTTATGAGATGTCAAACAATTGGAAAGCAAAGTATCCACATTGTTGCTTTTCTAATAAAAGAGTTGGTTTAACCAGTGGAAGTATTTCTCATCTTTCTTGGAAAGGATCACCTTAAGGCTTGCTGATGTAAGATATATTATTATTATTATTATTATCCTTTATTTATATGGCACCACAAGGGTTCCGCAGTGCCCAATTACAGAGTACATAAACAAATATTCAAGCAGGAAAACAGCAACTTACAGTTGACGACAATATAGGACAAGTACAGGGTAAATAAACATAGCTACATCAGCAGATGGCTCTGAAATAAGTATCAGGTGGCAGAAGACTGCTGGATTTGGTGCAGTTGAATATTTATTAAAGTAAGAAAAGGATAAGCACATGAGGGAAGAGGGCCCTGCTCGTGAGAGCTTACATTCTAAAGGGGAGGGGTAGACAGACAGGGGTGAGCCAGATGGGGTACATAGAGAGCATGGAACAGAGGTTTAGGATGAGATTTGGCTGGGTTTGGTGAAGAAGTGGGTCTTGAGAGCCCGTTTAAAGTTTTGTAGAGAGGAGGAGAGTCTGAGGGGGAGAGGTAGGGAATTCCAGAGAAGTGGTGCAGCACGTGAAAAATCTTGGAGGTAGGAGTGGGAGGAAGTAATCCGTAGGCAGGAGAGTCGGCGTGCATTAGCAGAGCAAAGAGGACTGGTGGGAGTGTAAGGGGAGATAAGTTCAGAGATGTAGATGGGAGAGGAGTGGGTGAGGGCTTTGTAAGCAAGTGTGAGAAGCTTGAAATGGATTCTGAAAAAGAAGGGGAGCCAGTGAAGGTCTAGTAAGAGAGGAGAGGTGGACATAGTGCATTTGGTGAGGAAAATGAGCCAGGCAGCAGCATTGAGGATAGATTGGAGTGGAGAGAGGTATTTGTCAGGAATGCCAGTCAGGAGGAGATTACAGTAGTCCAGTCTGGAGATGACCAGTGAGTGGATAAGAGTCTTAGTAGCATCCTGGGTCAGAAAGGGTCTGATCCTGAAAATATTTTTTAGATGAAAACGGCAGGTTTGTGAGAGGTGCTGAATGTGTGGTTTGAAGGAGAGGTAGGAGTCAAGGATTACTCCAAGACAGCGCACTTGGGGGCTAGAGGAGATAGTAGTGCCATCAATAGATAATGAGATTGTAGGAGGTGAGGTTATGCGGGAGGGAGGGAAGATGATCAGCTCGGTCTTAGACATGTTAAGTTTAAGAAAGCGCTGGGACATCCAGGAAGAGGTAGCAGAGAGACAGTTGGAGATACAAGTGAGGAGAGCAGGGGAGAGGTCTGGAGAGGAAAGATAGATTTGAGTGTCATCAGCATAGAGATGATATTGGAAACCAAAAGAACTAATGAGCTTACCTAGTGAGGATGTATAGAGAGAGAAGAGAAGAGGACCAAGGACAGAACCTTGAGGTACCCCTACAATTAGTGGAAGTGAGGGGAAGGTGGAGTCATGAGAGGAGACAGAGAATAAACGGTCAGAAAGGTAGGAAGACAGCCAAAAGAGGGCAGTGTCATGCAGACCAATGGAGTGAAGGATTTGCAATAGGAGAGGATGGTCCACAGTGTCAAAAGCAGCAGAGAGATCCAGTAGAATAAGTAGAGAGTAGTGTCCCTTAGATTTAGCAGCATGGAGGTCATTGCATACTTTTGTAAGGGCAGTTTCAGTGGAGTGGAGAGGACGGAAGCCAGACTGGAATGGGTCAAGCAGTGAGTGTGAGGAAAGAAAGGAAGTAAGGCAGTTGTAGACAATACGCTCAAGGAGTTTGGAGGCAAAAGGGAGGAGAGAGATGGGTCGGTAGTTGGAGAGAGTGTATGGATCAAGGGTAGGTTTTTTAAGAATAGGAGAGATGAGTGCATGCTTGAAGGCAGAGGGGACAGTGCCTGATGAGAGGGAGAGATTGAGAAGGTGAGAAAGATGGGAACAAGCAGAAGGAGAGAGGTAGTGGAGGAGGCAGGAGGGGATAGGGTCAAGTGGGGAGGTGGTGAGGGGACAGGAATGAATGAGGGCCATGACTTCCTCTCCAGATGCATGGGAGAAAGATGTCAGAGTTGGTGTGAGGGATGGGGAGGGTTGATAAGGGATGGGAGAAGGCTGGTTACTGATGGTCTGGTGTGATGTGATGTCCTGACGTATGGAGTCAATTTTGGATGTGAAGTAAGTGGCAAAGTCAAGAGCAGATAGTGAGGAAGGGAGACGAGGTGGAGGTGGGCAGAGGAGTGAGTTGAGAGTGGCAAAGAGGCGCCGGGGGTTGGAAGACTGGGAGGAGATGAGGTTCTTGAAGCATGACTGTTTAGCAAGAGAAAGGGTAGCACTGAAGGATGAGAGCATAAGTTTGAAATGGAGGAAGTCTGCCTTAGAGCGTGATTTCTTCCAGTGTCGCTCAGCAGTACGTGAGCATTTTTGCAGATATCTGGTGCATTTGGTGTACCAGGGTTGAGGTGTTAATTTGCGAGGGTGAATAGTGGTTGGTGGAGCAACAAAGTCAAGAGCAGAAGTAAGGGATGCATTGTATGTGGAAGTGGCTTGTTCAGGGCATGAGAGAAAGAGAATAGGAGAGAGAAGCGAGTCAAACAGGGAGGAAAGGAATGTGGTGTCAATAGCTTCAATGTTAAGCTTAGTGATGGTAGCCTTAGGAGGTAGAGATGGGGAAGTTGAGAGAGATAGGTTAAAGGAGAGCAGGTGGTGGTCAGAGAGGGGAAATGGGGAGTTGGAAAAATCAGAAATATCACAGTGATGAGTGAAGAAGAGATCCAGGGGTATATTTACTAAGGTCCCGATTTTGACCGAGATGACGTTTTTTCTTCAAAGTGTCATCTCGGGAATTTACTAAGCAAAAATCTCGGCAGTGATGAGGGCATTCATATTTTTATTACGGCTGTGTAGTAAAAGTACGAATGAATACACCATCGGTCAAACGCGGCTGATTAGATATAGAACTCGGTCATTTACTAAGCATTCGTATTTGTATTTTCTACCGTGAAAATGGTTTTTGCCGTCGTAATATTTTACTATTCGTACAAAAAGCCTAAAAAAAAGTAGACCTGCTTTTGAGAAGCGTGTTTACATGTGTTGTCAATTCTACATTACTCACACCTGTCGTTTTAGACCTTTAAAAGGGGCCCCAACACATTTCTCAACACTCTCAATCTGAAATGGCTGCTACTGTGTGTCGTACTGCTGTATTGTTTGCTGTGGGATACCTGACACTGCTCCATGAGGCTACAATAAACCCAGGTCAGGAAAATCAACAGGGTCAGTAGGTTGTACATGTTCCGCGTAGGCTGGGCATGCCTTTATTTTTTAGTGGCCGTTTAAACTAAATCAAAATTGCTGATGACCATGTTATACAGATGGTCAGACTAAATGTTATAACTTATTTTACTCTGTATGATCTGGTCAAACTGACCCTAGACCCTGAGACAGCACACTCTCGCCCGGTCACGGGCCTGCACAAACTCCTTCCTGTGTTGCACTTTATGGCTACTGGCAGCTTCCAGCCTGTGAGTTTCAAAGTAATTAGTATTTCACAGGCCACCTTCTAGAAATATGTAATTCAGGTGACTGAAAACATACATACACGTCTACGTCTAAGTGTTGCTTCTGTAATGTAATTTTACTCAATTTGGACTTGCTTACAGGTCATGACACTCACCTTTATTTTTTGATGGCCCACTCAGGTTTTGGATGTCTTGGCTGGCTACATAGATGCGTCTCTCAGCTTCCCTACCCAGGAGTCGCAGTGGCCTGCAGTCAGGGTAGCTTTATGTGATCTTGCGGCCATGGCCAATGTGCTGGGTGTCATAGATTAGACATACGGTGAGCTGAGGACACCTAGGGGCAGGCAATATATTTAAACCAATACTCATCTGGCCCTAGACACTAATGTGGTGGTTTTTTTTGGAAGCTAATTAAGCAATACACATATTTGGTGTTAACAATTTATTTTTAACAACATACCAATTTAGGCATAACAGAGAATTTAAATAATTAAATGGTCACCATATTCTGGCCAGTCAATATTATTTTTTACGTTTTTGGGTGCTGGGTGCAGAGGATTGTGGTGGCTCGTGGGTGCGGCTTCGACTTGAACGTCGAACTGGGGATTGAACTAGGGTTTGGCTTGGGGTTGTTGTCCCTGAGCTGGAGGTCACATGGTGTGGGCCCAACACACTTAGCATTTGGCTTAAAATGTTCAAACTTGCCGTTAGCTGTGTATAAGCGGCAGTGTTGTTTCCAATAATTCGCGACAGATTGTCATTGATTAATTGGTTATGCTGGATCATCTGGATTAATGTTTGCTGCTGCCGCTGTTGATCATCCAAGATGCGCTGAAGGTTAGCCTGCATTTGGGTGTTGTCTGCCCTCATCTGCTCCATAGTGTTCGCAATTCGGCCCACCTGCACTATGAGTCTGCCTGAGTTGCGACTCACTCTTGGCAAATGATGGGGCAGACTTGACAGGTATTGTGTTTGGGTGGTCAGGCACGCGTAGTGTTGTGCCTGTTGTGAGGCCCAACCGGACCAAAACTCTTGGTCCATTTGTGTTGGTCCTGGTGTTGTGCTCATTTGGGGGCTTTGGGATGTTTGAGGTGGTTGGGGTATGTCCTGAGGCATGTTTGCCTGTGTTGGATCGATGGGCTGCAGGTGGAGTGTAAAGGTCTCCTGGGCACGGTCTTGCTGGACATCGTCGCTCATGATGGCTGGGTCTGTATGGGGTTGAACACAGGCAATATTTAGTACATATGTCGCATTGGTCTTATGATAGTTTTTTATCAACATGCATTACTTCATAATATGAATGTAATAGCTAAATAGATTATTGAATAAACTTAACTATGTTGGTCACCTTTTAGTTAAATGATGTGGCTCCAAACGTATACTACTCAGTTGTTTTAAGTTTTTGGAAATTGGAGTATTCAGAGTCATAATTACTGTTTACACTCCATGTACTCTAACAAAGTCAAAGTACTACATTTTCTTTAGGATTATGAAGCTTCCTTTGGGCCAACACACAAAAATCAAAAAATGTGTTGAACAATACAATCATACATTGGTCAAGGCAGTCAGTGGTCTGGCGAAAACGTTTACTAATATAGTGGTATAAAATGTACACATTAACAATGTGATTTACTTTTTTAAGGTGGCCTATGTTTAGAAGTGAAATTTTTGCCCATGTCAATTTTTTTTTTAATTTTCAGTGTTTTTTTGATTTTTTTTAGGTAGCAAAAAAACATTTGCGTAAATGTGTTGATATGGGCATCCTCAAATTTGACAATTAACATCCTAAAATTACGTTAACAGCAACTGCTTGCAGTTGTTTATTATTGCACGTATGATTGGTCATTTTGAGTTTTGATTTTACAGTACTAACAGTGGTGCAGATGTATAAACCAGGAGAAGGCATAAGGAAGTGAGAAACCAGTGATATGTGCAAGGTGGTAAAGGCACAAGGCAAGCAGCTCCAAAATGTACCTTCACATTTTAAATTTTTTTTTGTACTGCTGCCTTTATCATCTTGCACATAACAGTGTTTTTACACTTCCTTATGCCTTCTCCTGGTTATTAAATCTACTCCACTGTTTTCTAAGTTTATTTTTAAAAAACAAACAAGTTACTCACCAGACAACTGTGGGGATTGTGGATCCTCACTTTGGGGGCTGGCCAAAAGAGCGAGTGGTGGCACGGCAGACACTGCAGAGATGCGCCTTTGGGGTGGTGATGCTGGTGCAGGAGCAGGAGCTGGAGCATGAACACGGGGCCTCTTGGGTGGCCTTGTAGCCACAGTAATGCTGCCCTGTGATGGGCGCCTTAGTGGAGGCGGAACAGACGAAGAACCTGTGTGATAATATCTTCATTATCATTTTGTTTTTCTATGTGTTTGCAGAATATGTGGTTACAGTTAAATCTTACCTGCATTCCCACCATCATCAGCTCTAGGCAGTGTTGGCTGTGGCCTGGCTGTGCTGCTTCTCTGGCGTACTGTAGAAAGAAGAAGAATGTCGATATGAACATACTCTTTGGTTGTTAAGTTTATGCGAAAAACTTTTTGGGATGAAAACATATGTGGTAGCTGCTGTGACTTAAACTAAGCGATGCTTAGCCTTGCATGCATGACTACATTGGCTGTGTATACTTTCAATGCAAAACAAAATAACCATACAATACATGCACAAATGCAAATAATGGCCAATATTGTACTACTTAAAACACATACGTCGTAGCTTTACACAGCCACAATATTGCATGCTCAGTTACCAATTTTTTAACTGCGAAAAAAAATACAGTAGCCACAAATATCTGCACTAAAATTAAATCAACAAACCTACAAATGCATGCAAATACACATAAACAACACAAATGATAACCCAGAACAACATAAAAAAACATACATCCATGGAAAATTGTAAAATTAAAAAACATATGCATAAAACACAGTCATAACACTTCAATAATAAACTCCAAATAACATTTACTTGGAAAAGCAGACAGCAGAAAATGGACAACACAACCAGAAACATTGACAATACATAATGGCTAAAAACCATAATTAAGAGTCACACTACACCAGCCCGGCCCAACCTGTGTCTCTCCAGATGTAGTGAAACTACACATCCCAGCATGCCCACCAACACATTTGTCATTCACTAAGATCAAAACTGTGGTAAGGCATGATGGGACTTGTAGTTTGACAACAGCTGGAGAGCCACAGGGTGGCCAGGCCTGCACTACATCACCAACACATTAGAAATTAAAAACAAATTACAAACACAATTAGCGTAAATAATTTAAACACAACTAAGGACAAAGCACAGATGTTTAAAATAAATGCAGAAATATTAAAAACTCATCATCCTGCCTTGGCCGGTCTGAATCACGGACATGAGTGTCAGAAACCACCTCAGGCGGAATCAGCGTACGCATAGGCTCCTCCCAATCTTTATAAGACGCTCGGAAGGGGTGTCCACCCCCGGTTTGACGGGCAGATTTTACCTCCTTCGCCATCTTTGCCTTCACACGGCGCTTGATGTCGTAGAAGCGTTTACGACAGGTGTCCTCGGTCCGCCCTCACCACACCCTCACTGTTCACAGCAGCAACAACCTTCCCCCACAGAACAGTCTTCCTGCGGGTCGACACCTTTGCTGCATCAGACCCAAACAACTGGTGATGATGCCTCATCAGCCCCCACACCAGAGCCATATTTTCTGCGTAACTAAACTTTACATTGCGGCCCGTCTTTGTAGTGGTGCGTGGCTGCGGAGCCACAACACCATCACTATCACTATTAGTGGAAGCTGCAGCCGCAACCTCCCCCTCCTCCTCACTAACCTCCTCCCTCTCACTCACCTCCTCCACCTCACTAACCTCCTCCCTCTCACTCACCTCCTCCACCTCACTCACCTCCTCCACCACACTCACCTCCTCCACCACACTCACCTCTGACTGGGACATAATCAGAACAAACCACAAATAACACAGAGAAAATAAAACAAATAACACACTCATCCACTACCACTACACACCACACACACACACACACACACACACACACACACACACACACTCACTCACAATGACAATAGATGTAACTAAAAAAAAAAAGACAATAAAATAGACAGACTTTTAAATAACTACACAACTAGTATGACAAGACTACTTACACACACAGTACAGCACTCAACAATCACAAAACTCCGCCTCAAATCCTCCACAAACTCCACAAAACTCTCCAACTCCTAACACACGTTCCTCTCTCCTCTCCACTAGCTAAACCCACGAGGTGCAGCCGGTTTGGGGCGTTTTTATAGTAATGTGCACAGACACTCCTCCATTACGTATCTAACCAATCACGGACGAGTGACAAAAACGAAACTTAGGAAAAAAAACGCGCCAGTGAACGGACAAACACTGCCGTCACCGAAATTTGACGCATTCGTAACAAAATCCACAGAACACGGCCGACAAACCTCAAAATCGGCCGCATTATACCTTCCAAAACCACGAATGACTTTGACATCGTAAAACACGAAAAATACAAATACGATAGCTTAGTAAATGAGGCGTAACAAATTCAAAAAGTTGCACAAATACACTTTCGATGTCATTCGTGATGATTCTCTCTACAAATCAGTACTAATACGAATCTTAGTAAATATACCCCCCAGTGAGCTCCCATTCACATGGGAGGGTGAGGAGGTCAACTGGGAGAGACCAAGTGAAGAGGTGAGGTTAAGGAGTTTAGAGGCAGGGGGTTGTGTGGGGATGTCAATAGGGATGTTGAAATCGCCTAGGATAATGGAGGGAATGTCAGAAGAGAGGAAGTGAGGAAGCCAGGAAGCAAAGTTGTCAATGAATTTGGAAGCAGTGCCAGGGGGGCGGTAAATGACAGCTACTCTAAGATGTACTGGTTGGAAGAGGCGTATGGCATGGACCTCAAATGTAGAGAATGTAAGGGATGGTTCTGGTGGTATGAGTTGGTAGGAGTAACTAGAAGGTAAAAGGACCCCAACACCACCCCCATGGCGACCCCCAGGTCGGGGTGTGTGTGTGAATTTGAGGCCCCCAGCAGAGAGATCAGCAGGAGAAGTAGTGTCCGTGGGCGTAATCCAAGTTTCAGTAATGGATAGTAGGTGTAAGGAGTTGGAAATGAAAAGGTCATGAGTGGGGACCAGTTTGTTACAAACAGATCTGGCATTCCAGAGAGCACAGGATAGGGGGTATGAGTTTGTGGGAGAGATGTGCATGAGATTATCATGGTTGCTGTAGCGATGAGGTGAGATTAACTTTGAGGGCAGGGATGATGAGAGAGTAGTGATGGTACGGGTGCCTGAGCTAGGAGGGGAAACTGCAGGAGGTGAACAGGGAGGAAGGTCAGTGTGATGTGGATGGTGGTGTGGGGAGGTGACAGGGAAGGGAGAAAGGGAGCAGGGCTGAGTTGTGGTGTGGCAGGACCATGGGGCAGAGGTGAATGAAAGTGGGGTAACAGGAAAGGAGGGGGAAGGAAACAGATGGATGGAGGGGAGACAGAGGAGGAAATGTAGGAGACTAGGGGGGAAGGATACAGATACATTATTAGGTAGACTCTGAGTGATGTGGGGAGTATAAGAAAGCCTTGACATAGTGAAAAGTAGGTAAATAGGTTGAGGGAAAGTGGAAGTAGGAGAGGAGACTGTAAGGGAATCCGAGCTGAAGAATTGCAGAAATGCTGGTGAGAAAAGCAGTGTAGGCTCAATGGGTGTAGATTTAGTATATGTATATAGTATATGTATATAGTATTAATATACTATTGTGGAGCAGAGGCGTAACTAAGGTTCTTGGAGCCCAGGGCAAGATTAAGAATGGCACCCTCCACACACAAAAAAAAATAGAGCATATGCACGTCCAAAAAGTAGGTGTGGCAACATACCAGAAGGGGCATGGTCACTGAAAATGGGGTGTGCCAACATGACATGCCACCTGTTTCTTGTCACACTGGAAACATTCTTTACAAATCCACATGTGCCTTACCTATATGATGGTTTCTCCCAATGTGGAACCTCTGAAGAAATGTATCCTCTAAGGCAGACTGCATCTTCAGTCAGTATTCACTATTCATGGAGGAGATCACAGCATCCATAAGATGCCTTTTTGTGTAGGAATATTAACAAGGTCATCCACATACAACAGCAGTTCAACAAGACTATTGTAACCTGTGTCACATTCTGCCCCTGCAACTCTCAGCCACACCATCACTTACCCCCTACATTGTCTCTCAGTCACACCATCATCTCCCCCTGCATCGCCTCTCAGCACACTATCACCTACCCCGTGTGTCGTCTCTCAGCATAATATCACCTCCCCTGCAGGTCTCTCTGCACACCATCATCTACATGGCCGGATTAAGGGAGGGGCGACAGGAGCGGCCATCCAGGGGCCTACACACACAGCATGTTTGGAATCAGAGGAGTCTACCTCCACTTGTCCCAGCATCCCACTTGCATGTAAGAGTGCTGTGTAGAGGGGAGTGCTGTCCCTGGCTGCCTGCATACTCCCTGTATATGTGTGCAGCAGCAGCTCCCTGTATATGCTGCAGCAGCAATGGCTTCTTGCTGGCAGCAGTGACAGCACCACTGCCCATCTTGCTCTCCTCTGTTTCTACAATGCATGCTCGGGATTTGGAATTCTGCACTGAGTGGTCCCCCCTCTCCTGCTATAAGGATCTGCCACCCTACACACACACAGGGGTCAGTGCCACCTTACACACACACACACACACACACACACACACACTGGTTAGTGCCACCCTACACACACATACATGGGTAAGTGCCAGTCTACAGTTACACAGGGGCCAATTCCAGACTATGAACACACATACATGCTGTAGGCAGAACCAAACACTCACCTTGGGACCAGACACTCCTCCAGCCACCTCCGAGGTCAATCTTCCTGTCAGAGTCGCTCTGCTTGCCTAGCATGTTTTCCTATTACTTCCCCTCCCAGATATCTCACTGCCCACTGCTCCCAATGTGCAGGAGCGAAGGGGGACGGTAATACACTGCTGCTGCGTTCTCTATTTCTGACCTGCACTGGTAGGTGAGCGGGAGGGAGATCACCACTGGTAGGCATAGGTGTGCGACTACACAGCCTGCGCTGTGGTGTATGGCCGTATCAAGCCACATCAAGGGGCTCACATGCATGACCTGGATTTAACATGGGGCTGGGGGATTCCGGGGGATCAGAGGCACTTTCCAGGGCAGCAGTACACTGAATGGGGAAATGGGAGGTGGAAGTGTCGGCAAGTATGTAGCGGGGCGGGTGAGAATGATGCCCTGGCCGGCGGTGCCCCCCCTCTACTGGGCATGTGCTCTGCTTGACCCCCCTTAGTTACACCTCTGTTTGGAGGTACTCTAAATGATTAACCTGTTCAGTAAAGGTTCTCAGTAGTTGTTCATTATGTTCTCTATTTTAGTGTGAATAGTCGATGATAATATGGCCATGGAGAACAGATTTATGAGTTTTCATACCAGGGTAGAGCACTCAGAATCCTGAGCATTGAGGGAGAAGTAATCTGCCAAAAATAAGGGATTTTTAAGAGGGTGTCATTGAGGCACCAGTTTGGCCAGGATACTCTGGTTACTAGAGTATGCAGTAGATTGAAAGTGGAGTTGATGATGGATTGATCAGACCAGAGCTTGGGGATAATGGTAGAGTCAACTATGAGTTTAGAGGCTTAGGGGCTTGTAGAGAAGCAAGTTAAATCTAGAATATGTATGGTATGGAGTCAAGAAGAAAGTGTACTCTCTGGAGGAGGGAGTGAGAGCATACCAGGTGTCAAAGAAAAGGATTACATAATGTGTTTGTTAAGGAATCAAGATACTGGCCGAGTACAGAGCAAGAGTGACTGAGGTAGTTTTGTCTAAATACAGATCAAGAATGCCATTGAAGTCTTCATTGAGAAATAGGCAGCCCTCTCATCATTTACGTAGTGTGTCAAAAAGAGTTAAAAAAAAGTGCTGGTGACCTACATTAGGAGCATAAACATTGGCGATGGTGATTTCCAGGTGGTCCAGCCTGCCAGTCAGAATAATGTAGCGACCATCCAAATCAGTACAGACAGAATATTGGACAAGTGAAATTCTGTTATTTATTAAAATAGAAGCACCATTGGGGGTAGTGGCCTGGACAGACAGAGTAAGACACAGGTCTTAGTACTCTCTAGCCTACAGTATATATCATGCATGCTTATCCTACTGCCCTTAAAGGGACTCCTATAACCACTCCCCAGATCCAGCAAGTCATCTGCTACCTTGGGGGAGCTCTGGAAGTCATTGGGGCAGTGTGCCTACATCTGCAGACCTGTTCAGCTTTGATCCCATGTGTGCTAAAAACATTTTGCAGCCATCTTGGATTTTGAAATCTGGCTTCTATGCTGCATCTAGAGGTCTCCTTGTGTCTGTTATTCCCCCTGTGTGGTGGATAGCTCCCAGAATGTGCTTCTAACCTGCTACTGTGGTCCCTTCCGGTATCAGCAATTGTGTTGGTACAGAATACATTTATTTAAATACTAGCTGTTCTACCTTTTCTTCACATGGGAGTTTCTGATTTTCATGGTTGTAAATATAAATGAGTATTAAAAATTTGGTAAATCTATAGATGTAAATTTGAGATGTCTTAATGTAAGTAAATATTAATCCATGGTTCTTGGCGTTAACCGAGGAGCACCCATAGCAGATATGGTAAAAAGTGACAGGACCATTCTACACACTTGATGTACAATGCAAATTTTCATCCGAATGTCTATTTGGGCCTTATCATTCCTGCAATGCAAGCCACGCATCGGTAATTATGTCATTATGTCAACCCCCTGTTCATCCCTGTAGGGGAGATTTATTAAAATTATAATTATTTTCCACCTGCAGAATACCTATGTTGAATTTCATCTTCCTAACATATCAAGAAGTAAGAGAATTAGTGATGAGTCAGTCAGTCAGTGAGGGTTTTTCGCATTTTTGTAATTTATAAAATTCAATGCACTGGAGGTGCAATCCAAATGTTGATCCAGTTGTCCGTTTGGGCGTTATCATTAACACAATGCAAGCCACGCATTGGTAATGACGTCATTATGTCAACCCTATTTTCATCCCCTTAGGGGAGGTTTATTAAATTCTAATTACATAGTTTTCCTATTTTCACCTGAAGAATACCTATGTTAAATTTAATTTGAAAAAATCTTTATTAAAAGAATAAGTCATATTTTTAATGATCTTATTCTGTTACTATTTGAGATGGCAGTAACAGCACAAATGACGTTGTAGTACAAGTACCACCACAATAATTAAAAAGGATTAAAAATGCTTTACCATGCAAGCACTTAAAAAACATCTCTCTAGAAATGTTGCATTTGCCAATGTCACCCTCACATGAAATCCCTTAGAACACCTCCCTACCTTACATTTGAGCTCATCATAAGGTAGTTTTCCTCTTACCCTCTTATATAACATCTTGCCTCTTCCCTGATAACCACCTTTCACTCCTGCCTCAGTACTTCCCCAAATGTGCAATACCCTACACCACCAATACTTCCTACCAACCTTCATGGTAGCCTACTGTATCTTACCCACACTTGACATCATGGAAGCATATTTCAAAACTGAAATGTTCAGAATATGTTATGTTATTAGCTTGCATTAAGATGTTTTTAGTTATGTAGTCTTTAAAAAAATAAACACTATTCCAAACATGTGTGAGAGATTTTTTTTTTATTTGGCAACAAAGGTACTTACTGCTTTTGAATGAAGGGACAGGGCAGCCATCGGGGGGGGACTGTGGGGACTGGTGTCCTGGGCCCTTACAGAGAGGGAGGCCCACCCCTGGCTCCTACTGCCAATACCTGTAGAGCTGCACTAGGCTGTGAATCAACAGCTGGCTAATGCGCAGGAAGGACTTCTTAAAATAAGACTTCCCTGTGCATTAGCTCTCTGTGAACAGTTCCTGTAGGTACGCAATGCTATACCTATATGTAACGTCACAATGTATGACATCACATGGGGTGAAGCGGTGCTGCTGAATATTTTTTGCGGGGGTGGGGCCATTTGTATTTTGTTAGTCCCGTGCCCCACAAGTTATGATGGCAGCCCTGTGGAGGGGTGAATGATCAAGAGATGGAACACAGGGCCTAATTCAAGTTTCTATGCAATGGCCAATGGGGGTAATTCCAACACCACACCCAAATCTAACTCTCTCTGCACATGTTAGATCTGCCTCCCCTGCAGTGCACATGGTGTTGCCCAACTGCTAACAAAATTCCTGCTGCGATCAACTTGGAATTACCCCCAATGTTCACGCAATGGAGCATTTATCAGTACACTGAGCATGCTCTGTGATTGCAATGTACATGCGTAAAGGTGATGCTACGATATTGCTCACAATGAGGATTTCATGCAGAATTGATTAACAGGAATTGATCATTTGGAGGTGTAAATGGAGATTGGTTGGAAAAATGAGGGAATGTCATGGACATTTTTGGGGTGTGCATCTGCTGTCAGCTGCGAGCTAATATGTGCAGAACCATGACTCCTGCATCACTACTGCTTAATCTAGTCTGAATAGCAATAGGCCAACCCTTATCCTAGATGTTCCTCATTTTTTCGAATAGGCTGTGAATGTGTATACAATTGCGAACAAGTTTGCCTGATAACCACTTTCATCTATTTTCATTTCTGGACTGGCAGCTTCCAATTGCAATTGCATTTGCGTACAAACATGATTTTGGCCTACAGACCACCATGTTATTATAGATTTAGCATCAAAATAAATTAAAGAAAAAAATGCCTTGCTTAAAAACATTTTTATTCATTAATATCTAATTTTAGATTTTGTTTCACATATCTTTCGGTTTCCATATTTGCTATAATGAGCCACCTTTAAAACTGATCAATTAGAAAGTCACTTTTTTGTATGGATTTTCTTCTTAGTATTTCTCTCGCTGTGTAAGTACAACAAAATAGCAGATCTGCACATGCTTTTGTAAAGTGCCCCTGGCGATTACGGCATGAACTCTGGTGTAACATTTTCTCTACTTCCTGCAGTTACTGGAGACAGTATGTAACTTAGCTTTTATTTGTCAATATCTTTAGATACATTATACATACTTGTTTGTCTGACTGTTGTGTGTGAAGGTTTTCAGACAAGATCAAAATGTTTGGCAAGTAATAAAAAGCCTTGTTAAATTGTTACATGTTAAAAGTCAACAGCTTTCATGCTGTCCCTGTGGTATGGCGATTTGATCTGTGTGCCTGTGGCAATATGCCGTGTAGTTGTCAATGCTCCATTGCTACTGGTATTTCTACTACTATCAACAGATATCATGCTGCTATAATAAAGGGTCCTTTCTAGGTTTCATTGTTAGAAGATGTCAAAATGAAAGCAATGCCTTCAATGCAAGTCACCAGTTAAAAATAATGGTATCAAATATACAAATACTCGACGTGCCACAGAGGAGCTACAGAAACAAATAAGTAGATAGGGCAAAGCTAACACTAACAAGCTAGGAGTGAGAAAAGACTGGGATAATAAAAGATGGAATAAACAGTGCCCTCAATGTAGTAAACAAAATAAATAGATCAATGGCTAATTGTTAAAAACACAGATTTAATAATGACAAATTAAATTGCAACAAGTAATTGATGATTAAAAAAAAAATCAATAAACACTGGATTTGTAATCAGAGAGAGTAGAGGGAAATGCTTTAATATGTTAATTAATGCTGTAATATGAAAGAAAAGAAAATTAAACATAAATGAAAAACACAAAATAAATCACATGGGGCCTTTTTATCAAGCTTTTATTATTAACATTATGTATCAACTGCAGATTCTGCATAACAGTATGTATTGCCACTATGGGGGTCATTCCGAGTTGATTGTAGTTGTGCTAAATTTAGCACAGCTACGATTATTCATACTGACATGCGGGGGGACACCCTGCACAGGGCTAGTCCGCCCCGCATGTCAGTGCCGGCCCCCCCCGCAGAAGTGCAAAGGCATCACACAGCGGTGATGCCTTTGCACTTCAAGAGTAGCTCCCGACCAGCACAGCTTTAGCGTGCTGGCCGGGAGCTACTAATCACTCGCCAGCCCGCAACAGCTGAGTGTGATGTCATACAGCCACAGCGATCCGCCCCCCCAAAGGTCCGGCCAAGCCTGCATTGGCCGGACCGCTCCCCCTAAACGGCGGCTTAATGCTGCCGTCCAGCCCTCTCAAGCCCAGCGACCGCCTCTGTCTCAGAAGCAATCGCTAGGCAATGAGGGCTGCCATGCGCCGGCACACTGTGGCATCGGTGCATGTGCAGTTCCGACCCGATCGCTGCGCTGAGAGAAACTGCAGTGAACGATCGGATCGGAATGACCCCCTATTTACTAATAGCATAACGCAGGATTTTACACTGAATTGTCTTGTAAATGGCTAATCAGCGCCGCAGATTACAGTCCCCATTTTCTTTAATGGGGAATATGGTCATACTTATGTGTAACCAACTCTGAAAAGCAAAGATTTTTGGAGTTTGACCCTGTTGGTTTAGATGTAAACCGCTTTATGGTTACGGAGGCATTCTCACAGGAGAGGGATCTTAGGATGCAGAGTGTCAGTTTCACTGGAGGAGTATTTTGAAAGTTTGGAAGACTCCCTCAATGTGCCTGGGATGTAAATCACAGGACAGCTGTTATATCAACAGCTGTCTCTGCCAGTTATGTTTAGTTCATAGAAGGGAAAATTCTGTCCTTTGAAATATGGACTTTGCAGATAGTACAGAAATAATTGGGGACGTCTTCTAACTAAAAGAACAGGAAAAATAATAGGACCAGGAAAATTACATCTGCAAAAAGGACTACACTTCTCTTGGGAGTTTCCATTGTTAAAGGAGTACAGAAATGCTAATAAAGCAGAGAAAGAAGTAAGGTGCTTATTGGGAGCCAAAGCTCCAAGGGATAAAGGGAACAAGCTAAGAACTGTGAAGGCAATCAAGATAAAAGGCCATATATACGGGGAGATGTATGCTGAGCGTGTGATGTGTGCTGAGTGTGTGGGGGGAGGGGGATGGGGGGCGCTCATTTCACCCAGCGGGTGAAATGAGCGACCTGCTAGATTGAGGCCAATCTAGCACCAGTGATAGCGACGCGCGGGGCCGTGCATAGCTATCACTGTGGGGGGTACACATGGACAGATCATGCTTAAAATCTAAGCAATCTAGTCAGATTGCTTAGATTATCATTCCGTGAGTACCCCCCTTAAAATAGGAAGTTGGATGTCATTGTCCACCTAGGGACAAATGAGCTGGATATTGCTAACCATAAAAGATATATTTAGAAAGTTAGTGACTGCTCTAAAGCAGGTGACAACCACTGTAACTTTTTCAGAAGTACTGCCAGTACACAGAGGAAGAAAGAACTCATTGCATCAGAAACTTCAATGTTTGTCAAAACAAGTGGTATAATGAGGAGAGATTTGGATTAATAGGCCATAGTTATGTCACCTGGCAAGATAGGAGCTTAAACAAAAGTGATGGCCTGCACCCATCTTCAAGAGGAATGAGTGAACAGTTTGGAAGCTTCATAAAAAAGTTTTTAAACTAACAGAGAGGGGAGGTGAACCAAATAGGAATAATTCAGAACCAAATAAACATAGGCAGAGAGATGAGCATAGCTAGGAACAGGAGAAATACAAACAAAACTCTAAGAGCAATTTGTACAAATACTAGGAGCTTAGAAAATAAAATCCCAGAAATAATTGCAATAATGAAAAGAAATGATCTGGATAGTGTGGCTATTAGGGAGTCATGGTGCAATGAAAACCATGACTGGAACATAGCAATATCGGGATATACTTTATTTAAGAAGGAGTTTATGGGAAGAAAAGGAGCAAGAGTAGCATTGTATGTGAAAATAAGCATAAATACTAGCTTAATACAAAGAAAAAAACTGAGGCCCTTTGCGTGACCATAGAAAGGCAATTCTTCATATTGGGGTCATCTACAGAGAACCAATTCAGTAACAGGGACTGAACAAGAATTTATTGTAGGACATCATTAAAATGGCATTAAAAGGATAGCTAATTATCACGGGAAACTTTATTCTACCAGATGTGAACTGGGACGCAGTAGTGTATCTATAATTGGTGCAGTGTGTGTAGTGCACACAGGCCCCTAGGTCCACACCTCATACCCTGCACCCATTTTTTCAATACTCACCTCTCCAGAGTCCACCCCCAACAGTAGTATCTCTCCACAAATCTCAAGGTAAATAGCACGGTGGCCATTTTCCTGGAGTTTTGTGCATGCGCAGTAAGAAAATCTCTGGAAAAATTACCACCATGCCATTTTCCCAGAAATTTACACATGCGCAATAGAGTCTGTGCCCCTCCTGTGCTCAGACTCTATTGCAATGCCAGGTGCTGGCAGCAGGGGAGGGGGCCCGGGTGGAAGAATTGCACATGGGCCTCCTCCTCTGTTAATATGTCCCTGCTGGGATGTGTATGTTGCAAGATGCGTTAGAAGTAGAGACATTCTGAATTCTTTGCAGGGACCATCCCACCAGCAAATGGTGAGGGAACCCTCTCAGGAAGATGCAATATTAGACTTAATACTTACAAATGGATACAGAATATCTGATGTAAAAGTGGGTGAAAACCTGGTATCCAATGATCATCAAGCTGTCAGAATAAAGAGACTAGCTCATTCCATACAAAAACAAAGGTGTTAGATTTTAGAAAGGCTGAAATTGTAGGGATGGGAAAATGTGTAAGCGATTCTTAGTGGAGGAACTAGGAAGGAGTGCAGGAGAAGTGGGAATAATTAAAAAGTGTGATATTAAAGGCAACAGACCTTTATATCAAAAGGGTTAGGAAAAACACAAGGAAGAGGTAGTCAGTGTGGTATGCAAAAGAAGTAGCAAATATTACCTTTAGAGAATATAAGCAGATGCAAACTAATGAAGACCAAGAGGTGTAACTTGTTAGAAGGAAACTAAGAAAGTACAAAGGCACAAGTTGAGGAGAAAATGGCCTAGTCAGTGTGTGAAGGGGGAAAAATATTTTGTAGGTATATAAGTGAAAAATAAGACTAAAGAAAGACAGTGGGAGTCTTGTTGAGGGCAACAATGCAATAGGAGATGATATTAATAATTTTTTTGCTCAGTATTCACTACTGAAAGAGAGGGGAAGGGTCCACAATTAAGTTTCCCTGACAAAGCAGCCTCTGTGAAACGTGCGTTGGCATTTCAGAGACTGCTATATGCTATTAGAAAACCGCTGCTTATGTACTAATATAAGTGCTTAAATGCTTGTATGATCTCACATACTGTTCCGGTATATATACTGCTGAGTGAGGGCGGGGGCGGTGAGAGCACCTGTAAGACATCCAGCTGCAGTCAGTGGTTGATCCCAGAGTGGCTGTAGTGGTGCATAAACCAGAGAAATAGCCAGCTGCACACAGTGGGTAATCCAGAGCCACTGCACGTGTCCCAATTTATGGGCAGTGAGACTAATGATCACAGTGTGGATGCGGCCTCCGGCACTTGTTTAAACACAAACACTGCACTACGGAATACGTACAATTGTATAAAGAGGGTGGATGTACGTAGGAAGCAAAAATAAATGATATATATAAACTAAAAGAGTACAGTGATATCTATAAGCACCCTAACTACTCTAAATGGGACATAGGATATAATCTGCTACAGTATATGCATATATTAGCAAATACACACTGCTAAAATAATTATCAATCTGAGATTTCATATGTATGTCTAGACAAACACTAGGTGCGGTGTCATTAGCGGACTCAATATATACATATCACAGGAATAGCAATATAGGATAGCTGTATGTGCATTTGCTATTGTAAAGATATTATGTAGGTTTACCATGTCCATTTAATGTGAGACCATGAGCTACAAATAAGATACATGCACTTGTAAGTGAGTTTATTGAAACAAATAGTTACATCTTATATGTGACATCTGAAACTCATTAGAAATATTAAGTGAGAATCACTGGTGAATGTTGATTAAGAATACAGGAAACTGGCAGGATCTAACAAATAAAGTCTCCAGTAGCAGCAGGGACTATTATGCCTTCATTAGAAGAGAAATCTTTAGTATAGTAATAACAGTCTCTGTTGAAAAGATATTTTATTTTAATATCACATTTTCTAATCTTTTTTCACTTATCTGTTTTTTTAAATTTCATTATGGCTGAATATTTTAAACGATTATAATAAAAGATATGTTTTATCTATTAATTTGGAAATTGTAAGGTTCTCAGTGCACCCAGGAAGCAACTTCTTTTTCTGTGTGTATGTGTTAGAATTATTCAACCAGTCACTAGCTACAGGAATAATTCTGGAGAACATAGGGGCAGATGTATTAAGCCTGGCGAAGGCATAACGAAGTGATAAAGTGGTGATAATTGCAAGGTGATAATAGGCTCCTAATTGTTAATTTACATATTGCAGCTGATTTGCTGGAGCATTATCACCTTGCACTTATCACCGCTTTATCACTTCTTTATGCCTTCTCCAGGCTTAATACATCTGCCCCATAGAGCCTAATTCAGACCTGATCATAGCAGCAAATTTGTTAGCAGATGGTCAAAACCATGTGCACTGCAGTGTGTGTGTGTGTGTGTGTGGGGGGGGGGGGTAGATATAACGTGTGCAGAGATTTAGATTTGGGTGGGTTATATTGTTTCTGTGCAGGGTAAATACTGGCTGCTTTATTTTTAAACTGCGATTAAGATTTCAGTTTGAACACACCCCACCCAAATCTAACTCTCTCTGTACATGTTATATCTGCCCCCTCTGCAGTGCACATGGGGGGTAATTCCAAGTTGATCGCAGAACAATTTTTTTTAGCAGTTGGGCAAAACCATGTGCACTGCAGGGGAGGCAGATATAACATGTGCAGAGATAGTTAGATTTGGTTGGGTTATTTTGTTTCTGTGCAGGGTAAATACTGGCTGCTTTATTTTTACACTGCCAGTTAGATTGCAGATTGAACACACCCCACCCAAATCTAACTCTCTCTGCACATGTTAAATCTGTCTCCCCTGCAGTGCACATGGTTTTGTCCAATTGCTACCAAAATTCCTGCTGCGATCAACTTGGAATTACACCCATGGTTTTGCGCATCTGCTAACAAATTTGCTGCTACGATCAGGTCTGAATTAGGCCCATAGTTCTACTGCACAAAGTGGAATCAAAGAAGAGGCAAGTAACTACCAACCAGTAAGCCTTGATGGAAACAATCCTACAAGAAATAGTTGTAAATTATCTCAAATCCAGCATTTTACAGGATCCCAAACAACATACTGGAGTAAATACTGGAGGGAGAGCATGTCAAACAAATCTTATTGACTTTTCTAATTGGGTGACTAAAGTAAAAGATAAAGGGGAGGGGGAGTGTAGATATAGCTTATCTAGAATTTAGTAAAGATTTTGACACTGTCCCACATTGCATAATGCTAAATTGACTTAAAAGCATGGGATTGGATACTGAGAAGGTTGAATTGATTAGATCTTGTATGAAGGAGAAAACAGAGTTGTAGTCAATGGAGTGCATTCACAGGAGGGAAAGGTTACTAGTGGAGTACCCAAGAGTATTTGGAACAGTGCTTTTTAATATCTTAATTGTTGATGTCATTGCAAATAATATTAAAGGGAAGGGGTGCCTTTTTGCAGATGTCACAAAGGTACAGTATGCAGCATGGTAGACACACCAGGAGGGGTTAAACAAATGATTGATGATCTACTATATGTAGACTATAGTAATGGTCCAAATGAGTTAGGATCTAGGTAGACTAGAGGAATGGTCAAGAGCATGGCAATTACAGTGTAATGCCCAAAAAATTCAAAATCATGCATATGGGTCTCAGAAATCAAAAGGCTAAATACAGTATTAATGTCACTATATTGGAAACTACTGAGGAGGTAAGGGATCTAGGAGTCACTATTTCAGGTGACTTACAGGCAGGTAAGCAATGTAACAAAGCAATGAGGAAGGCTAGTCTGATGCTTGGTTACATAGGGAGAGGAATCTGCAGCAAAAAGAAATAATAAATAATGACACTAAGTCATTGGTTCGGCCTCATATAGAATACTGTGTTCAATTCAGGAGGTCATATATTCAGAAGGATATAAATACGTTAGAGACTGTACAACAAAAAAATGGCAACTAAAATGGTGCATGGCCTACATTACAAAATTTAACTGGAAAGAGTAAAAGATTTAAACACGCATACTGTACTGTACTTTGGAGCAGAGAAGGGAAAGAGGGGACATATTAGACATTTTCAAATACTGTATATCAAGGGTTTTATCAAAGTACAGACATTTCTCAAAGGAAGAGAAGTACTGTATTAGAACATGAGGATATGCACAGAAACTGGAGGGCGATACAGTAGACTCAGGAAACTTTAGTTAAAATGACTACACAGAAAGGGTAGTGGACAAGTACAAAAGCATCTCATCAGATGTGTTAGAGGTTAAGACACTAGAGCAAGTAAAACATGCATGGGATAGACCTAAGGATATACATACAAAGAAATAAGGATCACATAGGGATTGAGGTAACAATATGGTTTAAAAAAAGAGGCAGAGTAGATAGGCCAAGTGGCTCTGGTGTCAAATTATATGTTTCTAAATAATCACATTACTGCCCTGTTTATTATTACATAGTAATACATGTACTCTACATTCTAAAATAGAGGCAACAACATTTTAAAAACCATAATCTATTAAACAAAAATCAAAATTGTGTTACCCTTCTTCTGTACACAAAATTAAAATCAAAGCTGGATATAAAAAAAACACATAAACATCTATTTTAAGTAATAGTGTGTAATAATAATAATTGTAGGTATCATTTGTTTGCTCTAAATAACAAAGTGCAGGGGGGTTTTGTGATCTCTAGAAATATTATCTCCAAACCAAAGCAGAGCTCACCTAGAAATTATTTGGATTCATAATGAGAGGTTCACTGAGTGTTTCTTTTGAGACATGAAAGAGCTTATTTGACACCCTCCCTCGCTGAGGGATAAATGTTTCTGTGGTACACCGTGTGTGTATTCAAGATTTATTTTCCCACTGTTCAACTCAATATAATCAGGGCCAGTGACAGGGGGGTCAAAGGGGCCATCTGTACCGGGACCCAAGGATCAGAGGGGCTCCAAGTATATGCTGCTTAGTGCTCGGCAGGGATGTGAGCTGTCTTGTCCATATAGGACAGCGAGCTGCAGGCGGTGTGAGCATAACCTCAGAGTGACAGGAGCCTCTCACACACAGTGACTGTGCAGCGTGAGTGTCCAGGTCCATATATATATATATATATATATATATATATATACAATCTGAGGGGAGTACCACAGCTGTCACTGTATGGGGCCCCAAAATTTCTGTTGCCAACTCTGGATATAATATCTCAGTTTTCCAGTGAATTGGTGTACTTTCACTGGGTATGGTCCATAGGTGCTGTGTTTCTCATATTTTGTTTTGGATCCAGGGCTACCTCCCATTCTAATTATTATTTTATTGCTTAGTTATTTATTTGTTAATGGCTCAGATACTGTACTGCTGTTTTTCTGTCACATTTTGTTGTTTTACCCACTTTCTGATTTGATTATGTTGTACATTTGACTTGTACTTTCATGTTTCAATAAAGAAAAGGTTTTCGAAGAAAACGTGTTCATCTATATAATAATTGGTCATTCCCATAAATCCTTGCTATAGTAGAGCTTACAATCTATATTCCCTGCAACATGCACATGTACACATACATATATACATACCTACATGCATTCAGCTTGAGTTGTAGTTTTGCGAAAAATCACAAAACTACAACTCCTTTTACTATCATGTGTGGGGGCGCCCAGCATGCCGGGTCCCCCCCTCAAAAATGTCATCACAGTGAAGTGCTCACACTTTTAGGGTAGCCCCCTGCCTTGCCAGGTTAGTCAGTCACCAGTCTTTCATGTTTTGGATCACAGTGGCTGCGTGTGATGTCATACAGCTGCCGTGGCCTGCCCTGCAAATGGTCCAATGACACCCAAAAAAAGTCTCAATGCCACCCTGTCACCATCCTCTGTATGCGCAGAACTGCAAAAATTGCCAAATACCAATTTCCACACTTCTGCGTGTCATGCTGAATCGGGCCCTAAGTATAGTTTATTTTTGCAAGGAGCTAATTAGTCTTTCAGTATATCTTTTGATTAACTCTTTCGACAAGGTAAAAAATGTGCGAGGCTTGCTCTAGGAAAAAACAGTAATGTACAATTTTATAAGTAAATGCTAACACTACAGTCCTCAAATTGTACACAATATAAAACTGTTATAAAGTGTCATATTATTATTAATATTATTATTATCCTTTATTAATATGGCGTCTGTTACAGAGTAACTCCATTATATACATTTTAGGGACAATATTATCATACAAGGAAGGAATGAATTGATAATATTGGCTTCTGTAACCTGAAGCCTAATTAACATCCCTACACTGTAGCCTTGGCTGAATAGACAATCCCAGCACACGGCCAGCTCAGCCCACTGATACAGCTAGCCCACATGCTGTGAAAGACACACCCACAGGTTGTATACCTGCACACTTGAAATCAGACCCCCACTCTCCCAAACCCACTGAGGCAGATGTACAGTAGCTGCACACAGCTACAAAGCTCTCAGAAGCATGGCTTGCTCATTACCAGGACCGATCTCCTTACTAAGGCTTAGTATCATACTCAATATCTCATAGATAAATAGCATAGAATAGTTAAATATGTGTTTGTGGTAAAGTAGTTGTGAAATGATTGGCATAGAATAGTTAAATATGTAAATACATTTGACTTTAAGGTTAATAGTACTTGTGCAATCATGTGATTGTTATGTGTTGGTGATAATACTCTATGAAATCTGTAATGAATTGGAACAGTAGACAATCTGTAGCATAGCATTCCTGGTATACATTTGTGGATGGTGATTTATAACAGATTGTAGTGGTTTTGTATGGTGCATCTTGCTGAAGTATAGAAGTCAACATATACTTTCTTTTGTTACTGTAGTCATGTGCTTGTAGCAATGGCATGCTGATATTTGTGGTTACTTGGTGATCTGGTTTTGTGATGGCTCATAGGGACAGCATGAGATATGTGGTGCTGGTCCTGGAAGGCTGGAATTAGTTGGTTTTAGGGCTGAAAAGTTAGCATAATGTAGTACAGACTGGGATTGGCATATAATTACAGGCTACATTATATAACATAGCCAGCATACCATATGCTCTGGTTATTGAGATACTGTGTTGGCTTGGAATTGTGAAATGTGATTAGTTGGCTTGGAATTGTGAAAGGTGATTAGTTGGCTTGGAATTGTGAAAGGTGATTAGTTGGCTTGGAATTGTGAAAGGTGATTAGTTGGCTTGGAATTGTGAAAGGTGATTAGATTGCTTGGAATTGTGAAAGGTGATTAGATGGCTTAGAATTGTAATATCAGCACATATGCATTATGTTGAAGCTTATACGTTTTGCAATTTAGTGGAGTCTTATGGCTTCTGCTATGTGATTATGGTGTAGCAAAGAATGCCATGTGTTTGGACTTGCAAATCTAAAATGGCTGCTGCCATTCCCTTTTGAACCATATGTTACAGACTTTGGAATCATGGGAGTTTTCCCAAAATGGAGTCTAGCTTCAGTCCCATGCGGTCTGTGGACAATGCAGCCACATGCTGCCCCTCCCCCCCCCCTTCCCCACACACACACACACACACACACACACACACACACACACACACACACATACATATACCAATACCCTAAGATATTTATTTAAGATATATTGTCCAATATATATCAATAAATCTAGGATTTAGCTGAGTGCTTTGAGTAAATATCTCCCCAGTAATAAATCCACACATACAGTACAGTACATACATCTCTTACACTTCTTTCATCCTATTTGTTTCTTAAATAGTTTGAATCTGTGAAACTATTATATGGTGACTTGCATTGTATTTGACCAATACTGTTTAATGATAAAAGTGAATTCTATGAGTAGCAATTGTTTGTTGAAATACATTCTTATGATTTACATTCTATATGACTGGCGTGCATTCTTATATGAACAGAATATTCCTAATGATTAAAAGATATATATGTCTAGATGCAACCTCTGCGGGTTTGCTTATAAAAGGAAAATTATACATTTGCTTCAAAGATATGAAATATAGTAATATAATACAAGCAATAGAATCAGACAGAGAAAAGGAGGGGAATGGAAAAGGAAAAAGTATACCCCTTAATATGACCCCTTATCAGCGTCACAAGGGATCCACAGCACCCAATTACAGAGTACATAAACAAAGTAATCAAAACAGGAAAATAGTGACTTACAGCTGAAGATAGAATATTGACTGGATAGTATTATTTATAAATACTAACTTTCGATTTACCATATAAAATTAAATGCAAATACAAAACAAAAGTACTAATTAAGTTAATTTAAATAAAAACAACTATCTTCTCCTTAAAAAAAATATGAGCATTTTCTTTCCTGTTGTGGACTGAAAGCAAATATATGTACTGTACAATAATACAAATTTATTGCAGCAAGCACATTAAAAATGTATATCAGTTGGAAAGAGCAAAATGCAATCTGTCACTGGTTGTCGGTTTAATCATCATATGTGCATATTTTGTACCATAAGTCAAGTATTCGCAAGACAAATGCCTCATGACAGGTGCCTATGCATATGTGCCCATGGTCTGGAGCATTTACAAGAACATACCTTTGCTTTGTGACCAAACAAATAAAGTACTGAGGTTTCACGTACACACACAAACATATGCACATATGCTGTATATAGCTGTTTAACGCTGTTAACATATAGATTTTGTAAACTGAATTTTACAATAATAATGAAGTTTCTAGTGCACATTTTAATTAAATTGATGTTCTTAAAGAATAGCATGGTTCTTACCAATAGTACTTGCATTGCAGAAGCACAGTGTATGGTTAGACCCACAGTAAAATTATAAAATGTTAATGTAAGTTTTAAATTTGCAAAAAGTCCACCTTGCCATGGTGAATGGGCATGAACAGTTTGATCTAAATGTGTACTTAGAATCTCTTTATTATTATAAAAGTCTTTATTTTTATGTTTGTTTTTAGTGGCACTTTCATTAGGGTGCTTGCATATGTACAGAAAACACTTACCTCTTTATAAGAACTCACACCATTGACCGGAGCCCCATGGTATACAGTAAATCAGACCAGAAGCAATAAGTACTATACTCTACATCTAGTCCCAAAAGACTCAGAATGTCATTTAGTCCTTGTGATGCCAGTACATCCAATTTGTAGATACACTTGGATTCCAATTAGACATGTGCAGGTTTGCATTTAATTAAATTTACCTGGATCTCAAAACGGCATCTTATTGGATCTCGAATGTCACATGTTTTGGATAGCCAATAAGAAAAATCCAGATAAATCTAACTTGAGTTAATTTGGCATTAGGAACCAAGTAAATCCAAACCAGCACATTTCTAATTCTAATTGTAACAATTTATGGCTTTAATCACCTTTCTGGGACATGATGGGACAGATCTATCATGTGGTAATGCAATTGTGATAGATTATGAGAAGATTCAAAGAAATGTCTCGCTACAGACTGATCACTATTAATGGTCTGTAATGCCACTATAATAATAGACTGTTGCAGCCCCATGCTTTCCCAGAAAGTTTGCACTGTTTTGCCCACATACTGTAGTGATAACAGCAGGGACAGTTAATTATGTACACAACACATTTGGATGGATAAGTTAGTTGATAAAAAAATTCCCAGTAAGAATATGATAAAAATAATTCTCTGCCACCATATAGGTGGAACACTTGCCAGGCATGGTCAACAATGTGACTAGTCAGATACACAGAGTGGCCAGCTGCTGGAAGATAATCTAGCAGCCGCCACTCACAAAGGTACAGCCTGGCCCCTCTGCCTCCCTGCACTCTCATCCAGTGTCTGCTGTGTTGCCAATCACTGCTGATTGGTTAGCTTGGAAGGACCCCCAGCTGGTAGCTGCCCAGAAGAGCAGTTACTGGGGAAATCAAAGTTATAATAGTCACAATGTTTTCTGATGTTCTTATGTTCCGATTATGATTATCTGATGTCCAATGTTTGAAAAAAATATTTATTTTACAATTATTTGGATACATTTAAGTACATGTTCACCTACTTCACTTTATAAAAAGTGTGACACCCCATTTAAGTTAATTGTGCTCCTAAAGGAGTGGTGTTCCTGAGGTGGTATTATAATAAAGAAGAGGAACCTATTGTAAATAAATTTTTCTATTTATTATATGTACTGTATTGTTACGCACACCAGTGCTAACAGGAGTATACCGGTGTATGAACAGAGAGGGATGCGAGGCAAAATGAACTCACAGACAGTATAACACAACATACACAGGAGGTGATGGAATAACTAATAAACACAAAATGAACGGGGAAGCCCAAAGGCTCAGGAATTGGGTGTCTCCCTAGTGTCAGGAATGCTCAGATGGAATAGAGCGGACAATGAAGCGAGATGTAGTGATTTAACATCTGGAGCACCCAAAATGATGTTGCTAAGAGCAACAGGAAAAACTCCAAAGGGTTACCAACGGGTGTGGGAATAAACTCCTTGGTCAGAGATAGAAATATAGACACAAGGAAAGTATCCACAATCCTAACCCCCACTTGCAGGGCACAGGTTCAGCTTACTGCCATTAAACTGACACCTGGACGCCCTGCACAGTGAGGGAGGATTAAGCAAGCAGGTCTGAGAGTACAGCCGCAAACCTGCTGGGTTCACAGAATAGCAAAAGAACCCCAGCAGGTTAAACAACTGACTCCAGTCTTACTGCTAGGTCCGGATTGGCAGAATGAAGTAATGAATCCCAAGGCCTATTCGCAGTAAGCAACAAGTAAATACAAAGTCACACAGTACTAGCTAACTCTCTGGAACTGACTAACAAACAAAGATTCAGCAGCATTTGCCTAGCCTGAGAGGATGGTTTATATAGCAGGTGCTGTCCACGCCCCACTCAGACCTCACAGACTGTGAGCACAAAACCAGCGCCGGATTCCCTGCCGTGCACAGAGCCTGTAACAACTACACAGTAAAAACCCGGACCGGAGTATCAGCTGCGCTCAGGTTACTTCGCTAACACTTGCCTCCCGGTTGCCATGGCGACGTGGCAGTACAGAACAGGAGATCCTAAAAGTACCCCCCCTCTGACGAGGGGTCAAAGAACCCCTACCACCGGGTTTATCGGGGAACTGCGAGAAGAAAGAGCGTATCAGTCTGGGGGCATGAAGATCACAACTGCGCACCCACAACCGCTCCTCCGGGCCATACCCCTTCCAGTGCACCAAAAATGACAGCCGACCCCGAACCATCTTGGAGTCAAGAACCCTTTCAACCACAAACTCCCTCTGACCCCGTATCAGAAGAGGAGAAGGTCTTCCACTGGAAGAAGGATTACTAACCGCCAGTTTTAAAAGGGAACAATGAAATGTTTTATTGATACCCAATGAACGGGGCAGATCTAACTGAAATGCCACCGGATTGATAACCCTGGTGATCTTATAAGGGCCGATGAACCGGGGGCCTAACTTATGAGATGGCTGTCTCAACTTCAAATTCTTGGTGGACAACCAGACGAAGTCTTCTAATTTAAAGCTGCAGGGTCTTCTCCGCTTATCAAAAACCCTTTTGGTCACTAATGACACAGACACAATGGCTTTCTTAACTTTCCTCCAAATACCCCTAAGGGCCGAAACCACAGAGGAACCACCAGGCGTGGAATCCAGGGGGTCAAAAGAATTGGCCTTAGGATGATGCCCATACACACAAAGGAAGGGAGAGATCCCTGTAGCAGAGTGAGCCGCGTTGTTATAGGCAAACTCCGCCATGGACAGATGAGCAACCCAGTCAGTATGACACTTGGAGACATAACACCTGAGGAACTGCTCCAAGGACTGGTTCACCCTCTCAGTCTGCCCATTAGACTGTGGATGGTAGCCTGACGACAAGCTCACAGAAATCTGGAGATCAGAACAAAATGCCCTCCAGAATTTGGCCACAAACTGGGATCCACGGTCAGAGACCACATCAAGTGGCAACCCGTGGAGGCGCACAACATGCTGCATAAATAACTCAGACAGGCGACTGGCCGATGGCAACCCAACCAGTGGAATGAAATGCGCCATCTTCGAAAACCTGTCAACGACAACCCAAATGGCTGTCATCCCCGAGGATTTGGGCAAGTCCACCACAAAATCCATGGAAATGTGGGTCCATGGCTTTGATGGAATAGAGAGTGGATGTAATGGGCCGACAGGAACCCCTCTAGGATTTTTATTTCGGGCACAAACGTCACATGCCCGAACCCACTGATCCACATCTCTAGCCACCGAGGGCCACCACACCGCCCTAGACAGCAACTCCCGAGTTATGGCAATACCCGGATGCCCTGCCGACCTCTTGGCATGGAATTCCAGGAACACTCGCTGTCTTAACCTAGGAGGCACAAACAAGAGACCTACCGGAAGGTCTGGAGGAGCCTGCTCCTGTGCTCTAAGGACTAATGACAAGAGGTCCTGGGTAATGCCCACTTTAATACATGAAGGGGACACAATGGGCAATGGCTCCTCATGGGTCTCTTGGACTGGAGCAAAACTCCGCGAGAGCGCATCAGCCTTGATGTTTTTTGACCCAGGGCGATATGTTATCAAAAAATTAAAGCGAGCAAAAAACAAAGCCCATCGTGCTTGCCTGGCATTGAGCCGCTTCGCTGACTCTAAATATGCCAGATTCTTATGGTCGGTGAGAATTGAGACCACAAACTTAGCCCCCTCAAGCCAGTGTCTCCACTCCCCGAGTGCATCCTTTATAGCCAACAATTCCCGGTTACCCACATCATAATTCATCTCGGCAGACTAAAATTTACGGGAAAAGTAAGCACAGGGATGAAGGCGATTATCAGACACCCCCATCTGAGAGAGCACTGCCCCAATACCTATCTCAGAGGCATCCACTTCTACCACAAAAGGACGCTCTGGATCTGGGTGTCGCAGCACCTTGGCCGATACAAATGCCCTTTTGAGACGGGCAAAAGCCGCTTTAGCCTCACAAGACCAGTGAGCAACATCCGCCCCTTTCTTAGTGAGTGCCACCAAGGGGGCCACTATAGACGAAAATCCAGCGATGAACCGTCTATAAAAATTTGCAAAGCCCAGAAAACGCTGAAGCGCCTTCAAACTAGTGGGCTGCACCCAATCCAGGACTGCCTGTACCTTAGAACCCTCCATTTGGAAACCTTCTGAGGAGATAATATACCCTAGAAATGCGATTTGCTGGACTTCAAATTCGCACTTCTCCAGCTTCGCCCCAAGCTGGTGGTCTCTGAGTTTCTGGAGGACTAAGCGTACATGCTTCCGATGTTACTCCAGGGAATGGGAGAAGATTAGGATGTCATCTAGATAAACAACTAAAAATCTATCCAAATATTCCCTGAGCACATTGTTCATGAATTCCTGGAAGACTGCCGGGGCATTAGAGAGCCCAAAAGGCATCACCAAATATTCATAATGCCCTGAGTGGGTATTAAAGGCAGTCTTCCATTCATCCCCCTCTCTTATTCGGATTAGATTGTAAGCACCGCGTAGGTCAATCTTAGAAAAAATGGTGGCAGTACGAAGCTGGTCAAACAAAACCGAAATGAGAGGCAGTGGGTATGAGTTTTTAATCGTGATACGGTTCAATTCCCTGAAGTCGATGCAGGGTCGCAACGAACCGTCCTTTTTACCCACGAAGAAGAACCCCGACCCAACTGGGGACTGTGAGGGTCTGATAAATCCCATAGCCAAGTTCTCCTGAATGTACTCTGCCATAGCCTGAGTCTCAGGACGTGACAGGGAGTACAACCTGCTCTTTAGAAGCTTAGCATCCGGCAACAAATCAATGGCACAGTCATAGGGGCGATGGGGAGGTAGTACCTCCGCAACTTTTTTGGAGAACACATCCGCAAAATCTGCATAACATCCTGGCAATCCTGGCAAACTCAGCTGCGAGAGCCTGACTGGAAGGCTCAAGCAACTCCTGAAACAATCACTACCCCAACTAAGAATCTCCCCAGAGACCCAGTTAAATTGAGGGTTATGGGCCCTTAACCAGGGTAACCCCAAAACCAATGGGGCAAAAGAACAGACAGTCACATAGAAAGACAATTTTTCAGAGTGTGTGGCTCCAATAAACAAAGGAATTTGGCTGGTGCAGGAGGTAATTTTACCCTGGGACAATGGTTCCCCGTTTAACCCACAGATCTCAATCTCTGATGCCAAAGGTACTGAGGGAACAGAGTGTTCCAGGGCGAATTGACGGTCCATGAAAACCCCATCGGCCCCACTGTCAACAAAGGCCTCAGTCTTAACAGTTTGACCGAGGATCTCCAAAGTCACCGGAATGAGAAAAGTATTTTTGGGAAAATCTGACTTCTGGCCTGACAGGATATTTCCCATCACCCTCAGGCCCTGAAGTTTTCCGGCTTTTCTGGGCATGATACTACGACATGACCATTATTCCCACAGTACAAACACAAACCCTGCTGTCTCCTCCGCGTCTTCTCACACGAGGAGAGGCGGGTAGCCCCAATCTGCATAGGCTCCTCGGAATATTCCTCAGAGTCTGAGGTTCCCTTGGGAAAAAAGGAAACTGCGGTCTCCCTTTCAAGCCTACGCTCTCTCAGCCGTCTATCCACCCGGATGGATAACTGCATGAGCTGATCTAAGCTATCAGGCGAGGGATATTGTACCAGTTGGTCCTTTATCTGGTCAGAAAGTCCCCTTCGGTACTGGTTTCTCAGGGCTGGGTCATTCCACTGGGTATCATGAGCCAACCTCCGAAACCCCGTACTATAAACCTCAGCTGGCCGTCGCCCTTGCTTTAGGACTGTAATCTGAGCCTCGGCAGTAGCCATCTTGTCAGGGTCATCATACAAAATGCCCAGTGCCGTAAAAAAACATCAACACTTTTAAGCAACGGACAGTCAGGCTGCAACCCATATGCCCAGACCTGTGGGTCTCCTTGTAGCAAGGAAATCACCATGCCCACCCGCTGAATCACCGATCCAGAAGACTGGGGCCTAAGCCTGTAATATAGCTTACAGCTCTCCTTGAAACAAAAAAACTGCGAGCGATCTCCAGAAAAACGATCCGGGAGATTTACTTTCGGCTCCTTAACCCCTAAACTTGCCGCTGCTGCTGCGGGAGCTCCGCTAGCGGCCTGCGGGGTGTTCATTTTAATGGACATCTCATTAAATTGTCGAGTCAGGACCTGCACCTCATCGACCACCTGTTGCAAAGTATTTTGAGGGGTATGCTCCATATTCCCACAAAATTTCAACAGGAGTAGGGCTGCTGAATATGTTACGCACACCAGTGCTAACAGGAGTATACCGGTGTATGAACAGAGAGGGATGCGAGGCAAAATGAACTCACAGACAGTATAACACAACATACACAGGAGGTGATGGAATAACTAATAAACACAAAATGAACGGGGAAGCCCAAAGGCTCAGGAATTGGGTGTCTCCCTAGTGTCAGGAATGCTAAGATGGAATAGAGCGGACAATGAAGCGAGATGTAGTGATTTAACATGTGGAGCACCCAAAATGATGTTGCTAAGAGCAACAGGAAAAACCCCAAAGGGTTACCAACGGGTGTGGCAATAAACTCCTTGGTCAGAGATAGAAATATAGACACAAGGAGAGTATCCACAATCCTAACCCCCACTTGCAGGGCACAGGTTCAGCTTACTGCCACTAAACTGACACCTGGACGCCCTGCACAGTGAGGGAGGATTAAGCAAGCAGGTCTGAGAGTACAGCCGCAAACCTGCTGGGTTCACAGAATAGCAAAAGAACCCCAGCAGGTTAAACAACTGACTCCAGTCTTACTGCTAGGTCCGGATTGGCAGAATGAAGTACCGAATCCCAAGGCCTATTTGCAGTAAGCAACAAGTAAATACAAAGTCACACAGTACTAGCTAACTCTCTGGAACTGACTAACAAACAAAGATTCAGCAGCATTTGCCTAGCCTGAGAGGATGGTTTATATAGCAGGTGCTGTCCACGCCCCACTCAGACCTCACAGACTGTGAGCACAAAACCAGCACCGGATTCCCTGCCATGCACAGAGCCTGTAACCACTACACAGTAAAAACCCGGTTGCCATGGCGACGTGGCAGTACAGAACAGGAGATCCTAACATGTATAAATATTAAAATGTTTTAATATTGACAGCAGTGTCCCCTGTACATCGACCCATAAAATAACGGCATAGCAAGCTGTGCATGAGCTGAGCGGAAAAGAGAACTGCTCACAAAGGGGTATATAAAGGAGAGCCTGTGGTGTTTGCAGGGAGTTGGCAGAGGTAAAAGTATAGAGGAGTAGGCGGTGGAATGAGGCAGAGCAGCTTAACTTCATCCCGGTAAAAGAGAAACCCAGGCTGTCCTAAGGTAAAGCTAGTGACCGGCCTGACTGAAGCTACTGGAAGCTCTCCTGAGGTGACTGATGGAAGGAGCAGAGCTGAGCTTCCTGGGCCAGTGACAGAACTAAGAGGAGTGAATGCTGACCCTGGGACTGAAGGTGCTGAATGGCACAACACTTACATTGAAGATCAGGTCTGTGAGCTTGCTTGCACCACAGCATCCCATTTATTAAAATATAACAAGTCATCTTTCAGAAAAGAGCAGGATCTGTTGTTTTTTTATAAACCTGTGGAAGCCATAGGACTTGACTATATTTACTAAAGCTCTATCCAGAAATAGTTTCATTTATTAAACATTGTCATATAGTTTTACTGAATCTGCCTGTTCTTCGAATGATTAAACTCATCAATCTGGGAACTGAGACTGTGCAGTAATAAAGGTATAGTCACCCACCTAGCCTTATCACTTACAGTTACCTACCTAGAGTACCTTGGAGTGAAGTATAAACTTTATGCCAGTTTTAAATTTTTTGAGCACAGTTAGTCCCTTTTATTGCTATTATATCTATGTTTATTTTATTATTATTTTATTAACAGTTTCTTATATAGCGCAGCAAATTCCGTTGCGCTTTACAATTTGAAATAACAATTACAAACTGGGTGATAACAGTCATAGAGGTAGGAAGGCCCTGCTCGCAAGCTTACAATCTATAGGCATATGTACATAAGGAAAGGTGCTATCTATTGCATAGAATGAGAAGACATGTGAGGATATGTGTGGACTGTACAGAGTGGATGTAATTTGATAGCAAGGTTTATGAAAGTTATGTGGGCGGTTCAGGAATTTGATACGCTTGCCTAAAGAGGTGAGTTTTGAGGGAACGCTTGAAGGTTTGGAGACTAGAGGAGAGTCTTATTGTGTGTGGTAGGGCATTCCACAGAGTGGGTGCAGCCCGATGAAAGTCCTGCAGTCGTGAGTGGGAGCGAGTAATGAGTGTGGATGAGAGACGCAGGTCTTGTGAAGAGCGCAGAGGTCGGGTTGGGAGATATTTTGTGATAAGCGAAGTGATGTACGTTGGTGTAGTTTGGTTGATGGCCTTGTGTGTGAGTAAAAGTATTTTATATTGAATGCGGTAGAATACAGGTAACCAATGGAGGGACTGACAGAGTGGATCTGCAGACGATGAACGTCTAGCGAGGAAGATAAGCCTCGCCGCTGCATTCAGAATGGATTGTAGTGGTGAGAGTCTCGTTTTGGGAAGACCAGTTAGGAGACTATTGCAATAATCAATGCGGGAGATAATGAGAGCGTGGATTAGAGTTTTAGCAGTGTCTTGTGTAAGGTATGGTCGTATTTTGGATATGTTTTTTAGATGCATGTAACATGATCTTGAGACAGATTGAATGTGGGGAACAAAGGACAGATCAGAGTCAAGGATGACACCAAGGCAGCGAGCTTGTGGGGTAGGGTAGATAGTCGAGTTTTCAACAGTGATAGAGATATCAGGTTGGTGCCTACTATTGGCCGGTGGAAATATAATTAACTCTGTCTTTGAAATATTAAGTTTGAGGTGGCGAGATGTCATCCAGGATGAGATAGCAGAAAGGCATTCAGTGACACGGTCCAGTACAGATAGGGACAAGTCAGGGGAGGATAGGTAGATTTGAGTATCATCTGCGTACAGATGATACTGAAAACCAAAAGAGCTGATTAGTTTACCAAGAGATGAGGTATAGATAGAGAAAAGCAGAGGACCCAAGACTGAACCTTGCGGTACTCCAACTGAAAGAGGTAGCGAAGAGGAGGTAGATTCAGAGAAGCGAACACTGAAGGAGCGATTAGATAGGTACGAGAGGAACCAAGAAAGGGCTGTGTCTTTAAGACCTAGGGATTGTAGTGTCTGTATGAGAAGAGAGTGGTCTACAGTGTCAAATGCAGCAGATAGATCTAGAAGAATAAGTAGTGAGTAGTAGTGAGTAGTTAACAAGGACATAGCATTTTTGTGCTGCAGTTGCCCATATTAGGAACTGGAAAGGGTACCAAAAGCAGTATCATATTCCACCTAGTTTACAGCGTTAAACTCAACCAGGCCCAGGCTTGCAAAATATAAGTTACAGTATAGACGGAGCTCTCATCTAGTCCGGCTCCATCGTACACGAGCACTCCCGTCATGACTAGGTGATCCGTCCACCTAGTCCCGCCGGAGTGCACAGAAATGCTCTGCCATTCTAGTGAACCCTCTTTTAATGCCTTTTTGGTGTTATAGTGAGCTCACAGCTCTGCTGTTGAGCTTATTTGACTTTTTTATTGAGAACTACTAACCCTCTTTTAATGCCTTTTACCACAATTAGTTGCTCTCCCTGGTGTTCACAGCATCTACACTAGTTAAAGAGAGAGGCCACCAGAGTCTGTTTTTAGGCATCTAAAGCCAGTTTTTAGTCTCATTCACGGCCTTAAGAATTCACTTGATATATGTGATTTATGGAAACTTTTCTCTACATACCAAACCCTGAAGAAGTCCGCCTTGGATGAAATGCATAGGGTTTATCAATTCTCGTTTATCACCCAATTGTCTGAGTACCCACCCTTGAGCTCACACCTTTTGAAGGTGAGGGTGGCTTGATTTTGGGGTGTGGTTCATGTGAAAAACTCATGTCGACCTTTAGACCTGTCGACCTAGCACATGTCGACCTAGAAACCCTGTCGACCTTCCATCCATGTCGACCTAGTGACTGTCGACCTATAGTGGTCGACCTAAACATTGTTGACCTAGACACTGTCGATCTTCAGACCGGATCCCTTGATTTTGTCAACCATGCTTTTACATTGGTGTGTTTATGTGAGTTAAAATTGTTATTGCTGTAATCCCATTATGGAAAACTGTAAACAATACTCACATTGATCATGTATTGTCAATCATTTCAGAATCTGTAAAATAAATCAGTTTTGGTATCTTTTATTGATTGTCTGTTTTCAAATAATTCATTATTTTATTTGTGTGACTTTTTGGTGAGAGGGTGTTTGCTACAGGCCCTCAACAGAGAGACCACAAAAGGTCAAAAACCTCTGTTGGAAAGTTCAGATTCAAGCGTATTCCTTCCAGTAGAAATCAATACATCAGCGCACTCAGGAATCTGTTTTTTTCCCTTTTTATATATATATATATATATATATATATATATTTATTTGTAAAAGTAACATTTCTCGTTCACATATACTTTTTTATCCACATAGCCTGATGACCTGACCTTCCACCGTATGATTATACTAAAATTGTTTTTGTTCACTGTAAGATGAGATCCAAAATGGATAGATATTATTAAAACTGCTTCAAGCACTTAAAATGAAGAGGCATTCTATTTTGTTGATTACACATCAAAAGCAGACATGTGATTTTGTTCATTTCATATTATTGTGAAAGTATTCTGGGTAAATCATAACTAAATCAATCAAGTAGATGCCCTTTGTTTTAGGTTACAATTGCAAAAAAAAAAAAAAGTCTTTTAATGCTATGGCTCAAAGCTTTCTCTTTAATTGCATTTATTTTGCTTTAGAAATAAGTTTATAATGACGACAAGAAAAGCCAGGTATCATAACTTTGAACAGGAGCACATTGTGGGTGCATTTCTTTGCAATTGTTATCATTTCAATTTGAGGACTGACAGTATTTAACATGAAAAAAAGATGTATACGTAATTTTATTGAAAGTTTTTTATACAGAAGATATTATTTAGTTATTCTCATTACAAAAATTGTTATTTATTTATAAAGCCAACAGAGCAGATCTGAGTTTATGTATACTTACTTATCTCCTCCACACTGGGATCACAGCACATACCCATCTACAGGTAATCAGGTAGATACTTTGAAATATATATTTGGAGGAAACCCTGGTGTGGCTATTAAACCTGCACCTGAATGTATATGCTGAAAAGTGTATAGTGCAGGTAACGAATGTTATAGAAATAATATTTTACCAGGGCAACATTTGAGAGGCCATCACATGGGTGTGTTACAAGGTACCAGTGGTCAGGATGCTGGGGGTCACATGACTGACACCAGCATCCCGACAATGAGAATGCCTACAGGGGACAGAGTGATTATTTTAGCCCTACCCTATCCCTTACCCTAACTCTAACCCATCTGGAGTGACGGATAGAGCTAAGATTTGGGGTTTGGTGGCCGAGTTGGAGGAAGCTAGGGATTCTGAGTGGTGTCAGGATTCCGGAATTGATCACATGACTGCTAACTGCATACTCTCCACACAACTGTTTATACCACAATAAGCAATTATAAAAGAACTAATTTAATTCTTTAAAGATTTATTATTAGAGTTTTTAGCAATATGTGTACAGTAATGTGTACATTAATAATAGTGAGGTTCAAATGTTTTTTCACAATTTATCATCATCAACAGGGTCTGGGACTGAGGGTCGATAGCAAAAAGGTCGACACACCTTAGGTCGACGCCAATTGGTCGACACACCTTAGGTCGACATGGACAAAAGGTCGACATGGACAAAAGGTCGGCAGCAACAAGGTCGACATGGAAAAAGGTTGACATGAATTTTTTATGTTTTTTTGGTGTCGTTTTCTTCGTAGAGTGACCGGGAACCCCAATTAGTGCACCGCGTCCCCTCGCATGGCTCACTTCGCTCACCATGCTTCGGGCATGGTGCCTTCGCTCCGCTACCGCTTCGCTTGGCACACTTTACCGTTCCAATCGTAGTCCACGTGGATCGTTAAGTATGAAAAAGTTCCAAAAAAGAAAAAAATCGTGAAAAAGTCATGTCGACCTTTTTCCACGTCGACCTTGTTCCTGTCGACCTTTTGTCCATGTCGACCTAAGGTGTGTCGTCCAATTGGCGTCGACCTAAGGTGTGTCGACCTTTTTACTGTCGACCTGGAGTCCGGATACCCATCAACAAGCATTGTATGCACATGAATTCCATAATCATTTTTATGGAATAGCAGAATTTTTATAAATCAGTGATAAAGACCATGGACCCCATGAATGACTACAGTAATGTGGGAGCTGAGATATCTGCTGCAATTGTGCTGGAATAGTTGCCTGTGTCGTTAATAAAAAAAATATCAGCTATATTAATTGAAGTACCACATACATATTGCTCAGGACACAACTTTCAAATTGCTGGGGCTATGGATCTGCAATGTTTAGTAATTTTATAGACATCTTTATTACTATACAGCAGCTCCAGCATACTCTGTAGTGCTTTGCAATATGGAAAAACCACAGCAATAAAACAAGACCAAAACAAACATACATTTGACAAGGACTGCATTCAAGTTTGCAATTTATAGAAAAAAGTTTGAAACAAGTATTTAAGTACATAAGATTGGATGATCATAAAGCCATAATGCAATTGAAAATGGTGCATATTCATGCTATAACAGGGCAATGTTTGTTCGAGGCAGTGATGTGTGGTGAGCAGAGCCGGCGCTTCCATTAGGCAGCTTTAGGCAGCTGGCTAGAGCGCCGGCCACCAGAGGGCGCCCCCACAAGAGTGAAGGATGTTTCTGAAGGAGACAGATCCTTTATATGATCGTGGGGACAGCTGCAGGTCTTACCAGTAACCAGAGACAGTCTCTGCTTTCCACTGCTCTCGGGGTCCTGGGCTAACCACTTGTGCTGTGCTGTTACTGTATACAGCCAGCGCGTCAGCTGCTATCCCCTGCTGTTTCCTTCCTTCTCTTCACTTGCTCCCAGTCAGCCACTGTAGCTCCGCCCCCTAGATGAGACAGACGAGGAGCTCAGCTGCTGGCATGTGCTGTGACAAGCTGCACGCAGAGACTGAAGTGAGAGGCTGTGTCTTGTCTGGTGGTAAGTAGTAGCCTAATGTTCTGTGTTCCTATGTAAACACCCAAAAGTGCAGCATCTATAATTATACACAGTACTTTCATTTCCTGAGCTTAGCTAACACGTGTGCCACTCTCAGCACTCTGCTACTGCTGAAGGCAAAGTGCTCCCTCCCAAACACCAAGTGTGCATAACATGTGGGGCAGGTAGGATCTAGAGAGTAGAAGGAATGGAACACATGGTGGTCCCTGCATCTTTACTACTCCAAACTGCTGAACCTACATACAGTATGTGTCTTCTTCCTGAAGTTTTTAAGATGTACTGATGAAAGGACTCTCAGCCCTCCTAAAGTGTCAGCCTCAGCTATACAATATGCTGTATCATACTGTACATTAATGCTGTATTGTAATGTTTGAAACACTTTTTTAATTATTATTGCTAATTCTCTGAGTGCTGCGTTCTACAAAACACTGTAACATGGTATATTACATCTGCACCTTTTGTGCTGTATTGACTTATCTGTGGAGCTACTGTACCAGGTGAAGTATAATATATAGAATATCCGCTATCTGCACCTACTCCTTCCACATCATTGTGGCGGCATGTCGCGTGTTCCCTTCTGGGACTGGAAACAGAAGCGAGATTGTCACTAGGTGATAAGAGGAGGACCATTGTGTGTATCATGTAACCTCTATGTGCAGATGTCACAGATTAGTCAGCATGCTCCAGTAAAAGTTGGCCTTGCTGGTGGAGAAAAGTATATTGGCTCCAGCAGCAAAATGTTCATGGGCATATATTCATTATTAGGGGATTGAAGGGTCTGTAGAGGGGTCCGATGTCACATAAGGAGCATGTGGATGAGTGCAATGACACGTGGAGAGCTGTGATGACACATAATAGTATTCATGCTAGGCTGTTTAAAGGGCAAAATGTGCCCTACCCCATTACTGGCATCCTGCTAAAACAGCCTGATTGCTGCCGCCACATGTGCACAGCATCTATTCACATAAAAGGGAGATTTTGGGGACGCCTAGCACCTCCATAGGTGCTGGGCATGCCCCTATTAATGATGCAGTCAGCTGCGGCACGCCCCCATTAGTGGTGTTGTGGGAGCTACACCTCCACAAATAGTGACGCCACCAGCCGCGCCCCGTTTTGGGCATATGCGCACCAAGCACACTGCCCCGGCACCTCTGCGCCCTGCCCGCATTCTAGCTGGAACACTACATAAGAGGCATGTGGATGGCTGTTATAACACATAAGGGGCATGTGGATGGCTGTAATGACATATAAGGGGCATGTGGAGGGCTGTAATGACATATAAGGGGCATGTGGAGGGCTGTAATGACACATAAGGGGCATGTGGAAGGGTCTGATGACACATACTATAAGAGTTGTGTGAAGGGATATGGTGACACCAGCGGCATTTGGAGTGTAATGACACGTGGCATACGGATGGTTCCGATGACATAAATGGTACAAGTAGAGCAATCTGATTACATAAATAGGGCAGGCAATGGCATCTGATGGCTTTCACCATTATAATCCATTCTGTGAGGCTAATATTCCTCGCTAGATGTTCATCGTCTGCTGATCTGCTCTGTCAGTCCCTCCACTGGTTACCAGTATTCTACCGTATTCAGTATAAAATACTTTTACTCACACGCAAGGCCATTAACCAAACTACACCAACGTACATCACTTCTCTTATCTCAAAAAATCTCCCAACCCGACCTCTTCACAAGATCTACGTCTCTCATCCACACTCATTACTTGCTCCCATGCACGATTACAGGACTTTCTTCTGGCTGCACCCACTCTGGGGAATGCCCTACCACGTACAATAAGACTCGTCTAGTCTTCAAACCTTCAAGGGTTCCCTAAAAACTCACCTATTCAGACAAGCCTATTAAATTCCAGAACCACCCACATAACTTTCATAGCTTTCCTATCCAATTATATTCCCACAGTACAGTCCACACAGTCCACACATATCCCCCCACATATTTTCTTTCTTCACTCTCCTTTTGTCCTGACCCTGGTTCATCACTGCTGTGATGTGATATCATGCAGCCCACCAAAAACCTTTGTAATCTGGTGGACAGCTATGCAATAGATAGCACCTAGGTATCCTTGTGTATCAATGCCTATTTCCCTATAGATTGTAAGCTTGTGAGCAGGACCCTCCTACCTCTATGACTGTTTGTTTTTACCCAGTTTTGTCATCTAATTGTGTCCAGCTGTTAAGCGCAACGGAATTTACTGCGCTATATAAGAAACTGTTAATAAATAAATATAAAGGTGTATGCAAAGGCCTGAAATTTTAAAAAAGAAATGGCTATACTATAACTGTGTTTTTTGTGCAATCGCCCCCTCCAGAAATCTGTAATTGCAATAACGATAACCCTAATTGCAGCTATAATACAGTGTGATTAGTGATGGGTTCAAGGGACCTTTATGCACCTCTACACCTGTGTCTCTCACAGCTGCCATGTAGGTTTCTCTTTGTATGAGAGAGATATTTATACTACAAACTTTTTGAACTGTCAGGTGGCTGGAAACTTGCATGCGCATCTTTTCCCAGCTTCAATCTGACTTGGGACAGTGTACTGCTAGGGGCATGAAGTGGATGTGTATGTGTTTACAAGGGGCTGGGTGGAGGATGTTGAGGGAAAGCAGGGGAGCATTGCGAACTTTTGCCTAGGGTGACTTGAAACCTTGCACCGGCCCTGGTGGTGAGGTGAGGCAGCTGAGGCAGAGCTTTTCCTGTCATACTCCAGTATACTCCAATGTTTTAACTAAAAAAATTATATGGAAAATTCAAAGAGGTTATTTAAGTATAAAAAGAGAATACTGTAAAAAATAACGAAATTCTATGAAGGTAACATGATGCAAGACAGGACATGAAGTGCAGTGTAGGAGTGCTGCAAGGAAACTAGCCATCTACAAAGGCAACTATATATATATATATATATATATATATATGTGACAGAACCACATAGATAGAGTACAGTCCAACTCACATTAAGTTCCAGCTTAGGCAGGTTAAACAAGTTCATGCAGGATTTGAAGGTCAGGTATTATGGGCAGTTTTAAAACAGCAGAAGCAGTGGCAGCACAACAAGGCACAATCTTCTTAATGCAGTTGGTATAACAATTCCAGATGGCTCCTACCATAACCCCACACCCGATTCCTATTGCCTGGGCACTGGTTCGCCATCAGAAGCAATGATCTACTGAACAAACACATTTTTAAAGGTAGCAGACAAGTTTTAGTAATTAGCCCAGCTGTGGCTTACAATAGACTCAGCCAAAACCCGCACCGGATTCCATCAGACCTGTTTCTGCTGCTCCAATCCTGCAAAAGTCTGCCAGTACACATTAATCTCAAGTGGAATCATGCTGTCCCCACCACACTCCTTCCCCGTTAGCTTCAACCATTCTGGTGAAGCTATGAATTCACCTGATGAGTTCTCTGCCTCACCCTCATCTATTTGTACCATCTGTCTGGGAACACAACCCTCTATCACTTACCAAAGTTCACTTTCTCTTCCTCTTCGCTTCCTCCTCTAGCTTCACCATTGGGTGAAGCTAGAGGAGTGACAACTGATTATGAGAAATGTAAAATAAAAGGTATATTTATGAAGAGGGGGCTTTTCAAAGTACAAGGAGTGTTTTGAATTTTTTATTTTTGCACTTTCAAAATGTATCTTGTGATAAGGTCAAAGATTTATTATAGGTAGGAGTTTGTTGGCTTTAAAGTTGAGTAGCATTAATTGAATTCTTGACGAAATTGACAAACATTGAACCTTATTTAGAGATGGACATAGTCAGAGAAGGTTTAATGGGTGGAACCCAGGGGACACGCTACCCCAACCTCACTCTCTCTGGGCCTACTGTCAACTACCATCCATTTGCATTCATATTTTTATTTTTTTATATGTTCAGTGGTCTACTCCAACTCCCACCATATACTGTACCTTGATGCTGAGTACACAGCACACCCAACTCACATCAGTAGTGGGCACTGATTTACATCTGCCATCAGAGGAGCCCATCACACAGAAGAAACAACCTTACATAAAGCACAGTCACCCCTTAAGATGAGATTGAGAACATCCTCATTGGAGGATGCCTACCTCCATTGACAGAAGGGTACAAGTGCAACTATCTGCCATCACTATAAAATGACAGAGAACTTACAAGGTAGGCTTTATCAGCCATAGTTTTACTGAATTAAAAGGAATATTGCAGACCAGCCACCTGATATCACCATGTTCATCAGCTGCTTATAATTAAAGCAGCTGATGGTTATATTAGAGCAGCCAGTGATTATGTACATATGTTTCCTCCCTAATCGTGGCGCTTCCGTCCCGGTGAATGTGACGTGCAGGCGCCTCAGTCACATGGTTCGAACGTCACATTCACCGGGACGGAAGCGCCACGCTCCCCCGGGTACTGCTGTTACGCCCGCCTCCTGGGTCTTCTACACCATAAAGGTAACACCAAATTGTTTTTCACTCACTCTGCATTTGTTCACCTTGACAAAGGGGCGTCCGCGCCTCAAAACGTTGGACCACCCATTTTTGTTCACATGGATTAAAAGCACTTGCACTTTATTCCTGGCTATTGCAGTCTCTGAGTGCCGCTGATTGTTTCACTGAAAACTTCTGCGTGCATGTTCCAGATGGCACCGGAGCACCATTGAACATATATGGAGAGTGCCGAACCGAATATATACTGCATATATATATATATATATATATATATATATATATATATACACACAGTGGTCGAAGTGGAAATTTTGAAGTGGGGGTATGGAAAAGTCAAGGACGCAACTATGTGCGCGCCTAAGGCACGTGCTCCAGAAAAAGGGGCATGGTCAACCAAAAAGGGGCATGTCCAGTATAGTAGAACCCCTTATACTATCTAGTACTGGTGCCCCTTTCACCTTATAGCACATGGTACGAGCTGAAATTCACATTATAGCACACTGAGCGAGCCGAAATCCACATTTTAGTACACTGAATGAGCCGAAATTCACATTATAGCACACTGAATTAACTGAAATTCACATTATAGCACACTGAATGAGCCGAAATTCACATTATAGCACACTGAATGAGCCGAAATTTAAATTATAGTACACTGAATGAGCTGACATTCACATTATAGCACACTGAATGAGCTGAAATTGTGATGACAGTGAGAGAGAGTGATGACAGGGAGAGAGAGAGGGAGTGACGACAGGGAGAGAAAGTGATGACAGGGAGAGAGAGTGACGACAGGGAGAGAGAGAGTGACGACAGTGACAACAGGGAGAGAGAGAGTGACGAGAGTGACGGCAGTGACAGCAGGGAGAGAGAGAATGACAGTAGGGACAGGGACAGTAATGACAGGGAGAGAGGGTGACAGCAGGGGAACATTACCTGACTGTGGTCAGTGGAGGCACCCATGGGCAGCGGTGGTGATAAGGAGGCCTTTGGTGCGGTGAGGTCCCTCTGACCACCATTTGTTGCGGTTGGCAGCTGTGAGCGGCGGGCGGCCTGTGGCTGGCGGCGGTGAGCGGTAAGCGGCTGGTAGCAGTGGGCGGCTGGTAGCAGTGGGCGGCTGGTGGTAGCAGTGAGCATCGGGTGGCAGTGAACGGGGGGCAGCTGGCGGCGGTGAGTGGCTGTGAGCTAGTACAGTGCTCTACACAGCCGCCGGCTGCCAAGCAGGGACGATGTGCAGCAGGGTGGCCACTTCCCTCACCTCCTGCTGCACTTTCATTGGAAGAATGGTCAGTGGAAGAAGTGGCGGTATACCATACCGCCGTATACTGCCCCACTTCGACCACTGTGTATATATATATATATATATATATATATAGAAGAGATTACTGTATTAGAAATGAGCGGGTTCAACCCCCCCTCCTTCCGAACTTCCCAATCCAAACCGGGATCTGAGTCCAGCTCAGGACTTCTCACCTTCCTTGGATCCCAAAATGAGGCAAAACGTCATCACACTGCCGTGGGATTCTCACAGGTTTTGGATTCTATATAAGTCCTGGTGATCTGCAAGATCTACACTCTGGTTTGGATGTTGTACAGCACGGATGTGTCCATGCTGTCTGCTGCTGTGGGCTCACATTCAGGGGCTGATGTGACATCTAAGGGGATGATGTGACATCTAAGGGGCTGCTGTGGGCTCATCAGAGGTGGGCTTGCCCAGTGGGAAGGATGCCATGTATCCCCCAGGCCACGCTACTATCAAGGGTCACGGGCGGGCTGCCACCTTCAACTACACCAGTGGTGGCCAACCCGCGGCTCTCAAGCTGCATGTGGCTTTTTCTATCTATGTATGTGGCTCATTAGCTCCCACTGTGCCTCCCACTGCCCTAGTATGCAGTGACCGGCGCCGGACCGTGAGCCAATCAAAGCTTGTGGACCGGCAGCCAATAAGTTGTCTTAGCTACCAGTCTGAGAACTCTGATTGGCTTATGGACCGGTGTCTAATAAGAGAGAATCAACACCGCCAGAGAGTCGAGACTGAGGGGCAGGAGTGGCGCACACTGCACTCTCCTCCTCTCACAAGCAGCAGACTGAGCAGAGCAGCAGCGCGGTGGTTGAGCAGCACTTGGGGGGCGCAGTATGGGGACATGTGTATCTTACACTGGGCGCATATCTGGCACTGGGAAGACATGTGTTTCTGGCTCTGGCTGCATATCTGGCACTGGGGGACCTGTTTCTGTCTCTGGGGGCATATCTGGCACTGGAGAGATGTGTATCTGGCTCTGGGGGCATATCTGGCACTGGGGAGATGTGTATCTGGCATTTGGGGCATATTTGGCACTGGGGGCATATCTGGCACTGGGGAGATGTGTAGCTAGCAGTGGGGTCATATCTGGCACTGGGGGCATATTTGGCACTGGGGGCATATCTGGCACTGGTAGGACATGTGCATATGGTACTGTGGGCATAGCTGGCCCTTTGGGCATATCTGGCACTGGGGGACATGTGTATCTGGCACTGGGGGCATATCTGGCACTGGGGGGACATGTGTATCTTACACTGGGGGATATGTGTATATTGACACTGGGGAGATGTGTATCTGGCAGTAGGGGCATATTTGACACTGGGGAGATGTGTATCTGGCAGTGGGGGCATATCTGGCACTATGGGGACATATATGTATCTGGCACTGTGGGGGCATATATGTATCTGGCACTTTGGAGGAATATATGTATCTGGCACTTTGGAGGAATATATGTATCTGGCACTGTGGGGACCTATATGTATCTGGCACTGTGGGGACATATATGTTTCTGGCACTGTGGGGGCATATATAATTTTGGCACTGTGGAATCACCCATTTTTTGGTGTTTTTATATGTATATGGCACTGTACAGGCACTTTATTTGTATGTGTCACTGTACAACATGACTAAAAATGAGGTCATACTCCTACAAACGTGAAACTGAAAGGTGTGCACATAAAACTGGTGTGTGGCTTTGTGACAACTATGCCATGTGCCTATTTTTGCTTGTGCGCCTTAGGCGTGCGCATGATATGGCTCTTACCCTTGACTACAGATCTTTTGGCCACTGGCTGGTTGGCCACCTCTGCACTACACAACTCTGCTGAAGCCACGGCTGTACTGACAAATTTATAATAAAGTATCTTTGGGATAATTTACACCAGGCCTAATTTTTTTTTTATTAATAAATATATTTAAAAAACAAAAAAACCTCCATTTAAGATGGCGCCATTACTTATGGGCCAGTGCTCTGGACTTGCCCCCCAGTGTAAAAGTTGCCAGCCAGCCCATGGGGTTCACATTAAGGGGCTGCTGTGTCTTCTATCCAAGTAATAAAACAATGATTTTTTATGTTACAAATGTGTGCTGTTAAAAACAGGGGTATGCAACAGTAAAACACATAAAGGATTGTTCATCCAACACTCCGAAGAGTACAAGATAGCAAAAGGAAAATGATGTGTTCATTCCTGCAATTCACTGTTTAAACATTTATGAAATAGTACACCACAGTGACAACAGTAATGCGTATAGGTGCACACACTAGGAACCACACTTTACACATTTCGGACCTCACTGGGTCCTTCGTCAGAGACTTCTGCCAAAAGGCCCAGTGAGATCCGAAACATGTAAAGTGTGGTCCTTGTGACTTTCTATTGGTGGACATCCACTGGCGCTGCACTATAACCCTGGAGGAGTAACTGCAGATTCCAGAGCTGTAGCTGCTGTTACCACGTTGAAACACCTGTGGGACTCCGTGAGATATATACAGTGTTCCTGTGTTTGCCACTAAGGATGTTATACATGTGATTTTAACTTCTGTTTTTGTAAGTGCACTTTGTATTAAATGTCATAATTTTATGAAAACTACTGCACTATCATTTATTCTCTGTTCTGGTCCCTCCATTAATGGGCAATACTTATATGAGGGAAGCACAGTTGTTGATTCAGATTTTCCATTTAAAGGACGCCATTTGCTATCATATGTATCGATGAGATATCTAAAGAAGATGCTGGATCATTCAACAAAATACTAGAAAGCTCAGAATTTTATTAAATTCTTTATTTGTGGTTCCCAATGTGTGCACCTATGCACATTACTGTTGTCACTGTGGTGTACTATTTCATACATGTTTAAACAGGGAAGCGCAGGAATGAACACGTAATTTTCCTTTTGCTATCTTCTATCTATGTGGCTGCTGTGGTCTCACATTCATTAAGGGGTGCGCTGTCCATCCATCCAGGGGATCTGCCCCAGTGTTAAAAAAAACTATATATATATAAATATATCGTCTGATAAATTAGCTCATCAGCAAATCAACCGATATAATAACTAGTCCAAAAGACCATATAGGGAAAATTTGAGAAAAGACCAGCAATTGTGTAATACAGTTTAACACAATTTATTGTCCCCAAAAGATAAAAAACCCATACATTCAATAAATAAAGATATAGCTTATCTGGGTAAGTAGCTTCAGCAATCATTACTCAATGCATTTTGTCCATATGGCTCAATATGCTGGACTTCCTCAGGAGTATACAGCCTGCCTCACTGAATATTCTATTTATACCCATCCAGAACTCCTAATTAGGGGAGTGGTTACTGCCCAAAATGCGTATCCATTACCTCACTTCCGCTTCTAAAAATGGAAGTCAAAGGGTATTCCACTATTTACATCACCGCGCAACTCTATAGGACAGAGAGCCGTCTACCCAACTTCTGATGTCATCGCGGAATGATGTCACCACGCCATCCATGGACGTGATGACGTTGCGACGCCGATGGGCCCGTGTCATCCTTCAAGGTGCATCGACGTCACGGTTGTGCACTCAGGGCACCATGACCGCTCGTGCATGCGCAGGAAGTAAATGCGGTCACAGTGCCACTTCCTCCACACACTTGAGCAATCACATTAGTTCCGAGTGCAGCCACCTTTTTACTGGAGCCCCTTATTAAAGACATCAAAGCCGTCCTCTGTGTTGCAGCTAAGTAATTTAGCTCATACTTCCACAACTGCATCTAGTGGGTATAAATTGATAACATTTTGAAATATTCTACATATATACATAGAAACCATTAAAATAATGCATATTGTTTAAAAAAAAAGTAAAATAAAAATATAAAGTAAAAATACGGACCACAATATAAAATTCATTATCTTAGTAAATCAACATAAAAAATCATTTCATAAAAATGGTGTTATTTCATAATTATCGTTCAATCTATTAGGGACCTTGGTATTCAATTGACAAATCCAATACATCTCTCATCTGGACAATTTATTCTCACAATCGTCCCCTCTCATTCCCAACTGTACTAATTCTGTGGCTTTGAAAGATAAACAGTCAGGATTTGAAGCATGGTACTTATTAAAATGTCTAGGAACAGCATGGATATCTACTTTATTCATAACGCTCATCACATGTTCTTGGATTCTAATCTTAAGCAATCTTTTCGTCTTTCCAACATTCTTTAATTTACATGAGCATTCTAAAACATAAATCACCTATGCCATAGTAACATAGAATCTGAGGTTGAAAAAAGACAATTGTCCATCAAGCTCAACCTATTTGTGGTCTCCTATGCACGATGATTTGTCTAAAATTATGACTGATGCTGATTTTAGCTGTTGCATTTTATCCCTTTTTATAGTAACTATAGTGCGTGACTATGCACCATAACCCTGGATATCCTTATCCATGAGGAATTTATCTAACCCATTCTTAAAGGTGTTGACAGAGTCCACCATTACAACTCCCTCAGACAGGGAATTCCAAACACGTATTGTCCTTACCGTGAAAAAGCCTTTACAATGTATTGTGCGGAATCTCCTCTCTTCTAACCTGAGCGGGTGTCCATGAGTCCTATGTGTTGATCTGGCCAAAAACAGGTCCCGCGCTAGCTCTGTGTATTGTCCCCTTATATATTTGTAGATGTTGATCATATCCCCTCTTAGTCTCCTCTTTTCCAATGTAAACATTCCTAGTCTTTAAAGCCTATCATTGTATTCTATCCTCTCCATGCCCTTAATTAGTTTGGTTGCCCTCCTCTGAACCTTTTCTAGCTCCAGGATATCCTTTTTGTAGTACGGTGCCCAGAATTGTACACAGTATTTAAGATGAGGCCTCATTAGTGATTTATATAATGGGAGTATAATACTCTCGTCCCTTGCATCAATTCCCCATTTTATGCATGCTAGTATCTTATTAGCCTTATTTGCTGCCATCCTACTTTGGGAACTGCTGCTTAGTTTGCTATCTATGAGAACACCTAAGTCTTTTTCCAGTACAGTATCCCCTAATTTTACCCCATTCAGTATGTAGGTGTTATTTCTGTTCTTGCTACCACAGTGCATTTCCTTACACTTGTCTGTGTTGAAGCTCATTCTCCATATGGCTGCCCATGCTTCTAATTTAACTAAGTCGTTCTGAAGAGACTCAGCATCCTCCTCTGTATTTATAGCCTTACACAATTTAGTATCATCTGCAAAAAATGACACCATGCTCTCTAGACCTTCTGTTAGGTCATTTGAACAATAGCGGTCCTAATACCAAGCCTTGTGGCACACTAGTTAACACTTCAGTCCAATTTGAAAGAGATCCATTAACCACAACACGCTACTCCCTATTATCTAACCAATTACTGACCCAAGTGCATTTAGAGATTCCTAGCACTATTTCTTGTAGCTTGTAGATAAGTCACATGTGTGGTACTGTGTCGAAAGCTTTGGCAAAATCTAAAAAGATTACATCCACCTCTTTACCATGATCGAGGTTTGCACTTACTGTTTCATAAAAACCAAGTAAGTTGGTTTGACAGGATCTGTCCTTCACAAATCCATGTTGATTCCTTTTAATGATTTAATTGGCTTCAAGGAACTTCTGAATACTATCCCTTAGAATACCTTCTAGTACTTTCCCCACTATAGATGTAAGACTAACTGGTCTATAGTTTCCCGGTTCAGCTTTACTTCCCTTTTTGAATATAGGCACTACTTCCGCTATACGCCAGTCTTTGGGAACCATACCTGATATAACTGAATCCTTAAAGATCAAAAATAGCGGTCTTGCAAGTTTAGAGTGAAGCTCAATTAGAACCCTTGGGTGAATTCCATCGGACCCCTGTGACTTATTAATCTTTAAATGTTTTAATCGGTCACAGACTACCTCCTCGCTTAAATAAGTACCTATCAGTGGAATATTCTCATTATTGAGGTTGTGTGTTAGTCCCATAATTGGGTCCTCTCTAGTAAATACTTTTGAAAAAAATTCATTAAGTATGTCCGCTATGTCATTATCATTTTTGATTAAGACTCCCGACTTGTCTTTTACAGGGCCTATACTTTCCTTCTTTAATCTCTTGCTATTAATGTATTTAAAGATTTTTTTGGGATTCGCTTTGCTTTCCTTTGCTACTAGTTTTTCTGTTTCTACTTTAGCCGCTCTTATTTCTTTTTTGCATATTTTGTTACAGTCCTTATAGTGCTGAAATGATTCCGCATTCCCATCAGATTTGTATTTTGTAAATGCTCGCCTTTTCTTGCCCATAAGTTCCTTTATTTTTTTATTAAGCCACATCAGTTTATTATTTTGAATCCTTTTTTTGCTGCTCGTAGGAATAAATTTGAGAGTATTTTTAGCTAGTAGTGATTTTAATACATCCCATTTCTCTGTAGTTTTTTTCCTAGAAACAAACCTTCCCAATCAATATCCATTAGAGTTTCCCTCATCATTTCACAGTTGGCTTTACTAAAGTTTAGAGTCCTAGTTGAGCCAGTATAGGACTCTTTATGAAAACTTACATTGAATGTGACCTTATTGTGGTCGCTGTTTCCTATTGGCTCCCCCACTTCAATATCTGATACCAATTCCCCATTGTTTGTTAATACCAGGTCTAACATTGCATTGTACCTGGTGGGTTCCTCAATTATTTGAACTAAGTAGTTATCATTAAGTGTGTTTAAAAACTTATTACCCATAGCAGTATCACATGAATCTTTTTTCCAGTTTATCTCTGGATAGTTAAAATCTCCCATCACCACCTATGTCACCTACTCCTGCTGCTCTTTCAATTTGCCTCAGTAACAATTCCTCGTCAGATACATTAATACCAGGCGGCCTGTAGCATACCCCCAATACTAACTTTTTTATTCCCTTTTTGCCACATGCAATTTCTACCCATAACGTCTCGACCGTATCTACAGTCCCCTCCTGCAAATCCTCCCGTATATCAGGTTTTAAAAATGGTTTTACATAAAGACAACCCCCCTCCCTTTTTATTTAGTCTGTCTCTCCTAAACAGTATATAGCCTTCTAGATTGACTGTCCAGTCATGAGATTCGTCCCACCAAGTTTCAGTAATGCCTATAATATCATACTGTTTACTTGCTGCAAGTATTTCTAGTTCACCCTTTTTACCAGTAAGGCTTCTAGGGTTCACATACATACAACTAAGATAAGTATTTCCCTTTGCATTAGGGACATCTTTCACCTTATGTAACAATGATGACTTGTAATCGTTATTGGTTAGTGCTTTGGTAAAATCTCTTTTAGTACCCATGTTAATACCTTTACTGGCTGCTCTAACCCTCCCTCCAACTTCTCCCCCATTTTGTTTACTACTGCCATCTCCACTATTCTCACTGCACGCCCCGTAGTTTCTAACTAAACTCTCCCCCAGGCTCCTAGTTTAAAATCTCCTCCAACCTTCTAACCATCCTTCCCCCCAGCACCGCTGCTCGTATTGCAATTTATAAAATCCTTAATGGGATATATTTTTGACTTGTTAAAGTTTGTTATACTACAGTTAATACAATGTGCAAATCTACAAATATAGGCAATGATTACACTTAAAAAAGCCCTTCACAGGTAGACCACAAAACCCTTTTCTTTTATCAGGTACCCTCAAAGGGAGCATACTCGGAGCCAAATGATCCTTCAAATTCTTAGCTTTCTTAAAAATGATTCTGGGTTTTTCAGGCTACACTGTATTTGAAATAGTATCCATCTTTAAAATATCCCACTGTTTTGTAAACATTTTTCGTATATCCTTCTCTCGTTCATTAAACGGTGTGATAAAATTAATAGTATTAGTCCCATTATCCTTATCTTTATATACCAGAAGGTCTTCCCTAGGCGTCGATTCCAACTTTTTCGTAGCTTCCTCTACAAGAGTTTTTGGGTACCCTCTTTCCTCAAACGATTGTGTATAAACTTGCAATTGCTATTTGCAACTCGTTTCCACACTACAATTTATTTTCACCCTACATAATTGTGAGTATGGGATATTCATTTTCCAATGTGATGCATGGCCACTTGTAAAATGTATGTAGGAATTGGTAGCAACCTGTTTGATAAAGTTCGTGGAGAAAACTTCATTATCTTTACTACTTAAAACAAGATCCAGATATTCAATTTCTATATAACTTGTCTTGCATGTGAAGGCTAAGTTAAATTTATTTGTCAAAATGTGTGCCATAAAAAGATTAAAAGTATCCAAATGTAATCTTTGTAAAAAGTACCAGATTCTCCAAAAAGGGGTTATTCTCATATATATATTTCTGCTCCCAGCTCTTCATATGTAAATTCGCGAAGCTTGAGCCAAAAACTGTCCTCATTGCGGTTCCACAAATTTGGATATAAAACTGATCAAGGTACTTAAAATAATTATGTGTAAAAATAAAATTAATAGGAACACATAGAAATCCAATGTCTTTCAGTCAGATCCATATCCATAATAAAAAATTCCCTTCAGGATTCAATCCCTTCTTTGTGTTTAATAGAAGTGTACAGGGATTGTACATCAATGGTTGCCCACATGTACTCTTCCTTCCACTCGATATTCTTTAAAATCTGCATAACCGATGTGGTATTCCTTACATATGAATTCAGATGTGGTATATATATATATATATATATATATATATATATTTAATTCTGTTTTGTGCTGTACCTCATTATACATCCAGAGGCTGCTGTTGCGTCTGTCCATCAAAGGGCTGCTGCATCAATCCTTCCAGGGGCTCTGCCCCAGTGTTAAAAAATATACATTTATATTTTATGCTGTACCACAGTATACTTCAGGAGTCTGCTGCTGTTGTTCCATCAAGGGGCTGCTCCGTCCATCAAGGGGTGCACTGTCCATCCATCCAGGGACTCTGCCTCAGTGTTAAAAAAATGACAAATATATATTTATTTCTATTTTGTGCTTTACTCCTGTATACATCCAGAGGCTGCTGCTGAATATTTCCATTAAGGAGCTGCTCCGTCCATTAAGTGGTGCTCTGTCCATCCACCCAGATGCTCTGCCCCAGTTTAAATTTAAAAGTAATATAAAAGCTAAAAACAAAAAGCCTAAAATTATAATTATGAAAAAATATATTTTTTGTGTTTGCTGAACCCTTGTGAACTATACAATTTTTATTTTATTTTCATAAGTACTATGACACTGCTAGTCAGACCACAGTATATTATTTTCTACTCATAATTGCATTGTGTGACACTGTCGGTGTAAATAACCACAGTGTGTAATTATTATATATATTTCTAATTCATTTGTGCAACACTGTAACCGCCGGTGTGTGATATAAAAAATTATTTTTCATATTTTTGACTAATTTGTGCAGCACTTTAACCGCAATGTGTGATATAAAAAATAATATATATATATATTAATTTAAATTAATATTTTGTGCTATATTATCCCAGTATACATCCAGATACTACAGCTGCCCTGCCCATCTAGGGGTGTTCTGTCAGTCCACCCAAACTAAAAGACTTTTTTTTTATATTTTGTGCTGTATACTCCCAGAATACATCCAGGCGTGCTCCGTACATATCAGGGTGTGGTGCCCATAGCTCATATTCTTATGTTAGAACTTATTGTCCTATTTTCATAATTCTTATAACCACATTCTGATTATTTCAAATTAATATTATTAATAATAATTATTATAAATTAGCTACATTTTAATCAAATGAATATAAATAAACTCTCCACACTTATATACTGAACTTTCTGCATATCAAAGATAGCTTTTAGGAAATGTAGAAATTGATCCTAAATAAATAAAATAAAATAAAAGAAATCAAAATACATTGAAATTAAAATAAAGTAAATTAAGTAAATTAAATCTAAAATATTGTCTTTTTTATTCTTCTTTGCCTTAATCATCCTCTTGTGAACTGAAATCTTGAGCCTTGCCTAATACATTGTTTTTTTTTAATATATATTTTTATATTTTGTCCTCCCAGTATATACATCCAAGGGCTGCTGCTGCTCTGTCCAGCTTCCTCTGTGCAACCTTTTGGCCTAAACTGGATGTAAACAATATTGTGAGCTGTGAGGTATTCAGAACAGTCTTTAAATGACTGGAAATTAATGATATTGAGGTTAATAATACTGTAGGAACAAAAACACCACGAAATTCTGTTATTTTAGCGGTTTTTATTATTCCCCCCCCCAAAAAAAAATAAAAAAAAAATACAGAACAAAATCCAAAACCGGCAAGAGCAGTTTTGGCAAAACCAATACAGATCCAAAACATGAAGTAGATACAGATCCAAAACAAAACACAAATCCTGAAAAATGGTCCGTTGCACACCCCTAAAATATATATATATATATATATACAACAAGGGAGAGACGGCGGCACTCAGAGACTTTCACTTTCAAAGGTAATAAAGCAAAGGGTGCATTTATTGGTCAACGTTTCGGGGGACGGACCCCCTTCTTCAGGACACTGCAAACTAGTGATTGTGCAACAAAAAACAACTTAAATACCTTACCTGTACCGCGAACCTGCGTCCGCCTCCACGTCCCAGCCGTCCGGTGTACGGAGCCCACGCTTCCGGCAGCGTGTGGCATGCAGTATCCGGAAGTCGCGTCATCCCGCGCCTCGGACCTCCCAGTGACGTGGCTGCTGACAAAGGAAAGACGGTAACCATGGAGATGCGACGCAGCGTCTTTCCTTTGTCAGCAGCCACGTCACTGGGAGGTCCGAGGCGCGGGATGACGCGACTTCCGGATACTGCATGCCACACGCTGCCGGAAGCGCGGGCTCCGTACACCGGACGGCTAGGACGTGGAGGCGGACGCAGGTTCGCGGTACAGGTAAGGTATTTAAGTTGTTTTTTGTTGCACAATCACTAGTTTGCAGTGTCCTGAAGAAGGGGGTCCGTCCCCCGAAACGTTGACCAATAAATGCACCCTTTGCTTTATTACCTTTGAAAGTGAAAGTCTCTGAGTGCCGCCGTCTCTCCCTTGTTGTACATATTGGGGTTGCCGCACCCCTAGGAGGGCACTGGAGCAATACCCCTTCGGGGACAACGGAGTGCCGGGCTGCTTCCATGTTCTATATATATATATATATACATACATATACACACACACTTTTAGTCCTTAGGGGCCCCCTTGTCTAAAGTATCCCAGGCCCCCTAGAGCCTTGTTCCAGCTCTGGCAATGCACGTTGCTGTTGCATCTTTGAGTGCAGCAGCAATATGAAAATATGCTAACGCAACAAGAAGCATCTGAAGGAAAATTATGCTTCTTGACAAAATATCAGGGCCAAGTCCTGTGCCCTAGAATACAGCATCAGATCATCTATGACACCATCAGCCATCTGTGCAACTCTGAGATTACTCATATTGCCCGTTGCAGCTCAGCAGTCATGAAGTCTACTTTGGAAGAAAAATCCTAAAAACTGGGGACACACACTAATTTTCTGGAACAGATGCTAGCACTGCCACAGCCCCACCTCCAATGGGTGCCGCCTTTCAAACCTGAGGAGATCAAAACCAAGTGTCAGTTATTATGGTTCATATTTATTATGGTTTATAGTTATTATGGTTCATAATTCAAATTTTTAAATCCATATTTTGGATTTTTCGATTGCAACATTACATGATTTCAAGCAATCCAAAACCCAAGATTTTGATTTTAAATCTGAATTCCAAACCAAAACACTTGAAGGTGGTTTTGCAAAACCAAAACAGGATGATAAAATTAAACCCAAAACAGGAAACTTCACATACATCTCTAATTGTAAGGAGAGGGAAATTTGTGAGAAGAAGGTTCATTTGTGAGAAGAAGGTATTATTAGGGTGCAGTAGCCAAGTACAATACTGAGAAATAATGAATTTATGGTACTGTTTGTTTGTTACGACAAATTAAGATTTGGAGGAGATTTTAAACTAGGTGCCTGAGGGGAATTAATAAACTTAAGTGTATGATTGCAAATGCAAGAAGCCTAACAAGTAAAATGGGGGAATTAGAGGCAATTGCACATAATGACCATTATGACATAAAAGGCATTACTGAGCCATAGTGGGACGATTCTCACGACTGGATGGCAAACATCGAGGGATACACTCTCTTCAGGAAAGATAGGATTAATAAAAAGGGAGGGGTGTTTGTCTCTATGTTAAATCAATTTTAAAACCATATTTAAAGAAGGTCAGTTACGAGGGGACTGGAGATAATGTAGAGTCATTATGGGTTGAGATTTCGAGTGAGGGTAAAGATACAAAAAAACTTTTCATAGGGACATGCTATAAACAATCAGATATTAGTGTGGCTGATGAATTACTACTCTTGCAGCAAATCGAAAAAGCAGCAGGTATGGGGGACGTCGTTATTGTTGGGGACTTCAATTACCCGGACATAAACTGGAACACCGAAACAGTAAATACATCTAGGGGTAACAGGTTCTTAAACATGCTAAAAGATCATTACTTGTCACAGGTAATTGAGGAGCCAACTAGGCAAGGGGCTATACTGGACCTAGTACTAACAAATAATGAGGAAATGATAACAAATACTAAAGTAGGGGAGACCCCAGGAAATAGCAATCACAATATGATCACATTCGATATGAGCTTTCAAAAACAGCAATATAAGGGTTTAACCAAGATTTTTAACTTTAGGAAAGCAAATTTCACATTGCTGAAGCAAGCAATGAAGGAGATTAATTGGGAAATTGTATTTCATGGTAAGAATACTGCTGAAATGTGGGCCATTTTTACAACTGCGCTCAATAAGTACACTAATTTTATTCCCAAAGTCAATAAAAACAGAAGTAGGAAATCCAAACCAATGTGGCTTAATAAAAAGGTCAAGGAACAAATGGATAAAAAGAAGCGTGCTTTCAAAGCATTTAAGTCTGACGGAAAGGTGAAATCATTCCAGTTCTACAAGGAATGTAACAATAAATGCAAAAAGGCGATTAGAGCAGCTAAAATAGAAAACGAAAAACAAATTGCAAAGGAGAGTAAAACAAATCCGAAAAAGTTTTTTAAGTATATAAATGGTAAAAGGTTGAAAAGGGAGAATATTGGGACCTTAAAGGGTAAGCGGGATGTCTTTGATTAATGATGATAGGGAAAAAGCAGATTTATTTAATAAATTCTTTTCATCAGTATTCACGAAAGAGGACAAGTTGACAAGAATAGAGCATAACATAAATAATAATAATGACCCTCTGCTTGGTAATTGCTAAAACGAGGGAGTAATCCGGGAGAGACTGAGTAAAATTAAGGCAAATAAATCTCCTGTGCCGGATGGACTCTACCCCAGGGTTCTTATGGAACTCAACGTAGAGATAGCCAAACCTCTATATTTGATCTTCATTGAGTCAATTAGATCAGGAATGATTCCAAAGGACTGGTGTATAGCAGAGGTAGTCCCAATATTTAAAAAGGGTATTAAAACGCTCCTCGGGAACTATAGACCGGTTAGCTTGACATCTATAGTGGGGGAAAAAATAGAAGGTATATTAAGGGATAGCATTCTGGAGTACTTGGATACCTCCAAGGTTATTACTAGGAATCAACATGGATTTGTGAAGGACAGGTCATGTCAAACTAACTTAATAAGCTTCTACGAGAAAGTGAGCGACAGTATTGATAAGGGTCAAGCAGTGGATGTGATCTTTTTAGACTTCTCTAAGGCTTTTGACAAAGTTCCACACAGGAGACTAATCCTCAAACTAAGAAAGCTTGGGGTGGGAAATACTATCTGTACTTGGGTGAGTAACTGGCTGTTTAATAGGGAACAGTGAGTGGGGGTTAATGGGATGTACTCTGAATGGGCTTCAGTAATCAGTGGCATACCGCAGGGCTCAGTACTCGGGCCATTGCTGTTTGATATATTCATTAATGACCTAGGTGAGGGACTGGAAAGCACAGTGTCAATTTTCGCAGATGACACTAAATTATGTAGAATAATTAATTCTGACAAGGATGTTGAGTCTCTACAGAATGACTTAACTGGACTGGAGGCCTGAGCAGACAAATGGGGAATGAGGTTCAATATAGACAAATGTAAAGTTATGCACCTTGGGACTAAGAACAATCAGGCAGCCAATAAATTAAATGGGGAAAATGTAGGGATAATGGTAGTTGAAAAGGATCTGGGTGTGCTCATCGATAATAAACTTGGTAGTAGTTTGCAATGTCAAAATTCAGCAGCAAAGGCTAATAAGGTGTTATCATGCATAAAACAGGGTATGGAGACAAGGGATGAGAGTGTTATCCTGCCACTGTATAAATCATTGGTGCGACCACACCTGGAATATTGTGTACAGTTTTGGGCACCATACTATAAAAAAGATATCTTGGAACTCAAAAGGGTTCAGAGGCGAGCCACCAAACTGGTTAAGGGGTTGGAGGCATTGGACTATGAGAAAATACTTAAAAGGCTTGATATGTTCACACTAGAAAAGAGGCGACTGAGAGGGGACATCATTAATATTTATAAATACATTAAGGGACAATACAAGGCTCTATCAAACGATTTGTTTACCAAAAAAACACTACATAGGACACGCGGACACACACTGAGGTTAGAGGAGAAAAAATTCCATACCCAACGGAGAAAAGGATTCTTCACAGTAAGAGCAGTAAGGATTTGGAATTCTCTTCCAGAGAAGGTAGTAAAGGTGGACATAATCAATAAGTTTAAAAATGGATTGGATAAATTCCTAGCTGAAAAAAAATATCCAGGGATACATTATTTAATTAATATTTAAAGAAAAAAAATAATTAATAAAATAGTGTAATGTACAATAGGTTGAACTCGATGGACATTTGTCTTTTTTCAACCTCAACAACTATGTAACAACTATGTAACTATGTAAGTTATTATCCAATTAATACTACCAAGCACAAACAGCATGTCAATGGGAGTAAATATTCTGCAACAATTCCAATGGCCTAAATACACAGTTATTTTTCTAAAATACACAAACCCATGCCAACCTTATCAACTTTTTTAACAATATTTACTGTAATATACCAATTTCTATGCATTAATATGCAACTATATAACATCGTAAATGGCAAGTAATATAAGAACAATATGCTACATGGTGTCCTCTGAGGGCATTGGGTATGGAATCCCAGAGGTCAGAATACTGATCCGGGGATCTAGCAGAGGGGCAAGCCAGAATTCTAGCAGAGGGGCAAGCACTATATAGGCTTACTGTGTATCAAAGCACTACATGACCAGGTCCCAAGGTACATGAAGCAGCTTCTGATTCCATACTGCCCCACTCGATTACTGCGATCTGTAGATGAAGGACTTTTAGCAGTACCTAGAATCCCTGTAATTCATCTGGGGTTCGAGCTATTAGTCATGTGGCTCCAACACTATGCAACTCACTTCCTCGCACAGTACGAGAAACCTCAACTATAGAATCCTTCAAAAATAGACTCAAGACTTTCCTGCTTACTCAAGCATTTCCATAATGTCCCTTTAGTAGCTATAGTCTTCTGTATTTTATGAAAAGCTGTTATGTACTTAAATGTTTCTGTACTATATTATGCTATGTATCTGTTAAGCGCCTTGAGTCCTATTGGAGAAAGAGCGCTACATAAATAAAATAATAATAATTATTATTATTATAAAGCCCCTTGAGGGCTCGATGAGATTGCCACCCAAGAATGGGAATAGCCTTGGCACAGCTGTTGGCATTCTTGGCAGTCGGGATCCTGGCATAGATATTGTGATGCGGGATAGTAACTATATCCCTTCAGAGGGTATACTACTGTACTTCTTTTTTATGGCTCTGCTTGTTAAAACTGTCAATGAAAGAACTCTATAAAAAAAGAGCCTTTTGCCTTCTGATTAGATCCCTCTAAACTTTTTACCATTGTAAATATGTAGGCTTATATGAAGAAGGCTGTCAAACCATTACGTACTTAGTACACAGCAGAAAGTTAAAGCTGAGCAATATTTACTACTACTTGCTGTTCTGTTTGCTCATTGTTACAGTAAAGCAATATGCCTACTAAATGTTACTAGTAGGTACCTCATGCATTGTGCTCTCATCCAGATATATGGACAGACAAAATGTAATTCCCTGTTTAGAAAGTAATTTTCTGTAAGCCTATTGTTTCGGTGTGCTGTAGACTTTTGACACCACAGTACTACTCACTGGCCAACTGCCCAGAAAATAATAAAAAGAAATCTGAATAGATGTATTATGAATATGAAGTAGATGTGTGCTTATTTAGAATCTACTGGGATTAGTTTTCTACATTTTTCACACAGGTTTGACTGAGAGATTTTCTTTGTTTGTAGTTCCAGTTTAATTTACTTGTTGGCCTTTACTTTTAATAATGTCTAATTCAATTCTTTCTGTCTATGTTCACATTTTAATTATTTCATGAAATTGCTAAACCATTTCAGGTTTTTAATTAAAGATTGCTTTTAAATATATGTATGCTTTAATCCAGATCCATGGTTATTAGATTTAGTCTACCAGAAAACACATAGTAATAAAGTAATTTCAGATGTGAAAGGAAGACATTTTCTTAAAAATGTATGCTTATTTTTTAATACCATTTTCGCAAAAGTAATCCAAAATGCTGGACAATGGGAATTACTTATATAAGTGATAAAACTTTATTTTTATTACACATTAATTCATTACTGCTATTCCAGTGCTTTCAGCTTATCTTATTATACAATCTCTGCATACTCTATTATGTGTTACTGACCGTAACATAAAAATACTTGTGATTGCTATAGTATGTTGCTCAGCAATATTCTTACTTGGAATGATTTCTAACATATATTTTCATGCAATCCAAATGTGGAGAGTGGCAGGATTTAAACTCACAACATACTGTAGTATGTATGACCAAAAGCATTACAATAAAAGGTGACTGGTTTAAATAGTTAAAAAATTAGAGCTGAATTAGAATGAATTAGAATGAATGAATCAATGAAAGAGTTTATCATAAAATGTATAATACTATAGTAACACCAATACTCTTAAGAACAAAACAAATATTCTAAATGCTGTAATTAAATTGTAGTGTTCAAGCCAAACTGTAGGCAACTAAATTACTAAGTACTGTATATGCAACAGGGTTTAAACAGTCAAAAAAAAACAAAACAAATATTACTATATTTCAGTACTGACCAAGTGCACTAAAAATATATTTTTCAAATATTAATTGCAATTTTTGCCATCTCTGAGGAATTAGAAGTTAAATGATTTGAAGGTGAGTATGTGCGATTATAAAAAAATATATATATGCTATCAAAATCAGTAAATATGGCATGATGGATGTGTTAGTGTTCTAAGATTAACAGATTGTACATATACATCCATAGGTGCTCATCAGCAAACTTAAACAAAATAATTTGTAATATAATCATTATCAACTATGTTATAAAGCACAGTCTACTCACCAGAACACAGGATATAGAATATTGCAGCATGTATTAAAATACTTCAATCCTTAACTACTTTAAAATGTCAGTTTTAAAATAATTATTTAAAAAACTTATGACAGTAATAAGACATAGTACATTGTCAGGATAACACACAACACATAAAAAGACGAGATTTATATACTTAACAGGAAAAGAAAATCAATGCAAAAGTAAATGAAAATCAAAAGAAGGCTAGCAAATATTGGCCTGTTTAGGCTAATAAGAAAACTGAACTGCTACAATATAGCTGGTAGGCCCCACTAATTGGGTGCCCTGCCCCTAGAATAACATATACTATAGTTTCCTATGTAGCAGGCTGGAGAACCTTAAAGTTTTGTATTGCTTGCTGAATGCATTTTTCAGTGTGGTAATGCAGAGGCATTATGGGGAGCGCTAATTCCCAAGTGTCCAACCATCTTAGTAAAGTTGTTTCTTGCTGGCACAGGGTAAGTGACACAATTACATTGTGCCGTGCAGCACCTCATGAGAGAAGAAGAAGAGCACAAAAGGAGCACAGGTAGAAGACAGGAAAGGTAAGTATTACAAAATAAGCAATCATTAAACTGATAGAATAGAACAATTTCCTTTAAATGACCTAACACTGTAGTCTCAGGTGTTATAAAAAAAATTCTAAAATGAATTTTACACAATCAAAGTCCCTACAGCTACTGGGGGCCAACCCATGCCCCAAGCCTTTCATTTCATATTTTCAATCAACAACAGTGTGTGTGCTTGTGTATCCATCCCATTCATAGTTAAGTTTTGTCTTGCTTTTCCACCTCCTTAATATTGTTTCCCATGTGCGCATGAGTACCAATATAATAAAAAAAAAAACCAGAAAGGGGTGTCATTATCCCTTATAAACTCCTGGGCACCATCATGTAATTGTATGTGTGAAAAGTAAAAATTGGAGGTGTGAAAAGTAAAAAAAAACATGAAAACTGTGGATGTGACATGAAGCATTAAAAAGTGAAAGGGATGCACAGGGAACAACAGAAGAATATAAAGAAATTATCAAAAAATGTATTGAGTAAAAATATAGTATAGTGATAGTGCAAGTTAGTGGTAGTAGGGTCTCATTAATTGTACTATCTAATTGAATAATGAGACTGGAGGTTCAATTGCACCCTGACGGATTATGAGTATGTGAATATGAGGCTTCTGCATATTCCAGGGTGATGTTTTCTTCAAGGTAAGTACTGAAATAATGTATGTGCAGATTCCATTATTGCACAGACCTGTCTGCTTGTCTTACAGCAGTGTAGCTATATAGAATAACTGCTAGTGCAATTCATTGGGCCCCTTTATTGGGCACACATATTTAGAAGTGTTGTTTTCCATCCTCAAGACAGTCATCAGGCCTTGTACTAAGTATATCCATCCTTGAGCACAGGTGACCTAAATAGTACTTCAGACATGTTGGCTTAGCCATCTGTGCTGAAGCATGGATATCCTTAAATCATGGACTTTTAAAATGCCCTTAGTGCTGAGTTTGAAATGTACTGTCCTCATAGTCACTAGACAACAAAAACAGACTAGTGACCCTCTTGCAATTCAGGCAGCAGACTTTCAACCACAATATAACATAGAAAGCAGACTAGTGTTTGCCATATAAGACAGTGAGAAGAATAGTGGCAGCACACAATACAAAGAATATGTTTGTGAAAGATACACAATATCACCCTCTCCTCAAAATCATTGACCTAATTATAATCAATCCCATAATGTATTAATCCAACCTCTCTAATCCTATACAATAATAGGCTAACACTGCTCCTCATTTCTACGGTGGCCAATAGATGGTGCCCTGTTGTTCTGTCATTTTGATGCGCTGGTAACAAGTCCACTTATATTTGCTAACCCCCAAATTATTTCCTTCATTTTAATTAAAAGACAGTAAGTGTGTGCTCAGAGTGACTGTATCTTAAGATAAGTGCCTATTATATCTGCTGCTGTAAATGAGTGCCCAATCTAAGATGTTTCTGTAAATATGTACACAGTATATTGGTTCCTGTGAATGCATACCCACTATATTGTTCACTGTAAATACTGTATGTGTCTAGTGTGTCTGTCCATATAAATGCAGTTTCTGATAAATAACTTATAGCCAAAATGAAGCAGCAGATGAAGAAGAAATTCCCATTCTCAGTAACACAATTTTAGTTTAGGAGACAGCACTACACCACCATACTGTGGAGGAAGCAGGTCGCGCCATTGCTTGTGTGAGAGTGAGGTGTCACCAGACGGTTTAGAGGTGCCATGCTCTATAGCAAAAGGCTAAAATAAGTCAAGGGCTGAGGCAACCACAAACTGGTCCTGAGAAGTCACCAACATCAGCATTTGATGCTAAATAAATAAATATACAGATGTAGCCACGTTCATCTTACCCGCAACGTGGCTGCACAGGCATATTTACTGCACCAAGCTGTGACTAGGTACGGTGCCCATCATTCCTATGGTTGCCTGTGTACATACGCACACCATAGTGACAAATGTTTGGTCACCTTCAATATGAATTTGAGAGCAGCATCATAAAAGCAATGGAGGCATGTACTCAGTTGTATGTCAAGTGTTTTTCTGTAGCTTCATGTAATCATGTGTAGAGTCATGGTCGCAGAGGGTAAATGCTGACTCCTGCAAGAAAAACATTGCATCATTCAAACATTTTCTGGTATCTGAAATGTGCTGCTTTAAAAAGTTTTTCTAAAATAAAAGTATTCAGCGTAGTGTACAATATTTATACCATCCCATAATGTGTGCTTAATCATTTAACTGACGATTTATTTTGCCAAAAAACGCTCTGAAATTGTCCATTTTTTATGGGTGAATTAGGTGAAGAACATGAATTTAACCCTATACCAAATGATTTTATAAAAAAAAAAAATGGGTTTGGGGGTGGCTTGGGAGGGTTAATTTACACTCCCCAGCGGCTGCCTTTGTCTGCAGCTACTGGAAGGGGGATCCTGCCGTGCTGACTGATCAGCAGTGATCGGCAGCACAACAATCAATAGGGGAGAGTGCAGGGAGGCAGAGGGACCTTCCGGTACCTCTGACAGCAGCAGCGGAGGGAAGTTTCCCTTCCCTGCCGCTGCTAACACTCTCTATCTGACTGGTCGCTTCCTGTGTGACCAGGTCAGATAGAGCACTTGCAGGCATCAGATGCGACCATGCCAGGTAAGTGGTTAAAGGATACAAAAATGTAATTTGTAAATAAAAATGTGGAATAATGGGGGTGATTCAGAGTTGATCGTAGCTGTGCTAAATTTAGCACAGCTACGATCACGCACACTGACATGTGGGGGGACTTCCAGCACAGGGCTAGCCCCACATGTTAGTCCGTGCCCCGTCTCAGAAGTACAAAAGCATCGAACAGCGACAATGATTTTGTACTACAGGAGCAGCTCCCAGCCAGCACAGCTCCTGCACGCTGGCCGGGAACTACTCATCGCTGCCCGGGTCACAGCGCCTGCGTGTGACATCACGCAGCTGCAGCTGCCTGCCCCTGGAACGGTCCGGCCATGCCTGTGTTGGCAGGATCGCGCCTCTTAAACAGCGGCTTAATGCCGCCGTCCCACCCACTCCTGCTTAGCGACCACCTCTGCCTGTCTGGCATGCGTTAGAGCACTGCGACCCCGGCGAATGCGCAGTTCAGGCCTGATTGCTGCTGTGCGAACATGCACAGCACCGATCAGGTCTGAATTAGCCACAATATTCAAGTGAGTTGCAATCTAAATGTTATTTTCTTCAAATAAATGAATAAATAAAGGTACTACATTTTGCTTTGGCACACCTGTTAGATCAAAGTTAATTGGACCCACGAAAAACATTTATCTACTATACTTATTTCCTACTGGGTAACAGAATCCAAGTGTTTGGTGTCATTGTATGCAGTGGGGAGCATATGATATAAGTGAGGGAAAATGGAAGCATGTAAAGGAAGAGGTACTTCTTATGAAAGCTTACAGTCTAAGAGCCTCAGCACCACTCTTAATATTGCACTAATGTGATAAATAAAAGCTTTGATTCCATAAATGGAGTAATAATATTTAATGTATATTAAACTAAAGTTGTCCTAGTAGGGGCACAAAACATCTAATATACAACATGAGCAATTTTGTCACAGAGGAATATGTCGAGTCACTGCACAAACACTTGCATAATTGTAACCCCTGATTACTTTGCCGCTATGTGTTTATTTCTCATATTCTTGATTGTTGCATTATAAAAGAGTAATGGGAACCAGAATACAGGTGAGAGACATAACATACTGGTGTTAGAAGTGCTACAATTTCTAAACACTACTGTAGGAGGTTCATCAACTGCACGTACTGTATGCCCGTCAGAAAAATAGCAGGGTTGAAAAATTGCTATTTTAGAAGGCAGAAGAAAGGAGTCTTTGGTTGATGAACATCAGAAATGACCTTCTTTAACAGGCTAAAGTCAGGTTGTGACATTTGTTCTGCAAAAGCTACTAATATCTGGAATTAATTCTATATTAAGCAAGGAAAGAAGTACAAATTAATTATGACCCTCATTCAGCTTTAGTTGCAGTTTTGTTAAAATAGCAAAACTGCAACTGGCTGCGATCCCATGCTTTGGTCCGCCAAGCACAGGGCAAGGCTGCCTAGCATGCAAACACTTGGCAGCAATGCAATAGCAATGTAATTGTGATCGCATTGCTGATTTGTGGAAGACCCGCTTCTTCTGAAGCCAGGCTATGAAGGCAGGCGAAGGGCAGCCATTTTTATGTGATGACATGTGGCCGCCCTGAACCTGTCCCTGTTTCTGGCAACATGCCCACCGAATGCCAAGTTGATGCACCCGCAATGTCCCGTGAACACCTCTGCCTGTCCGCCAGGCAGAGGCACTCGCATCAGTGATATTCGATTGCATCTCCCCGGCCCACGCACGCACAGTGTGGGTCTTGTGTATGCTCACTATGGTGTGCAACATCTGTACTGGGTATATGCGATCGCATCGCAGCAGCATATGCTGCTTAATAGGGTCCAATGTCATATGTACTTTTTGATATCTGAAAGACAATTCTAATGTAATAAAAAAGCTAATTATTTTGAAGATCTGCTCCTCACTTATTAGCTTTCTGTAAATGTAATGTATTTGTAAGCACAACCATGACAATCAATATTAATAGCCAGATTCATACAGGAGTCTGAAGAATAGCACAATCTAGTTAATCTAAATTAATTAAAAACCAGAGAAATTGGAATACTTCAAAGTGGTGTGCCTAAACAGTTTGTGGTACTCCCTGTTTTCTTTGTAGCCTTATGAAGGGAAAATACACTTTCAAAGGTCACTTTAAACAATACAATAAAACACTGCACACACATGCATGTACGATAGAGATGAGCGGGTTCAGTTCCCTGAGAACAGAACCCCCCCGAACTTCTCCCCCCCCCCCCCCCGAGCCCGGATCTGAGCCCGGCTCTGGTTTTCACGCCTAACTCAGAAACCAGAACGAGGCAAAATGTTATCATCCCGCTGTCGATGTCCCGCGGGTTTTGGATTCCATATAAGGAGCCGCGCGTCACCGCCATTTTCACTCAAGTCCCGGAGAGTGTAACGAGAGGACATGTCTCCATTCTCAGTGTCTGTGCAGGAGGGAAAGTGGAGTGGCGATTCCAGTGCTATGGTGTGCTGCATTAATCCAGTGGTGGTGTCTTGTGCTGCATCAGTCCAGTCACAGTGGTGGTATCCTCTGCTGCCATATGTCCAGTGCTGCTGTATAAGTCCAGTGCAGAGGTGCTGTGTTATGCTGCATCAGTCCAGTGGTGGTGTGTTGTGCTACATCAGTCCAGTAACATTGGTGGTACCTTTGCTGCCATATGTCCAGTGCTGCTGTATAAATCCAGTCAATTGCAGTGGTGCTGTGTTGTCCCGCATCAGTCCAGTGGTGGTGTCCCTGTGCTGCTGTATAAGTCCAGTGGTACTGCCATATAAGTCCAGTAATACTGCCGTATATGTTCAGTGATACTGCCATGTATGTCCAGCAGCACTGCCATATAAATCCAGTGATACTGCCATATATGTCCAGCGGTACAGCCAAATAATTCCAATAATACTGCCGTATGCTGTATGTCCAGTGGTACTGCCATATAAATCCAGTGGTACTGGCATATAAATACAGTCCAGTGGTACTGCCGTATAAATCCAGTGGTACTGCCAAATAATTCCAGTGATACTGCCGTATATGTCCAGTGATACTGCCGTATAAATCCAGGGATACTGCCGTATATGTCCAGTGGTACTGTCATAAAAATCCAGTGGTACTGGCATATAAATTCAGTCCAGTGGCACTGCCGTATAAATCCAGTGATACTATGTATAAATCCAGTGGTACTGGCATATAAATCCAGTCCACTGGTACTGTCATTTTAATCCAGTGATACTGCCATATATGTCCAGTGGTACTGTCAAATAATTCCAGTGATACTGCCATATATGTTCAGTGGTACTGCCATATAAATCCAGTGGTACTGGTATATAAATCAAGTCCAGTGTTACTGCCATTTTTAATCCAGTGATACTGCTGTATATGTCCAGTGGTGCTGTCATATAATTCCAGTGATACTGCTGTATATGTCCAGTGGTACAGCCGTATAAATCCAGTGATGCTGGCATAAAAATCCAGTCCAGTGGTACTGCGTAGAAATCCAGTGATACTGCCATATATTTCCAGTGATACTGCCATATAAATCAAGTGATACTGCCGTATATGTCCAGTGGTACGACCATATAATTTGAGTGATACTGCCTTATATGTCCAGTGATACTGCCGTATAAATCCAGTGGTACTAGCGTATAAATCTAGTCCAGTGTAACTGCCATATAAATTTAGTGATACTGCCATATATGTCCAATGGTACCACCATATAATTCCAGTGATACTACCGTATATGTCCAGTGGTACTGCCGTATAAATCCAGTGGTACTGCTGTATAAATTCAGTCCAGTGGTACTGCCGTATAAATCCAGTGATACTGCCATATAAATCCTGTGGTACTGCCATATAATTCCAGTGATACTGCTGTATATGTACAATGGTACTGACATATAAATCCAGTGGCACTGGCATATAAATCCAGTCCAGTGTTACTGCCATTTAAATCCAGTGATACTTCCATATATGTCCAGTGGTACTGTCATATAATTCCAGTGATACTGCCGTATATGTCAAGTGGTACTGCTGTATAAATCCAGTGGCACTGGCATATAAATCCAGTCCAGTGATACTGCCATATATGTCCAGCGGTACTGCCATATAAATCCAGTGATACTGCCATATAATTTCAGTGGTACTGGCATATAAATCCAGTGATACTGCCATATAAATCGATTCCAGTGATACTGTCATATAAATCCAGTGGTACTGCCATATAATTCCAGTGATACTGCCGTATAATTCCAGTGGTATGATCACTATTTATAAAATATGATTATTGGGTTCCCCAACAAATAAATTATAGAAGAATAATAGAAGACACCAGGGCTGGATTAAGGTCTCATGGGCCTGGGGCTAAAAATGATCAAGGGCCTATTGTGAGAAGCTGAGGAAGTATGGATGATGCTGTATGGGTGTGGTTAGTAATATATGGTCGTGTACAATCCTTACACAATAATCCCTAATGTTTCCCAAAATACGTAAAAGTAGAAAAACAGTATCAATTTGTGAGGAAATTAGAAATATAATTTAAATTCTTATCATTTATGTCAACCATGTGACCAGCTGGGCAGTTAATCATCATCATACTGTTATGGTGATGGGCCTATTTTTATCTGGGGCCTGGAGCTGTAGCTCCATCCTTCCCATTGTTAATCTGACCCTTGAAGACACAATACTTGTGTAGAAGTCTTTTTCTATGTACTTTCTATGTCTATAAATTGAGTAGCATTTCAGATAAAAATATTAAATACTTGTTTTGTTGAAAAGAGTGGTACTAAAATTGAGGGAAATAGGACTTAGGTGTGTAATCTAAACTTTAGCACAGTTTTATTTTTTATTAACTATGTAAACACTTTTATAGACAGAAGAATGAACAGATCTTTCTTATCTGGGCATGTTTCTGTCAAAGTCGCCAGCCAGGAGCTGGTATATTTTTACTACAGATTTTGGTAATGTTTTAGGTGCCCATGTTTCCTGCAATCTCAAAACTATCAATGGCAAAACTTGCATCCTATTACATTGCCCGAGTTGTATGTTTGCAATGGCAAAACATCTGGATGCAAGTTTTGCCTTTGATAGTTTTGAGATTGCAGGAGACATGCAATATTGCATGTTCCCTCACCCCATTACATTTGCAACATGACCAAAATGTGCGAGATTAGCGTTAACCACTTAACTGGCATGATCAGATCACATGCGACAGCACCTCATCACTGTGTCCCCCAGTTTTTGATGAGGAGATCCGTTATGCATACTATAATATTTAAATATTTGAAATAATACTTTTTAAACTATATTAAATAAAAAATGTTTAAAAACAACAACTATATGTCAGTTCTAAAGGGAAAAATCATCAGTTAAGTGGTTAAACTATCAACAAAGGACTGCTAGGCTGCTGGAGAGGTAAGCCATGGGGGAAGGGGGAAGGGTAGGTTTAGGATGTGTGGGGATAGTTAAAGTTAGGCTGCGGGAAGGAGGGGTTGGGTGTAGACTCTGGGTAGGGGGGTGGATGTCAGGTTTAGGTACCCCCAGGGAGGGCTAGGGTTTGGCTGTGGGAGGAGGGAGGGTTAGGTTTAGGCTGTAAGGAGGGGGTTAGGATTAGGCACCACTAGGGAGGGTTAGGGTTAGGTTGCGAGGGGGGATGGTTAGGTTAAGACTGCATTAAAGTAGGGTTAGGAGGTAAGGGGGTGAGGGGTAGCATGCTGTGTCGGTATTCTGACCGCCAGCATCCCATCCACCGGCCTTTTAGCCCCAACCCGTAGAGTATACAGATGGGTCCACATTTATCTTGACCTTTAATAGGATTAATTGAGACTGGGCAGTCGAATTTAATCCCCTGCTGTAATGACTTAATCCCCTGCTGTATTGTTCTCTGTATTGTATTGCAGCTGAGAACAATAGATGAATGGTTTATGCTAATAAATCATGTTGTGCTTAGGCGCAGAAACTAGTCAAGATAACTGTGGACCCATCTGTATGTGTTTGTAAACAAAATTTATAAAGTGGCATCTCTGCTGTTCTCTTGCAGTAAATTAATCAGCATACAGATTACTATAGAACTGTATTTTCCATATAATTCATTGATAACTATAGCAAAACTAGGAGAGAGTTGTGTTATTCATCTCTAGCCTTCAATAAAATACATAGGAAAAAACAATGACAAAGGAAATATAATGCAACCAGGAGCACTATTTCTAAAAACAAACCAGTATTTCAGAAATTCATTTTTTTTAATAAAATGTTCAGATGCACACAAAGTCAGGAATCTTCAATATGATTGTTACACTGTATGAATTGATGTGTCCCAACCTATTATCCAAAATATGGAGAATGGAGAACCGTTATTAAATCAGACTTGTTTTATAAGATATATGGCACAGAATACAAGTCATCAGGTAACCTAGAGGCACTGTCTGATATTGGTGGATGTTGTTCCTGTTCAGATTTTTTTTTATCTGGCATTGTTTTTACTTAATATTTTTTCCTCTTCAAAACAGCTTTCTTGTATAAAAGCAACTAACAGTTTGAATGCTTTAAATCACCTTGTCAAATATGTCCTCATCCCTGTCTTCTATTGTTTATACAGTACTGTACATCTTCAATAATTTTCCTACTGCCTACTGCTTGTTATCGCAAGTGTTCTGTTACTACACATAGAGCACATTTGCAACAATTCAAGTCAAACATCTCTTTCGAAAATACTACGGTATATAACTCATTACAATATATCAGAAATACGTGTGCTATAAGTTGTTTGTTAAAATAATTCATATCTTAATCCTTTTATATTTTTACAGACCTTTATTTATATGTGTATGTTGAGTTCAAACCCTTGTAATTTCTTTGTGAATGAAAGAGTATTTAACATTTGACATTATGTGGATAACTCATGGAGATGTACAGAAATAGAGTACACTTTTATTTAGGGATGAGCGGGTTCGGTTCCCTGAGAACCGAACCCCCCGAACTTCATGTACCGAGCCCGGATCTGAGCCCAGCTTGGTACTTCCCGCCAGACTCGGAAACCAGAAAGAGGCAAAACGTCATCATCCCGCTGTCGGTTTCTCGTGGGCTTTGGATCCAATATAAACAGCCACACATAACCACCAGTTTCACTCCGTACTTGGAGAGTGAGGGAGACAGACCTCTGTCTCTCTCTGTGGGTGGTGGTATGAGGATAGTGTGTGCTCTGTTGGGGTGCTGCTGCACTCACTGTGGTGTATCTGTGCTGTGTTAGGGGTGCTCTCCTGGCTGTCCCTGCTCTCCTAGCTGTCACTAGTGGGTGCTGCAGCTGTACATATGTGTTGCTGTCCTGGCTGTCGCTGTGTTGTACAGGGGGCAGGGGCACTGTGAAATATAGGGGTGCTTATGTCTTAATAATATTACACTGGACTTGTCTGCTATAAAAATTGGGTGCAGCTCTTACAAAATAAAAGCACACTCCTCCTGTATGCTGTGAAATATAGGGGTGCTGCTTATGTCTTAATAACATTACATTGACCCTGTTTGCTATAAAAGTTTGGGTGCAGTTAATAATTAAAAGCACACTGTTCTTGTATGCTGTGAAATATAGGGGTGCTGATGTCTTAATAACATTGCACTGGCCCTGTCTGCGATAAAAGTTTGGGTGCAGTTAAAAATTAAAAGCACACTGTTCCTGCATGCTGTGAAATACAGGGGTGATGCTGATGTCTTAATAACATTACACTGGCCCTGTCTGCTATAAAAGTTTGTGTGCAGTTAAAAATTAAAAGCATACTGTTCCTGTATGCTGTGAAATATAGGGGTGCTTATGTCTTAATAACATTACACTGTTATGTTGTATATATTTAGGGGTGCTGCTGCTGTTAACATAACATTACACTGGTCCTGTATGCTGTAAGAATACAGGGGCGCTGTGAAAATAAAAGGGCACGGGGGGGTCATTCCGAGTTGTTCGCTCGTTGCCGATTTTCGCGATGGAGCGATTAAGGCAAAAATGCGCAAGCGCATGGTTCGCAGTGCGCATGCGGTTAGTATTTTAACACAAAACTTAGTAGATTTACTCACGTCCGAATGAAGATTTTTCATCGTTGAAGTGATCGGAGTGTGATTGACAGGAAGTGGGTGTTTCTGGGCGAAAACTGGCCGTTTTCTGGGAGTGTGCGGAAAAACGCAGGCGTGTCAGGGAAAAACGCAGGAGTGTCTGGAGAAACGGGGGAGTGGCTGGCCAAACGCTGGGCGTGTGTGTGACGTCAAACCAGGAACGAAACGGCCTGAGCTGATCGCTATTTGTGAATAGGTCTGGAGCTACTCAGAAACTGCTAAGAAATTTCTATTCACAATTCTGCTAATCTTTCATTCACAGTTCTGCTAAGCTAAGATACACTCCCAGAGGGCGGCGGCTTAGCGTGTGCAATGCTGCTAAAAGCAGCTAGCGAGCGAACAACTCGGAATCACCCCCACTGTTCTGTGTGCTGTAATAATAAAGGGGTGCTGTCCTGTGAAATGGAGAACAACAATTTGGAAGAAAGAATAGTGGAAGATCAGGAACCACTTCCAGTTCCTAGTACTAGTGCTGACGCTGCTGCTGCCACCAGTCATGACATTTACGATGCAATACAATCAATGTCGTCTGCCAAGGCTGATGCCCAATGTCATAGAGGGCGTATAAAATCCAAGAAGCAAAAATTAATAATCAGAAAAAAAAGAAATAATCTGATGAGAAATTTAAAATTGGCAATATGCCATTCACTACACGAAGTGGCAAGGAAAGGCTAAGACCTTGGCCTATGTTCATGACTGGTGACTCAGCTTCTCATGCTTAGCTTAGCCATCAAGCAACCTCGGTGCACCTCTTTTTTTCCTTGCATCATGTGCTGTTTGGGGCATATTTTTTAAATCTGCCATCCTGTCTGACACTGAGGTGCCACTCCTAGATGGGCCAGGTGTTTGTGCCGCACACTTGTGTCGCTTAGCAAAGTCTTCCAGCTACTGTACCTCGGTGCAACCTTTTGGCCTAAAAACAATATTATGAGGTGTGAGGTGTTCAGAATAGACTGGAAATGAATGTTATTGAGGATAATAATACTGTAGGATCTAAATAACCCCTAAATTCTGTGATTTTAGCTGTTTTTGTTTTTTTTTCCAAAAATCATCCAGATCCAAAACCAAAACCAAAACCCAAAATAGTGGTTTTGGCAAAACCAATCCAGATCCAAAACACGAGCGGGGATCCATATACAAAACCAAAACACAAAACATGAAAAGTGCGCGCCGCACATCTCTACTTTTATTACACTTAAAGGCTATGTTATTTTTGCTCATGTCTATATAGTGCTACTGACATTTTACAGTTAGAACTTCTATTTACAGGTCCTTTATTAATTTCCCATATTTATAAGGATATCAAATAGATATGACTTACTCATTGCCTCATGCATTTTATGCATAGAGCACAGGGTCAAAAATGAAATATACTGTAGATAACAATTTTCAAGAGTATGCATTTAAAGAAGTCTAACTCTTTGAGACCCAATGAATATTTGCTTGTTTAACAGAGATTGGCTTTAAGTGAAAAAAATTCGGTAGCAATCTACATTTAAAAGAAATGTAGAAAAAGTGATATATTTTGCATGTATAAACAAATTGTTGCCAGCACTTTACCAATAGCTGCAATTCTATGTGTATAGCAAATAAAAGTATGGGGATTTTGTTCATATTCTGATCAAAATACTAAAAACTGTAGCCACCATCAAGGGATCCCCAAACTCTTCATGCCCTTATGCTAGCTTTAACCAATAGCTACAATTCTGTGTACAGTATCTAACAAATAAAAGTATGCAATTTTAAGATATTATTATTATTATTATTATTACATTATATTTATAAGGTGCCGCAAGTGGTCCACTGTGCCATACATAAATGGCAACATTAGGACAGTACACGGTACACAGAACATTGAATAACATTACAGTAACCAAGACATAAACAGAGCACAGGTAACAATTAGCACCACCATTCTCAGTACACAACATTGCTGGAAAGCAGGGTGAGTGAGGGTGTAAACAGCAAAGGGTGGAACCTGTCTGCCGTAGTGATGGCACCAAGCAGTGCTGTAACTAGACATTTTAGCGCTGTGTGCAAGAAACAGCAACCGCGCCCCCCCATAGCAAACAGGAACAGTGCGCACCGTAGGCGCTTAAAAAATATAGGGGCATGGCCACAAAATAATACCAATTAATATAACACTGTCTCCATTATTCAAATTACACCACACAGTAGCACCGCTTACACACATTACACCTGGTAGAGCCTCATTTCACATATTATGCCATGTAGAGCCCCATTTTACAGATTATTCTGGGAAGTGTCCCCTTTCACAAAGTATGGCAGGCAGAGTACCCCTTTTTACACATTGCGTCAGCAGAGTCCCCCTTTTACATATTAAGGCAGCAGAGTCCCCTATTTACACATTACTGCAGGCAGAGTCCCCTTTTTACGCATAATGGCAGGCAAAGTCCCTTTTTATACACATTACAGTAGACAGAGTCCCCCTTTTTAAAACATTATAGCAGGAGAGACCTCCTTTTTAACACATTACAGCAGGAAAGTCCCCCTTTTTTATAAGTTACAGCAGTAGAGTTCCTTTTTTTACACATTACAGCAGGAGAGTCCCCTTTTTAAACATTAAGCAGGCAGAGTCCCCCTTTTTACACATTAGGATGGGGGAGAGAGAGAGAGAAAGGGGGGAGAGAGAGGGAGGGAGGGAGAGAGCCTTGCATGCCATCGAGGTAGCCGCCACTCTTCCGGTGAGCCCACAGCATAGGGAAAGTCACCAATCCTAGAGCCCGGCGCAGCGTGACCACAGCACGGGGGAGCAGATACTCCGAATCCTGACACAGCAGGGGAGACTAGTAGGGAGACCACAAGCTGCAGCAGCCAGCAATCTATGTCACATGCTGACAAGGTTGCCAGGTGCTGCAGCTTGTCAGCTGCCCGCTGGTCTCCCTTGTGTGGCACGGCCCTATGTGGCATATGTGTGCCAGTGGATGCGCCCACCCTGCAAATGTGCTGTGGCCAACGCACAGCTGGCACACACCTAGTTACGGCTAAGTAGTAACATCTGTTAGTCACCTTACAACGCACAATGTTACCGCTTAAACACATTACGTCACAGTGCAGCTCCTTAAACACATGATAGATGTTTCCCTTATACATGTTACGACAGGTAGAGGGAGGACAAAGAGAAAGTGTGTGTGTGTATGCATAGAAAGAGAATGAGTGTGTGTAAGTGTAAAGAGAGAGAGTATGGCCCTCATTCCGAGTTGTTCGCTCGTTCTTTTTCATCGCATCGCAGTGAAAATCCGCTTAGTACGCATGCGCAAAGTTCGCACTGCGACTGCGCCAAGTAACTTTACTATGAAGAAAGTATTTTTACTCACGGCTTTTTCTTCGCTCCGGCGATCGTAATGTGATTGACAGGAAATGGGTGTTACTGGGCGGAAACACGGCGTTTTAGGGGCGTGTGGCTGAAAACGCTACCGTTTCCGGAAAAAACGCAGGAGTGGCTGGAGAAACGGTGGGAGTGCCTGAGCGAACGCTGGGTGTGTTTGTGACGTCAACCAGGAACGACAAGCACTGAACTGATCGCACAGGCAGAGTAAGTCTGGAGCTACTCTGAAACTGCGAAGTAGTTTGTAATAGCAATATTGCGAATACATCGGTCGCAATTTTAAGAAGCTAAGATTCACTCCCAGTAGGCGGCGGCTTAGCGTGAGCAACTCTGCTAAATTCGCCTTGCGACCGACCAACTCGGAATGAGGGCCTATGTGTTAAGTTTCCCTTTCCCTACTTAGAAATGGGGCAATTGTCCCTCTACTTACATAACTTGTGCCATCAGTAGCGCCCTCAATTGGCAGCTTCTGTTCGCCGAAAGTCCCTCTCCACACAGTACAGTACAAGATGGTAGGCAGGAGATGAGAAGGGGGGGAGAGGACGAAGAGCGCATGGGAAGCACACTCCTCTATCTGCTGCTATAAACTACACAGCACAGTAGACAGACATGGGAGGGGGGCACAAGGTGAGTGAGTGGGCAGGACTTCGGGCAGACACTGACAGGAGCAGAGCTGCGGCTGGCGAGTGAGAGACAGGAAGATGACCAGCTGCAATGCTGATGGGCTTGGTATGTAATATACAAAGTAGGTAATGGTGCAAGCAGCTGGGCGGACCTTCACTGCGGGCAGGGCTGCAGCTAGCAGCAGTGATGCTGGAGCTTCCTGTCAGGTTGGAAGTAAATAGTGCGCAGCACTGCAGGTACTGCCAGTGTTCCTGCGCCCACTGTGCATTTGCACTCTGTGCCGGGCACCGCTGGTCCATAGCTGGTTACGGCCCTGCCACTAAGAGCACTACTCCATTGACAGTATATGTATTAATTAGAGATGAGCGGGTTCGGTTCCCTGAGAACTTCACTACCCGAGCCCGGATCCGAGCCAGGCTCGGGTTTTCCCGCCTGACTCAGAAACCAGAACGAAGTAAAATGTCATCATTCTGCTGTCGGATTCTCATGGGGTTTGGATTCCATATAATGAGCCACGCGTCGCTGCCATTTTCACTCCAGCATTGGAGAGTGTAGCAAGAGGATGTGTCTCTGTCCTCAGTGTCTGTGTGGGAGGTAAAGTGGGGTGTTGATTCCAGTGCTTGTGCTGCTCAGTCCAGTGTAGTGTCTTATGCTGCATCAGTCCAGTCACAGTGGTGGTGTCACAGCCCAGTCACAGTAGTGACTGCTGCAATATGTCCAGTGTAGCTGTATAAGTCCTTTGCAGTGGTGCTGTGTTGTCCTGCATCAGTACAGTGGTAATGTCTTGTGCTGCATAAATCCAGTCACATGGTGGTGTCCTCTGCTGCCATATGTCAAGTGCTGCTGTATAAGTCCAGTCCATTGCAGTGGTGCTGTGTTGTCCTACATCAGTACAGTGGTAGTGTCTTATGCTGCATCAGTCCAGTCACAGTGGTGGTGTTCTTTGCTGCCATATGTCCAGTGCTGCTGGAGAAGTCCAGTGCAGTGTGGCTGTATTGTCCTGCATCAGTACAGTGGTAGTGTCTTGTGCTGCACCAGTCCAGACACAGTGGTGGTGTCCTCTGCTGCCATATGTCCAGTGCCGCTTTATAAGTCCAGTCCATTGGTGCTGTATTGTGCTGCATCAGTCCAGTGGTGGTGTCTTGTGCTGCATCAGTCCAGCCACACTGGTGGTGTCCTCTGCTGCCATATGTACAGTGCTGCTGTATAAGTCCAGTCCATTGCAGTGGCCCTGTATTGTCCTGTATCAGTCCAGTGTTGGTGTCCCTGTGCTTATATATAAGTTCAGTGGTACTGTCGTATAAGTCCAGTGATACTTCCGTATATGTCCAGTGATACTGTCATATATATGTCCAGTGATACTGCCCTAAAAGTCCAGTGATACTGCTGTATAATTCCAGTCCAGTGATACTGCGGTATATGTCCAGTATACTGCCGTATAAATCCAGTGATACTGCCATATATGATCAGTGATACTGCTGTATAAATCCAGTCCATATATGTCCAGTGATACTGCTGTATATGTCCAGTTGTACTACCGTATAAATCCAGTGGTACTGGTATATAAATCTAGTCCAGTGATACTGCCGTATAAATCCAGTGGTACTGGCAAATAAATCGAGTCCAGTGATACTGCCATGTAAGTCCAGTAATACTGCCATATTAATCCAGAGGTACTGGCGTATAAATCCAGTCCAGTGATTCTGCCATACAAATCCAGTCCAGTGATAGTGCCGTATAAGTTCAGTGATACTGCCATATATGTACAGTGGTACTGCAGTATAAATCCAGTGATACTGTCGTATATGTCCAGTAACACTGCCAAAAAAATCCAGTCCAGTGTTACTGTCGTATATATCAAGTGGTACTGCCGTATAAATCCAGTGGTACTGGCATATAAATCCATTCCAGTGATACTACCGTATAAGTCCAGTGATACTGCTGCATATGACAAGTGGCACTGCTATATAAATCCAGTGGTACTGACGTATAAATCCAGTGATACGGGCGTATAAATCCAGTGATACTGGTGTATAAATCCAGTCCAGTGATACTGCCGTATAAGTCCAGTGATACTGCCGTATATGTCCATTGGTACTGCCGTAAAAATCCATTCCAGTGGTACTGCCATATAATTCCAGTGATACTGCTGTATATGTCCAGTAGTACTACCATATAAATCCAGTGGTACTTGCATATAAATCCAGTCCAGTGATACTGCCATATAAGTCCAGCGATACTGCCGTCTAAATCCAGTGGTACTGGCGTGTAAATCCAGTGATACTGACATAAAAAATCCAGTGGTACTGGCATATAAATCCAGTCCAGTGATACTGCCGTATAAGTCCAGTAAAACTGCCGTATATGTCCAGTGATACTGCCATATAAATCCAGTCCAGTAGTACTGCCGTATAAGTCCAGTGATATTGCCATATAATTCCAGTGGTACTGCTGTATAAGTCCAGTTATACTGCTGTTTAAATCCAGTCCAGTGGTACTGCTGTATATGTCCAGTTGTACTGCCATATAAATCCAGTGGTACTGTCCTGTGCTCTATATTATTTACTCCAAATATAGCGGTTATTAATACTTAATCCAAATAATTTTTATAGGGTTTGCCCTGTGTGGTGTAGGGGTACACTCTCAGGTGCCACATATTGTGCTATATAACTCCAGAAAAATAATGGAGAACAAAATTTCGGAGGATAAAATAGGGATAGATCAAGAACCACTTCCTCCTAGTGCTGAAGAGGATGCCACTAGTCACGACATAGACAATGAAATGCCATCAACGTCGTCTGCCAAGGCCGATGCCCACTGTGATAGTAGAGGGCATGCAAAATCCGAAAAGCCAAAGTTCAGTAAAAAGACCAAAAAAAATTAATTTAAATGGTCTGAGGAGAAACGTAAACTTGCCAATATTCCTTTTAAGACACGGAGTGGCAAGGAACGGCTAAGGCCATGGCCTATGTTCATGAATAGTGGTTCAGCTTCACATGACGATGGAAGCCCTCATGCTCCTGCTAGAAAAATGAGAAGAGTTAAGCTAGCAAAAGCACAGCAAAGAACTGTTTGTTCTAAGATGGTTTCACAAATCCTCAAGAAGTGTCCAAGTGTGTTGGCGGTTGCGATACCTGACCTTCCCAACACTGGATGGGAAGAGGTGGCTAATTCCACAATTTTCACACCCTTTGAAAGTGCTGGAAGGAGCACCCACATTCCAGTTTCTGATATTCAAATTGAAGATGTCACTGTTGAAGTACACCAGGATGAGGATATGAGTGTTGCTGGCGCTGGGGAGGAAGTTGATGATGAGGATTCCAATGGTGATGTGGTTTGTTTAAATCAGGCACCAGGGGAGACAGTTGTTGTCTATGGGATGAATAAGCCCATTGTCATGCCTGGGCAAAATACCAAAAAAGCCACCTCTTCAGTGTGAAATTATTTCTCCACAAATCCGGACAACAGGTGTCAAGCTGTGTGTTGCCTTGGTCAATTTGTAATAAGTAGGGGTAAGGACATTAACCACCTAGGAACATCCTCCCTTATACGTGACATTGCTGCACATTTATCAGAAGTCATTGTCAAGTTCAGAAACTTTGGGTAAGAGCGTAAGCAGTCCACTGACACCTAAATCCCTTATTCCTCTTGTACCCAAGATCCTGCAAGCCACACCCCAGCTTCCTCAACGTCAACTTCCTCCTCAGTCAGGAATGTGAGTAGTCCTGCAGGCCATGTCACTGGCAAGACTGAGGAGTCCTCTCCTAACCGGGATTCCTCCAGAGTATACTTGAGTGATATGCCTTCTGTTGCTGCCACTGCTGTTGTTGCTGCTGGGAGTTGATCGTCATCCCGGAGTGAAAGTCGGATGATCATTTTGTCTACTTCAAGTAAGCAATTTACTGTCCAACAGTCCTTTGTGAGGAAGATGAAATATGACAGCAGTCATCCTGTTGCAAAGCGTATAACTGAGGTCTTCACAGCTATGTTGGTGTTACATGTGCATCCGGTATCCACCATTTGTTCAGTGGGGCTTAGAGAATTGATGGAGGTAGTGTGTCCTTGGTACCAAATCCCATCTAGATTCCACTCAATTAGGCAGGCGATACCGAGAATGTACAGAGACATCAGAAAAAGTGTCCTCAGTTTCCTAAAAAATGCAGTAGTACCCACTGTCCACTTAACCATGGACATGTGGACAAGTAAAACAGGGCAGACTAAGGACTATATGACTGTGTCAGCCCACTGGGTAGATGTATTACCTCCCACAGCAACAACAGCAGCTGCAACAGTAGCAGCATCTTGCAATCACCAACTCTTTCCTAGGCAGGCTGCACTTTGTATCACCGCCTTACATAAGAGGCACACCACTGACAACCTTTTACGGACACCAAGGGACATTACTGCAAAATGGCTTACCCCACTAAGACACTCCTGGGGATTTGTGATTTCGGACAATGCCACCAATATTGTGCTTGCATTACATCTGGGAAAATTCCAGCATGTCCCATGTTTTGCACATAATTAATTTGGTGGTGTAGAATTTTTTTTAAAATGACCGGACCATGCAGGATATGCTGTCAGTGGCTCGAAAAATTGCGGGCCACTTTCGGCATTCAGCCACTGCGCGCCAAAGACTGGAGCACCAGCACACACTCCTGAACCTGCCCTGCCATCACCTGAAGCAAGAGGTGGTAATAACTAGGTGGAATTAAACACTCTGGGGGTAATTCCAAGTTGATCGCAGCAGGATATTTTTTAGCAGTTGGTCAAAACCATTTGCACTGCAGGGGGGGCAGATATAACATGTGCAGAGAGAGTTAGATTTGGGTGGGTTATTTTGTTTCTGTGCAGGGTAAATACTGTCTGCTTTATTTTTACACTGCAATTTAGATTGCAGATTAAACTCACCCCACCCAAATCTAACTCTCTCTGCACATGTTATATCTGCCTCTCCTGCAGTGCACATGGTTTTGCTCAACTGCTAAAAAAAAATTCCTGCTGCGATCAACTTGGAATTACCCCCTCTATATACTTCAGAGGATGGAGGAGCAGCAAAAGGCCATTTAAGCCTATACATCCACCTAAGATATAGGCAAAGGAGGGGGAATGCACCTGACTCAAGTGCAGTGGAGAATGATTTCCATCTTGTGCAAGGTTCTCCAAACCTTCGAACTTGCCACACGTGAAGTCAGTTCAGACACTGCCAGCTTGAGTCAGCTCATTCCCCTCATCAGCCTTTTGCAGAAGCAGCTGGAGAAATTGAAGGAGAAACTAAGTCAGAGCAATTCCACTAAGTATGTGGGACTTGTGGATGGAGCCCTTCACTCGCTTTGCCAGGATTCAAGGGTGGTCAATCTGTTGAAATCAGAGCACTACATTTTGGCCACCATGCTTGATCCTAGGTTTAAAACCTACGTTGGATCTCTCTTTCCGAAAGACACAAATCTGCAGAGGTTCAAAGACCTGCTGGTGAAAAAATTGTCATCTCAAGCGGAATGTGACCTGTCAACAGTTCCTACTTCATTTTCTTCCGCGACTGGTGCTGCAAGGAAAAGTATAAGATTTCCTTGCCCACCCACTGGCGGTGATGCAGGACAGTCAGGAGCGAGTGCTGACATCTGGTCCGGACTGAAGGATCTGCCAATGATTACTGACATGTCTACTGGGGTCATTCTAACACAATTGCACACTGCAGTTTATCGCAGAGGTGCGATTGGGTAAAAAATGTGCATGCGCCGGTGTCGCAGTGCGCTGGCGAATGCCAATGGTCGAAGGCCGTCGCTACACTATGATTGCCTCTGCCTGATTGACAGGCAGAGGCGGTCACTGGGCGGGGGCAGAATGGCTGCGTGTGGCCGCCATTATGTGGGCGCAGTGTCCGGCCAATGCAGGCGTGGCTGGACCATGTGGTGGGTGGGCCGCAGTGGCTTTGTAACGTCACATGCAGCCGCTGAGGGGCAGGGAGCGACGAGTAGCTCCCGGCCAAAACGCTGAAGCTACGCTGGCCGGGAGCTACTCCTAAAGTGCAAAAGCACCACTGCTGTGTGGTGCTTTTGCACTTCTGCGGCGGGGGGGGGGGGGGGGGGGGGCAGCACTGACATGCGGGGTGGGATAGCCCTGTGCTGGGCATCCCCCCGCATGTATATGGTCATGATCGTAGCCCTGGAAAAATTTGCAGGGCTACGATCATCTCAGAATCACCCCCACAGTCACTACATATGATTCTGTCACCATTGAAAGAATGGTGGAGGATTATATGAGTGACAGCATCCAAGTAGGCATGTCAAACAGTCTGTATGTATACTGGCAGGAAAAAGAGGAAAAAGGGCGCACAAACTGGCTGTATTTTACCTAAGTTGTCCCTTCTCCAGTGTGTACTCTGAAAGAGTGTTTAGTGCAGCTGGTAACCTTGTCAGCGATCGGTATAGGAAGTTACTTCCGCAAAATGTGGAGTAGATGATGTTCATCAAAATGAATTATAAATTCCTCCAGGAAGACCTTGACCAACAATTGCCTCCAGAAAGTACACAAGGACCTGTGATGGTGGATTACAGGGGGGACAAATTAATACTCTGTGAGGAGGAGGATGTACACACTGAAAGGGGTGAGGAATCGACGGATGAGGATGATGTCGACATCTTGCCTCTGTTGAACCAGTTTGTGGAAGGAGTGATTACTTGCTTCTTTTTTGGTGGGGGCCTAAATAAACCAGTCATTTCAGCCACAGTCGTGTGGCAGACCCTGTTGCTGAAATGATTGGTTTGTTAAAGTGTGCATGTCCTGATTATACAACATAAGGGTGGGTGGGAGGGCCCAAGGACAATTCCATCTTGCACCTCTTTTTCTTGTTTGCATCATGTGCTGTTTGGGGACTAGTTTTTTTAAAGTGCCATCCTGTCTGCCACTGCAGTGCCACACCTAGATGGGCCAGGTGTTTGTGCCGCACACTTGTGTCACTTAGCTTAGCCTTCCAACTATATCTGCACCTCTGATACTGCCATACAAGTCCAGGGGTACTGCCATATACATCCAGGGGTACTGTCATATAAGTCCAGTCCAGTGGTGCTGTCTTGTGCTGCATCAGTCCAGCGGTGGTGTCTTGGGCTGCCATAAGTCCAGTGGTGGTGTCCTGTGCTGTATATTATTTACTCCAAATAATAAGAGTTATATACATTACTTATATTATTATCCAAATAATTTTTACATGGTTTGCCCTGTGTGGTGTAGGGGTACACTCGCCTGTGCTGCATATTATTATAACAGCTCCAAATAAAAGGGTAATTATTATCCAAATTAATTTTACAGGCTTTGCCGTGTGTGTGGTTTAGGGGTATGCTCTCCTGTGCCCCCAATATTGTGCATGTATTACATCTGGGCAAATTCCAGCATGACACATGTTGTTTGTGCTGCACACTTGTGTCGCTTAGCTTAGTCATACAGCTACCTCATTGCACCTCTTTTTCTTCTTTGCATGATGTGCTGTTTTGGTGCCTAGTTTTTTTAAGTGCCATCCTGTCTGACACTGCAGTGCCACTCCTAGATGGGCCAGGTGTTTGTGCCGCACACTTGTGTCGCTTATCTTAGTCATACAGCTACTTCATTGCACCTCTTTTTCTTCTTTGTATGATGTGCTGTTTGGGGCCTAGTTTTTTTTAAGGGCCATCCTGTCTGCCACTGCAGTGCCACTCCTAGATGGGCCAGGTGTTTGTGCCACACACTTGTGTCGCTTAGCTTAGCCATCCAGCTACCATTGCACCTCTTTTTCTTCTTTGCATCATGTGCAGTTTGGGGCCTAGTTTTTAAATCTGCCATCCTGTCTGACAATGAAGTGCCACTCCTAGATGGGCCAGGAGTTTGTGCCGCTCGCTTGTGTCGCTTAGCTCAGTCATACAGCCACCTTGATGCAACCTTTTGGCCTAAAAAACTATATTGTGAGGTGTTCAGAATATACTGGAAATGAGTGGAAATGAATTTTAATGAGGTTAATAATACTGTATGATCAAAATTACCCCCACATATTGTGATTTTAGCTGTTTTTATGTTTTTTTTCCCAAAAATCCAGATACAAAACCCGAGCATGGAACCAGAACCAAAACCAAAACACAAGACACGAAAAGTGCCTGCCGCACATCTCTAGTAATAATATGCCTGATTCTGTGTGGGATAAAAAAAAGGAATAACTGTGCACCTTGATAAAACCATGGGGGTCATTCCGAGTTGATCGCTAGCTGCCGTTGTTCACTGCATAGCGATCAGTGAAAAAAAGGCTAATCTGCGCATGCGTATGCTCCGCAATGCACACGCGCGTCATATGGGTACAAAGTCCATTGTGGTTTTGCACTGGTTCTAGCGACGATTCCAATCGCACAGCCGACCGCAATTAGATTGACAGAAAGTGGGCATTTCTGGGTGTCAACTGACCGTTTTCAGGGAGTGCTTAGAAAAAATGCAGTCGTGGCTGGGCATTTGCTGGGCAGGTGTGTGACATCAAAAGCCATCCCTCCAACGTAACAATCAACGCACATGAAGAGTAACTACAGGGCTGGTCTTGTTTTGCACAAAATTTTGCAGGCGCTCTGCTGCACAAGCATTTGCACTTCTGCAAAACTAAAATACACTCCCCAGTGCGCGGCGACAATGCATTTGCACGGCTGCTAAAAACTGCTAGCGAGCGATCAACTCGGAATGAACCCCCATGTTACAAAGAAGATGGAGGCAGATTTAGAATGTGTGAATACAGTCCTGTAGATTTAGTTTTGGGAGGCATGTATTATAGCTTAACTCTAAATTGCAGTGTAATATTAAAACTGTCCAGTATTTGTGGACTACATGCAAAAGCATCTAGTACTTAAACATCTGTTAAAACACATGTTTTTGGGAGCTACTCACAAGTATTAAGTATCCCCAGGATGTATGTATTGGGGATATCTCTGATATCAGTTGCAGACCCAATTTTTGATTGCAAAAGTAGACTCCATATAATATTAAAATTTGCTATTGAATTGCTATGGGATGTGAAGCATTTCAGAGTTTGGTCCTGGTAGCTACAGTAACTCAATCTTCATATGGCATTAGTCATTGTAGCCCATTTGCTTTATATAAGCAAAATGTCATCATCCCACTTTCGGATTTTTGCAGGTTTTGAATTCCATATAAACAGTTGTGCGTCACCGCCATTTTCACTTCAGGCTTGGAGAGTGAGGGAGACAGACCTCTGTTTCTCTGTCGGATATGGCATCAGGTGAGGTTAGTGTGTGCTCTGTAGGGGTGCTGCTGCAGTCACTGTGGTGTACCTGTTCTGTGTTAGGGGTGCTATCCTGGCTATTCTGGCTGTCACTGGTGTTTCATGTGCTGTTACGGATGCTGCAGCTGTACATGGGTGTTGCTGTCCTGGATGTCACTGTGTTGTAAAGGGGCAGGGGCACTGTCCTCTTGTATACTGTAAAATATAGGGGTGCTGCTGTTAAAATAACATTACACTGGCCCTGTATGCTGTAAAAATTAAGGGGTGCAGTTGTTAAAAATGAAAAGCACACTGGTCCTGTATGCTGTAAAAATATAGGGTTGCTGTTGTTAAAATAACATTACAATGGCCCTGTATGCTGTAACAATTCAGGGGTGCAGTTGTAAAACTGAAAAGCACGCTGGTCCTGTATGCTGTAAAAATATAGGGGTGCTGCTGTTAAAATAACATTACACTGGCCCTGTCTGCTGTAAAAATTCAGGGGTGCAGTAAAATCAATGTACACTGGCTCTATCTTGTATGCAGTAAAAATTCTAGGGTGCAGTGAAAAAAAATGAACACTGGCCCTGTATGCTGTAAAAATTCAGGGGTGCAGTGAAAATACATACACTGGCCCTGTCTTGTATGCTGTAAAAATTCTAGGGTGCAATGAAAATCAATGTACACTGTCTTGTATGGTGTAAAAATTCAGGGGTGCTGTTGGTAAAAGAGAAGTACACTGAACCTGTATACTGTTAAAGTACAGGGGTGCAGTGAAAATAAATGTAAACTGGCCTTGTCTTTTATGCTGTAAAATTAAAGGGGTGCTGTAAGAATAAAGGGGTGCTGGCACTGTCTGCAGTTGCGATGTCTAGGTCTGACATTCATAACACTGCATGGGAAGAGGAGGATCCTACCACCATTTGCACACCCCCTGCAAGTGCTGGGAGGAGCACCGCCAGTCCAGTTGCTGATATTGAGATTTAGAATGTCACTGTAGAAGTACACCAGGATGAGGAGAATATAGGGGTAGATGGCACTGCGGAGGAAGTAGATGATGAGGAATTTGATGGTAATGTGGTTTGTTTGAATAAGGCACCAGGGGAGACATTTGTTGGCCATGGGATGAAAAAGCCCATTGTCATGCCCGGGCAAAATATAAAAAAGCCACCTCTTCAGTGTGGAATTATTTTTCTACAAATCCAGACAAAAGGTGTCAAGCCATGTGTTGCCTTTATCAATCCATAATAAGTAGAGGTAAGGACGTTAACCACCAAGGAATATCCTCCTTATACATCACCTGTCATCATAAGTCATTGTCAAGCTCAGAAACTTTGGGCAATATGTAAGTAGTCCACTGACACTTAAACAATTTGGTTTGTTTGAATATTATTTCTCTGTGAGGATGAGGATGGAAACACTGAAGGGGGGAATCTGAGGATGAGGACGACATCTTGCCCTTGTAGAGCCAGTTTGTGCAAGGAGAGATTAATTGCTAATTTTTTGGTGGGGGCCCAAACAAACCAATCATTTCTGCCAAAGTTGTGTGGCAGACCCTGTAGCTGAAATGATTGGTTTGCAAAAGTGTGCATGTCCTGTTTATACAACATAAGGGTGGGTGGGAGGGCTCATGGACAATTCCAACTTGCATGTCTTTTCTCCTCCACATCAGTCCAGGGATGCTACCCCACTGCTGTTTAAGTCCAGGGGTTGCCTGTCTTCTATGCTGTGTAATTCTCCGGGGGTGCCGCCTATGCTGTATAAATCTAGGGGTGCTGCCATATAAATCCAGGGGTGCTGCTGTACTTGATCCTAGGTTTAAATGAAAGCCTAGAGCAGATATGAAACATGCTTCAACATCACAAACATATTTGTGAAAACTATCCGCAAAGGTGGAAATGGAAATTGCCAAAGTATTTTTAAATAAAGTGGGGAGAGACCACATTTGTGGCCAAAGTCAGTGTAACTCAGAAGAGACTGAAGCATAATCCGGCACAGGTAAAAGTGATATTTTCTGCCAGAGCATTAAAGAGAGGTTCTTCTCAATTATTTCATGTTATGGACTCATTCGAATGGCTCCAATTAGTCAACCTTAATTTTGATTTATTATTGATATTCCACATTTTGGGATTATTTATTTAGAAGATGCACATTTGTTATACCGGGATCTTCTTTTCCTAAGCGCTGTGTAGGGTTATCGCAAGACCTTGCGGTTTTAGAAGAACAGAGTTTCAGTGATCTTGCATTGCATCAGCTTTCCATTGCACTGCAGCACTAGATGGGCCAGGAGCTCCTGTGAGGCACAAACAGTTACTGAATAAGGCCCAGTATGGAGTCTCATGGTGGCTTATAGCCAGTTAGATGCCTAACTTGCCAGGCTGAGACATTCTGTAGGCAAAGAGGTTAGCATTGCTTCCTCCCACAGTCCTACTTATAGTATGAAATGAGTTTGGACTGTAGAGTGGTAAGATCCACTAAGGCAGGGGCTCAATAACAAAAAAATTACTTCACAGTCATACTTTGTACTTTACCGAACCCACCCAAACTCATTTGCCCCATTCGGGCTGCTGTGAGGGCTCATGAGGGGCTGCTAAAACATCTAAAGAGCAGCTTTATTTAAAAATGAATATGAATAAAATAAACAAGCCATACAAGTATGCTCACATGCATGTAACGGGGACACACAGGTATGCTCACATGTGTGTAACTGAGACACACAGGTATGCTCACATGCGTGTAACTGGGAGCTGTGGAAAACAAAAATAAGGCATCTGACACAAAATATGTAAATAAAAATGCAATAATAAATGGGGGAAAAAAGAAACCAATGAGATTTTCACAAAATAAGTTTCCAGACTCAGTGGAGGGGAAAATATCCAATCTTGTTCGTGTGGTATACACCAGATTATTTGCAACCCAGCATTAAATCCGAGATTATCTTAATCCCTGAAAATGGACTAGAGGGTACAATTTTGGAGGCTTTGGCCCCTTGTTTTTCAGTTTGTCCAGTAATGTGGTAATTAATAAATATATATTTTCTTGGTTGAAGTCTTTTTTCCCCCACCCCAATATAGGAGTGAAGGTGAAAGCCTGTGTGTTGTTCCTGATTGTGTGTGCCTCTCTATTTTTGAATCACCTACTTGGCACTGTCCTCTTCCTCTTATCTCTTCTCATAATGTGAAAAGTCATCAAATATGGAGGTGGTATGTGTGTAGCTAGCTATGATTGGGAGAACAAGCTTTTTCCATGGGGACCACCTGTCGCTGAAGTGATGGGTTTATGTAATGTTTAAGCAACATAAGGTTGTTTGGGGGTTCCCAAGATAATTCCATCTTGAACCTCTTTTTTTTCTTTGCATTATGTGCTCTTTGGAGCCTAGTTTTTAAAACTACCATCCTGTCTACCACTGCAGTGCCACTCCTAGAAGGGCCAGGTGTTTGTGCCGCCCACTTGTGTTGCTTAGTTTAGTCATCCAGCGACCTCAGTGCACCTCTTTTTTTTCTTTGCAGTATGTGCTCTTTGGGGCCTATTTTTTAAAAGTGCCATTCTGTCTGCCACTGCATTGCCACTCCTAGATGGGCCAGGTGTTTGTGCCACCCACTTGTGTTGCTTAGCTTAGTCATCCAGCTACCTTGGTGCAACCTTTTGGACTAAAATCAATATTGTGAGGTGTTCAGTGTTCAGAATAGACTATAAATGAGTGGAAATTAATGCTTTTGAGGTTAATAATACCGTAGGATCAAAATTACCCCCAAATTCTCTGATTTCAGCTGTTTTTATGTTTTTTCAAAAATCATCCAGATCCAAAACCAAAACCCGAAAGGGTGGTTTTGGCAAAATCAATCCAGATCCAAAACACGAGCAGGGATCCAGATCCAAAACCAAAACATCAAAACCTGAAAAGTGTCCGCCGCACATCTGGAGAAAAATACTAATTTTATTAAATTATATTTGTTAATACCGTGAAGAAATAAATGAATGCTGCAAGGGGTAATTTAAAGACTTCATAAACCTAAATTAAAGACTTTTTTGACTGATTCTAGAGGAAATCATTTATATAAGTTAAAGGCTACATTTTTGTGCTTTTGTTATATTGTATATACTGCATACTGTATAACGATTTTAAAATCAGAAAAATATACTTTAACATTTAGTTTAACATTGTATTTACAAGCTGTATGTTAGCATTTCTTGCTTACCTACTGTATAACAAAAGTTATACTTTTTGTAATGACAGTCAACATGTCCCACCCACTATGACAGCATCGTTCAGAGTTTGTTGTGTTTAGTGATCCAAATACAATGTATATACAGTAATGTGTGTAACAAAAAAACTAGTGCCATCATTTGCTGTTGGTAAATGTAATGAGTAATGATGTAGAGCTGAAAGTATTATGGCAATATTGATGAGTTTTGCCAGAAACTTCAATTATGAAACAAGTTCAGCATGAGTTGTAGTTTTGTGAAAATTTGCAAAACTACAACCCCTTCCACTAGCATGCGTTGGGCCGCCCAACATTGGGCAAGGCCACCCCACATGCTGGGTCCTTCCTCCTGCTAAAATGTGAGTGCTTTGCTAAACAACAAAGCGCTTACATCTTTTGAGTAGCCACCTGTCTTCGCAGCCTAGGCATTCACCGGGCTACCATGTTTTGGGTCTCAGCGGCTGCGTGTGACATCATACAGTCACCGTGGTCTGCCACCGCAAATGGTCAAGACACTCCTTCATTGTTCGGACCATGCCTCCCCCAAAACCACATTGAAGCCCACAAAACTCTGCGCCGCCGCCTTGTTACAACCCCCCTATGGTACTTAGACTGCGATCACAATTAAAATCCTTGCGCATGCACGCAGCGGCATGTGCACATATGCAGAAGTGCAGAAATTGCCAAACAGTGATTTCCGCACTTCAGCACATGATGCTGTATCAGGGCCCCAACACACAAGCTCCTCTTAACACTACCACAGATGGATTGACCATCCGGCATTTTACTTATGTTATAAGGTGAGGGAAACCTAGTTTTAATTTATTTCAATTTATGAAGGAATTGAAATATAGAAATATAAATGAAATTACGAAAATACAGTATAGTGCATGCTGCATAGACATTTAGAAGCCATAGCTAATTATTAATTAAGTGCATAATTCAGACATGATCACAAAGGAAAAATCTCTAATGGGCAAAACCATGTGCACTGCAGGTTGGGCAGAAATAATGTGCAGAGAGAGTTAGATTTGGATGGGGTGTGTTCTAGCTGAAATCTAAATTGCAGTGTAAAGATAATCAACCCAAATCTAACTTTCTCTGCACATGTTATTTCTGCCCCACCTACACTGCACTTGTTTTGCCCAATAGAGAACAATTTTGCTGGTGCGATCAGGTCTGAATTTGGCCCTAAATTGGCAGGTTAAACTTAAGTGCATTGTCCTACAAAAATCATTTTTTTTTTTGTTTAACACACCTCCCCATCTTTGCTTTTGACAATTAAAAATGGTGTCAAGGAATGTAGTTTAAGGGTCGCTGCATGTGATGACAATGAAGAATTGGCAAGTTTGACATTTTTAAAAAGTAATTTGTATCTCAAGGGCCCTCTGATGAAGTCCTGGTGACGAAACCGGTAGGGGCGTGGCTTATGGATGGACGCTGAACAAGGCAACATGCAGTGGTGAATCCATCTCGTATCTTTGATATTAAAACGAATGTATCAGCGGTGATTATACCTCCATCTTTGGTACGCTTAAATTTTTAGACCTGTGTTTTATGATGTGTCAATAAATTGTCAACTTTTAATGCACTATTGGCGCCCCCCATTATTCTATCTTCTCTAGACAAAATCTTTTCCCGTTGGGAACAGCTGATCTAAACGGCAGTGTACAGCCAAATTGTCTGGAGACTTTACCTATTTCAATTTGGATCTAACAATCTGGACTTGGACTTGTAGTTCCAAGTATATATATATATATATATATATATATACACACACACACACACACACACACACACACACACACACACACACACATACACACACACACACACACACACACACACACACACACATACACACACACACACACACACACACACAATCCATAAACAAATCCGGCACTCAATGTATATTAGAAAACTGCCTGTGTGCCTCTGCTGTCATAACCATACATAGCAAGTAAAGAACAGTTCACGCTCCAAACAAAACATGGCACTCCAGTACGAGATGCGGAAACTTTATGTTCCAAAAGCAGATATCACAAGTACAAACCCATAATTAATGGGCTTAGATGAAGCGAAGTATGGGACATGTAGACACATGTCAATTTAACAGGCACAAGTCAGCACAAGCTGCTGTGCTATATATATATATATATATATATATATATATGTATATACTAGTGATGAGCAGGTTTGGTTCCTCGGGATCCGAACTTCACCCATTTTTGCACGGTTCCGAGCAGCCTCGGATCCTCCCGCCCTGCTCGGTTAACCCGAGCGCGCCCGAACGTCGTAATCCCGCTGTCGGATTCTCGCGAGATTCGTATTCTATATAAGGAGCCGCGCGTCGCCGCCATTTATCACTCGTGCATTGGAGATGATAGTGAGAGGACGTGGCTGGCGTTCTCTCAGTTTCTGTGTTCAGTGTGCTGCAAATATCTGTGCTCAGTGTGCTGCAAATATCTGTGCTCAGTGTGCTGCAAATATCTGTGCTGAGTGTGCTTTATTGTGGGGACTGGGGACCACCAGTATTATATAGTAGGAGGACAGTGCAGAGTTTTGCTGACCAGTGACCACCAGTATTATATGTTCTCTGCCTGAAAAACGCTCCATATCTGTGCTGCATTGTAGTATATAGTAGGAGGACAGTGCAGAATTTTGCTGACCAGTGACCACCAGTATTATATCAGTACGGTACAGTAGTCCACTGCTCTACCTACCTCTGTGTCGTCAAGTATACAATCCATCCATACCTGTGGTGCATTTAAGTTTTTGTGCGCAGTATATATATAGTAGTAGGACAGTGCATAATTTTGCTGACCACCAGTATATAATATATAGCAGTACGGTACAGTAGGCCACTGCTCTACCTACCTCTGTGTCGTCAAGTATACTATCCATCAATACCTGTGGTGCATTTAAGTTTTTGTGCACAGTATATATATATAGTAGTAGGACAGTGCATAATTTTGCTGACCACCAGTATATAATATATAGCAGTACAGTACAGTAGGCCACTGCTCTACCTACCTCTGTGTCGTCAAGTATACTATCCATCCATACCTGTGGTGCTTTTAAGTTTTTATGCGCAGTATATATATAGTAGTAGGACACTGCATAATTTTGCTGACCACCAGTATATAATATATAGCAGTATGGTACAGTAGGCCACTGCTCTACCTACCTCTGTGTCGTCAAGTATACTATCCATCCATACCTGTGGTGCATTTAAGATTTTGTGTGCAGTATATATATAGTAGTAGGACACTGCATAATTTTGCTGACCACCAGTATATAATATATAGCAGTATGGTACAGTAGGCCACTGCTCTACCTACCTCTGTGTCGTCAAGTATACTATCCATCCATACCTGTGGTGCATTTAAGTTTTTGTGTGCAGTATATATAGTAGTAGGCCATTGCTATTGATATATTACTGGCATATAATTCCACACATTATAAAATGGAGAACAAAAATGTGGAGGGTAAAATAGGGAAAGATCAAGATCCACTTCCACCTCGTGCTGAAGCTGCTACCACTAGTCATGGCCGAGATGATGAAATGCCATCAACGTCGTCTGCCAAGGCCGATGCCCAATGTCATAGTAGAGAACATGTAAAATCCAAAAAACAAAAGTTCAGTAAAATGACCCAAAAATCTAAATTAAAAGCGTCTGAGGAGAAGCGTAAACTTGCCAATATGCCATTTACGACACGGAGTGGCAAGGAACAGCTGAGGCCCTGGCCTATGTTCATGGCTAGTGGTTCAGCTTCACATGAGGATGGAAGCACTCATCCTCCTGCTAGAAAACTTAAAAGAGTTAAGATGGCAAAAGCACAGCAAAGAACTGTGCGTTCTTCTAAATCACAAATCCCCAAGGAGAGTCCAATTGTGTCAGTTGCGATGCCTGACCTTCCCAACACTGGACGGGAAGAGGTGACGCCTTTCACCATCTGCACGCCCCCTGCAAGCGCTGGAAGGAGCACCCGCAGTCCAGTTCCTGATAGTCAAATTGAAGGTGTCACTGTTGAAGTACACCAGGATGAGGATATGGGTGTTGCTGGCGCTGGGGAGGAAATTTACAAGCAGGATTCTGATGGTGAGGTGGTTTGTTTAAGTCAGGCACCTGGGGAGACACCTGTTGTCTGTGGGACGAATATGGCCATTGACATGACTGGTCAAATTACAAAAAAAATCACCTCTTCGGTGTGTAATTATTTCAACAGAAATGCGGACAACTGGTGTCAAGCCGTGTGTTGCCTTTGTCAAGCTGTAATAAGTAGGGGAAAGGACGTTAACCACCTAGGAACATCCTCCCTTATACGTCACCTGGAGCGCATTCATCAGAAGTCATTGACAAGTTCAAAAACTTTGGGTGACAGCGGAAGCAGTCCACTGCCAACTAAATCCCTTCCTCTTGTAACCAAGCTCCTGCAAACCACACCACCAACTCCCTCAGTGTCAATTTCCTCCTTAGACAGGTAAGCCAATAGACCTGCAGGCCATGTCACTGTCAAGTCTGACGAGTCCTCTCCTGCCTGGGATTCCTCCGATGCATCCTTGAGTGTAACGCCTGCTGCTGCTGGTGCTGCTGTTGTTGCTGCTGGGAGTCGATCGTCATCCCAGAGGGGAAGTCGGAAGACCACTTGTACTATTTCCAGTAAGCAATTGACTGTCCAACAGTCCTTTGCGAGGAAGATGAAATATCACAGTAGTCATCCTGCTGCAAAGCGGATAACTCAGGCCTTGGCAGCCTGGGTGGTGTCAAACGTGTTTCCGGTACCAACCGTTAATTCACAGGAAACTAGAGATTTGCTTGAGGTACTGTGTCCCGGGTACCAAATACCATCTAGGTTCCATTTCTCTAGGCAGGCGATACCAAGAATGTACACAGACCTCAGAAAAAGAGTCACCAGTGTCCTAAAAAATGCAGTTGTACCCAATGTCCACTTAACCACAGACATGTGGACAAGTGGAGCAGGGCAGACTCAGGACTATATGACTGTGACAGCCCACTGGGTAGATGTATTGCCTCCCACAGCAAGAACAACAAGCGGTGACACCAATAGCAGCATCTCGCAAACACCAACTCGTTCCTAGGCAGGTTACGCTTTGTATCACCGCTTTCCATAAGAGGCACGCAGCTGACAACCTCTTACGGAAACTGAGGAACATTATCGCAGAATGGCTTACCCCAATTGGACTCTCCTGGGGATTTGTGACATCGGACAACGCCACCAATATTGTGCGGGCATTACATGTGGGCAAATTCCAGCACGTCCCATGTTTTGCACATACATTGAATTTGGTGGTGCAGAATTATTTAAAAAATGACAGGGGCGTGCAAGAGATGCTGTCGGTGGCCTGAAGAATTGCGGGCCACTTTCGGCATTCAGCCACCGCGTGCCGAAGACTGCAGCACCAGCAAACACTCCTGAACCTGCCCCGCCATCATCTGAAGCAAGAGGTGGTAACGAGGTTGAATTCAACCCTCTATATGCTTCAGAGGATGGAGGAGCAGCAAAAGGCCATTCAAGCCTATACAGCTACCTACGATATAGGCAAAGGAGGGGGAATGCACCTGACTCAAGCGCAGTGGAGAATGATTTCAACGTTGTGCAAGGTTCTGCAACCCTTTGAACTTGCCACATGTGAAGTCAGTTCAGACACTGCCAGCCTGAGTCAGGTCATTCCCCTCATCAGGCTTTTGCAGAAGAAGCTGGAGACATTGAAGGAGGAGCTAAAACAGAGCGATTCTGTTAGGCATGTGGGACTTGTGGATGGAGCCCTTAATTCGCTTAACCAGGATTCACGGGTGGTCAATCTGTTGAAATCAGAGCACTACATTTTGGCCACCGTGCTCGATCCTAAATTTAAAACCTACGTTGTATCTCTCTTTCCGGCATATACAAGTCTGCAGAGGTTCAAAGACCTGCTGGTGAGAAAATTGTCAAGTCAAGCAGAACGTGACACGTCAACAGCTCCTCCTTCACATTCTCCCACAACTGGGGCAGCGAGGAAAAGGCTAAGAATTCCGAGCCCACCCGCTGGCGGTGATGCAGGGCAGTCTGGAGCAAGTGCTGACATCTGGCCTAGACTGAAGGACCTGCCAACGATTACTGACATGTTGTCTACTGTCACTGCGTATGATTCTGTCACCATTGAAAGAATGGTGGAGGATTATATGAGTGACCGCATCCAAGTAGGCACGTCAGACAGTCCGTACGTATACTGGCAGGAAAAAGAGGCAATTTGGAGGCCCTTGCACAAACTGGCTTTATTTTACCTAAGTTTTCCCCCCTCCAGTGTGTACTCCGAAAGTGTGTTTAGTGCAGCCGCTCACCTTGTCAGCAATCGGCGTATGAGGTTACTTCCAGAAAATGTGGAGAAGATGATGTTCATCAAAATGAATTATAATCAATTCCTCCGTGGAGACATTCACCAGCAATTGCCTCCAGAAAGTACACAGGGACCTGAGATGGTGGATTCCAGTGGGGATGAATTAATAATCTGTGAGGAGGGGGATGTACACAGTGAAAGAGGTGAGGAATCGGACGATGAGGAGGAGGTGGACATCTTGCCTCTGTAGAGCCAGTTTGTGCAAGGAGAGATTGATTGCTTCTTTTTTGGTGGGGGCCCAAACCAACCAGTCATTTCAGTCACAGTCGTGTGGCAGACTCTGTCGCTGAAATGATGGGTTTGCTAAAGTGTGCATGTCCTGTTTATACAACATAAGGGTGGGTGGGAGGGCCCAAGGACAATTCTTTCTTGCACCTCTTTTTTCTTTCATTTTTCTTTGCATCATGTGCTGTTTGGGGACTATTTTTTGAAGTGCCATCCTGTCTGACACTGCAGTGCCACTCCTAGATGGGCCAGGTGTTTGTGTCGGCCACTTGGGTCGCTTAGCTTAGTCACACAGCTACCTCATTGCGCCTCTATTTTTCTTTGCATCATGTGCTGTTTGGGGACTATTTTTTTAATCTGCCATCCTGTCTGACACTGCAGTGCCACTCCTAGATGGGCCAGGTGTTTGTGTCGGCCACTTGGGTCGCTTAGCTTAGTCACACAGCTACCTCATTGCGCCTCTTTTTTTCTTTGCATCATGTGCTGTTTGGGAACAATTTTTTTAAATCTGTCATCCTGTCTGACACTGCAGTGCCACTCCTAGATGGGCCAGGTGTTTGTGTCGGCCACTTGGGTCGCTTAGCTTAGTCACACAGCTACCTCATTGCGCCTCTTTTTTTCTTTGCATCATGTGCTGTATGGGGACTATTTCTTTAATCTGCCATCCTGTCTGACACTGCAGTGCCACTCCTAGATGGGCCAGGTGTTTGTGTCGGCCACTTAGCTTAGTCACACAGCTACCTCATTGTGCCTCTTTTTTTCTTTGCATCATGTGCTGTTTGTGGACAATTTTTTTAATCTGCCATCCTGTCTGACACTGCAGTGCCACTCCTAGATGGGCCAGGTGTTTTTGTCGGCCACTTGGGTTGCTTATCTTAGTCACACAGCTACCTCATTGTGCCTCTTTTTTTCTTTGCATCATGTGCTGTTTGGGGACAATTTTTAAAATCTACCATCCTGTCTGACACTGCAGTGCCACTCCTAGATGGGCCAGGTGTTTGTGTCGGCCACTTGGGTCACTTAGCTTAGTCACACAGCTACCTCATTGCACCTCTTTTTTTCTTTGCATCATGTGCTGTTTGGGGACAATTTTTTTAATCTGCCATCCTGTCTGACACTGCAGTGCCACTCCTAGATGGGCCAGGTGTTTGTGTCGGCCACTTGGGTCGCTTAGCTTAGTCACACAGCTACCTCATTGCGCCTCTATTTTTCTTTGCATCATGTGCTGTTTGGGGACTATTTTTTTAATCTGCCATCCTGTCTGACACTGCAGTGCCACTCCTAGATGGGCCAGGTGTTTGTGTCGGCCACTTGGGTCGCTTAGCTTAGTCACACCTCTTTTTAGTCATTGCACCTCTTAGCTTAGTCATTGCACCTCTTTTTTTCTTTGCATCATGTGCTGTTTGGGAACAATTTTTTTAAATCTGTCATCCTGTCTGACACTGCAGTGCCACTCCTAGATGGGCCAGGTGTTTGTGTCGGCCACTTGGGTCGCTTAGCTTAGTCACACAGCTACCTCATTGCGCCTCTTTTTTTCTTTGCATCATGTGCTGTATGGGGACTATTTCTTTAATCTGCCATCCTGTCTGACACTGCAGTGCCACTCCTAGATGGGCCAGGTGTTTGTGTCGGCCACTTAGCTTAGTCACACAGCTACCTCATTGTGCCTCTTTTTTTCTTTGCATCATGTGCTGTTTGGGGACAATTTTTAAAATCTACCATCCTGTCTGACACTGCAGTGCCACTCCTAGATGGGCTAGGTGTTTGTGTCGGCCACTTGGGTTACTTAGCTTAGTCACACAGCTACCTCATTGCGCCTCTTTTTTTCTTTGCATCATGTGCTGTTTGGGGACTATTTTTTTAATCTGCCATCCTGTCTGACACTGCAGTGCCACTCCTAGATGGGCCAGGTGTTTGTGTTGGCCACTTGGGTCGCTTAGCTTAGCCATCCAGCAACCTTGGTGCACCTCTTTTTTGATTTGCATCATGTGCTGTTTGGGGAATATTTTTTGAAGTTCCATCCTGTCTGACACTGCAGTGCCACTCCTAGATGGGCCAGGTGTTTGTGTCGGCCACTTGGGTCGCTTAGCTTAGTCACACAGCTACCTCATTGCACCTCTTTTTTTCTTTGCATCATGTGCTGTTTGGGGACTATTTTTTTGAAGTGCCATCCTGTCTGACACTGCAGTGCCACTCCTAGATGAGCCAGGTGTTTGTGTCGGCCACTTGGGTCGCTTAGCTTAGCCATCCAGCGACCTTGGTGCACCTCTTTTTTTCTTTGCTTCATGTGCTGTTTGGGGACTATTTTTGAAGTGCCATCCTGTCTGACACTGCAGTGCCACTCCTAGATGGGCCAGGTGTTTGTGTCGGCCACTTGGGTCGCTTAGCTTAGTCATCCAGTAACCTCGCTGCAAATTTTAGGACTAAAAATAATATTGTGAGGAGTGAGGTGTTCAAAATAGACTGGAAATGAGTGGAAATTATGGTAATTGAGGTTAATAATACTATGGGATCAAAATGACCCCCAAATTCTATGATTTAAGCTATTTTTGAGGGGTTTTTGAAAAAAACCCACCCGAATCCAAAACACACCCGAATCCGACAAAAGATTTTCAGGGAGGTTTTGCCAAAACGCGTCCGAATCCAAAACACGGCTGCAGAACCAAATCCAAAACCAAAGCACAAAACCCGAAAAATGTCAGGTGGAAATTTTGAAGTGGTGGTATGGAAAAGTCAAGGATGCAATTATTCGCATGCCAAAGGCGCACGCTCCATAAAAGGGGGCGTGGTCACCCACAAGGAGGCGTGTCCAGTATAATAGAACCCCTTATACTATCTAGTACTGGTGCCCCTTTCACCTTATAGCACACGGTACAAGCCAAAATTAACATTATAGCACACGGTACGAGCCGAAATTCACATTATAGCACATGGTACTAGCTGAAATTCACATTATAGCACAATGAAGAAGCCGAAATTCACATTATAGCACACTGACTGAGCCGAAATTCACATTATAGCACACTGAATAAGCCGAAATTCACATTAAAGAACACTGAATGAGCCGAAATTCACATTATAGCACACTGAATGAGCTGAAATTCACATTATAGCACACTGACTAAGCTGAAATTTACATTATGGCACACTGAATGAGCCAAAATTCACATTATAGCACACTGAATCAGTTGAAATTCACATTATAGCACATGGTATGATCCACAATTCAGGGACAGGGACAAACAGAGTGACAGCAGGGAAAGCCAGAGTGACAGCAGGGACAGCCAGAGTGACAGCAGGGACAGGGAGAGAGAGTGACAGCAGGGACAGGGAGAGTAACGACAGGGAGAGAGAGTGACAGCAGGGAAAGAGTGTGACAGCAGGGACAGAGAGAGTAACAACAGACAGGGAGAGAGAGTAATGACAGGGATAGAGAGAGAGTGAAGACAGTGACAGCAGGGAGAGAGAGTGACAGCAGGGAGAGAGAGAGTGACAGCAGGGAGACCGAGAGTGATGACAGTGACAGCAGGGAGAGAGAGAGTGACAGTAGGGACAGGGACAGTAATGACAGGGAGAGAGGGTGACAGCAGGGGAACATTACCTGACTGTGGTCGGAGGAGGCACCCATGGGCAGTGGCAGTGATAAAGAGGCCTTTGGTGCAGTGAGGTCCCTCTGACTTCCATTTGTTGTGGGCACTGTGAGCGGGTAAGCGGCGGGCGTGTGGTGGCTGGCGGCGGTGAGCGGTGGGTGGGTGGCGGTGGTGAGCAGCTGGTGGCTGGCGGCGGTGAGCGATGGGCAGCTGGCGGCAGTGAGCGGCTGGGTGGCTGGCAGTGGTGATCGGCTGGGCGGCTGTGAGCTAGTCCTGCGCTCTACACAGCCACCGATCAGGGACGGGAGCACCATATGCAGCTGGATGGCCACTTCGCTCGCCTCCTGCTGCACACTTTTTCATTTAATAAAATAAAAGAAACAACTTTTGGGTCAGTGGAAGAAGTGGCGGTAAACCATACCGCTGTATACCGCCCCTCTTTGGCCAATATATATATATATATATATATATATATATATATATGCTGAGCTGATTATGCTTCCATATCCAGGGACCCAAAAACTGGAAAATTTCAAAAACCACAATATTCTGGCTCTGTAGTGGCATCATGATGTGATCTGATGTTCTGACATCACCTTTGTCAGGGGTCAATGACAGCTAGTGGGGGAGTGGCTTTGCAACTATTCACTCACCGCTAGCCCCTTCTCGATCCACCACCAACCCCCCAGCACACGAAGCACACACCAGACCCATCAACCACCCCACCATACCCATGGACAACCCCCTGTCGACACACCAGACCCACTGCCAACTTTCCACCAACATGCTAGACCCACTGTAGACACGCCGCTGACAGGTATTCCAAAATCTGGAAAAATTCCATATCCAGAATTATCTTTGTCCCAAGCATTCTGGATGCAGGAGACTCAACCTGTAATGTAATACAGTATTTTGCTGTACAATTATACATAACTATGTACATATACATATATTAATTGCAACTTTTCATTGGTGTATTAATCAATTAGTTATGTTCTATCTGATGGTTATTTCATTATAGTTATTGATCTCATAAACAAATGTGTGCAATATTATTGACTGAAGATCTTATGATGCTTGAAAAATTGTATGGGGTTATCAATAGCATAATTATATCATTTGTCATGATATTATTCTTCTTTTTTTTTCTTTTTTTTCCATGGTAGAGCCATTTAAGGTAGCATGCACTTTTCACGTTATTTTTAGCTTGTTAGGATATATTAGATCTGCTCTTCAATGAGTGCATAGTAAACGCAGAATAATTAGTTAATATAGAGATCAGTGAGATCAATAGTAACAAACAGGCTACACATATTCACCAAGAAGTGGGTGCAGCAGACTAAAATTAAAAACCAAACCAAAAACCTGCTTTGCCTGGATGTGTAAAACTACAAACTATATATTCTAGGCCTCATTAAGAAAGAGCAAAGTATTTAGTGTAAGAACACATTATGTAATAATTCTTATTCTTTTTTTAATATAATGTGGTTTTTCAAAAGTGTGATTTAAAAAAATGTGTTTATTATAATACTGTATATTATTTGTTATTTGGTTGGTTGTTGGGGGAAATGTAATAGCCTGCAAGATGCAGATATTGGAACTGTTTTGGTGCATCTATCTGATTTGTGAAAGCAGCAATCATTTAAAAGGCAGAACCAGGTTAATTTTACCATTTAAATGAGTACAAGTTGAGTATCCCATATCCAAATATTCCGAAATATGGAATATTCCGAAATACGGACTTTTTTGAGTGAGAGTGAGATAGTGAAACCTTTGTTTTTTGATGGCTCAATGTACACAAACTTTGTTTAATACACAAAGTTATTAAAAATATTGTAATAAATGACCCCCAGGCTGAGTGTATAAGGTGTATATGAAACATAAATGAATTGTGTGAATGTACACACGCTTTGTTTAATGCACAAAGTTATAAAAAATATTGTCTAAAATGACCTTCAGGCTGTGTGTATAAGGTGTATATGTAACATAAATGCATTCTGTGCTTATATTTAGGTCCCATCACCATGATATCTCCTTATGGTATGCAATTATTCCAAAATACGGAAAAATCCGATATCCAAAATACCTCTGGTCCCAAGCATTTTGGATAAGGGATACTCAACCTGTACTGCTTTAATACTGTACAAAGGACAGACTCACCATAATTGCACTCACCATAACTATTACACTTCTTCAATTGTTCTGTTATCACCCATGCAGGGTGACAATACTGTAAGAATAGATGGACAAGGCACTGAATTTCCTATTTCCCCTATACTCAGTGGTGTAACAACAGCCCCCACAGAAACTACAGAGGTTTAAGCAGCAGATTCCCATGTGGACTAGCCATCTACTTGTCAATTTGCTAAATGTCCCTCCTAAAATGGCTGCTGCTTTGGAGGAGACACATGCTAGAGGTAAAACTTGACCTCTAGTTTTTGACAAGAAGTGCTGGTGGGAGCATTACACCCCGGGCAACAAGCATGACACCCAGAGCATGAACACCCCTGGCAATAAGCATTACACATCCCTGGCAATGAGGATTACACCCCTGGCAATGAGCATGGCACTCAGCATATGAAACCTCTGGCAATTTCATTACACACCCCTGGCAATGAGCATGATACCCAAAGCATGTAACCCCTGGTAACAAACATGGAACCCAGAGCAAGAAGCCTCTGGAAATGTGCATGGAACCCAGATCATGAAACCCCTGACAACGAGCATGGAACCCAGAGCGTGAAATCCCTGGCAATGAGCATGGAACACAGAGGATGAAACCGCTGGCAATGCGCAAGTAGTTTAAAAGTAATTAGAAGCCTTACTGTAGGGCAGTGTTTCCCAACCGCGGTCCTCAAGGCACACCAACAGTCCTGGTTTTAGTGATATCCAGGCTTGAACACAGGTGACTTAATTAGTACCTCAGTTATTGTGATTTAACCATCTGTGCCGAAGCCTGGATATCACTAAAACCTGCACTGTTGGTGTGCCTTGAGGACCACGGTTGGGAATGCCTGCTGTAGGGCATAATGTATAATGGGCATTGTGGCGTGTGGCATAATGTATCACAGGCATTGTGTTGTGTGGCATAATGTATGATGGGCATTGCAGTGTGAGGCATAATGTTTAACAGACATTATGGTGGGTGGCATATTGTGTAATGGGCATTACTGTTTGTGGCATAATGTGCAAGGGGCATTGCGGTGTGTGGGATAATGTATAAGGGGCATTACCATAAGGAGGAAACATGACAAATAATGTAAGGGGCATGAATCAGGATTTTTTTTCCTGTGGTTGCCAATGTCTGGGAGTGCAGGTTGCAAAATTGGTGTATAAGATAGTCTTTTCCTGTAATACTGCACCCCTTTCAATTAGACCACACCCCTTTTTTGGAGCATGCATTAAAAATGGGGCCGGCGGCAGAAACTCTTTTGACTTGTGGGAGCAAAAGTTCTGGTTACGCACTCATTTGTGCTCTCTCACCCTTGTTTGTTCTCTCTTATTAGTTATTTTTGTGGAAGCACAAGACAATGACTAAAATAGTATACAAAAATAACATTTTGCACCACGGCTTTAAGTGAGCTGGAATGAGGCGGATCTACATTCTGTCAGTTCCATTTGGAGATGGAACCAGTTCTGTCTCTTCTGACCCACGTAACCCAGAATGTATGACTGGCACTGCAGGGAGATGCACCCACTGAGACTTTGTTACCAATGAGCATCCGGCTCCTTTCCCACAGAGGCAGCTTGAGTTAGGAGTCCCGCAGTGTGCACTATAGAAGAGATGTCATGACATCTCTCCCATATTTTCAAGGAGAGGGCGGACAGAGCAGATGGACGGCAGTGGTCGGATGCAGGTGAGTATTGTGGGCTTTTTGTGTGTGTAAGGGACACTACTACAGGGGGCACTACCAAAGGGGTATTCATACTGGGGCAATACTACAGGGAACATTATTGGAGCATTTCTACAGGGGGCATTACTACTAGAGGCACTACTAATAGGGGCAATACTACAGGGGGCATTACATCTGGGGAACTACTTAATAATGGGGCATTACTACTGGGGGCATTACTAGGGGCACTACTATGGGGGACATTACTACTGTGGGCACTTCTAATGGGGGCAATACTACAGGGGCATTATGAGTGGAGGCACTACTACAGGGGCATTACTAAGGGCACTACTGTGGGGAGCACACTAATGGGGCAATACTATTGGGGGCATTACTATTGGGGTCACTACTACAGGTGGCATTACTAGGAGCACTACTACTGGGGGCAATACTACTGGGAGCACTACTAATGGAGGCAATACTACAGGGGCTTTACCACTGGGGCACTACTATAAGGGGCACTGCTACATGAGAAATGACCACTGTGGGCACAATTAATGGGGGTATTACTTCATGGGGCATTACAACTGGGAGTATTACTGCAGGGGGCACTACTACTTGGGGCATTACTACAGAAGGCATTACTACTGAGTGCATTACTACTGGAGGCACTGCATAATGGGCATCACTCCTGAGGGCATAACTAGGGGCACTGCATAAGGGGCACCACAACTATGGGTTCTGCAGTGGGCATTGCATAAGGGGCACTACTGCTGTGGGCATTGTATAAGTGGCACTACTGCTGTGGGTATTATGTGTTTTAGTACATTACAACTGTGAGCATTGTGTATAAGGGGTATTACTGTGGGCATTATGTAAAAGGGGCACTAATGTGTGTCATAACATGAATAAGGGACACTGCTATGTGGTGTAATGTGAATAAGATTGTGCTACTGTGTGGCATAACATAAACTGGGGATACTATTGCGTGACCATGCCCCTTTCTTTTTGACACCACTCCACTTTTCTGCAGTCCCTCTATTTAATAGACACCAAGGAGGGAGGGGGTGAGTTCCACTACCTCACTAGGACAACTGTAAGCACTGTTTTCCATAGATAAGTGATCTAATGCCCAGATCTCCCCATCTTATATCAAGTAAAAGAAGGGTTCCCTTCAGTTAAGGTGGTAGGTTTTCTAGTTTAGTTTCAAGATTCTGTTATGAGTACCTGTGTCTGAAATCCCTCTTTATGCTATTTTAAACAGATTAATGGCAAAGCAAAAATCACAAAATTTCTAGACCCTTCCTGACCATTGGGGATAGTTTTTTTCACTCTCATGTTGGATGTAGAAAAAAGTGTTTTCTCAACATTCAAAGTATTCCATAAAAAACTGTGATATTGAAATGTGATGAGCGCAAATGTTGAAATATTGGCTCAGGAAATTAGTGAGAAAACTCACAGTAGCAAATAGTTTAATATGTTTATTATTAAACTTGTACAGTATATATTCTTTTGCAAAATGTAACCAGTCTGACCATGAGGGTCTATAGCTCTAAAGGTTCTACAGATAATGCTTTAAATGTGTTCTATTCATTTTTAGTGAAGTGTATTTACAATATGTATGTGGTAGGCATGTATAGTATATGGTAGAGTAACCCAGTGGTGATGCAGATGAGTCAACACAACATTTTGACATCTGGTCAGGTCTATAAGAATTGCACAAAATTATTGACACCTCTGCCATAACATGTACTTCCTCAAAAAGTGAAAGTGATGATGTTTATCAAAATTAATTACAAATTTCATGAGGAGGTCCTTTGCCAGCAATTACATCAAAGTACAGAGACTTCCAGCTGGGATGAATTGACATTGTATGAGGAAGATAAACACACTGAGGTGAGGATGAGGATGGTAATGATGATGACATCTTGGCACTGTAGAGCTGTTAGATTACCTGACTTAATCTCATTGGTAGCTTGTTTTTGGGGGCCCAAACAACACAAGCACTTCAGCACAAAAATGTCAGTCCCTATAGCTGAAGTGCTTCATTTGTTAAACTGTACATGTCCTTTTTAATAACCAACATAAGAGTAGGTGGACTCTTATGAAAAGACAATTCCATCTTGCACCACTTTTCATTTCTGCCACTTCTGTGTGGCAATGTTTCATAGATGCTATATAGCACTATTTCATAATGCTATAAACTACCATGTGTTTGTGCCACTGCTCTGTCGTTTAGTAACCAGCCATCTCGCTGCAGCCTTTGGCCTAAACAGGATAAAAATAATATTGTGAACTGTTAGGTGTTCAAAGTTGACTGAAAAAGACTGTAAATTAATATTATTGGGTCAAAAAACTATATTGTAGGAACAAAAATAGGCCCAAATGTAACCTTTTTTTAAAATACATTTTTGAAAAAAAAATTACAGATCCAAAACCAATGCGGCAGTTTTGGCAAAATCCAAAACCTAATGAATTAGAACCAAAACCAGATGGTGCACATCAATGATATACAGTATATAATAGTTTATATAAATTTAAAGTGTTTACATGTATACATATATACATTTAATTATAGCATTACTTTATATAAAATATTAAAGTTTTGCATTCATTATGTTTTACTTATATGGCTTTGTATTTCTGTTCATACCCTTTATGACTGAGTTATTATTACTGTCATAGTGGATGCTATGTGATAGCGCTAAATCTTAGCAGCAGGACAAGGGAAATGGTAATTTTTCCTGTAAATGTAACTACAGTAGTACCTGTAAGAAGCAGCTTCAGCTCTTCTTCTCAGCCCAGCACAACACACGCTGCTGTGTGCTGGGCTGCAGATTGGCCAGACAGGTGCTTAAAATACAATTTTTTTCTTTATTTTTTTCCTAAAGGTGCATGGCCTGTGATAGACCACGCCCCCCAAAATGTTCCTGGGCCCAGGCAGGCTCTCTGCAGCCCTGTGTGGCTATAACCCAGTGGGTTCATTTTGTTCTATTGAAATTTTTTTATTTTTGTGTTGTATCAGTAAAATATCTCCCAACTCCTATACAAATTTCCTGAGAAACTCTCCTGGGAAAGCTTGGATGGTTGGGAGGTTTGGATACAATATGTAATATTGCTTGATAGTTAGTATGTGATATAATAAGTGACACATTTTGTTATTTTGCATGTGTTTTTTTACAACAAAAAAATCCTTGGAGTTTAGGGCAATTTAAGATACACATAACCTGATAGCCCAATTACCTGTGGTTTGGAAGTTTGAACACTGCCTTTGTTTTATAAAGATTTTGTTTTTTGCTTGCAAGAGTTAATTATCTAAATGTATTCTAAAATATTATGTTAAGAATCTGAAATGTGCAATTTATCTAATCTGTTGTTTACCAGTAAGTGACACTACTGAGTGGATATACTGTAAAGGGGGGTACACACGGAGCGATAATCTAAGCAATCTGACTAGATTGCTTAGATTTTCAGCAACATCGCTCCGTGTGTAGCCCCCTCAGCGGTAGCGATGCGCGGCCCCGCACATCGCTATCGCTGCTGCTAGATTGGCCTGCATGCAGGCCAATCTAGCGGGTCGCTCACTTCACCCGCTGGGTGAAATGAGCGCCCCCCCGTCTCCCCCCGCACGCTCAGCACAGATCGCGCTGTGCTGAGCGGGGGGAGAGATGTGTGCTGAGCGGTTCACTCAGCACACATCTCTCCCAAATCGGGCCGTGAGTACTGGCCTTTAGGATACTGAAAGCACACTTTTAAATGTGAGAGGCTTGTTACAATAAGAAGAGAAGCAGCCTTTCAAGAAAGCATATTTTTTTACACAATCTTCTTAGAGTAGAAATCTATACACACATTGCTATTCACTAAAAAGTTCTAAAGCAGAAAACTTAATTTAAGAAATGAAGAGATAGGGAAGCAAAGATCCACAGTGAAGTCTATAAGTACTGTAGTATTGAGAATGCATTGTGCAGGATTTAATTTTGTGGTCCCTTTACAAGTAGTTGTGACAGTCAAATTAGTGTGGTAAGGAACAGTCAGTTCAGGTAACACAGGATTAAATTCTACAGAGGAGAGAGGGTTGATATCTGGGAAAAATAAAAAGTCGAAACATTCTCTCCCCAAAACTTTTTTGGAGCAGGATACTACTACTACTACTACTACTACTACTACTACTAATAATAATAATAATAATAATAATAATAATAATCTTAATAGCATTACAGCTCAAAGAAAACAAACCAACATAAAATAAACATAATGGGAACAATGAGCTTAATGCAGGGATGGGGCTGCCATTTTGATTACTAAGTTCCATAGGTTTCATAGGTATGCATCAGAGGGTCGACCCAACTTAAGTCGGCAGTCGTTAGTCACCATTGGTTGACATGGCAAAGGTTGACACAATGAAAAGGTCAACATGGTCAAAAGGTCGACAATAATAGGATAGGAACAAAATTTCAACAGGGAAAAGGTTAATATAACAAATGGTCAACACGAAATAGGTCGACACAACATTTAAAAAAAAATGTTGTGCCCGGAATCTTTTGATGTGAACGCATCACAGGCAAAGTTGTATGAAGATATATCTGTATATAAAAGCAGCCAGTGCTACATGTCACCATGCTTTTCTTGAAGGATCCTTGGACTGAAACGTGTTGAGCTGGTGACATCTGTAACCTTGTGAGCTAAATGCTGGATATCACCAGCACTTTTGGGGACTGCAAGTATTGGTTTCCGGGACCTTTCTGCCTGCCACTAACAATCTGTCTGTGCACCTATGCAAAGTATGAGTGTCAGCAAGCTGATCCAGAGGAATACCACTGATGCTGGTTTGTAATGCTTTTTAAATTATGCAAAATGTGAGCTTAATGTATGAATAAAGCTGTACCCTTATTCATCTTAAGATATTACACTATTGCTATCTATTTTATTTTTAAGCATGCCATTTCATAGTGAGGAGTATAATGCACGTGGATCATAAGAATTACTGAAACCTTTATTGGCTGGCATGAAAACTAAGAACTAGAGTATCTAATATGTTTGTTGACAGAAACCTGAGAAAAATAACTGTGTGTTGCTAATTACAGTAATAAGAGACTGATCTGTTGTACCACTATAATTATTCAAGGTTTTGGGCTCCACATATCTGATTATTTGTTTTCACATTGGTGGAAAAGTACTGCATGTAAAATAAAGCTAGCACCATATTGATAACTGTAATTTATGATTATTGTGTATATTTCTGGAGGTTGGTGAAAGCTCCTTGGGTTTTCAATAGGTTGCAAGTATTGATATTATTTCACATAACTGAAGGTCATCTGTTTTTGTATAGCCCTTACATAACACTCAGTTCCAAGTATTTTCCCTACCAGACCTCATGGACCCTCAACAAATACTACAGTTCTGCGATTAGCCAAATGGATGACTTAAACATGTGTAATATGATGTGCAGAGAATGAATATATCCACATGTTGTTCATCCCACCATAGAAAGAACCACCTAAGGCAGCCATCTGGTGTGCACTGTGTAGGTTACACCTGGCAGGGGGTGCAATTAGTGAAAGAATAACATCCAGGTGGAGGAGAAACAATTTAAAAACTGAATGCAAAGGCATAAAATGGTAGTATTATAACAGTGGTGACAGCACTATCAAAACTGTGGTAAAGTTAATAAAACTTGGAGTAAACTGCTACAAACAGCATGACTCATTCTACAGTACGAATAGCATCTCCCTCACTAGAGTGTTTCGTCTTGTTACATGCAGCAGTTTGCTGAGTGCATCTAGGGGCACAGTACCAGAATGCCCCCAAACCCAGTCTCTGATGTACATGGTAACAACAGAATAGCAACCAAGGTGGCATAAGAACAAAAAAGTAACAAAACATAATGTGAGTAGGCCAAAGTCCAGATCCAATTTAAACTCAGGCTCTAGCTCCATGCTTCAGATGACATGTTTAAGACTTTAATTTGGCATGCAAATTGTGTATTCAAGATTTCAATTAATTTTTTTTCTAGGATATGTTGGGTCAGCTAGTGGATGGGGTGTTTGAGCAAATTGTTCAACAAGCAAATTAAAGGTAGAGGAAGTTGCAGCCTCAAATTTTCAAAACACTTACACTACAGACTATTCTATAACTTAAAAGCATCAGTTATGGAATGAATGAATGAATTAATTAATTATTTAATGTTAAGAGATGAGAGATGGTTTGTAAACTCCAGTCTAGTTCTAACTACATGCTTCAGGAGACATGCTTAAGATAGAGGCTTTGACTTTCATGTATATAGCTGTCACCCTCATTAATTTCTGCCATAATGTGTCTCCCTTTGTTCTTCCACACTCTTTGTTTGTTATTAAACCAATGGTGTTTTCTGGTAAAAAAAAAATGAGTTCTGAACTTATTCAAGCACCCTTCACAGCACTACTCCACCACCCCTGCACTCATTTAACAGCTGCATGTTCCAGTCATCCAGCAATTCATACATTAGTACCCTAGCTTCTTCTCTTGGACCCATTTTCTGTATCCTGCCCCCTCCACCCCACGCATTCAAAGTGGCATTTCCCCTAGACTAGCTTTATTTCCCTTCACACAATCCAGCATGCTTGATTCAGAACCCTACCATACTAGAAGTTGTGGCCATGAGGCATCATCATAGGCCCTCCTACCTGACCCAGTGTGACTGCTCCAGTGCATGGCAGAAACACCACAATCAAACTCGGAAGTGATGCTCCACTGTGTGACTGCTGTAGTATATCCAAGAATCAGGTATCCTGATAAAATATAAATCATATGAGTCTTCCTGGTTATCACATGCCAATGGTGCTCCCTTTGTCTCATTTCAGTTTTCATCAGTGCTAAAGTAATACATTTCAGATTGAGGTTTAAAAATAAATTTGGTTCACACTCTTTTAAGATTGGAGCAGCAACTAGGCCTGTCACCTCTAGGTTTACCATTTGTAATACCAAGGCCCTGGGTAGGCGGAAGGGTGATGGTTACAAAAGTTACATTAGACCAGGAAAATAGGCAGATTGGTGAATTGATGGGAAAATTTCTCTGAACAGGGTTTTTCCTCATTTTACTATAAAATGACTAATGCTTCCAATTTGGAAAATAGACACATGGTTTTTAGTTACCTTGATACTGTGGTAATATACCTGGGGGGGGGGGGGAATCTAGGCAGAATGATTTTCTGGAGTTTGGTAAAGGCAATTTATGTAAATTTTAGCAAGATGCACTCATGTCTGTCCAGCATACACCTTGTTTGGACAAACATGATCATTAGGAGATATTTGCAGGTTGGGTCAGGTTCAGCTATGAAACCAACAGTTTAATAAAGCCAATTGTATGATAGGCAGATTCATATGCAGTCTGGGTGGCAGAATGGTCTATTGCCCTTTGTTTGATGCCAGGGTAGAGTTGCTGTACAGAGCAGATCGGATACATCTGTTAAACTATGCTATTGTCTGGTTTGTGGACAAACTTCATGCTGGCATCAGGACATATTTCATTGGTTGTGGCAGGCTGGGTCCATAAAGTGTTCTAGTTACAGCAAGAAATGCAATTACAAAACTGTAAAATAATCAAGGTACAGTGTTTTATATGTTATGGAGCATTCATACCTAAAACTATTTGTCTGCCCCCTTCCTTTGGGGGAGGGGGGCAGACACTTTAGGGGGCAGGGCAAGACTCTTGCATCATCATGTCATTAAGCCCAGCCCCCTCCATAAGGTGCTGTAATCCTGGCTGCTTCACTAGGAAGTGGGGAGGATGCAGGTGACCTACTGTACCTAATCTTCTGAGGGTGCAGGGGACTTCCTGAAAAATAAGGATCTTTCCACAACTTCCTGGAGAGTAGGCAAATATGTGATGGGGATGATATGTCCTATGGGGCCATGTAGTGACTGTGCACCTTTGTTGAATTTGCATGCCTCAGCATATGCAGAGGACACCTGTCTCAGTGTATTAAACAGAGTCCTTGTAATGTCACAGCCCCTAGAGTCACTAAAGAATTATGAAGGCTTCTCCCAAGTTAATGCATACATTTACATTTGGACGTAGTGATAGAGAAATCCTTGTGATTGTAGGATCCCAATCCATTGAATTAGGTAGGTACAACTGTACCCACTGTACACTGGAGTGGGAAGGATTACCATTACATCCTGGATGACATCTTGCCACCTCAAACTGAATATTTAAAAGGCAGAGTTAATTATATTTCCACCGGTCAATAGTAGGTACCAACCTGATATCTCTATCACTGTTGAAAACTCGACTATCTACCCTACCCCACAAGCTCGCTGCCTAGGTGTCATCCTTGACTCTGATCTGTCCTTTGTTCCCCACATTCAATCTGTCTCAAGATCATGTTACATGCATCTAAAAAACATATCCAAAATACGACCATACCTTACACAAGACACTGCTAAAACTCTAATCCACGCTCTCATTATCTCCCGCATTGATTATTACAAAAGTCTCCTAACTGGTCTTCCCAAAACGAGACTCTCACCACTACAATCCATTCTGAATGCAGCGGCGAGGCTTATCTTCCTTGCTAGATGTTCATCGTCTGCAGATCCACTCTGTCAGTCCCTCCATTGGTTACCTGTATTCCACCGCATTCAATATATAAGATACTTTTACTCGCACACAAGGCCATTAACCAAACTACACCAACATACATCACTTCGCTTATCTCAAAATATCTCCCAACCACTTCGCTCTTCACAAGACCTGCATCTCTCATCCACACTCATTACTTGCTCCCACTCACGATTGCAGGACTTTCATCGGGCTGCACCCACTCTGTGGAATGCCCTACCATGCACAATAAGACTTTCCTCTAGTCTCCAAACCTTCAAGCGTTCCCTGAAAACTCACCTCTTTAGGCAAGCATATCAAATTCCAGAACCGCCCACATAACTTTCATAAACCTTCCTATCAAATTGCATCCACTCTGTACAGTCCACACATATCCTCACATGTCTTCTCATTCTTCACTTTCCCTTCCTATCGAACCCGATTCATCATTGCTGTATGACCATATCATACAGCCCACCTAGAACCTCTGCAATCTGGCGAACAACTATGCAATAGATAGCACCTTTCCTTGTGTATACATGCCTATATCCCTATAGATTGTAAGCTTGCGAGCAGGGCCTTCCTACCTCTATGACTGTTTATTATCACCCAGTTTGTTATATCATTGTTATTTCCAATTGTAAAGCGCAACGGAATTTGCTGCGCTAAATAAGAAACTGTTAATAAATAAATAAATTACCCACTCAAATTACCACATTTCAATAGTATGTTTGCAATTGTTTTTCCTGGGCCAACAGCTATGGTGTGTCTTGTTTTCATTTTACCATGGTTAACATATTGATAGCTCTATTGCAGTTTACCAAATAATTTAAAGCAAGGTAAGCCATCATACTTAAGCGGCTTTACAACACCTACATACAGAATATGTAATGTGACATTTCTATTCTTATATCATAATTTTATTTGGACTCAAATCTAAAACCATCACATTTTATATCCTTAGTAAACATGTTTTACTAATATTTTTATAAACAATTACCAATTAACTTTTTTTTAGTGACATAATACTACACCAAATACCAGAAGCAGCTTTCTGAGAAGGTGATCATTAAGGTTAATTTACAATAGTGTAGATGTGTAAACTTATAAGTGCATTTAGCAACTGCTTGTTTTAGGTCAAGCATCCAGTTATGTGCAAATGATCTTATTATCATGGGGAAATGCATGTCTGTCATGAGCAAAATGTAATCTGCAGGGTTGCAGAAATTTGCATAATCCTTTGGGAAGAGTTGGCTAGATCATTGAGTTAATATCATTGAATGGTACACAATTTTTCATAATTTTGCAACAAAATGCAAAACAAGGATCCGTTTTTTAGAATTCAAATATTTAAGTGAGATAAAGCAGAAGAGAGGATGCTTTTGTGAAGATGTTCCCGGTAGTCCACAAACCCATAACACTAGGACCTGACTGATATTATAGGGGCAACCATAAGAGCCCTAAAATGGGGTCCGTACAATTTAAGATTTTAAGGTTACTCTTAAGGACAATCATTATGATTTAGGACTAAAACTATTCCCAAACATTTAAATGTTTTGCAAATGTAAAATGTTATAGCAGATCTAGTGTTGGGAAAGAGACTCATCATACAGTAGCTAAATTTTTATTTGCAATGCAAAAATAAAGCTTCCCGGTATTAGTATGCTACATGCAAAAGCCTCCTGTATTTTTACTGCATTCAAAGAAAAATGCAATTACATTTGGTTCTTTTAGCCATATTCACTTGTAAAGTATTAATAAAGCCCAAAGAGATAAAAGTTGTTAAAATTTGTTCCAACAGTACACCTGAGTACTCTTACAAATGCTATGTAGGATCATATGGAAATTAGTTAATCAGAAAATAGCTTTGTTTTAATATAATGCAATGCTACACCTGTATTGGTACAATAATTTTTTTACATTGCCAGATCTGCTTAAGGGGGTGAAAGGGTTATGCATTCAATGTAGTATTTTATATACATTTCTACTACAATTCCACTGAAAGAACTGTATTTGTAATTTAACAATAAATTCAAATATGGACAAGAAAGCATTTGAATGACAAGCCCACTGATCACTTTTCTTATCCCAAAACCCCAATGGACCATAATCTGGTGGAATTAAAATAGGATCATGCAGGTAAATTTGCACCAATTTCAATTCATTAGTAGAATTACAGTAGGTGATTCTTCATCAAATTTTCAAGAAAACTTCCCATCATCATTCCCATAAGAAAAAGATTATTTTTATTGGTAACATATTCGTTTTAACACACCTGTAGAGGGAGTTAATTAATTTATTTTACTCTTTGGTGCCCGTTGTGTTTTCTACATCTTCAAAAGATTAGACTGAAATATGGACATAATAATCAAAACTAAAATTCTTTGGCACTGCCCAGTTTGTGTTATGCCCATATTTATTGCTACATAGTTATTAATCATGATCTGCATGTTTTCTATTCTTTTGTTTTTTCATCGTCTCTACAGGATATAAGGTTTGTGTTACTGGTGCAAATCTGCAGGAAAATAGCAGTGCTATTTGAGGAGCTCATATAGAATCAGTGAACATTGTAAGAGGGGATGCCACCGGGGCACATCTACTGTAATAGTAGAGCCTAAAGCCATTAAGTAGCACTGCAGAGTAGAGGGAGGAGAGAAAGGAGGGGGGGGAGGGGAAGTGCAAGTCAGTAAACATGCTTTCAGTTGGATATATCTCAATGGTCAGCACTGATTTATTCATTTATTTTTGCTAATATAACATCATTTCATAAACAATTTCTTTTTAAGAAAATAATGACAAGCACTAATTTAAATAATACTACATAAGTGTCCAAATTGCCATAAAAGAAAACAAAAGCAACAAAGACATCATAGGATTCTGCTTTCTTGGAGTTGAGAAAACATCCTGTGTTCATATCGGCTTTTTAATATTTCAGTAGATTTAGAAACAAAATCGTTTAATTCTGCCTCAAAAAATATATAAAGGCTCACAATTAAATTGTTTTTGTACTTACCTTCTTGAATAATTTAAAGTAACTCAGTTTGTCTTTACATGTTATGCATTTTTTATTTCTCATTAGTTTGTTTTCATGTTACATTTAAAAAACAATGAGCTTAGCATAAACATAAAATGAAACTTATGTCGCATTTCTCATACTGCTGAGTTAAGTGACTGTAGTAAATTCTTGTCCGTTAATATATCTGCTACAAATAACATTCAAATTTGTCCCTTGTGTAACATATTTTTTACTTTTAAGAAACAGTAAATTACAGCTAATATGGTGAAACAGAAAGGTGAAAGTATATTGTAACACCATGAAATTAAAGTGTCTGAAATTACCTTGTATTGCTAGAGCTGTGCCAGGTGGAACAGAAGGCTAAACAAGGAACTCAGTGTTGTTCCCTATCCATCTAAGTGAGTGCATTGCAGAGCAATTTCAGAACCAAGAAGTTAAATTTTACTGCACCCAGGGTTCTTCTCACAAAATAAAAAAAAAAAACACTAAATACACTTTCACAGTAGCACTAGTTTTAGGAGCACTGAAGGGACAATAACCCCACAGGCAGGATCGGTGCTAGAATGTTTGGTGCCCTCTTGCAAACTATATATTTGTGTCTACCCACACTTTACTAAAGGTGTGTGATTTCACAAGAAAGGGGCATGGTCACACAATAGCACCCCCATTTTAATTATGCCACACAGTAGCACAATCTTACTCACATTACACCACACGTATTGCCCTTGAGTCATTTTACACCACATATTAGTGCCCCTTGTGCATGCTACACTATGCAGTAGTACCCCTTGTATACATTATAAAACACAGTATTGCCCCTTACACATACTGCCCACAGTAGTAGCGCTCCTTATACACATAATGCCCACAGTAATAGCGCCTTATACAATATGCCCAAGGTAGTGCCACTTATACACTTTATGCCCATAGTAGTGCCACTTATGCACATAACACCCACAGTAGTGCAGCATATACACATAATGCCCACAGTAGGGCCACATATACACATAATGCCCACAGTAGCGCAGCTTACACACAAAATGCCCAGAGTACACCACATATTTATAATGCCCACAGTAGTGGTGCTACTTATGCACATAATGCCCACAGTAGCACTGCTTACGCACATAATGCCCATGCTAATACCACATATACGCATAATGCCCACAGTAGTAGTGCCACTTATGCATATAATGCCCACAGTAGTGCCGCTTATGCACATAATGCCCACAGTAGCGCTGCTTATGCATATAATGCCCACAATACCACCACATATACACATAATGCCCATGGTAGTGCCGCTTACACACTTAATGCCCACAGTAGTGCCATTTATGCACATAATATCTATAGTAGTAATGACACTTATACACATGATGCCCACAGTAGTAGTTCTGCTTATGCACATAATGCCCACACTAGTGCCACATATACACTTAATGCACACAGTAGTGCCACTTGCACACATAACACCCACAGTAGCACTGCTTATGTACATAATGCCTACAGTAGTGCCACATATACACATAATGCCCACAGTAGCACTGCATATGCACATAATGCCCACAGTAGTGCTGCTTACACATGATGCCCACAGTGGTGCCGTATATACACATAATACCCACAGTTCACTGCATATACTGTACAGTACATATAATGCTCAACAGTAGTGCCGCATGTGCATACACACAAATTGCCCACAGTAGTGCCGCTTACTCACATAATACAGACAGTAGCACCCCATATACACATGATGCCACAGTAGCACTGCTTATGCAGATAAATCCAACAGTAGCACTGCATACACACATAATGCCCACAGTAGTGCCACATATACACATAATGCCCACAGTAGCACTGCAAATACACAGGGTTGGACTGACTCATGGGGTGGGCCTTGGGATCAGGTTTCAAACTGTGCAGTTGATTTATAACTTATACATATGTTACTTTATACTACACAGGACTATGGTGTATTCTCTACAGTACATTACTGTTAAAAATCTTGTACATTATCATGCATGCACTAGCAGTATTTACTATATACAGTATATTTATCAAGGGGCCAAGACCATGCACTCTCTAATGGCTAGTCAAGGCTCTGTGGCATTTGACCACACCCTATCTGGAGAATGGCCACACCCCTAAACATGGGCCCTACTACTAGATTCCCCTGGTGGGCCCTTCATGCCCCAGTCCAACAGTGCATATACACATAATGCCCACAGTAGCACCACATATAGAGACTAGCACTACATATACACATAATGCCCACATTAGTGCTGCTTATGCATATAATGCCCACAGTAGCACTGCATATACACATAATTCCTAGAGTAGTGCCACATATACACATAATGCACACAGTAGTGCAGATTATGCACATAATGCCAACAGTAGTTGCAGCACATATACATAATGCCCAGAGTTGTTCCACAAATACACATAATGCCCACAGTAATAGTGGCACATACATCCCTCTCACTCACTCTCTTTCCTTCCTCTTACCTAGCAGCAGCTCATCCTGTAGTATACAGTACAGCATCCCTGGCCTGGTCCTTTGAAGCTCTGGTAGCTCTGCCCTCTTTTCAGGCCCTGATTGGGAAAGCCTGTCAAGCTGCCAGTGCTGGCTGCTGCCTGTCATACAGCATAACAGGCACAATGGCAGCAACAACAGACAGCAGAGGGTTGCAGAGCAGGGAGAGTGCCTCTCCAGCATGGCACCTCCTGCTCTGCATGCCTTTGCTGAGCAGGTTATGCTGCCCTGTTTAAAAGCAATATTAACAGACATGGACTACTTCCTGCAAATGGTCTCCATGGCATGTCTAACGTTTGGCAAAAATTCAGTATCCAATAATGCATCACTCAATGATGACCCACTGGTTAGAGTGAGCACCCCCTGTGGGAACTAAGCCTGTATCATCAGAATGCCAAACAATCACCCCCAATGTAGCAAAGATTCATTGGTATCAATCCTTTAGAATGTAAGCTCTCATGAGCAGGGTCCTCTTCCCTCACGTGCTTTTATGTTTCTTACCTAACTTATATTATTTTCAATACTCCCATTGATGGCACCAAATCCTTTGGTTTTCTGCCACCCTGATACTTATTTCAGTGCTGTTTACTGATGCAGCTATGTTGATATACCCTGTACTTGTCCTATATTGTATTGAACTGTAAGTCACTGTCTTCATGTTTTGCTTATTTGTTTACTCTTTAATTGGGCACTGTGGATCCCATGTGGCACCATATAAATAAAGGATAATAATAACAATAATAATAATAATAATAATAATAATAGCAATGATCCCCAAGTATATAAAGAACTCCTCCCTGGAGAGCTGAATATATTGCCTTCCAGCTCATGCCGATGCCCAGGTTGCTGCCTAGCTGAGGTTGAATGAATAGGAATCTGGCTTGTTACAAGCTGAGATACATCAGAGGTCTACTTTAAAAGATCTTTTCCTATTTGTCACAAGCCTTTACTCAGACCACATGCTTCATGGCACAGCAATGGAATTGATATTGGCCCTAAGCCTGCACAATACACGATGTTCACTAGAGGGCAAGTAGTACTAAACACAACTCTAATGACATTTTTTTGTGTTTCCCCCACACTAAAAATCCATTTGCTTCAGCACTTTCCTTACTTATCCTTCTACTCTGTGACTAGGTTGTTGCCAGGGACCACAGCAGGTATCCCTGAGTTCGGCCCTGAGTATATCTATCACCCTGATTGGTACTAGACCAGCACGCAGATCTCCAAGTACTGATGTAGGCAACGCCAAGCTGAATATAATACTATGAATACTCACACTTTGCATAATATACCATACACTTCTCTACAGCCACCACCCATGTTAAACATACAAAGGGGCTAGAGGTCCTCTAACACTATTGTGCAGTCTCTGTGACACAAACGAGCACTCAGCAGGAGAGATCTCCTGCTTTCTGCAATAGTTATAGCGCAATTTTAGTAATCTAATAACTTTCTGAAAGACTGGGTTATGGCATTTGTATGAAAAAAATAGAAAAATAGGGTTACAGATTAGAAAGACACTGTTCGCCCACACCATAGTGTCATAATGATGTTAAGACCAAGTTCCTAGTAACTGGCTGACCAGTTAATTAACCAAGTGAAATTATTAGGACTGCCCATGTTTATTAAAAAAGAAAAAAAGTGGATTGACCACTATTTCCTTACTCCCGGCACTACAAGTAATATCTCCAGCACTATAAATCCCAAATTGTGGAAATAGAATTCTCAAATGTCCAGTAGCAAGTGAAGGAAAGCTACAGAAGCTGGTCTTTAATTATACTGATAACAGACACAACAGTAAGACTGAGCTCGGAACTCTCAATTGTGAAATACAGATGGGTCCTTCCTCATGTGACCGATGACTGACAATAATTCTTGGTCATTTGCCATGAATAGTGTACTTGCCACTATACAGCTGTACTGCACACGCACCCATAATACATAGGATTTTACAGTGTGGGTGCATATGCTCCCATGAATGGGTTGCAGCCTGCCACTACTAGTCACCCTTTGCGAATGGTATGCACATGCAACCCGTTCGCGGGCTTGGTGAGGGAGACATATCTCTAGATACCTTGTGAATCATTAAGTCTGCTTCCTATTAAGGTAAGACAACCATGCTCAGGGTAAAATGTATCTTTAATGTTAAATAATTGTATGCATCACATATAATAAAAACATATACATAATAACAATAAATATATTAAAATACAAAATACAATATAAAGAATCTGCTCCACACTCCTTCCGTTATAACATATAATAAGTTGTGTAGGAAATAAAGAGCAAGCAGTCTTATTTGCAAGAAAGTTGTTATTATAAGCCCACATATACAGGCGTGGATTAATAGCATTCTAAAAAGGCAGCTATAATTGTTAACAAGTGGTTTATAAGCAAGCCACTTGTATGGAGGAATAATCACTTTAATTGTAGGAGTCAGAAACATAGGTTGGATGCATAACTTTTAACTTAAGTACTTTAACAGTACCCAATTTCCCCTGTGTAATACTGAAATGTAATATTCACATAAATATGCATTATCTATCTTTAAAATTAGTGTAAACAAGACTGCTCTGGGATGTGTGATTGGTTAGGTACAGTACCGAACTTCTCCCTAACCATACATGCCCTATTACCCAGTCCAGTGTACAGACTTACTGTAATGTATTTTTCCTGATTTTGTTAACTCCCAGCTGTTACACAAACATTCTCATGGTGTCGGATCCTCGCAGGTTTTATACACTATATAAGAACCCTGTGGTGGTGACTTGCCACCATTTAACTCCAGGCATGTTACTGTTTGCTGTGCTGTATGTATTCACAAGACTGTGTCCATCCATAACTATGTCCTGCTTTGTGTTTCCACAAGCCCGTGTCTATTGACAACTGTGTCCTGCTGTGTGTATCCACAAGCCTGTGTCCATCCACAACTGTGTTCTGCTGTGTTTATCCACAATCCTATGTTCATCCACAACTATGTCCATCCACAAGCTTAGGCTCTGCTGTGTATATCCACAAGCCTGTCTCCATCCACAACTGTGTCCATCCACAAGCATGTGCTCTGCTCTGTGTATCCACTATCCACAAGCCTGTGTCCATCCACAAGTGCTTGGTCCATACAAAAGTGCTGTGTCCTTCCACAAGCACTGTGTCCTTCCACAAGCACTGTGTCCATGCACAAGTGAAATAAAGTTAAAAGTTAAAAAAATGATTTGTTAAGTATGTACCCAAATGCATGTTGTTCATGTACATATATATAAGCCCTGTGACTCCATGCAGTGTGAGCTGAGCTGCTAGTAAAAATAAGAACAACAATTATTCTATTGTTTGTACAGTGACTTCACACAGTGGTTTGTACTGATCTGGCATAATGTACCCCTGTGCGTTTGTTGATGTATACTGTATATAAAAGCCCTTTGAATCCTTACACAGACTTTGACTACTGGAAGGAAGAAAAGGCAATTTGGAGTCCCTTGTACAAACTGGTTTTGCATTACTTAAGTTGCCCACCTTCCATTGTGTACTAGGATAGAGTTTTTAGCAAGCCAGGGACCTTGTCAGTACTAGTGATAAGCGGTTTTAGTTCTCAGAGAATCGAACCCCCAAAATATCCCATTCTGAGCCAGTATCTGTGTCTGGCTCAGGACTTCCCGCCAAACTCAGAAACCAGAATGAGGCAAAACGTCATCATTCCGCTGTCAGATTCTCTTGGATTTTGGATTCCATATAAACAGCTGTGCGATGCCGCCATTTTCACTAAAGACTTGGAGAGTGAGGGAGACAGACCTCTGTCTCTCTGTGGATGGTGGCATCGGGTGGGATCAGTATGTGCTCTGTAGCGATGCTGTTCCTGTCACTGTGGTGTACTGTACCTGTGCTGTGTTAGGGGTGCTGTCCTGGCTGTCACTGGTGTTTCATGTGCTGCAGCTGTACATGGGTGTTGCTGTCCTGGCTGTCACTGTGTTGTACAGGGGGCAGGGGTACTTTCCTCCTGTAAGCTCTGAAAATACAGGGGTGCTGGCTGTAGAAATTCTGGGGTGCAGTGAAAATAAATATACATTGGCCCTGTCTTGTATGCTGTAAAAAATCTTGGGTACAGTGAAAATAAATATACATTGGCCATGTCTTGTATGCTGTAAAAAATCTGGGGTGCAGTGAAAATAAATGTACACTGCCCTGTCTTTTATATTATATAATTTCAGAGCTGCTTATGTTAAAATAAATGTACACTGGCCCTGTCTTGTATTCTGTAAAAACCCTGGTTTGAAAATGTAGAAATGTGAACTGACATTACATTTTCACTTTACTATTGCTGGTCTAAATCAGATTAATATATAAATAAAATTAAAATAAAAAAGTATTATACAGACATATGGGTACTCGAACTCGGGTATCCAGCATTTATTTGATGTGCTCTCTGTGCGTTGAGCCACAGGGCTAAGATATCTAAAAGCCAGATTTTTTTCTAACTTATCATTCGGACTGGCTAATATACATAAAAACTGCCATTTTTTTCATTTATGTCTCTTCTCGTTGTTTCTTTATTTTACTGATCTCATATAATGGTTTTATTGTTATCTTGTCACCTTATATATGCTAATTTGTAATTGACTTATGTTTACTTATTTATATATACTTGGAATTCTGTGATAAATTAACTATTTCTCACAACACACAGATGACCAAACAGGTGCATTGATTAACACAATTAAGCCTACAGCACTTTCAGCACCTGATTGGTCAACTGCAGTATAAAAATCCCATTCTTGGTAATGGATAGCTTACACTGCTTCTGAAGAAACCGCTACTGTTAAAAAGCAGAGAAACACGTCAAGCACTTTATTGGGAACCCCCTGCCACGGACTTTCCTCCTGCACATCTATCTCCAGTTTGTATTGCCCACCCACGAAGCGGCCGCACGTGAGGTTACAACCAGCGGCACGTCATCAAGCCACGGCAACCACTGGAGCGGAACAGCACAATACAGAAACTTTTGCTGCGGTTGATCTAGGACGATTGTGGGTCTTGCCCTCCCTCTTTTCCCGCCTTCTGCCAATGGGGTATGCTTGCCAAATGCTTCCCTAAATGAACTGCAAGTTGGCCAATTCATCCTAATCTCTCTACAGCGGTGAGTTACAAGAGGTAGAAGCATAGCGCAGACCCTCATATATCATCTTGAACATATTAAACCATTTGTGCAACAATATTTATTTGGATCAAGCCAATCATTTGGTCCTAATCAGGGAAGAGTCTGTGGACATCGATTTTTATTTCTCCATTTTTATTCATGGTTAATAACCACTATTATGCTGCATTTTAATAATTATAATTTATGTGTGTTATATATGTTATCTTATTATTAAAACAAATTATTAATTGTGAGCTCCCTCTGGATATTCATATCTATTTATGTATGTATGTTATCTGATATAATTGTTTCTAAATAAGCTGGACACACCAGAGTGTCATATTTGGGGGCTGCTTTTTATAACTAGTCCTTTAATAAGGTGACATGAGTTTATAATTTATGTTATTCTATTCTATTCTATTATTATATCTAATTGATTGGATATCACTGATTGCACCCGGTTTACTATAAACTACACCTACTTGACACTGTCCTCTTTTCATAATGTGAAAAGTCATCAAATAAGGAGGGGGTATGTTTGTAGCTAGCTATGATTCAAAGATCTTGGCAAGCTTTTGCCAGCGGGACCTCCTGTCGAATGATGGGTTTATTAAACTGTGCATGTCCTGTTTAAACAACAATTCCATCTTACACCTATTTTTTTTCTTTGCATTATGTGCTGTTTGGGGCCTAGTTTTAAAACTGCCATCCTGCCTTCCACTGCAGTGCCACTCCTAGATGGGCCAGGTGTTTGTGCCGCCCACTTGTGTCACTAAGCTTAGTCATTCAGCGACCTTAGTGCAACATTTTGGCCTAAAACAATATTGTGAGGAGCTCAGAATAGACTTGAAATTAATGTTATTGAGGTTAATAATACTGTAGGATCAAAAATACCACCAAATTCTGTGATTTTAGCTGTTTTTATGTTTTTTTTTTTTAAATCATCCAGATCTAAAACCAAAACCCGAAAGGGTGGTTTTTGCAAAAACAATCCAGATCCAAAACACAAGCGGATATCCAGATCCAAAACCAAAACACAAAACCCGAAAAGTGTCCGCCGCACATCTCTAGTCAGTACTACCTCAAAATGTGCAAAAGATGATGATCATCTAAATTAATTACATATTCCATGAGGAAGATCTTTACAGGCAATTATATCAAAGTAAAGAGACTTCTGTAATCGTGGATTTCAGCAGGGATGAATTAATATTGTGTGATGATGACGGTAACAATTTATTTATTCATTTCTTAACAGTTTCTTATATAGCACAGCAAATTCTGTTGCACTTTAGAACTGGAAAAACAAACTGTCATAGAGGTAGGAAGGCCCTGCTCACAAGCTTACAATCTATGAGAAAATAGGCATTGATACACAAGGATAGGTGCTATCTATTGCATAGTTGTCCACCAGATTGTAATTTTTTTTTGTGGGCTGCATGATATCACATCACAGCAATGATGAACCAGGGTCAGGAGGAAGAGAAAGTGAAGATAGAGAAAATATGTGGCGGATATGTGTGGACTGTACAGTGGGGATATAATTGTATAGAAAATCTTATGAAGGTAATGTGAGCGGTTCTGGAAATTGGATAAGCTTGTCTGAATAGGTTCTAGGGAGTTTTTAGGGAATGCTTGAAGGTTTGGAGACTAGAGGAGAGTCTTATTGTGTGTGGTAGGGCATTCCACAGAGTGGGAGCAGACCGAAGAAAGTCCTGCAATCAAGTATGGGAACAAGTAATGAGTGTGGATGAGAGACTTAGATCTTGTGAAGAGTGAAGGAGCCGGGTTGGGAGAGATTTTGAGATAAGCGAAGAGATGTATGTTGGTGTAGTATATAAAAACCATGTGTGTGTGTAAAAGTATTTTATATTAAATACAGGTAACCAAGAGGTCAACCACACTTATGTCGACAGTAATTAGGTCAACCACTATTGGTCGACATGCATTAGGTCAACATGTTCACTAGGTTGACATGGTCATTAGGTTGACATGAACAAGGTCAACATGGAAAAAGATCGCCATGAGTTTTTTTAATTTTTTTATGTCGTTTTCTTCATAAAGTGATGGGGAACCCCAATTCGTGCAATGTGTCCCCTCACATTCTCAATCGTAGTCCACATGGATCGTAAAGTATGAAAACATAACAAAATTAAATTTTTTTGAAAAACTCATGTAGACCTTTTTCCATGTCAACCTTGTTCATGTCAACCTAATGACCATGTCAACCTGATGCATGTCAACCAATAGTGGTTGACCTAATGACTGTCAACCTAAGTGTGGTCGACCTAATGAGCGTATCCCAACCAAAAGGGGGACTGACATAGCGGGTCTGCAGATGATGTATGTCTAGCAAGGAAGATTAGCCTCGTAGCTGCATTCAGAATGGATTGTAATGGTGAGAGTCTCTTCTTGGTAAGACCAGTAAGAAGACTATTGTAATAATCAATGCATGAGATAATGAGAGCATGGATTATAGTTTCAGCAGTGTCTTGTGTAAGGTATTATTGTATTTTGTATATGTTTTTTAGATGCATGTAACATGATTTTGAGACAGATTGAATGTGGGGAACAAAGGACAGTTCAGAGTCAAAGATGACACCTAGGCAGCAAGCTTGTGGTGTATGGTTGATTGTTGAGTTCTCAACAGTGATAGAAATATCAGGTGCTACTCTGGTTTGGAAATATAAAGTTTGATGTGGCGAGATGACATCCAAGATGAAACAGCAGAGAGGCATTCTGTGACATAGCCCAATACAGATAAAGACAAATCAAGGTAGGATAGGTAGATTTTAGTATCATCTGCATATCGATAATACTGAAATCCAAAACAGTTTATTCGTTTATCAAGACATGAGGTATAGATTGAGAGAAGCAGAAGACCTAAGACTGAGCCTTGCAGTACTCCAACTGAAAGAGGTAGCGAGGAGGAAGTGGATTCAGAGAAACGGACACTGGAAGAGCAATTAGATAGGTAGGATAGGAACCAAGAGAGGGCTGTGTCCTGAATACCTAGGGATTGCAGTTTTTGTATGACACAAGAGAGTGGTCAAAAGTGTAAAAAGCAGCACAGAGATCTAGAAGAATGAGAAGTGAGTAATGGCCTTTAGTCTTTGCAGTGACCAGATCATTCACTAGTTTAGTCAGTGCTGTCTCTGAGGAGTGTTGGGAATGAAAGCCTGATTGATGTGAGTCCAACAAGTTGTATGAGTTAAAGTGTGTGAGTCAAGTGTAGGCAATTTTCTCAAGTATCTTGGAGAGGCAAGGGAGCTGAGAGATGGAATGGTAGTTTGAGAGAAAGTTAGCGTCAGAATTTACTTTTTTCAGAATGGGAGTAATCACTACATGCTTGAACAGATAAGGAAAGATACCAGTAGCAGGATGAGAAGAGTGTTGATAAATCATCTTCATTTGTGTGATAAAATTAAGAGAAACTGCCTGAGGGTTCAGGTGGGAATTGAGTAGGTTACTGGTTGAGGAAGAGCATGCCATTTCATCTTGGATCTTATCAATCTTGTCCTTGAAATAGGAAACAAGATCTTGTGCCTTGATAGTTGCTGGAGGGTTGGGTGAAGGAGGGTTGAGAAGTGATTTAAATGTATTAAAAAGTTTTTGGTGTTAGAGGCTTGAGCAGAGATTAGAGTTTGGAAATATGTTTGTTTGGCAGTGTTCAGGGCATTACGATAAGAGTGGTAAACAGTCTTCTATGTGAGGAAGTCACTTGGAATACGAAATTTACGACACTGGCGTTCAACTTTACATGACAGTTTTTGTAAGTGTCTTGTTACTTTAGAGTGCCATGGTGGACATCTATGCCTACGTGGAGTGAGATGGGTAGCTAGAGCCACTTCATCAAGGGCTATCTCTAGAGTCTGGTTCAAGTGTGATACAGCCATCTCAGGAGAAGTGAATGCATAAATAAATAAATACTGTAGATGAAAGCAATTGTTGGAGTGAGATGGAAAGTTCTTGAAGATTAATTGCATTAATATTTCTGCGGGTTTGAGGTGGATTGGAGGACTTTAGAAACAGAGTCTGAAGTAATGGTGGAGAGGATGCAGGTAATAAGGTTGTGATCTGTGAGAGGGAAAGGGGTGTGTGTGAAGTGATGATGACCATGTGACAGTGCTGCAGGGGAGGCAGTGTCTGGTTGTGTACGTCATGTTTCTGTTATAAACAAGTAACAAAAAGTGTACCAACTATTTCTGCTCTGCAGAGAATTAAGGGAGAGTCGACAATGTTCGTAAATTCACAATGGAAATGATGATAATTCCAGTCCTATGCAATAAATACAATGTCCATAGAGTGACAAAGTCCGACAGTTCTCAGAATCAATCTACACTCTCAGGTGTCATGAAGATGTCTCTGTGACCATTCACATAAAAAATCCCACCATCTGATGGATTTTGAGGTAAGGTGCCCAAATATCCAAAGGTACGCACCGTACTCACATGAAGGACATGCTGAAGATTCACATAAAGGTATCTTTTCCGTCCAAATTTCATTTGTATTGTCTCAAAATTGTTAATCAGGATTACTTTGATGTCGATATTTCTCATAAAAGATAAAGAAGGAAACAACCAATGGTATAGTATTTCTATAGATGTGAAGTGAATCTCTTAATATGAGAAGATATTGTGTTAAATTTATAGGCGACAGCGACTAGAGTACCGTACTCATGTAGATATGTGTTGTGGTCCTCATATAAAGGTATCTTTACTAGGTGTTAAGCCTTATAAAATGTAATGATTCCAAATAGGGTGATTTCCCAAATCATGTTTGAATGGATGTGGGAACTCCCATAAAGGTTTCTTAGAAGGTCCTCCTCCTGTCCGACTACATCTCAGTGCTTGGTTTGTTAAACTGTGCATGTCCTGTTTAATATCCAACTTAATGGTGTGTGGGAGGGCCCATGGACAATTTCAACTTGCGCCACTTTTCATTTCTGCCACTGCTCTGTGGCAATGTTTCATAAATGTGCTATAAACTACTGTGTGAATGTGCCTCTGCTCTGTCGCTTAGTAACCAATCAGCTCGCAGCAGCATGTTTTGACTGGAATTGACTGTAAATTAATGTTATTGAGGTTAATAATACTGTAGAGACAATAAAGGCCAAATTATTTGATTTTAGTTTTTCTTGTCAGTTTTGGGGAAAAAAATACAAACCACAGCATTTTTAAAAAACCAAAACTGTATGAACAATTAGTACTAAAACCAAAGCCAGCAAAAATGGTCCAACATCTCTCTGTATAATATTAACCCCACTGGTTACATGCACTCATGCAATTGGTAGAGTAATCTCTCTCCTTAATCACACTGACACACACGGAAAGTATTCAGCTATGAATTTTATTTAGATATTAAGCACTCTCCATCAATGAACCAAGTCACTTTAATTATTATGACCCCACAATTTATTTCTTTTATTCTCATAGTTTACCTACTTTTTTTTATATATATCCACCATTAAATACATTTATTGCGTTATAGTGGTTCATTATAATTATATTTCCCCACAATGGGGGTCATTCAGACCAATTTGCACGCTGCAATTTCTCGCAGTTATGCGAATGGGTCTGAACTGTGCATGCACGCAGGCGGCAATGCCCAGGCGTGTAGGTCGCCAGTGATTGCCGTCGCCATGGAGTGATGGACCTAACGAAGAAGCCGTTTGCAGCATAGAATGCAAGAAGATTGACAGGCAGAAGGCGGTCCTGGGCGGCAACTCACCATTTTCAAGGAGTGTCCAGAAAAACGCAGGCATGCCCAGCCATTGAAGAGGAGGGTTCCTGACGTCAGCTCCTGGCCGGATCATCGCAGTGGGTAAGTAAGTCCTGAGCTGTGCAGAGACTACACAAACGTTTTGTTTGTGCAGCTCTCTGCACAAGCGATTGCAGCCCTGCACAGCCCTAACCCCCTCCCCTGTAGGCAGTGATTACCTGGTCCCAGCAGTGCCAAAAACAGCCTGCGTGCGACCAGGTCTGAATGACCCTCAATGTCTTTTAGGACCAAGTCAACTTATCTACTATCCATTGCTTCATTGCTTTTTTTCCGTTTCCACTGACTTCCATTTCTCCAAATAACATTTATAACATTTCTGATTCTGATCTGTATTATATATATGAGATAGGACCAGTTTGCGTTACTTAGAAACCAACGACTTGTATTGTCAAATAGGCATGCTCTTTGTGGATCACAAAATCACAAGTTTGTTTTCTTTATTATCTCCACTACAAGGTTTAAAAACTGCATAATAAGAGGCAAACATATGAGGTTGTCATAACTACTGTAGTAGGGCAGATATTGTTTAATACTATCGGGGAATCAGGAACCAAAAATGCATCAAAATATACATTGTGGTGAAACTGGATTTACAGCCTACTAAAAAGGGCCCTACGTAAATATTAACCTGGCCAGTATCATGTGATCATTAATCTTTAAACAGTATTAGCCTAGTACATGCTTGCCCATTTTATTGAACTTACAGTACCTTAGGGTAGTAACTGCTTGTCCACTTTTTGAACTTCCCCTAGGGTAGTAACTGAATGGGTTGGCATTTTCATCATAGGGTGACAATCAGCATGTGGTAGAATTATAATAATACACACTGCATCATTGCAGCCCCACTCACTTCACGAGGGTTCTGTAGTTGGAGTGACCATAGAAGATGGACATTCTAGAAAGGCAGGCAAATATGGTACATATTCCTGTTTATTGCTTCATTTACAAATATTGGCATTTAAGAATAAAATATTATATTAAATATTGGAGATTTTATTTTTCAAGTTTACTATTCAAGTTGAAGTATGTACTGCAGATGCATTGACAGCCTTTCTAAATTAGCTGGCGAATGTGAATGTTCTTTCTTGATCATTAGTTATTAATAGTGGATCACAAATTGTTAATTAGAAAATTATATTTTGAACTTAATGATTAGTTTGTAGGTTACCTATTTTAACACTTTAAAGGTTACATCTATAGCAGAAGGAAAAGCTTTAATTAAAGAATGAATTATTGACTACTCTATTTAATTAAGGTAGCTTGGTGCTATTATTTTGCATGATAGATTTTGTGTGAATTTCTAATAACGATAATACACAAAATATGCTTTTAGTGTCTTCACACAGGAGGTGTTTTCATGATCACATACAGTACAGTCACTAAAGTTCAAGAATCACATGAAGTCACATCATAAAAAGTGCTGTTTCCATGACAACACACCATTCACGGCCAGGACAAAACAAAGCAAAATTAGTTATGATGAAACTAAATATATGCATGAAGAATGGAAAAGTAGAAAAAAATATAAACACCAAGGATATCTCATGTGTGGACAGTTTGCTTGGTGATGGACTCACACTGTTCCAGAGTTAGCAATCCACATAACAAAAATATATAGCAAGATGTAGAATGGTATTTATCAGTGTACAGTTGCAAACATCTACCATCAGCAAGTGGTAAGAACTGGTGATTGGTGCTTGAAGTAATATGAGAGGAATAACTGCTGAGTAGAAGAGTAGTCAGAACAGGTCCTTTATACAGTGTATGAAATAAACTATTATTTTTTGTGAAAGGGTATATTTTCTAAAGGCGTGAAATAATAGTTTACATCTGTACAATACAGCTACAAGCCATATATTTTTTTCCTTTTATTTTTTTGTTGCTTGACATGTAAAATATATCTTAGTGAACATACTATATCTGTTTGTATAGCACAATAGCAAATTCTAAAATTAAAAAGGCATACAAACTGAAGCATATCATTTTAAAAAATTGCCTCCGTCTGCTTTTCTTTTCACTGGCGATTATGCTCACTGGGTCACCAAGAGAAAGCAGAACGTTTTGAAACATTTTGTTTCCATGACAATGAATTAAGCCATGACATAGAAAGAGGTTTATTACAGTAAGTGTATGTACCAGGGAATTCTGATTGTTGTTTTTTTTTTTTTGGGGGGGGGGGGAATTACTATCCAGTTGACATATAAGCGTTTTTAATTTACAGTTATAGATCCCACAAAATAAGTAATTAATTGGGGCTTAAAAATAAATGAGAAAAATGTTTTTTTTTTTAACCTACTGCAATGTAATGATAAAGTAGCTACACTGTAAAATATTAGTTTGATTGTGAGTACTATGGAGATTTTTAACAAACAGACCGTTTATGTGGCTGTTAAATTTGTAGCAGAAAATGTTTACCGGAAAAAAGGTTTATTGATATGATAAATATAGCACAAACAGATGAATCTGGAATGTTAATATCCAGAATGGGTAAACAAGTCACAGTAAGTTACAGCGATGAACATAGTTAAGTGTAGTCTAATAGCAGAGACAAGCCCAGAGCCACTCAGCAATGTCCCAAGAAACAAAGTATGAATGCATTGCTCATTAGACACATTTTTCTAATGGTAGCTGTTTAGTCATGGTATGTACAAAGTCCAGGAAACAGAGTCCAGGATAGACCAAAATCCGAGATGGGCCCAGAGTTCCTCAGCATTACCATACTAGTGGGTATATTTAATAAAGGTCGATTTCATTGCTTTTTTAAATCAATTTCCAATCAATAAAAATTAGTATAAGTTAATGTATTGTTTCTGGAGTGGAACCACCCATTTCTTATTAGATCATTTTTCCATTAATTTTTAATGTTAGTAATTACTGTATGTGTTTTAGCTCCAAAAACACAACATTGATTTAGATCTATTACCAATGACAGATGTAGTCACTGTCATGTTTGCTGCGAAGTGTGCACATTGCTATAAAGCAGCTATGACTGTTGTGCCCACAAACCACTGCGTGCATGTGTATGCATGCATTCCACCATAGGGAATGAATGATTTGATCACACCCATGGCTGTATGCTTATGCAGAGATGACAGCAACTACATCTGTATTTGAAATAGATAAAAAAATTATGGAAATCCATCTTTAGTAAATACACCCCTAGGTGGACTGAGTGGAGCTGGGATGTGTGCAGACAGTGGTCATGATGAAGCTGAAATGGATATAGATTTGGGTAAATACTGCAGGATATTCCACTAGAAGTCAGATAACAGAGTGAGTAGCAAGAGAAGGTGATAACGTTATAAACATAACAATTCTGGATATCTCCAACTAAGAGAGGAATGTATGCTCTTGGAAGCAGGACTGGATGATGGTACATGGCTGGTTGGCCAGGAGCCAGGATCCTGGCTAGTTGCTGTCCATGATCAGAACCTGGGTTTGTAGTAGCGTGAAGCCAGGCACTGAACCAGGAATAGCAGCTGTATAAGAACTGGTCCAGAAACATAGGGTACTTGAACCAGTAATTGCAGGATCTGTTGCAGGAAGAAAAACCAAGGTAGCATATAGCAAGGAGTCCTTGCTGGTCACTTGCATTTGCAGGTCCCCCTTTTCCTCATTAGTGATTTGATGTTTCTTATTGTTCTTGCAATGGGAACCTGGTGTTTTTTTCCAGGATACTGTTCTCCTGACTAAAAAAATCACTGGTCTCTGGAAACCTTGTTAACGTAAAAAAAAAAAAAATCTATTTCTTGTTGAAAGGGGGTCTCTGGTATAGGAATATTTGTATTCACAATCATTATCTTGGTGAAATCTAGTCGTTCACATTACATGTATCATGATTGGGTCTAGGGGTATATTTTCTCCTGGTTCTCCAGTTGAATTCCTTTTTATTTCTGGAATTTTGGAAATGGTTTACATTTTGTGGTACAGTAACTGTTCGTTATAATTATTCTGCTTCACATTTCTGTTTTTAGAAAACCGCCTCAATTGTTTGTAATGAAGACTTTTAGGAGGACCAGATGGTGTCGGTGGTCTGAAAATGGACCTCCTGTTCTAATTCTGAAACATAGTCCTATGGGTGCTTGATATATTAGTAGCTTTTACTGGTTCAGATTAAACTTTTTTCTCTATAAAACTTTTTCATTTCTTAGAGGTAAGTTCCTTTTCATTTTTATAATTTTTTGTTATTCTTTCCTCCATGTTTTAAATTTTTTTAAGATTTCTGAATAGGAGAATTAGTGGCTCTAGAGCTTTAATCTGTTCATCTAGAGAATTCATTTTTTTTCCCCTGAAAGATAAGTTACATTAGGAAAACCTTAAGGCATAATTTGGGCCTTTTCAAAAGCGACAACCTCCCACCATATCCTATTCTATTTTAAAAGAATGTTCTCTAATTTGAACATCAATTTTTTAGGTGTCTCATCCTCAATTTCTATATTGTCTATGTACACAATAAAAATAAAATAACAAAGTGGTGTCACAAAACAGATGAGTGATGCAAGATGTGACTCAACTTTGTTATTTTATTTTTATTGTGTACCTTCATTTTTAATAATGAAGTAAATACTTTAAAGTTATTGAGTTATTCTCTTTTTATGTGATGGTGTTCATGGAGGGGGAGTGTAATATACAGGGACACTGATATAGTCCCCAAATAAAAAGCTACAGGATTTAAACAGTCTCACTGAGTATGAGTATGGTATGCTGTCTTTACCTGTAATTAGATGTCACTTGGGGTGAATATACATTTTAGGAAATTACCTTTTGAGAAACAATTATGTGCACTGGTTTCCTGTCCTCAGTGTGACTATGGTATACAGGCATCTTTTGCTATAAAAGAATAATCTATTTCCAGACCTCACTGCTAATTACTACTATTATACACTAATATTCATCACTGGTGGTCTTTAATCATAACAAATATACTACACTATGATTTTGTCCCTTTCTTTTTATTTGCGAGTACAGTAGCACTCAAAGGAAGAGAAAGGATTAAAGACACCAACTGCAGTGTGAAAACTAACTGCTTCATTTCAATTGAATTTCATTCAGAGACTGAGTATCATTTATGCACCTTATTTTCTTGAACTTTTAACTGTATATGAAACTTGACAAACACCAAGACCTGTTGTTTTCAGTCTTCATGTTGTTGGCACATTGAAGGATATGGTGGTCCTTTGTCTCACAGGCAGATGCAAAGTGACGGTATCCCCTTGGGTCTTATATACTGTTTTTTTGTTATAGTGTTATATACCTTGCCAAGGGTTCATTGTAAAGAAACAGTTTAAATGTAGCAATTAATTAGTGTTTATGAAACTTGTTTGAGAAAATGATACTGAATTACAACATTGTAATGTTCTTCCGTAGGTGTATCCATTTGTGTCAGAGAAGTGCTCCAGTCTATGAAAAAACAAAAATCTTTGTAGACATTAGAGAACTTCACCACCCGAGTGTCAGCGTCCGGAGTCTTAAAGGTATGCTGGGGCCGCGGGTCTGGATTCTCTGTGGTGTGTGGGCAGCGGCGGAGGTGGGCTGCTGCGCCGGGTCTGAGGGCAGCAATGGTGGCGGTGAGGGGGTCCGCTAATGGCGGCGGGACGCCGCTACAGTGGGTCGCTCTTGCTGAGCCGTTGCTAGGAGACCAGAGGCAGTGAGCAATGTGGCTTTGCAGAAAGGTCTGCATTACTTGGAGACCAAGGGGTATATTTACAAAGATTCGTGTTTTGGCCGTTTTGAAGGGTGTTTGAACTCGAATGGTATCGGGTGCATTTTACTGCAACTTTTTGAATCCTGATACGGTCATTCACTAAGCTGCGGATAGGGGGCTGATAGCCAAGTGTAAAATAAAAGAATATTGTTTTTTGCACAAGAACTACAAGTCCCTGCAAGCCTCCCCCGCAAGCTGGTACTTGGAGAACCACAAGTACCAGCATGCGGGGGTTAAACGGGCCCGCTGGTATCTATAGTTCTTCTGCAAAAAAAATACCCAAATAAAAACAGGACACACACACCTTGAAAGTACAACTTTATTACATACATTCCAACACACACATACTTACCTATGTTTAGATGCCGACTCGGCCCACGTCTCGACGTCGATTCCAGGGTACCTGAAAATAAAATTATACTCACCTAAATACAGTGTGTCGTGTCCTTTTTTAATAATCCATGTACTTGGCAAAAAAACAAACCGCATACCCGATCCACGCACTGAAAGGGGTCCCATGTTTACACATGGGACCCCTTTCCCCGACTGCCAGGACCCCCCCTGACTCCTGTCAAAGAGGGTCCCTTCAGCCAATCAGGGAGCGCCACATCGTGCCACTCTCCTGATTTTCTGTGTGCTCCTGTAGTGTCTGTGAGGCAGCACACGGCAGATATACAATGTTGCGCCTATGCGCTCCATTGTAGGCAATGGTGGGAACTTTGCGGTCAGCGGTGAGGTTACTTTCGGTCAACCGCTGACTGCAAAGTTCCCACCATTGGCTACAATGGAGCGCATAGGCGCTACATTGTATCTCTGCCGTGTGCTGCCTCACAGACACTACAGGAGCACACAGCCAATCAGGAGAGTGGCACGATGTGGCGCTCCCTGATTGGCTGAAGGGACCCTCTTTGACAGGAGTCAGGGGGGGTCCTGGCAGTCGGGGAAAGGGGTCCCATGTGTAAACATGGGACCCCTTTCAGTGCGTGGTCGGGTTTCCGTTTTTTTGTTTTGCCAAGTACGTGGATTATACATTGGACACAATCTACACTGGATTATGTGAGTATCATTTTTTTCACAGGTACCCCAAGGATTCTACAGGGACAAGAGGACAGAGCCTCGTGTGAACATAGGTAAGTATATATGTTTGGAGGTGTGCATGTATATAATAAAATTATACTTTCACGGTGTGTGTGTCCTGTTTTTTGGGGGGTATTTTTTTAGTAGTAGTACTACAGGTACCAGCGGGCCCGGTTTTCTACCACATGCTGGTACTTGTGGTTCACCAAGTACCAGCTTGCGGGGGAGGCTTGCTGGGACTTGTAGTACTGCTACTAAAAACAATATTCACATTTTTTCAGCCACCCTTGGATGGGGGGGACAGCCTCCGGCTTCACCCCTGGCCCTTGGGTGGCTGGAGGGGGGGACCCCTTATTTTAAAGGGTTCCCACTCCTCCAGGGTACCCCGGCCAGTGGTGACTAGTTGGGCATGTAATGCCAGGGCCGCAGGAACCACTATTAAAGTGTCCCCCGGCTGTGGCATTATGTACCTGGCTAGTGGAGCCCGGTGCTGGTTTCAAAAATACGGGGGACCCCTACGCTTTTTGTCACCTATATTTTTGGAACCAGGACCAGGTGCAGAGCCCGGTGCTGGTTGATTAAATATGGGGGAACCCCTGTCATTATTTTCCCCATATTTTTTCAACCAGGACCGGCTCAAAGAGCCTGAGGTTGGTTATGCTTAGGAGGGGGGACCCCACACAATTTTTATTTTTCAGTTTTTACACTAAACAGACCCTTTCCCATAGATAACCGTGCATAGTTATCCAAACTCTACTGGAAAAAGCAGGTCTATTTTTTTGCTGCTTTTTTTAACGAATCGAAAAAAAATAGACCCGCACTTGAGCACTCAGAGACTAACACCCAAATACGAATGAATAGTGAATGCCCGCATTGTATAAAATAACAGCCGCGTTTGACCGATGGTCTATTCATTCGTATATCAGAACTTTGCCAATCAAACCATTACGAATAGACCAGACACTGCCGAGTTTTCTGCTTAGTGAATTCCCGTATTGGGACTTAGAAAAAAACCCACAAATCTTCCAAACTCGGATTTTTAGTAAATACTGGCCCAAGTTTTAAGCATAGTTCCTGTTTCCTGTTTCTTCCAGCCAATCCAGGGGAAGCTCTCCCTATAAAAGGGGGCTGGTTTAGGACAGGGCCGCCAGTGCTTCAAGTTACGACCCTGTTGTAGGTGCTTTAGCCTGTGCTCCCAGGATCCTTGTTGTATTCTGGTTACTCCTGCTCCTGCTTGGTCAGTTCTCTGTTTCTGCTGCATTCCTGCTGTTCCTAACCTGCTACTGCCTGTGGAAGTGCTGGAAAACCCGGTCCAGTAAGACTCTTTGGGCACAGTCGGCCCCGGGTCTTCTACCTCGTCTTTCAAGCCACACTCCACAGATCTACTTCACCAGCCACGTCTTTGTACCACCGACCACAACCTGCAGATTGTTATCTTCAGCCTCATCCTCCAAACCAAAGTCCACAGTCCTTGTCTCCAGCCACGTATTTAACTACCATCCACAGTTCCACAGTTCATCATCTACAGTCTCGTCTTTCAAATCACAGTACACAGTTCTTACCTCCAGTCATGTCTTTTAACCACCATCCACAGTTTTGCAGTTTATTATTCACAACCTCATCTTCTAAGCCACAACCTACAGTTCTTTATCTGCAACTACATTCTTTAACCATCGTGCTTCAGCCACAGTTCATTACCTCAGTCCTGTACATAATAAATACTATTCATTGACTTTCAACCCTGCCTACATTCTTCATTGCTCCATGTCCCATGCGAAGGAACTATATCTAACCCCCTCATCTTGTTCACCCACAGCCATCTACCTCCTCGGGCAAGTCTTAGCTGCCAGATCCTCAAACTTTGCTAGACGTGACACCGAGCCCGGATCTGAGTCAAGCTCGGGTTTTCCAGCCTGACTCGGAAACCAGAACAAGGCAAAATGTCATCATCCTGCTGTCGGATTCTCGCGGGGTTTGGATTCAATATAAGATGCAGTGCATCACCACCATTGTAGAGTGTAGAGAGAGGATGTGTCTCGGTCATCAGTGTCCTGCATCAGTTCAGTGGTAGTGTCTTGTGCTGCATCAGTCCAGTCACAGTGGTTGTGTCCTCTGCTGCCATATGTATAGTGCTGCTGTATAAGTCCAGTTCAGTGGTGCTGTGTTGTGCTGCGTCAGTCCAGTGGTTTTGTCTTGTGCTACTTCAGTCCAGTCAAAGTGGTGGTGTCCACTGCTGCCATATGTCCAGTGCTGCTTAATAAGTCCAGTCCAGTGGTGCTGTGTTGTGCTGCATCAGTTCAGTGGTGCTGTATTGTGCTGCATCAGTTCAGTCACAGTGGAGGTGTCCTCTGCTGCCATATGTCCAGTGCTGCTGTATAAGTCCAGTCCATTACAGTGGTGCTGTTTTATCCTGCATCAGTCCAGTTGTGGTGTCCCTGTGCTGCTGTTTATTTCCAGTGGTACTACCGTATATGTCCAGTGATACTGCAGTATATGTCCATTGATACTGCCATATATGTCCAGTGGTACTGCGGTATAATTCCAGTGGTACTGCCGTATAATTCCAGTGATGCTGCCGTATAATTCCAGTGGTACTGGCGTATAACTCTAGTGATCCTGCTGTATAATTCCAGTGGTACTGGCGTATAATTCCAATCCAGTAATACTGCCGTGTATGTCCAGTGGTACTGCCGTATAATTCCAGTGGTACTGGCATATAAATCCAGTGATCCTGCCATATTATTACAGTGGTACTGGTGTATAAATCCAGTCCAGTGACACTGCTATATATGTCCAGTGGTACTGCCATATAAGTCCAGTGGTACTGTCGTATAATTCCAGTAGTACTTGCGTATAAGTCCAGTCCAGTGATACTGCCGTATATGTCCAGTGGTACTGCCGTATAAGTCCAGTGGTACTGCGGTTAAAATTCCAGTGATCCTGCCATATAACATCAGTGGTACTGGCATATAAGTCCAGTGATCCTGCCATATAATTCCAGTGGTACTGGCGTATAAGTCCAGTGATCCTGCCATTTAATTCCAGAGGTACTGGTGTATAACTCCAATCCAGTGATACTGCTGTATAAATCCAGTGGTACAGCCATATAATTCCAGTGATCCTGCTGTACACAGTAATTCCAGTGGTACTGGCGTATAAATCAAGTCCAGTGATACTGCCGTATATGTCCAGTTGTACTGCCGTATAAATCCAGTGGTATTGCCATATAATTCCAGTGATCCCGATTTATAATTCCAGTGGTATTGACATATAAATCCAGTGAATCTGCCTTATAATTCCAGTGGTACTGGTGTATAAGTACAGTCCAGTGATACTGCCGTATACGTCCAGTGGAACTGCCGTACAATTCCAGTGATCCTGCTGTATAATTTTAGTAGTACTGGCATATAAATCCATTGATCCTGACATAAAATTCCAGTGGTACTGGCGTATAAGTCCATTGGTACTACCGAATAATTACATTGATCCTGTCATATAATTCCAGTGATACTGCAGTATAATTCCAGTGATACTGCTGTATAATTCCAGTGGTACTGGCATATAAATCCAGTGATACTGCCATTAAATTCCAGTGGTACTGCCATGTAAGTCCAGTCCAGTGGTGCTGCCATATAATATCAGTGGTGCTGTCCTGTGCTGTATATTATTTACTCCAAATAAAGGGGTTATTATATTAAATCCAAATAATTTCCCCAGGGTTTGCCCTGTGTGGTGTAGAGGTATGCTCTTCTGTACCGCATATTGTTATATAACTCCAGAAAAATAATGGAGAACAAAATATTGGAGGATAAAATGGGGAACGATCAAGAACCACTTCCTTCTAGTGCTAACGCTGCTACCACTAGTCATGACAAAGATGATGAAATCTTATCAACGTCATCTGCCAAGGCCGATGCCCACTGTCACTGTAGTAGAGGGCATGTAAAATCCAAAAAGCCAAAGTTCAGTAAAAAGACCCAAATAAATAAATTTAAATGGTCTGAGGAGAAACATAAACTTGCCAATATGCCATTTATGACACGGAGTGGAAAAGAATTGCTAAGGCCCTGGGCTATGTTCATGACTAGTGGTTCAGCTTCACATGACAATGGAAGACCTCATCCTCCCGATAGAAAAATGATAAGAGTTAAGCTGGCAAAAGCACATCAAAGAACTGTGTGTTCTAAGATGGTATCACAATTCCCCAAGTAGAGTCCAAGTGTGTCAGCGGTTGTGATGCCTGATTTTCCCAACACTGGATGGAAAGAGGTGGCTCCGTCTACCATTTGCATGCCCTCTGCAAGTACTGGAAGGAGCACCAACAGTCTAGTTTCTGATATTCAAATTGAAGATGTCACTGTTGAAGTATACCAGGATGAAGATATGGGTGTTGCTGGCGCTGAGGAGGAAGTTTATGATGAGGATTCTGATGGTGATGTGGTTTCTTTAAATCAGGCAGCGGGGAGATACCTGTGGTCTGTGGGATGAATAAGCCCATTATGATGTCTGAGCAAAATACCAAAAAAGCCACCTCTTCGGTGGGGAATTATTTCTCCACAAATCCAGACAACAGGTGTCAAGCCGTGTTTTGCCTCTATCAATCTGTAATAAGTAGGGGTAAGGACGTTAGCCACCTAGCAACATCCTCCCTTATACGTCACCTGCTGCGCATTCATCAGAAGTCAGTGTCAAGTTGTGAAACTTTGGGTAAGAGCGTAAGCAGTCTACTGACACCTGAATCCCTTCTTCCTGTTGAACCCAAGCTCCTGCAAGCCACACCACAAATTCCCTCAGCATCAACTTCCTCAGTCAAGAATGTCAGTAGTCCTGCAGACCATGTCACTGGCAAGACTGAGGAGTCCTTTCCTAACCAGGATTCCTCCGGAGGATCCTTGAGTGGTATTCCTACTGCTGCTGTTGCTGCCACTGCTGTTGTTGCTGCTGGGAGTCGATCATCATCCCAGAGGGGAAGTCAGAAGACCACTTGTACTACTTCAACTAAGCAATTGACTGGCCAACAGTCCTTCGTGAGGAAGATGAAATATGACAGCAGTCATCTTTTTGCAAAGCGGATAACTGAGGCCTTGAAAGCTATGTTGGTGTTAGACGTGAGTCCGGTATCCACCATTAGTTCAGTGGGACTTAGAGAATTGTTTGAGGCAGTGTCCCTTGTACCAAATCCCATCTAGGTTCCACTTCACTAGGCAGGCAATACCGAGAATGTACAGAGTCATCAGAAAGTGTTGCCAGTGCCCTAAAAAATGCAGTTGTACCCACTGTCCACTTAACCACGGACATGTGGACAAGTGGAACAGGGCAGACTAAGGACTATATGACTGTGACAGCCCACTGGGTAGATGTACTGCCTCCTGCAGCAACAACAGCAGCGGCACCAGTAGTTGCATCTTGGATTTGCCAACTCGTTACTAGGCACGCTACGCTATGTATCACTGCTGTCTGTAAGAGGCACACCGCTGACAACCTCTTACGGAAACTGAGGGACATCATCGCACAGTGGCTTACCCAAATTAGACTTTCCTGGGGATTTTTGATCTCAGACAACACCACCAATATTGTGCGTGCATTACACCTGGGCAACTTCCAGCACGTCCCATGTTTTGCACACACAATTAATTAGGTGGTGCAGAAGTTTTTGAAAAATGACAGGCCCATGCAGGAGATGCTGTTGGTGGCCCGAAAAATTGTGGGCCACTTTCAGCATTCAGCCACCGCGTGCTGAAGACTGGAGCACCATCAATCATTCCTAAACCTGCCCTGCCATCACCTGAAGCAAGAGCTGGTAATGAGGTGGAATTCAATACTCTATAAGCTTCAGAGGATGGAGGAGCAGCAAAAGTCCATTTAAGCCTATATATCCACCTACGATATAGGCAAAGGAGGGGGAATGCACCTGACTCAAACACAGTGGAGAATAATTTCCGTCTTGTGCAAGGTTCTCCAAAACTTCGAACTTACCACACATGAAGTCAGTTCAGATACTGCCAGCTTGATTTTGCAGAAGCAGCTGGAGAAATTGAAGGAGGAGCTAAGATGGAGCAATTCTGCAAAGTATTTGGGACTAGTGGATGGAGCCCTTTATTTGCTTTGCCAGGATTCAAGGATGATCATTCTGTTGAAATCATATCACTACATTTTGGCCACCGTGTTCGATCCTGGGTTTAAAACCTACGTTGTATCTCTCTTTCCGGCAGACATAAGTCTGCAGAGGTTCAAAGACCTGCTGGTGAGAAAAGTGTCAACTCAAGCGGAACGTGATCCATCAACAGCTCCTCCTTCATTTTCTCCTGCAACTGGGGCTGCAAGGAAAAGGGTAAGATTTCCTAGCCCACCTGCTGGTGGTGATGCAGAGCAGTCAGGAACAAGTGCTGTCATCTGGTCCGGACTGAAGAACCTGCCAATTATTACTGACATTTCTACTGTCACTGCATATGATTCTGTCACCATTGAAAGAATGATGAAGAATTATATGAGTGACAGCATCCAAATAGGCATGTCAGACAGTCCGTACATATACTGGCAGGAAAAAGAGGCAATTTGGATGCCCTTGCACAAACTGGCTTTATTTTACCTAAGTTGCCCCCCCTCCAGTGTGTACTCCAAAAGAGTGTTTAGTGCAGCTGGTAAACTTGTCAGCAATTGGCGTAAAAGGTTACTTCCACAAAATGTGGAGAAGATGATGTTTATTAAAATGAATTATAAATTCCTCCGGGAAGACCTTTACCAGCAATTGCCTCCAGAAAGTACACAGGGACCTTTGATGGTGGATTCCAGTGGGGACAAATTAATACTCTGTGAAGAGGAGGATGTACACACTGAAAGTGGTGAGGAATTGGAGGATAAGGTCGACATCTTGCCTCTGTAGAACCAGTTTGTGCAAGGAGAGATTGATTGCTTCTTTTTTGGTGGGGGCCCAAACAAACCAGTCATTTCAGCCACAGTCATGTGGCAGACCCTGGCACTGAAATGATTGGTTCTAGAAAGTGTTCATGTCCTTTTTATACAACATAAGGGTGGGTGAGACAGCCCAATGACAATTCCATCTTGCACCTCTTTTTCTTCTTTCTTTGTGCTGTTTGGGGACTAGTTTTAAAAGTACCATCCTGTCTGACACTGCCATACAACTCCAAGGGTACTGCCGTATAAGTCCAGGAGTACTGCCGTATAAGTCCAGTCCAGTGGTGCTGCCTTGTTTCTGCATCAGTCCAGTGGTGGTGTCTTGTGCTGCCATAAGTCCCGAGGTGGTGTCCTGTGCTGTATATTATTTAATCCAAATAAAAGAGTTATATACATTACTTATATTATTATCCAAATCATTTTTACAGGGTTTGCCCTGTGTGTTGTAGGGGTACGCTCGCCTGTGTTGCATATTATTATAATAGCTTCAAATAAAAAGGTTATTATTAATCAAATTAATTTTACAGGCATTGCCGTGTGTGGTTTAGAGGTACGCTCTCCTGTGCCACCAATATTGTGCGTGCATTACATCCGGGCAAATTCCCATGTTGTTTGTGCCGCACACTTGTGTCACTTGGCTTAGTCATACAGCTTCCTCATTGCACTTCTATTTCTTCTTTGCATGATGTGCTATTTGGGGCCTAGTTTTTTAAGTGCCATCCTGTCTGCAACTGCTGTGCCACTCCTCAATGGGCCAGGTGTTTTTGCCGAACACTTGTGTCGCTTAGCTTAGTCATACAGCTACCTCATTGCACTTCTATTTCTTCTTTGCATGATGTGCTATTTGGGGCCTAGTTTTTTAAGTGCCATCCTGTCTGCAACTGCTGTGCCACTCCTCAATGGGCCAGGTGTTTTTGCCGAACACTTGTGTCGCTTAGCTTAGTCATACAGCTACCTCATTTCACCTCTTTTACTTCTTTGCATGATGTGCTGTTTGGGGCCTAGTTTTTTTAAGTGCTATACTGTCTGCAACTGCAGTGCCACTCCTAGATGGGCCAGGTGTTTGTGCCGCACACTTGTGTCGCTTAGCTTAGTCATACAGCTACCTCATTGCATCTTTTGCATGATGTGCATCTTTGCATGATGTGCTGTTTGGGGCCTATTTTTTAAATCTGCCATCCTGTCTGCCACTGTAGTGCCACTCCTAGATGGGCCAAGTGTTTGTGCCACACACTTGTGTCGCTTAGCTTAGTCAAAAAGCTACCTCGGTGCAACTTTTAGGCCTAAAAACAATATTGTGAGGTGTTCAGAATAGACTGGAAATGAGTGGAAATTAATGTTATTGAGGTTAATAATACCATAGGATCAAAAGTACCCCCAAATTCTGTGATTTTAGCTGTTTTTAATTTTTTTTTTTTAAATCATCCAGATCCAAAACCAAAACAGGAAAGGGTGGTTTAGCAAAACCAATCCAGATCCAAAAACACGAACATGGAACAGAACCAAACCAAACCAAACCAAACCAAACCAAACCACAAAACACGAAAAGTGCCCCAGCACATCTCTAGTAAACATAAATTATTTATGTATGTTACATATGTATTACTGACTTTAAGAGCCTAATTCAGACCTTATTGCAACAGAAAACTTTTTCCCTAATGGGCAAAACCATGGGGGTCATTCAGATCTGCTCATTTTGCTGTCCTGCATTCAGATAGTCACTGCCTCCAGGGGGAGTGAATATTCGCCGTGCAAGTGTGCTATCCTGTGTGTACGCAGAGCTGCTGAAATCCACTGTGTGCAGTCTCTGCGCAGCCCAGGACTTACTCCTACATTGCGATCACATCGGCCTTATGAAATTTTGCTTTTGTGATCAAGTCTGAATTAGGCCCTAAAACCGTCACATTTGCATAAGAGTTGTTCCTGGTTAACCAGAAGGGGCTGACATGTATGAAATCCAAAGCTGTATAATTTGAAAATGACGCCCTCTCAAAGCATACATGTACAGATCTGTCCTCTGTCATCTCACATACTATTCATGGCAAACATGACATGCAGGTGTGCATAGGATCACATTGTCGTGCGCTCCAACTAACAGGCCACAGCATGCCATAACTAGATGCACTTGTGATGCGGCCACTCGCGGGACTCATTCACATCTGTATATAACTTGTGTGATAAGTGTGTCTGTGGCTGGGTTACCTTCACCTCTCTGCCAGGGAAGAAAAATAAAGCACACCTGTTGCAGTGTTCCTGATTCTTCAAACCTATTGTATCTGCCAGACACCATTGGTGAGTGTCACATTATAGCTGGGGAGTGTTACACATAAACTTCCACCCACTTCACTAAGTACTACCTCAGATTATTGGTAAACTCATAGATGATGTGAGTGCTCCTGAAAAAGTCCCAAAAGGTCTCAATAGTAATTTCTTATCAGCTATAAATGAAGACTCTTGTGACTACATAATAAGCCTACGTATGCACCTTGAGTACTATTGGAGAAAGAGCGCTATATAAATATTTTTTCTAATTATTATTATTATTACTATTATTGTCTCCCCAGTACTCACTGGCCTCTGCATAATAAACCTCCAGTTCCTTTCCCTGCATGGTTGATAGATATTTGAAATACAGTATCCTATACTGGCAAATCATAGTGCTTACAGGACATTTCAAATACTGTACAGTACTTGCAAATGCCCATCAATATGTCTAACACATCCTTAAAGTGTATGGGTACTAAACTGGTTCAGCAGTTGACAATGACTCTCTGGACACCAAAACTGCTTGTAAACCCACAGATCAATAAAGCTTTCTTATTGTAAGAGTAATTTTATACCCTAAGGTCACCAGCCGCATTGTTAGTATAGCAGTACTACCATCATTATGTCATTGAAAAACCAGGGATATTACTAGAATTTGTGGGGAAAATAATCTCGCATGAGAAAGCTCTGAGCCTGTAGAATTTTTTTTTTGCCAGTTACTTTTGAGGTTTATAATGGTACTGTATGCTGTCCTGTTGATTACTGTTGCTATGAACTCTTATCTTAGACCAAATCCCCTATGAAGTGTTTTCCACATTATTACTGCCACCTCCAAATTAGTTTGCAAAATTTAAGGTGATAATGTAGTTAAGAAACATGATAAAGTTTTTGGCAGATAACATAACACGTCTGGCAAAGTAACTTAATTCTCACCATAAAAAATTGTTTCCTAAACATTATTACTTTTGCTACTGCAGTAGCTCTCCAAATAGTACTTTACTATATCAGGCATACTGTAGGTTTTCTTCTATTCTTCCTGATGTCACATACTGTACACCTCATACTATATATTTAGAGTAATTACCTTGTCAAGCACAATAGATGCTTATAGCAATAATATATACAACACATGCTTTGGGTCAGCATTACTGGATGGTTTATTAGCAATCACATGATTGATGACTACGAGTTCTAAGACTCCAGACCTCATGCCATTATCAGTAATATATCACATTCTTCTGCTCTCAACCAAAGCTGAGGCTATCCACAGTATGTGAATAGTGCAAAGTGCTGGCCAAACAGGCTCCCAAGGTGTGTGTGTGTATATATATATATATATATATATTTATTTATTTATTTATATATATATATATATATATAAAATAGCCAAATTATACGAATTATAGGAGGGGTGACAGGGGTGGTCGTCCAAGGGCCCTCACACATTAGGGACCCTGACACTCTCCCCAGTTCTGCTCTCAGATGCAGTTCTATTGGCGGTGGGCAGTACTAATAATGAGTCAGAATGACTCATTATTAGTAGCCGTGGGCAGTCCCAGCAGCAACAAAGGAGACCGGAGGAGAGGAAGGGGCCTTTCCCCACTCCGCCTCTCACCTCCTACTTCAGCTGTTGATGGTGGGAACTGACTCGCAATTGTGGCTTTAGATCCCCAATCCCCTGCTACCATAGCTGCAGCCGCCCAACTCCATGACCCTGCCATTTGTGTGTGGACCCAGCCTCCCAGAAACATACTCACTGAGATGGGGGGCAGGTACTCTAGAAGGGCCAGATGCCTAGCGTGGGTCCAGGTCCTGCTGCCCCCCCTTTCCAGTCCCAGAGAGCATACTATCCATAGTATTTGATAGGGGCCCCACACATTTGTTGCCCAGGGGCCCACACAGACCTTAATCCATCCCTAGAATATATATATATATATATATATATATATATATATATATAATATTGGGCAGGGGGGTGTAGATACGTCATTACAGGGATACATTATTGGGCCCCTTTTCCATCATATAAACTGCCCAAACTGATCAGCCAAGGACTTTCCTTGGAAAGTGGGTACCCCCAGGCCTGGACTGGACGCCTGGGGCTGTTACCCGCATCTTTGTTGGTGCTGGATGCAGGGTTAAATAGGAAAAAGTAGAATTAATATTGTGTTTTACAGTGGAACTACAGGTCCTAACAAGCCTGCCATGCTATGCCAGCACTTGGAAAGCCAAAAGTGCAAGCACGCCCAAATGTTAAGGGCCCGCTGGCACCCAGTGATGTGCGGTGGGGTGAGGCAGGTGAGGCAGAGCCATACTAATGTCATGCAAACATTTGTTCCAGAGATTTGACTGTATAAAGTATTTGAAAAATACAAAGAATATATTTGAAATATCATCTTTGCATTATTCTAATCATTTTTCTGCTGTGGGGTACACTGGGGTTCCACAGGGAATAACATTGGGGTGTAGAGTAGGATCTTGATCCGAGGCACCAACAGGCTAAAAGCTTTGACTGGTCCCAGAATGCATAGTGCCGCCTCCTATATAACCCCGCCTCCGTGCACAGGAGCTCAGTTTTGTAGTTGGTGCCTGCAGTGCAGGCAGACAACGGGCAGGGCTGCTCCAGCAGCCCTCAGAAGAGCTTTTTTAAGTAAATTTTGAAGACTTCAATGGCTGCAGCAGAGACACTGTTAGTGTTAGATGTCAGTCAGACATCTCCTGCTGCAGCTCCATCACCTCCCCCAGCGGCGCTGTATACTCCCGCGCCCTGGTTGCCGGATACTTACAGCGGAGGCTCCGGTTTTCTTCAGTTAGGCACACACCACTGCAGCTCTCCAGGATCATGTGGCCACACTTCGGGAGGAGGTAAGTGGGTCTCCCTGGTGGGACTCGCTAGAAATTGCAATCCGTCGCGGCCGGTGGGAGGCGGGCCCTGCATGCTGGCGTGGACACTGTGGCAGTACAGGGACCCCACTAGACCACCAGGTCAAGGACACAGGTCAGTTTTACTAAAAACCATTTGTCTATGGCTCACAGTACCCGGTGGTGAAGTCCAGCAAGGGGATAAGGCTCTGACCTGTAGCCCCCTCCCCCAGCCCCAGGGCACTATTTAGAGTAAATGTACCCACCCTGGAGCTGCATCTCTGGCTCTCCCTCACCCCCTGTCAGCGTTTGGACGCCATCTTCACATGCTGAGCTGATCCTGGGACTGTTTGGGCAAATCCTCCTCTGAAAAAGCCACCTGCATGTCAGTGCTGTGCATTTTACAGGACACTTAAGTATTCTACATGTCTGTTGACAGTGTTAGTTAAAAAACAGTGCATTTATTCAGGGTAATGTAGTACAAGTTCCCTGTGATATACATCCAGTGTTTTACTGTGCATCAATATATCTATTAATCTGTATAGCATTTCACAGTATTACTTAGTATTGCTAGTCCAGTGCAGTTTTATTGCATGTCATAATAATTTCTGCATTGTACATGTGACTGTGTGTGTGTGCATATACAGCTGCTGCGTGACTTCCATTCCGTGTATCTCACTCAGATTGCTATCCCTATATTCTGTACCCTGCAGGGGGCTAAGTGCATCAGGGGTATTAGTTCATATAGGTGTTTCACAAGATATACTTATTGAGTATTTTTCTCTGTGATTTTCAGTCACCATATACCTCTTGAATTCTCTGTTTGTGCTAATACACTGCACAGGGGGATCTTGTTAAGGTATTAGGCTGCTGATATTGTACTGGGTTGCCCGTGAATTGAGCTTTCAGGTATGTCAGCTAGAAGGGGCAACAGAGCTGGGGCTGATCCCACAAGGCATGGTGGTGATGCTGCAGACACATTAGAGGAAAACATAAAAGCAGAGGGTTCAGGTTCTGGGGGTTCTTTACCCCCCAGTGGGTCTGTAGCAACAGGGGTTCATAATGACCCGCCTTGGGCTACTTTCTCCACTTTATTAAGTATGCTGGTAACCAGACTTAAGCCCCCTATGGGACCTCACGTGCCGGTACAACCACATATTGTCCTTGTGGTTAATCCACCATGGGCAGATTAACTGTCCACTCAGTTACAGCAATTGACCACTCATTGACTAAACAGAAATCTAACCCTCGCCAACCTAAGATCAAAGGGTCCTCTAAGCGGGCCATTACTTCCTCACAATCCACCCACACACCTCATCTGATGAGGATGGCATGTATACTGACCCCACAGACTCTGATCCAGATACTTCTGATGGGGAATCTGTATCACAGGTGGATGTTCCTGCCTTATTGGAGGCTATTAGACTGATTCTTCAAATTACTGATGACCCAGCATCTGATGCTACCTCTAAGAAACCGGACAGGTTTAAACGTCAGAAGGTCATTAAACAAGTTTTACCTCACTCTGACCATTTAGTTGACATATGTCAGGAATCCTGGGAAAATCCAGGAAAGAAATTCACACCTCACAAGAAGATGCTAGCTCACTATCTCCTCGCTGCGGGGCTAAGTAAAAATTGGGAAACACCCCCACCAGTGTATTCACAGGTGTCGCGGCTGGTGGTATCCTCAACTCTGCCTGTAACTACTGTCACTTCCCTGAAAAAACCAATGGATAAGCATGTGGAGGGTTGCTTAAAGGCCATTTACACCCTTGCAGGAGCTGTGAATCGGCAACATGGGCTGCAGAGGCTATTGAAGTGTGGGCTCAGGAGGTGGAAGCGGAGCTGCCTAATAACTTTTCTGATAATGCTAGACAATATCTGTCGTATATTGTCTCAGCATCTCATTACATTAAGGAGGTGGCTTCTGATGCTGGTGTTCTGGCGGCCAAGGCTTCCACTACGTCCATTTTGGCTCGCCGGATCCTATGGCAATGGTTCTGGTCTGTGGACCTGGACTCTAAGAAAACCCTGGAGGTGCTCCCTTTTAAGGGAGACATTCTTTTTGGAGAGTACCTCAACAAGATAGTGGCTGACTTAGCTTCTGCTTAAACAGCGTGTCTACCTAGTACTGCTCCTTCAGTGCCGAAGGTTAAGATTACTTCCTTTCGCTCCTTTCATCCTTCAGGTAAAGCCAAAGATCAGGCATACTGAGAACAGGCTCGCACTTCCAAAACCGCTAAGCCCAAGCCTAAACATGCCTGGGCTGCCCGTCAGCCTGCTTCCAAAACTGACAAGCCTGCTGCATGATGGAGCGGGCCTCCCTCTTGGGGATCCCAAAGTTGGAGGCCGACTTCTAGGATTTACCCAGGAATGGTTGAAGACCACTTCCGACGCCTGGGTACGGGATGTTGTCACTTGCGGATACGCCATATCCTTCAAGAATCGTCCCCCTCATCGATTTTGCCTGAAAGATGTCCCTTCAGATCAGGTGAAGGCAAAAACTCTTCATTCGGTGGTACAATCCCTCCTGGACACAGGAGTGGTAGTACAGGTGCCTCTGGCTCAGAGAGGCAAGGGGTACTATTCACTGTTGTTCCTAGTCCCGAAACCGAATGGTCCTCTTGGCCCATTCTCAATCTCAAGTCCTTGAACAGATTTGTGAGAGTCTCCAAGTTTCGTATGGAAACTCTTCTCTCTATTGTTCTGGCCTTGGAGCCTGGGGATTATATGGTATCCCTGGACATACAGGATGCTTACCTGCATATTCCTATTGCAATGTCGCATCAGCAGTACCTGAGGTTTGGCAACCTCCATTATCAATTTCGGGCTTCACCTTTTGGTTTGACCATGGCCCCGCGTGTCTTCACAAAGGTCATGGCAGTAATGACGGCTGTACTTGGCCGTTAAGAAGTCAGGATTCTCCCGTATCTGGATGACTTGTTGATACTGGCAAATTCCCCAGAAATTCTCCTTCGTCATCTGGATCTGACACTCCAGTTTCTGCATGCCCACGGGTTGCTCATCAACTGGAAGAAGTCTTCCCTAGTCCCTGCTCAGAGCATGGTGCACCTAGGGGCATTGTTGGACACTCACAACCAGCAGTTGTTCTTGTCTCAGGAGAAGGTCCTGAAACTTCAGGACAAGATTTTATGCTTTCTACCTCGTCCACAAGTGTCGCTACACTCGGCGATGCAAGTGCTAGGTCTCATGGTGTCGGCTTTAGACATGGTGGAGTATGCTCAATTCCATTCCCTCCCTCTACAGAAACTGATTCTAGCAAAGTGGGGCGGCCTGCCTCACCAGATTAGGTCTCACATGATCTCCTTGTCTCCGGAGGTCCGCCTGTCACTAACCTGGTGGCTGCAGGACCATCGATTGATCAGGGGTTGTCCCTTCTGGATTTCCAGCTGGGTCCTCCTGACGACGGATACCAGTTTGAGAGGTTGGGGCATGGTGTTCGATCAACACTCCCTTAAGGGTCGGTGGACCAAGAAGGAGTCTCTCCTCCCGATAAACAGTCTGGAACTGCGGGCAGTGTTCAATGCTCTGAACCTGGCCCAGCATTTAATACAGAACAGGCCTGTTCAGGTACAGTCAGACAACGCCACCACAGTGGCGCACATAAATCATCAAGGCGGCACTCAAAGCCGCATGGCAATGAGGGAAGTATCAAGGATTCTTCAGTGGGTGGAACGCCATCCGCCAGCCATATTGGCAGTGTTCATTCCGGGGGTCCTAAACTGGGAAGCGTACTTCCTCAGTCATCAGGACATACACGCTGGAGAGTGGAGCCTCCATCCAGAAGTATTTCAACTCCTAGTGGACAAGTGGGGTCTCCCAGATGTAGACCTGATGGCGTCTCGACACAATCGCTAGGTTCTGGTCTTTGGAGCAAAGACAAGGGATCCTCAAGCAGCTTTCGTAGATGCACTGGCAATTCCATGGAACTTTCGGCTGCCGTACGTGTTCCCTCCGGTGTCACTTCTGCCCAGGGTAGTAAGGAAGTTAAAGCAAGAAGGTGGACTCCTGCTTCTGATTGCCCCAGCGTGGCTCAGACGGCATTGGTTCTCAGACCTTCAGGGTATATCAATAGAGTGTCCCCTTGTGTATATCAGGATTGGCTTTTATGGCATGGCTCTTGAAGCTTTGTTTCTAAGGGCCAAAGGATTTTCTGAGGCAGTCATTCAAACCATGTTGAAGGCCCGGAAACCAGCTTTGGCTCGGATTTACCATAGGGTCTAGAATTCCTACTTTGCTTTGTGCGCGGATAACAATAATGACGCTTACAAGTTTAGTATGGCCAAACTTTTGGCCTTTCTACAACAGGGCTTGGACTTAGGCCTTCATCTGGCCTCCCTCAAGGTTCATATTTCTGCCTTGTCGGTTTGGTTTCAGAGAAAAATTGTGACTCTGACTGATGTTCATACAACACTCAGGGTGTGTTGCGGATTCAACCTCCTTACGTCCCGCCTCTGGCTACTTGGGATTTGTTGATGGTTCTGGAGGCATTGCAAGAGTCTCCATTTGAGCCTATTGAATCTGCAGACCTTAAGTGCTTTCTCTTAAGAAATTGTTTCTGCTGGCTATTTCCTCGGCTAGATGGGTATCGGATTTGGGTGCCTTGTCGTGTAGGTCCCCCTATCTGATTTTTCACCGTGACTGGGTGGTTCTTTGAACACATCCCAGGTATCTACCTAAGGTGGTGTCTTTTTTCCACCTTAATCAGGAGATTGTGGGTCCGGCCATTGTCTCTCCTGAATTGTCTTCCAAAGAGGGGTCTTTGGATGTGGTATGGGCTCTCCATATCTATGTGAAGAGGACAGCTTCTGTTAGAAAGTCTGATTCTCTCTTTGTACTGTTTGTTTTTCACAAATGTGGCTGGCCTGCTCACAAGCATACCCTGGCCAGATGGATTAGAATGGTGATTGCACATGCTTATGTACAGGCTGGTTGTCCAGCTCCTGCTGCTACCAAGGCCCATTCTACTCGGTCAGTTGGACCTTCTTGGGTGGCCCGCCGTGGTGCGACCCTTGAACAATTGTGCAAGGCGGCGACATGGTCCTCAGTGAACACGTTCATAAGGTTCTATGCCTTTGATACTTCCGCCTCCCAGGATGCTTCCTTTGGATGCCGGGTTCTTGTGCCCGCTACAGTGCGTCCCCTCCCGTGAGGAACTGCTGTAGGACATCCCCGATGTTATTCCCTGTGGAACCCCAGTGTACTCCACGGCAGAAAAGGAGATTTATGGTAAGAACTTACCTTTATTAAATCTCTTTCTGCGAGGTACACTGGGTTCCACACGACGCTCGCCCTGACGCACTTAGCTTCTTTGGGTTTGTATGGCATTAGCTGCTGATACCTTCTCGTGTTGTGAGAATGTGGTGAACGTGTCTACTAACGGTTGTCGTCTCTTTTACCTGCTACTGCATTGGACTGGTTAACAAAACTGAGCTCCTGTGCATGGAGGCGGGGTTATAGAGGAGGTGGCGCTATGCATTCTGGGAAAAGTCAAAGCTTTTAGTCTGTTAGTGCCTTGGATCAAGATCCTACTCTACACCCCAATGTTATTCCCTGTGGAACCCAGTGTACCTCGCAGAAAGAGATTTAACAAAGGTAAGTTCTTACCATAAATCTCCTTTTATAGCCAAAACTCTGGAGAATAAAGTCTATAGCAGGTGAGGCAGTGCCTCTCCTGCTTATATTTTTCACACATCTGTGATCAAAACTAACTAAATTTCAAAGAGTTTATACTGCTACACCTGTGTAAAATGCCCAGAGGTACCCTTTGGCTCATACTGTATATTACATGTAAATCTAGCTTAGTGCCTCCTGAGCCATTTAGCTCACTGCATGTCCCTACTGGCACCTACACTCCCACTGTAAAGAAAATATTAAAATAATAACAGTACACATATTGGATTCTTTAGCACCCTCCAGAGTCCCATTGCCACCAGCAGTGTTAAATCAATGTGAAAATGGCCCAGCAGCCATTTTCACGGCATTCTGCGCATGCACTGTATTATTAAAAAACTTACATTCACACTTACACTCACACTTCATTTTTACTTACTACTTGGCTGTGCTCAGTCCCCTTGTCCATATAGTAGTCCAGGGTCTTGGTAAAACAAAAAACTGCAGTGACGCAAGCCATACCAGACCTACTGTACAGTATGTACAACGCAGTAGCTGAAATTACATTTCTCATATAGTTCCCTGCACCACACAATGGTGAGCAATCAGAAGATTCTGCCATAGAAACCATCCAACTAATATAGATACTGCTCAAGATACAAGACTAGTGAAGCAACAAGATAGTAGCATCAGCTGGGGACAGTAGTAACTGTGACATTTACACTAATTTGCACGCAGTTCCAGTAGAAGTAGTTAGTGATGACTAGTGGCTAAAATCAGTAAAACTAATCAATTGTAGTGGAGTGAAATGATTATAATGTTACAAGTATAGTGCAAACATACATATTTCTTTGGTGAGCCTATACTGCAGCGGTGGCCAACCTGTGGCTCTTGAGCCGCATGTGGCTCTTTCTTTATTCAAATGTGGCTCCCTACACTCGAAGTCACGTGACCACAACAGATCCGGACAGGCAGCAGCATTACGATGACTGAGAACTGGGGGAGCCAGGCACTAGAGTTGAGACACCCACTGGCAAACAAAGGGCACATAAGGGGCTGCTGCAATGGCACAAGGTGTGTGGTGGGGTCTGTAGTGACACATGAGGGTGCTGCTGGCTGGAATGACACAGTAGGATACTGGCTGGAGTGACCCATGGGGGAACTGAAGTGTATTATGTGAATCTGGCTTTTTCAATATATTTTATGTGGATCTTTCTTTCTCAACTATTTTATGTGGAAGTGGCTTTTTAAATGTATTTTATGTGGGATCTGGCTTTAAAAATGTCTTTTATGTGGATCTGGCTTTTTAAATGTATTTTTTACCAGAGGCGTGGCCTAGCAGGCACAAGGGCGCACCCCATTTTTGCATGTGCGCTTTCAACTCGTTGTCGGCTCTTTGACGTGCCTAACAACATTCTTTGGCTCTTTGACTCTGATTGGTTGGCCACCCCTGCTATACTGTATATGTGCTTTGGTATAAATATTTGAAAATCTAAAATATTAATATATTTGCCATTTTTATGCTATGATTAGCTTAATTTATTGAGCAATTTTCTTTCACTCTATGGAACCATCTAGTGATAATTAAGTTACATCTAAACAATAAAGAAAGAACAAAGATCTGCACTAATTGCATAACAAAAGCCTATACACTGAAGCTGAACTTTTGTTTTTAAGATGTGCACTGATTACTTAATTAACCTGGATAGTCGCTGGAGTAGTGCTTCTTACCACTTTTCAGGGTTTGAATCTTCTGAATCACTGATGGATGGATATATTTTTGAAGAGTGAATAGACACAGTATGTGAAAAATGTATGTATGTATGTATGTATGTATGTATGAACAGTTTAATAAATGCATTATTTTAAATGCATTATTACTATGGATTTTTTTATTTTGTGTGTGTGTGTTTTTGCCTTTTTAACCTACAAATATACATTATAAGTATGGACAAGAGTTGCATCTGACAAAAGTGAAAGCAAAAATCTTGTGACACACATCAAATTAAAGAGTGGTACAGTACTCCGCATATTTTTACTAAACTTTTGATTTAACTACTGTACCTTGCTTTCAAGACATCTGCAAACGCAGCATCTGTAGAATAAAGCAGGTTTCTGCTAACATGTCAAATAAGCTATTTTTAGATACTAGAGGCATATCTATAAATAGACAAGCAACACATTCATCTTTCAATTTGAACTATAATAAACCAAGAACATATTTTAAAATAGCATATATATATATATATATATATACTTCCAGTGTTAGCCGGCACTCACAACCAGAGATCAGCTTGCTCCGGTGCCTGTTTAAACAGCATAATATCGATCCCGATGGAACGGCACTCGGAGAACATAAAAAGTGGAAAATTTATTTCACGTCATTAACGTTTCGGGGCAGCAAGCCCCGTCCTCAGAATGAACACAGCTGTGTTCATTCTGAGGACGGGGCTTGCTGCCCCGAAACGTTAATGACGTGAAATTAATTTTCCACTTTTTATGGTCTCCGAGTGCCGTTCCATCTGGATCGATATATATATATATATATATATATATATATTGTACTTAAAATAATTTTATGTTGCAGGTGAAAATACTGGATATGTTTGAAACAAAGTTTACAAGGAATCCTCTTTCACTGGTTATTTAAATGTGTATATGTATAAAAAAATCTAAGTAAGTTAATTTAAACTAATTTACTTGCAAATAATGTAAAATAAATAGTTATTTGTCACATCAGGACTAGCTATAAAAATAGGTATATAAGGGCAAAGATTCTTTATTATCTGACTTAATTTTATGTCCACAGCCAGCAGTGGAGCAATGTTTGCCAACCCGTTGACTTCACAATTACATTGTTAAGATTTTTTTTTAAAATGTTGTCATTACATGGGAGATAGGTAGGCCAGATAATATAGGGTTATAGTAGCACAGACAACAACTGGCCAGTGAGTGCATGAGTGTCTTAGTTTCCTCTAGGGCTAGGAAATGTCTGATCCCATATATTTTTCTGAGATGAAAATGGTAGGACTGTGGAAGGTACTGAATGTATGTTTTGAAAGAGAGGGTGGAGTCAAGTATAACTCCAAGACAATGCACTTATGGTCTAGAAGAGATGGTGGTACTGTCAATAATAATGGCATTGAGTGATATAAGGCTATTTGGGAAGATGGGAAAATAATAAGCTAAGTCCCAGATATGTTAAGTTTAAGGAAGTTCTGGGACATCCAGCAGTAAATAACAGAGACGCTAGTCGTGGCTCCGTCTGTGACTAGGCACACCCACTCGTGTGTGCCTTTCGCCTAGAGCATCCCCATCCAGCCAGGTGTACACTTGTGCCAGAGATGCGCGTGCTTGTGACAGAGATGTGCGCGCCTTTGATGGAGACGCACCCCATACACCTGAATGGAGAGTGTCTCCGTCCGCACGCCTGGACAGAGACGCTCTGAATGGGAGCATCTCTGTGCACCTCCAGCGTGACTAGGTGGATGGATCGCCTAGTCACACCAGGAGTGTTCATTTGCGATGGAGACACCTCAGATGAGCACGGCTTCATCTGTAGCTGGAGTCTGGAGATACAAGTGAGGAGAGAGGGGGAAAGGTTAGGGGAGTAGAGGAATATATCAGAGTGTCATCAGCATAAAGATGACATTGGAGGCCAAAGGAGATGATGAGCTCATCTAAAAAGAATGTATAAAGGCAGAATAGAAGAGAACATATAACAGAACCTTGGAGGACACCTACTGGTAGTAGAAGTGGGAGAGAAGTGAATCATGAGAAGAGACAGATATAGAATTTTTAAAGAGGTAGGAGGAAAACCAGGAAAGAGCAGTATCATTTATGCTGAGTGTGAAGGGTTTGAGGAGAGAGTGGGCTACACTTACAAAAGCAGTAGAGAGGTCAAGGAAAATCAACAGAAAATAGTGGCTCGTAAATTTGTCAGCACAATGGTCATTCTTGACTTCATTGACAGCAGTTTTAGCAGAGTGGAGTGGACAAAATCCAGACTGAAATGGGTCACGCAGGGAGTGGGAGAAAAGAATGGTGGTAAGGCAGTTGTAGACTATCCTATAAAATGTGTTTGGAGGTATAGGGGAAGAGAAAGTTGGAGCAGTAGTTAGAGAGTCAGGATCAATGGTTTATTTTTAAGAATGGGGAGACAAGCGTATGCTTGAATGCAGAGGGGACAGTACTTGAGGATATACAAAGATTAAAGATATTGGCAAAATGGGAACAGGTGACAGGATAGAGAGTGGAGAGGAGGCCGGAGGAGACAGGGCCAAGGGGGCCACGGAAGGGGGTGAGGACTGGATTATGGCTATGACTTCATCTCAATATTCTCTTCTGTTGACTAGATGCACAGTTACAGTATCTGAATCAAGTATCAATTTACTTACTAAATCCAAATAATGGATTTTACATAGTTAATCTACAGATGAGATCCAGCAGACATGCTCTTACTGCAATCTTTTCACAAAGCATCTAAAATCATGGTCTCATATATGGTAAATGGGTGCAATACATCTTTTCAAAAATGCACCTTTTGTCCATCCTATGCATATCACTAAGAATGTCCACATTCTGGATTCTGGAATGCAATATTGTAATGACATTCTCTAGGTGTGCATGAAATGTGCATGGTGAAGAGTAAAAATGTTGATTAATAGTCTAGCCATCATTAACTTATCACTTCCATTTTTTTTCCTAAAATGCTTCTTAGCTAATAGTAAATTCTGTCTATGTCCCCATAGTCTCCAGTGATTCATAAGACCAGGTGACAGGGTCTCAAATTCCTCACACCCACTGCCTCGCTAGCTGTAAACAAAAAGCCACCACACTGTATTTGCAAGACAGGTCTGTAAAGCACCTGTCATTCATCAATCAATGTTTATATACTATGCACCTGTATTGTGCATCAGGATTGATTTTCACAAACATGCTGCTTTAGCAAATGTGTCTGGGCAATAGAAAGTCTCTAGTGAAAGCTGAGCTCACACAAACTTAAAAAGTAATGGCAGTTTAGTGCCACAAACAATATAACCTGTTTCCTGATAGAGGTCTGTTGGCAATATGCACAGCAACTGTTTATTTACTGCCTGCAATCTGAAAGTTAGATAACAATAGATTGCAATGGGTTAGCTTCAAGTCATTGGCCCTCATTCCGAGTCGTTCGCTCGGTAATTTTCATCGCATCGCAGTGAAATTCCGCTTAGTACGCATGCGCAATAATCGCACTGCGACTGCGCCAAGTAATTTTACAATGAAGATAGTATTTTTACTCACGGCTTTTTCTTCGCTCCGGCGATCGTAGTGTGATTGACAGGAAATGGGTGTTACTGGGCGGAAACACGGCGTTTTCGGGGCGTGTGGATAAAAACGCTACCGTTTCCGGAAAAAACGCAGGAGTGGCCGGAGAAACGGGGGAGTGTCTGGGCGAACGCTGGGTGTGTTTATGACGTCAAACCAGGAACGACAAGCACTGAACTGATCGCAGATGCCGAGTAAGTCTGAAGCTACTCTGAAACTGCTAAGTAGTTTGTAATCGCAATATTGCGAATACATCGGTCGCAATTTTAAGAAGCTAAGATACACTCCCAGTAGGCGGCGGCTTAGCGTGAGCAACTCTGCTAAAATCGCCTTGCGACCGATCAACTCGGAATGAGGGCCATTGTACAGGAGTCTGCATTCAAATCATGTAGGGGCTTTATTGTGGAAAAACACTACAGTTTAGCTAAACATCACTAGATGCCACTGGCGCATTTATAATGGGTACAGTGTGTGCAGTGCACACTGGCCTCTGAGTCCAGGGGGCCCTCCACCACACATGCTACACCCGTTTTTTGAATACTCACCCTCCAGAGTCCCGTTGCCAGCAGCACTGTTAAATTACTGTGCATGCACCATAGAGAAATCACTGGGAAAATGATCAGACTCTACAGCGCCGCTGGCAGAGAGGAGGAGGCCCAAACGGAGGAGGCTGCACATGGGCCTCCTCCTCTCTTAAAGCGCCCCTGCTAGATGCATCCACTTTTGGACTTGCCTGTGATTGAGAATCAGGCCTATATTTGGGCTTCCACACCATGGACCTCATTACACTATTCGTACAATTTATAAAATAGTGAACTGTCATATACACAAAAGAGACTAGTATCTTCATAAATGTTATTAATAAATTAGAAGGTTTGCATTTTCTTTAGAAAATGCTTTGAAATGCTAATAACCTTACATCTATCATTCAATGTTGCATAAATCCAATAGAAATATTCTTTCCTACAGTAATCCAAAAGAAAAAGGCAAATAAATTGGGACATGCTGTAATACAGATTCCTAAAATAAAAAAAAACGAATTTAAATTTTTTTTATCACATGTTATCTTATAGTAGGCTATATATTGGGACTAATGCATGTATTCTGATTTGTGTAAACTTTCATTGTGCTAGCACAAAAATGAGTACACGCAGGGTCTCTCTGCACCCCAGACAAAGCTTTAGCCTAGCGCAGCCTGACCTGCTATTCCCCCCACACCTTCTCTCAGAGGGGAGATGCAGGTGGCCGCTAGGTGGACTGCGGTGAAATGCATCGCTATACATATACAGAGAAAAGGGACAAAACTCATGGACTTTTAAAGTGATAAAGTACATTGTAAACAAAGTCACAACATTTTGTGACTTTTCTCACAATACACTTTCACTTATAAGTTTAGAATGTAAGCTCTCACGAGCAGGGTCCTCTTCCCTCATGTGCTTATCCTTTCTTACTTTAATAATCTTCAACTGCATCAACTCCAGCTGTTTTCTGCCACCTGATACTTATTCCAGTGTCATCTGCTAATGTAACTATGTTTATTTACCCTGTACTTGTCCTATACTGTCATCAACTGTAAGTTGCTGTTTTCCTGTTTGATTATTTATGTACTCTGTAATTGGGCTCTGTGGAACCCTTGTGGTGCCATATAAATAAAGGATAATAATAATAATAATAATAATAATAATAATAAGTTCTTGAGTGGCGTCTATTCTTTATGTATACACGCTACCCAGCATGTTAGGAATCACATAGGACACTAAAGCCAATTTCACATCCCGACCACCATAATCCCAATATTTTGAATGAAATTAATTAACCCTAGCCATTACCCTTTCCCAAACCCTCCCTCCCCGCAGCCTAACACTAACCCTCCCTGTCATATTAACATTCAGGATGCTGGCTGTCGGGATTCCAGCATTAGCATTCTGACAGCTGTCAGGATTCTGGTACCAGTATTCTGAACAATGGCATCCCATGCACCAGGATGCCAACTACATTCCTTTAATTGTATAAGTAAACATATACAGTATATTAAATGCACAGACAGACATATATTTGTATGATCCTTATTGTGTGCCATCCCCCTAAAGCCGTCTTTTTATATGGGCCCCAAGAGTATAACGGCACTAGGCTGATAGCTGAGGGTCCCCTCTTTCAAGGGATACCAGATTTTTGACAATAGGCCCTGAGGAACCAGAGTTATGTGACTTCAAAGCAGTGGTCCCCATTCAAGCCTGTTAATTGCTTTTCCCAGCCAAATATCTCGGGTTCTGTCCGACACTGTGGACACTGTCAGCTTGTCTCTACTATGTCCATAACCAGAGATATCAACCTTCAAGCAGATGGTCCCTGCTCCAGTTCCACATGCCTAATATGCAGTTTTATATTTTCGTTGGTGGATTGCTGTGGCTCCTGAACTAATAGCTAAAGCTAATAAATCTATTTCCAGGAACTGGAGATATCTGCGGTCAAGCAAGCTGCCCTCCCATCAGAACATGCTGAATATTAAGTTCACTCATCTGTCCACCCCTCCCCTATGTATTAAACATACCCTACCACCCTGGAAGTCATGTACTAGGACCCCATCATTCAGCCCATTGCTCCCTTCTACAGTTTAGTGTTCTCCCTCCTGCCCCATCTGTGTAGTAATGGAGTAATTAGCATAAATTACCTCTCCAGGTCCTACATGCTGAGCGGAAGATACAGCACCCCCTACTGCCCGCCGGACATCAAAGCTGCCATTGATAGCACCCCTACTGCTGGAGGATGGGTCGGGGGCCCAGTGCACTGCTGTTAAGATGGCCCTGCATCCCCATCTGAAAATTAATTACTGACCCCCACCCCCTCCTCTATTTGTACTGTATTGTGCCCTAGTGCCTGAGTTTTGTTTTTTATGCTGTTTACAAGTGCAAATCACCAATCATGCTTCTGTTGTCCAACAGAAACTCCCATGGGTTTCTTCCCTTTAAACTGTTTTCTTGTTTTTCTTTTGTCAATGGCAGGATTCCTCTTACAGGCGGCAGCAGCATTACAGTGACGCTGCAGGCGCAGACATGTAGTGAGGTGCTGCTTGCTTCTGGAGAGCCGGGATCCAGGGGCCTGGAGGAGGTGCATCAGATATATGTGGAGCGACCGTTGTGGTGCCCCTCGGGAGTCATAGTTACATTTGCCTCCTATGTGGCTTAACATGACTTGATGTTACATGTGTGAGCACTGAGGAAGTACTGAGGCACTATGTGGTAAAGCCTGATAGCGGCGGCTGCACTTGATTAAACCCACAGCAGCGGCCAGCACAGTGTAAATGTAGGAGGCCGCATACAGAGACATCCTTCATTTTTTTGCTAGATGAATTCAGTGGTGCCCTCCAGGGGCTGGCGCCCCTAGGCAGCCGCCTAAAGCTGACTAATGGTATAGCCGGCCCTGAGTACAAGTAAGTATGGGCAATGCTGAGTCATATGCCTATCGATCACGTCTACGCTTATGACTAAAGCAGTGAAACTGGCTTGCAACAAGGTACAGTATTCTAAGTTCTAACATGAGCAAAGTTCAGTTAGGGCAAATGAGAACTATGCAGGTCTGTACATCTATTTGGTGGTGTATATTTTGCATCTAGTATGTCTGCACTGCACATGATCGCTAGTAGTAAACAAGGTGCAGATGCAGAAATGTCTCAACACTCCATATCCACTACACTCAGTTTTTCTGACATGGGCCTTTTCCCACTCTTACTGTATGCTTCTAGGCGCACTGCTGATGTTTGAACAGTTGAGTGATTATTTGCAACTGCGCATTTGCAAAAAGTCTAGGAAACTTTACACACGCTATCTAATGTGTGAAATGGCATACGCATTTGCATACAACATCACTATAACTTGAGAGTGACTGCAAAACCTGGATGGTTCAGGGTGGAGTCTAGAAGGTGACCTAAAGTGATCACAAAAAGAGGAGGTGTTATGGGAGTTACATGGCGTGATTCAGCATGTGACTTTTATTTTTTTTTCTATTATATTTCCCAACACTGTAGCCAGCGTGGCCATATTTTAAGAACGTTACAAGGAAGCCTGAGCACCAGGCATTGGCTTCTTAAGGAATCAATGATCTACCGATAGTGCATTGATAGTGTAGCGATTGGATCCACTAGCACGGTTGAGCATTGCTTAGGTATGCAAAGTGAATCTCACAAGGTTTGCATAGTCCATAGCATGGAAATACATAGAAGGGTTGTAGTTGCATATTTTTGCACTGTGAGAAATCGCATCCAAGCATAAATTGCATGCACCTCTGGATGTACACTAGTTATAAGTTCATATTTATGGGCATAATGTATTATTTAGTTATGTACATATTGTACATACAGTACTGTAAGAAAGTAGTTGAAATTATTTAAAAAGTAAACTAGATTGTAAATACAATTTTAATTTACAGGACTCTCCAAAAATATAACTACTTTAAATGGCCCCAATCTTGATAATTTAAATACAGTATACTGTCAACAAGAGCAGGAGCTGGGTGTGGGAGTGCAGTTTATCTTGGACTGCTCCACAGGTATACAGGGGAAACCCCTGGTGGGCCCCTCTGCCTTGGGGACCCCACTCCTCCTCTAAGGATCAGGTTCCAGGTTGTGCACTTGAATTACACATAGCACATATGTTACCTTATACTGCACAGGACCATAGTATTTTCTACAATGCATCGGTGCTATTAATCTGGTACCTTGCTTGCATTATTAAAAGGAGAAAAGAAGACTCTTTTTGTGGGGCACACTTATATAATGATAAAACTTATCGTTTATTAGAAACTATCAAAAACTAAGAAGAATACACTTACTATCTCTTGAACAGTCAGCATTTTGATTAGCCAAATAATTGTCTTATAAATGTTAAATATATTGTTTGTGATCAGTATACACTGGTCATTCTGTTGTGAGCTATACCATACACTCATTATATGATATGAATTATGTATAGCTACACTGGAATGGAGTATCTCTCCAGCATCTAATTTGATGTTATCATGTACGTGTTTATATGGATATTCTTCTGTGTTTGTTTTTGAGAGTTTCTATTAAAGGTTAAGTTTTATCATTATATAAGAGTGCCCCCCAAAAAAGAGTCTTCTTCTCTCTGTTTAATACATAATTTTCAGACTCTGGGGGGAGCACCACCAGATTACTAATTTGATTTGTGTTTTTCCAGAAAATCTATCACTTTCAAAACAATAATGATATCATACTTTATCGGTTTATAATTTTCCAATCGCCTACTACATACACTATGCGATCACACCTATGCACAGACCTAGCCTACAAATATCCAAACATTGCATGCATTATCAGTATTTACTATACATACTTATCAAGGGGCTCAGACCGTGCATTCTCTAATGGTTAGCCAAACCTCTGTGTAGACTGGCCACACTCTTACACATGGGACCTTACCACTGCATTCCCCCAGTGAGCCCTTCATGCCCCGGTCCCTCACTGTCTTTATGGCACATGTTATGATGTATTTCATTGGATGATAAACCCTCTTTCTTCCCCACCAAGCCTTTAAGCACTTACTCTTATCCCCATACTCCATATATTATCTCCATACTATAAGTTTTACTAAGCTTTTGAAATATTTTATTCAATTAAATAGAACTTGGATTCGTCCCACATTTTTAATTACTGCTTCCAGTTTTGATGACAGTACTTGTTTTATATTTGTGCTATGACATTTTACAAATCATATTTGTACTTATATAGAGAATTATTGTTTTAGATATTATTTGATGCATGAAACCAAGTATTAGGGAAAAACTAATAGTGTGACATTTCGTTTTTGCACATCTGTAATATTATACAGTTGCAATATGGCTTCAATAGGAACATGCATATTTAATTTAGGAACAGAAGGCTCTCAATGTAGTCTCTTGTGAAATATCATTTGCTCTTCCCCCTTTGAGAAACAGAAGGTAATGTTGTGTATTTATATCTTTGTAGATTAGACTAGCATGCTTGCTGCATGGCAATTGGCTTTGATATTTCTTCCTTTTATTAGAATGTGTTAGGAAACATTTCTCTGTTTAAAGCTAAAACCTATTAAAACATAAAATCTCTGATGCTTTAGTGGAAACAGCCATTAGTAGCATTCAGGGTTATTTATAAAAGTTTGTGGTCAGGACAATTTCTAGGCAGCATGATCTTTACTTTCATAAAAGACTACCAGCCTGGACATGTTATTAATAAATAGTTATCATTCATTTTTCTATTTTAATCATTTAAATACTAAGCAATGGGATCTACATTGACAATATATTTGGCATGGAGGCTCTAGTATCCATGCTTTGCCTCCACAATGGTTTGTGTTGTTCATTACTAACATAGAATAGATCAGCTACAGTAAGATAAGTTTACAGGCTTTTCATCATTAAGCATTGACTAAAACACTGGAGCATATATATAATACATTGTCATAGCTCAGTTTGATAAGAACTCTAGTTATGTTACACAATCTGCATGTTGCCTATAGCATATTAAATATAGAAACATATACTGTATTTAAACACACACACATGGACACACACAGACACACACACACACACACACACACACACACACACACACACACACACACACACAGTACAATAAACCCGGCACTCCACCTTAAAGATAGCTGGTTTTGGTGCCCTCACAATTAAAGTATAATATATTGAAGGTGCGGCACTCACAAACACTTGATGAATAACTCACAGACACCAGCAGTGTTGGCAATGTTTCAGTTCTTTAAGGATTTTTGTCAGGAACTGCACCAACACTCCGGGACGGGTTCCCACGCCGGAGATTGTGGCCAATCCGATTGTGGGTCCATGTGGGTGTTTAGGGATATAAGATAAGAATATTCTTTGTTGTTTGAAAGTTCCTGACGAAATGTGTTTGTGAGTGCTGCACCTTCGATTTATTACACACACATATATATATATATATATATATATACATATATATATATATATATATATACATATATATATATATATATATATATACATATATATAAAGACAGCAAATAAGCGGAACTCCACAGACTTTTAACAAAGTTAACACAACTCCAAGAGATGTCTCCAACGTTTCATGTATTGCTACATTTTGTCAAGGAATTAACATATAGTACAAACAGTGATTACCTAAATAGTGTTTCACCATCAGTGCTCCCGCCCGCGGTCAACCCGGTGTAGCAGAAGGCGTGATGACGTCACTGAGATGCGCCTTGGTGCTGACACTCCAACGCTCACTGCCAGGGTCTAGTTGCTAGGTGCCCATCACCATATAGACCAAAGTGCATACAAACAAATGGCGTCCTGTATGAAATACATGAATGACTATAAAACACTTCTTGTGCAACTTAAATACATTAAATACGGAACTAAGGAGCAAAAGTTCACTAAATGAGCGGTATATATAATGTTCTTTAAACTAACTTATGAACTAAATAATATATCCTCACTATAAAAGAGAGTATGGAAGGTGGTGAGGACTATGAAAACTGCACTAAATACACTCAATTATCAAAAAAATGTCAATTATCAAAACAGTTTAACAATTGTTCATTGAGTCCATAAGGTTGCAATGTCTGCAAAATGTGGATCCATTTCACCTCCTTTCTTAAAAGGATGTTGCCTTTATTGGCACCCCTAATTGAGGTTGGCACATGATCGATCATTTTGCATTTAAGATTAGCTAAACTGTGGCCCATCAACTTGAAATGTCTTGCCACAGGCTGTTCTTCATCTTTGCCTTCCAGGGCATGGCAAATAGATATCCTTGGGATGCCATCCATTCTTTAAATTGGCAGGTGGTTTTACATTGGCAGGTGGTTTTATAGAGGAGTCATCAAGAGAGCTAAATGTCATGAGACCATATAGTGAAGCTGGAGAAGGAATCGCTTAACTGTCTAGAATAGGACTCTAACAACAATTGGCTAGCGCAGCTAGCCACACAAATAGAGAAATACAAAAATTATCATATTGCCTTTAAAAAGAAAAAGAGAAACATAGTAGACTGGGATTACAATGAACACAGAGTTTACGCATGGGTCAACAATAAACAATGGAGTTTTAGAAAAAGTAGAGGATGGAAACTCCTATCACAATGGCACCTATAAGCTGCCCTGGGCTGCGGCCCTCCTTGGAGTGTCACCACACTCCCTTACAAATGGTAGATACAAATAGATGGAAGGGGATTCAACCCTTGGCGCTGTATTTATAATATTTAACGTTCTAGGTGTACATGTATTAACAATTATACAATACGTTCCTTTCAGTAGGTCCTCGAGATTTTTTCTCTCTTATCTTCTTCTCACATTCATCCAGTGTTATTTTCCAATGAGGTGAATAATATGTAAAAAATAAAGATAATACATGTGTAGAACAGTCTATGTCTCTATATAACACACTGTGCAACAAAAGTCCTTTGTATAGATGATCAGAGGCGTGGCTTAGGCGGTTCCGGTATGAATGGTCGACCATGTTATGGTTGACAGTCATTAGGTCGAACACTATTGGTCGACATTGACATGGTCGACATGGATACATGGTCGACACATGAAAATGGTCGACACATGAAAGGTCGACATATGAAAAGGTCGACATGAATTTTTTAACTTTTTTTGGTGTCGTTTTTTGCGTAAAGTGACTGGGAACCACAATTAGTGCACCACGTTCCCTCGCATGGCTCGCTTCGCTCGCCATGCTTCGGGCATGGTGCCTTCGCTCCGCTACCGCTTCGCTCGGCACACTTTACCTTTCCAATCATAGTCCATGTGGATCGTAAAGTATGGAAAAGTTCCCCAAAAGAAAAAAAAGTTAAAAAACTCATGTCGACCCTTTCATGTGTCGACCATTTTCATGTGTCGACCATTTTCATGTGTCGACCATGTATCCATGTCGACCATGTCAATGTCGACCAATAGTGGTCGACCTAATGACTGTTGACCATAACATGGTTGACCATGTGAACGGATACTGGCTTAGCCGTACCCCAACTCACACTATTCAACGTGAAACTGTACGTATAAAGGTATCTTTCTTTTCCTCTCTCCACCACCAGATCACCAATTTTACTGTGTTTTTTTTAGATTGGCGTACCCCACTCACTAGGTTTATAAGGTGAAGGAAGCACATAAAGGTATCTTTATCTCCAGATGCGTACCCTACTTACAGGGTTTGAAGATGGCCACAAGCATGTCAAGGTTTCTTTTTCCCCTTTGGTTCTCCACTGGCAGCGATTTTGTATTTCTCCACAGTCTCTCTCAGTGTTGGGTATGTGGAAAAAGAGATTAAAAAAGCAAATGTGTAGACTGGACCAATGATTTTAGTGCCCAAACAAAAATTGTGTAGGAAGACACTCTCTCCTGTTTAGGAGGAGAATGTGTGACAAAAATATATATACACCTATAAAGGTATATAACTATGAAGGTGTAGTGATCCTCATAAATAAAAAATGTATATACCTTGTTTCTTTATGGTGTGTGAAATATTATAAAATACACCCCGTGAATTGGTGAGAGGTTTAAAGTGAACGTACCCCACTTACACAAAGTGGGGAGGTGATATACACATAACAGTTTCTTTATATATATATAAGAAGAAGAAGAGGTTCCAGCAAGAGGTTCCAGCGTACCCCACTCACAGTCTAGCTGGTTTTTGCCATGCACATCAGGGTTTCTTAATATCCTCTCTCATACAGTTCTTCTGAAAAACTCCCAGCCAAACGCATGCAATTCCATAAATTTAAAAATCCATAAATTTGGAAATCCACGTAAAAGCAAAAAATTCTTGTATTTTATTTCACACCACTCGCCACATGAGAGTGGATCAAACAACAATGTCCAGAATGATACAGTACATGCAAAAATTTAAAAATAGGCAGAAAAAAAGCTGGAATTTTCTTCTACATTAAAAATAAAAATTAAAAACGATTTTTACCTTACACAGAGTCTTATTAGAAGGTAAAACTGGAAAAAATGGCTGTCCACACTCCTCCTGTCGACGCGTTTCGGTCTGTATTTGGACCTTTATCAAGACATAGGGTTAGTGTGGAGAGCCATATATTTATATGAAGAACAGTTAATCAGTTTAATTCCAGGAAATGACATCATAATGATTGCAACATAGTTAAAAATGCTCATTATCTAAAAAAATTCATCCTATATTTCATAGAAACATTTCATTTCAATAGAAATTTTTCTTTCTCATTCACTTTTTCTAATAATCTCAATTATACTGCTGCTGTTTGAATTTCCCCAATTCAAACCCAGGAAGTGATGTAATTCCGGAAATCGTTGCCATGGAAACCTTACATAAACGATCCCCTTCTAATAGTTATTCCCCATATAGAGCTGGCCCCATATATAGATATAATAACAACTCATTTTTAACAGGCCCAAGGAAGTGGTTCTTGTAAAGTGGGGCCTGTTAAAAATGAGTTGTTATTATATCTATATAACACGATATTGCTCATGTAACTGTATATGGAAATATGTCATGTGGTTTGGTCCATATTGAATTGATATATTGAATATATAATAATACACTATGTCTGTTTAATATGTCACATTGGAATTAAACACTGAAACTTCTTTATGACAGTTTTTTGCAGATCATGCAAAACAAGGAAAAAGCCTGTCAGCTAGAAGAAACAGCGACAGACATGTTATTGTACTATTGTCATATGTACTTGTCTCATTCTACCACATGTTAATTAAATACGACTTCTATATACTGTATGCATGTTAGTCTAGGAAACCGTATGAAGCGGTCTCCTAGGCAACTGGATGGGTTTGCGGTTCAATTCCCGGAAGTGACGCCGGATGACAGTTTCCATATAGCAAGATACATCTTGTTAATGTGGACACTTGCTTGCGTTCCATGTCCGCGGAAGTTGTGTCAAATATAGGAGACACCATGACAACGTCGGCGCAACAGTGCGCCGCGACTTGGAGGGGGCGTGTCATCCTGGGCGCGCACGAGTCCCTGAGCTCATCTGCTCCGGGCGTGCGATCGATGCACTGCCTTATGTTCCATTCTAGCGGGAGGCGTGACATTGTGTCCGATGGACATTATGGGGCCAGCTCTATATGGGGAATAACTATTAGAAGGGGATCGTTTATGTGAGGTTTCCATGGCAACGACTTCCGGAATTACATCACTTCCTGGGTTTGAATTGGGGAAATTCAAACAGCAGTAGTATAATTGAGATTATTAGAAAAAGTGTATGAGAAAGAAAAGTTTCTATTGAAATGAAATGTTTCTATGAAATATAGGATGAATTTTTTTAGATAATGAGCATTTTTAACTATGTTGCAATCATTATGATGTCATTTCCGGGAATTAAACTGATTGGCTGATCTTCATATAAATATATGGCTCTCCACACTAACTCTATGTCTTGATAAAGGTCCAAATACAGACCAAAACGCGTCGACAGGAGGAGTGTGGACAGCCATTTTTTCCAGTTTTACCTTCTAATAAGACTCTGTGTAAGGTAAAAATCGTTTTTAATTTTTATTTTTTATGTAGAAGAAAATTCCAGCTTTTTTTCTGCCTATTTTTAAATTTTTGCATGTACTGTATCATTCTGGATATTGTTGTTTGATCCACTCTCATGTGGCGAGTGGTGTGAAATAAAATACAAGAATTTTTTGCTTTTACGTGGATTTCCAAATTTATGGATTTTGTAAATTTATGGAATTGCATGCGTTTGGCTAGGCGTTTTTCAGAAAAACTGTATGAGAGAGGATATAAAGAAACCCTGATGTGCATGGCAAAAACCAGCTAGACTGTGAGTGGGGTACGCTTGCTGGAACCTCTTCTTCTTCTTATATATAAAGAAACTGTTATGTGTATATCACCTCCCCCACTTTGTGTAAGTGGGGTACGTTCACTTTAAACCTCTCATCAATTCACAGGGTGTATTTTATAATATTTCACACACCATAAAAAAACAGGGTATACACATTTTTTAATTATGAGGATCACTACACCTTCATAGCTATATACCTTTATAGGTGTATATATATATTTGTCACACATTCTCCTCCTAAACAGGAGAGAGTGTCTTCCTACACAATTTTTGTTTGGGCACTAAAATCATTGGTCCAGTCTACACATTTGTTTTTTAATCTATTTTTCCACATACCCAACACTGAGAGAGACTGTGGAGAAATATAAAATCGCTGCCAGTGGAGAACCAAAGGGGAAAAAGAAACCTTGATATGCTTGTGGCCATCTTCAAACCCTGTAAGTAGGGTACGCATCTGGAGATAAAGATACATTTATGTGCTTCCTTCACCTTATAAACCTAGTGAGTGGGGTATGCCAATCTAAAAAAAACACAGTAAAATTGGTGATCTGGTGGTGGAGAGAGGAAAAGAAAGATACCTTTATACGTACAGTTTCACATTGAATAGTGTGAGTTGGGGTATGCCTAAGCCACGCCTCTGATCATCTATACAAAGGACTTTTGTTGCACAGTGTGTTATATAGAGACATAGACTGTTCTACACATGTATTATCTTTATTTTTTACATATTATTCACCTCATTGGAAAATAACACTGGATGAATGTGAGAAGAAGATAAGAGAGAAAAAATCTCGAGGACCTACTGAAAGGAACGTATTGTATAATTGTTAATACATGTACACCTAAATGGAGTTTTAGAACCTTTGCAAGAAATCCCAGATGATCCACCCAAAAAAATATATTTGACACTGATATTTCCAGCACAGGAGCTTCCTCTGCTAGTGAGAGTAATAATCCCTCTGGAGCAGGACCATCTCAATTATCCAAGCCCCCTTTAGGAGTAAGAACAAGGGAGAAAGCAGGCCCTTGAGAAAAACCTTTTACAAGAAGAGGTGTCAGTGGGCGAGGAAAATAAAAAAAGACTGCCCAAAAGAAAACATAGTTTTCAATTTATCTTCATACCCCTTGTCTCTGGATGAATCGTCGATCTTAAGCTATGGCCTGTATTTTGTGCCCACCAATCCCCCGAATGAACTTAGCAGCAAAGTGGACCTATATCGGCTGAACAGAAATCTTCGTCTTAATGAACATTTTGGGACAGAAATAACTGTACATAAAAAGGAGCTCGCATTCCTAAAAAAGTCCAGCTTTGATCCACCTTCTACTAATATATCTATAAAAAGTTACACAACATTTGAATAAAACCATTAAAAATATTAAAAAAACCCTTACACTTGTGGCAAGAATTTGTCAAATGGGGAAAGAAGAGCCTTAAACTACCTGGCCAAACATAAATACATTACTATTAGATCGGCGGAAAAGGTAGGCGACATAGTTGTGCAAAAATGTATTGACATATAAAGCAGAGGTCTATCGACAGTTTGTAGATCTTAATGTGTATGGTCGGTTACAACAGTACCCTACCTTGACATACAAAAAGGAGCTTGATGATATGCTGGCTTCAGCAGTCAGTAACAATATCATTTCCCAGAAGGTATGTGACAGTTTAACAACAGATTTTCCTATTTTACCTTTACTCTACACATTACCTAAATTACATAAAAACCGAGCGCTCCTACCAGCGGCCCAATAATCCCAGCCCGAAATTCTCTTTACTTCAATATCTCCAAATACTTGGATTTTTACATACAACCTGTGGTCAAGGGAGAATGGACTTTTTTGAAGAACAATACCTCTTTCATAATCAAATTGCAAGAACTTTATCCTTAACATGGTAATTTTTGGATGTGTACAATTGATATCATTAGTTTATATACCAGCATTCCACATGGGAGAGGGTTGGCCGCAACCAGAGAATTGTTAACCAGTAATCCCAGATATGAAGGCCTTGACATTGACTTTTGTCTTTCTTTGCTCAATTTAACCCTCACTTGAAACAATTTTTTATTTAATGGGAAGTTCTATATCCAGAAGCTGGGGTGTGCTACAGGATCATGTGTGGCCCCTAGCTTCACAAATGCCTTCATGTTTGCATTAGAGCAGGATCTTTTCTTTGCCAATATGGCGATCTCTGGAAACATTAGATGTTATTTAAGATATATAGATAACATTTTCATCTTGTGGTCTGGTACTGAAACACAATTCATTGCAGCCATGGAATACCTAAATGCTGCAGATCACTGCATTAAATTCATGTATGCCCTCAGTAATTCCACTATACATTTTTTGGACATGTCTATCTCTTGTCAACAAACAGTTTTTTACTATAGTATATCACAAAGACACTGACAGAAACACACCCTTTGCAGCAAGCAGTCACCACCCCAAATCATTAAAACGGGGATTACCAAGAGTGACCGGGCACCAAAACAGATAGGTCAATAGGTATTCCCAATACCACAATGAAATAGACACACGTGTAGATTAGACCAGATAGAGTGCGCTAATCTTAGTGGAAAGAAAAAAATGATACTTATCTTAATACTCTTCTGTTGTAGAGCTTTCGGAAAATTTCAGATGATATGCTCCATATATAGGGAAATTTTTTTTCCAAAAATGGTGTAATATGTTCAAACAATTTATTATATATAGAAACAGTCAATGTCTTCTTTAGAGAAATAAAATCTAATTTCTCACAATATAAGACACAAACAAATGGTATACAGTAGGTGGAGATTTACCAGATATTCACAAGGTATGGGCCTTTAAGATGTACAACAAGGGATGACTGGCTCCAGAAACTGTCTCCAAGGTCCAAACTCTACATCCATCTGGTCAACCTTCCACCCAAAGATAGCACTCCTATAATAAAAGGCCGACGCGTTTCAGGACCTCTGCTTTCCTCAAGGCAATATGACCAGGATTGAGTCCTATTGTGCTATTTATACCTTAGCTATAGATTACATCTGGGTCACAGGGTTATAAATCATGATTATTTCCATTTGATTAATAATTAAAAAAACATCCTCCACATTTAATTCATAAAAAATAATCTAAATCATATCTAATATCTAAAGTCTTAATATGATTAAAACAGGAGTTTGATTGATATAAAATACAAAATCCGGTCCACCGGAAGTAGTATTCTCCATACTTCTAGCCTGGTGTGTGCATCCTTCTAACTATATTGTGGCTTTATCCCTCATAGCCACAGCATAAGTCCTTCATACATTGATGATATAAGTGGTTTGGGGGCTTTGTGAAGCTTGATTTTGTGCTCCACGGACTTTCCCGATAAACTTCCGGTCTGTGGACTGCATAATGAAATGCACAATGGATGGTTAGAAGGTTGGAGGAGATTTTTAACTAGGAGCCTGGGGGTAGGGTTTATCTAGAAACTACGGGTCATGCAGTGAGAATAGTGGGGATGGCGGTAGTAAACGAAATGGGGGAGAAGTTGGGGGGAGGGTAAGAGCAGGTGGTAAGGTTACTAACATGGGTACTAAAAGAGATTTTACCAAAGCACTAACCAATGACAATTACAGGTCATCATTGCTACATAAGGTGAAAGATGTCCCTAACGCAAGGGAAAATACTTATCTTAGTTGTATGTATGTAAACGCTAAAAGCATTACTGGTAAAAAGGGCAAACTAGAAATACTTGCAGCAAGCAAACAGTATGATATTATAGGCATTACTGAAACTTGGTGTGACAAATCTCATTATTGGACAGTCAATCTAGAGGGCTATACACTGTTTAGGAGAGACAGACTAAATAAAAAGGGTGGAGGGGTGTGTCTTTACGTAAAGCCATTTTTAAAACCTGATATACGGGAAGATATTCAGGAGGGGACTGTAGACACTGTCGAGACAATATGGGTAGAAATTGCTTGCGGGGGAAAAGTAATAAAAAAGTTAGTATTAGGTGTATGCTATAGGCCGCCTGGTATCAACGTATCTGATGAGGAATTGTTAATAAAGCAAATTGAAAGAGCAGCAGGAGTAGGAGACATAGTAGTGATGGGAGATTTTAACTATTCAGAGATAAACTGGAAAAACGATTCATGTGATACTGCTAGGGCAATATGTTTTTAAACACACTTAATGATAACTACTTAGTTCAACTAATTGAGGAACCAACTAGGTACAATGCAATCTTAGACCTGGTATTAACAAACAATGGGGATTTGGTATCAGGTATTATAGTAGGGGAACCCACAGGAAACAGCGACCACAATATGGTCACATTCAATATCAGTTTTTATAAACAGCCGTATACTGGCTCAACTAGGACTCTTAACTTTAGCAAAGCGAATTTTGAAAAGATGAGGGTATTTTTCAGGGATATTGAATGGGAAGGTTTGTTTTTAGGAAAAAATACTACGGAGAAATGGGAGGTACTAAAATTCCTGCTAGCTAAAAATACACTAAAATGTATTCCTACGAGCAGCAAAAAAAGGAATAAAAATCATAAACCGATGTGGCTTAACAAAAAGATATGGGCAAGATAAGGCGAGCATTTAAAAAATACAAATCTGATGGGAAGCAGAGTCATTTCAGCACTATAAGGAATGTAACAAAATATGCAAAAAGGAAATAAGAGCAGCTAAAGTAGAAACTGAAAAACTAGTAGCAAAGGAAAGCAAAGTGAATCCCAAAAAATTATTTAAATACATTAATAGCAAGAGATTAAAGAAGGAGAGTATAGGCACTTTAAAAGACAAGTTGGGAGTCTTAAGCAAAAATAATAATGACATAGCGGACACACTAAATGAGTTTTTTCAACAGTATTTACTAGAGAGGACCCAATTCAGGGACTAACATATAATTTCAATAATGAGAATATCCCACTGATAGGTACTTATTTAAGCGAGGAAGTAGTATGTGACCGATTAAAACATTTAAAGATCAATAAGTCACCAAGTCCTGATGGTATTCACCCCAGGGTTCTAATGGAGATTCACACTGAACTTGCAAAACCGCTATTTTTGATCTTTAAGGATTCAGTAATATCAGGTATGGTTCCCAAAGACTGGCGTATAGCGGAAGTAGTGCCTATATTCAAAAAGGGAAGTAAAGCTGAACCAGGTAATTATAGACCAGTTAGTCTTACATCTATAGTGGGGAAAGTATTGGAAGGTATTCTAAGAGATAGTAATCAGAAGTTCCTTGAAGTCAATAAGGTAATTAAAAGGAATCAACATGGGTTTATGAAGGAAAGATCCTGTCAAACCAACTTACTTGGCTTTTATGAAACAGTAAGCGCAAACCTAGATCAGGGTAAAGAGGTGGATGTAATCTTTTTAGATTTTGCCAAAGCATTTGACACTGTGCCACACATGAGACTTATCTACAAGCTACAAGAATCAGGGCTAGGAAGCACAATATGCACTTGGGCCAAAAATTAGTTAGATAATAGGGAGCAGCACGTTGTGGTTAATGTATCTTTTTCAACTTGGACTGAAGTGCTAAGTGGTGTGCCGCAAGGCTCAGTATTAGGACCGCTATTGTTCAATATTTTCATTAAACAACCTAACAGAAGGTCTAGAGAGCATGGTATCAATTTTTGCAGATGAAACCAAATTGTGTAAAGTTATAAATGCGGAGGGGGAGGCTGAGATGCTTCAGAACGACTTAGTTAAATTAGAAGCTTGGGCAGCAAAATGGAGAATGCACTTCAATACAGACAAGTGTAAGGTTATGCACTGTGGTAACAAGAACAAAAATAACACCTACCTACTAAATGGGGTAAAATTAGGGGATTCTGTACTGGAAAAGGACTTAGGTGTCCTCATAGATAGTAAACTAAGCAGTAGTACCCAAAGTAGGACTGCAGCAAAGAAGGCTAATAAGATATTAGCATGCATAAAACAGGGAATTGATGCTAGGGACGACAGTATTATATTCCTGTTATATGAATCACTTGTGAGGCCACACCTTGAATACTGTGTACAATTCTGGGCACCTTACTACAAAAAGGATATCCTGGAGCTAGAAAAGGTTCAAAGGCGGGCGACCAAACTAATTAAGGGAATGGAGACGCTGGAATACAAGGAAAGGCTTGCAAGACTAGGCATGTTTACACTGGAAAAGAGGAGATTAAGAGGGGACATGATCAACATTTACAAATATGTAAGGGGACAATATACAGATCTTGCGCAGGACCTGTTTTTGGTTAGATCAACACAGAGAACTCGTGGACACTCGCTCAGGTTAGAGGAGAGGAGATTCTGCACAATATGGCGTAAAGGCTTTTTTACGGTAAGGACGATACGTGTTTGGAATTCCCTACCTGAGGGAGTTGTAATGGCCATCTCAGTCAACACCTTTAAGAATGGGTTAGATAAATTCCTAATGGATACGGATATCCAGGGTTACGGGGCATAGTCACGCACTATGGTTATAATAAAAAAGAGGGGTAAAACGTAACGGCAGTCATCAACTTCAGTCAAAATTTTATACAAAATAATCGTGCATAGGAGACCACAAATAGGTTGAACTCGATGGACAATTGTATTTTTTCAACCTTAGATACTATGTTACTATGTTACACAATGACTTCCGATGACAAACCTCTGCTCCGCATCATTGGAACGCAATTTGGAATGCAAATAGCGGTAATGAGGGATGTTTAGGCAGTGCTTTGTGTTCCTAAATGGTTAAAATAACAGGATATTAAAAACGGATTAGATTACACTTATGATCTAAGACAAATGTATAGTAAAAAAAGAGGGGAAAGGAGAAAAAAAGTAAAAATATAAGGCATTACAGGAACCATATGAGTTCAAAATCTGCATTGAGACCGTTAGGGACTAGGCTTTTAAGTTTGTAGATCCATTTCATTTTGCTTTTTCGCAGTCTTGTTGTATCATCTCTATACTTCCAGGTATTTTTTATGTTATCAATGGCTGGAAATTGAAGAATATGACTGGTTGAAGAGTTATGCTTGTCTTTAAAGTGTCTGGAAAGTGGATGTGTCATAACTCTCTTTTTAATATTTCTTAGATGTTCACTCAGCCGTTTTTTGAGTGCCCTACTTGTTTTGCCAACATAAATCTTGTGGCAACTGCATTTTATAAAATAAATCTGTTGGTGGTGTGACATGTCATGAAATTGTGGAGTTTATATGTGATCCCATTGATGTTAAAATCTTCATATTTGGATTTATTTGTCTTGACTTCACAACAGGCTTGACATGTTCCACATCTGTAGAAGTCCTTGCTTCTAATCGGGTGAAGATCTTGTGATGGTAGTGTACTTTTTGTTCATTTATTTTTAACATTAGGGGGCCTTCCGATAGATAAACTTGGGTCTTTTGGGGATAATTTCTTTCAATAGCTGATCTTTCTGTAGGAGATGCCAATGATTTCTCACTGTAGATTCCATCTTCTTATGTTGGTAGGTGAATTGTGTGATGAATGCAAACTTATATGGATCATTTCATTAATTTTTCCTCTTTTTCCCCTTGGTAAGTTCTTCTCTATCTCCATTCATGACTTCTTCTTTGAATTTTACTAACTTCTCTTTGTCATAGCCTTTGTCCTCAAAACCTTTCATCATTGCTCTATTTTTTCTTCACAAACTTGTCTCCTGCTGCAATTTCTTCTTAATCTTAAGAAATGACTTTTCTGCACACTGGTGAGCCAATTCAAGTGATGTTCACTTCAAATTGCTATATAATTGTTGGCATCTGTAGGTTTTTTATAACATTTGGTTTCCATTTGGCCCTCCTCAATGTATATAGTCAGGTCGAGAAAATGTAATTCCGTTTGACTAACCGTAAAGCTGAGTGTTAGATTATAATCATTGATGTTGAGAGACTGACAGTACTTCTCAAGATCCTCCCTTGATCCTTCCCAGAAGAAGATGATGTCATCTATGTACCGATATCACAAGTTTATATTTTTCTTGTGGGTAGTATTTGTTTTTACTTGCTTCTCTTCCCAATACGAAAAATAGAGGTTCACAAAGCTGGGTGAAAATTTAGTGCCCATCACTGTACCTACTAATTGGTTGTAATATGAACCGTTAAAATAGAAATAATTGTTTTTGAGTATGAATGCAATACCCTGCAGAATTAGTTCCTTCTTATCCTCAGAATAATCTGTTTTGTCTAGATAATGTTTAACTGCTTCTATTCCCCCATCATGCAGAATGTTTGTATATAAGGCATCAACATCTGCCGTAATCATAAACATATTTTCATTCTAATCAATCATGTTGATTTTTTTTTAACGTATCCGTTGTATCTTTTAAATGAAATTCTGTCTTAGATACCAGTGGTTGTAAATGTGCATCGATATATTCGGACAAATTGGCTGTTAGGCTTCCGATACCCACCACAATTGGTCTTTCTGGAAGTTTCGTAACACTCTTATGTATCTTTGGGAGAACACAGATAGTAGGTATTGATGGGTCAGTCACATTCAGGTATTCAAATTCTTTTTTGGTGAGAGTATTTTTGTCAAGATGAGTCTGGAGTAGTTTATTGAGATTCGTTTTAATTTTAGCTGTTGGATCACTCTTTAACTTGATATAGGTATTGCCATCGTCAAGTTGTCGGTAGATCTCTTTGATATAATCCTCTTTGTTGAGGATGACTACACCACCTCCTTTATCACTAGGTTTGATAATAATAGTTTCATCACTCTGTAATGTTTTTAAAGCCATGCGTTCTTTCTTGCTCAAATTCCATTTGATATTTTTCATGTTTCCCAATTTTTCAAAGTTATCAAGAACTGATTTTTGGAAACTGTCATTGAGGCTTCCCTTGAGATGTTTTGGAAAGAAGGTTGATTTCTTTTTGAATTTTTCTTTACTTCCAGTTTCAATGGTTTCACCTTCAAGTTCCTTTTTGACGAAATTTTTTTTTGATGAAAGCCGCATCTCAGTGACATCATCACGCCTTCTACTAAACTGGGTCGACTGCAGGTGGGAGCACTGATGGTGAAACACTATTTAGGTAATCACTGTTTGTACCATATGTTTATTCCTTGACAAAATGTAGCAATGCATGAAACGTTGGAGACATCTCTTGGAGTTGTGGTAACTTTGCTGAAAGTCTTTGCTGCTTATTTGCTGTCTTTATATTCATTTATCATCCGGGCACCCCAGCGTGTTGCTGTGAGTGCCGAGTGCCGGACATCTCATCTATATATACACATGTAAACAAAATAAAGCCAGACTGATCACAACAAATAATGCACTAAGGGGGGTATCCTATTAGCTATGATAATTTTTAAAAATGCAGGCTTATATTGCGATTTTAGCTGATGATCATTATTGGACTATCCAGTTATAGCCCATTTTTTGGGGCTGAGAAAAGTGCCATTTCTGGGTGATAACACATGGGATCTGGGATATATTTGCAGACCTGGGATAAGGTTGTGGATACTCCACACAGTCTACACCAGAGCGGCAGGGTAAAGTTGCTTGTCTGCAGACAGGGATGACCGGCACATTTGGAACTCATGTGCAGTAGTATGCATATGATGACCTGTACCCTTTTGTAGCTCCCTGGCTAGGACTCTCTGGTACCTGGGTTGCAGTTTTGGGGCTTTTCCTGGGTGAGGTGTATTCCTGCAATGACTGTTCTTCTTACACCCAATTAATGACAAAAGACACAGTAGAGTTAGGAACCTACCTAACATCTGTAATGCTTCTCACACCACTGATCGAGCAGCCTACGATGATCCCCTTTTCAAACTCTGTTGGCTCTTTCTGGCAAGCCATCTCATTAGCAATTGATCTAATCAGTGCCCTCTACCCATTTTATACCTTCACAGATGCATGTCTGCTGCAGGAGCACTCTTTTTCGCTTGGTGTCCAATCACTTTTGTCTACATAGTGTACTTCACCAAGTAAAGACTGTTTGACAGTCTTAATGTGTAACATATGTATGTGTTTTTATAATTTATATAGTTTCTCCCTTAGGCTACTCTGTTCCCCTGCTTCTCCATTTCACTATTTTGGGTAAAGAACCTAAAATCATATTCATGAGGTGTGGGTAGTTGGTTTACATGTATTTTTTTCTTTGTTTCCACTAGACATGACACAAATGTGAATGTGATAGTGGACTGATTGCTAAGGTAAACAGTCACTGTTGATGCCATGACGTCATTTGGAAAGGGACAAGGTAGAAGTGGGTAAGGCTCATCTCCGCGTCCCGGCAATATCCCTGCTGGATTTTCTCCTTCTATTTAAGAGCTAAGCTGTTATATCAGCTTTTCACCTTGACAGAAGGGCAGCTGTGCCCCAAAACATTGGATGTCACTGCTATTTATTTAATATATTGATTTTGCACTATGTCTCCGATTGCCACTGCTAGTTTGTGTTGGGTACTATATATATGTGCAGGGGTGGGGGGGTAAGGTTTTAGCTGTGGGGAGAGGAGTAGGCTATGTATGGGAAGGTTAGGCTTAGGCACCTTTGGGGAGGGTTAAGGTTAGTCTGTGAGGTAGGGTGGGTTAAATTTAGGCTGCGGGAAGGGGGGTTTAGGGCTAGGCACCACCAGGGAGGGTTAGGATTAGGTTGCAGGGTGGGAGGGTTAGGGTCATGCTGTAGGCAAGTAGGGGGAGGATTAGGGAGGTTAGGGGTAATTTCCCAAAATAGGTGCCAGGGTTGTGAGCATCAGGATGCCGCTGTCAGTATTTTGACTGCTAGCATCCCAGGTGCCGGGATCCTGATACCATTCCCTGTACATATATTATATTTTTACATTTATAAGTGACAATAAAAGGGAACTGAAGAGAAGTTGTATACAGTATGTGGAACACAGAGCACCATATAGTTGCTTCAAGTGACAAGGTACTGTATTGTCATTAGTGTACCATATAAAAGTCTCAAAGGAGAGTAAAGAACAAGAGTCTCAGTTTGTGCACTCAGTTGAATAATGATGTTGATTTAGGCCCTCAGGTTACTGGAAGCAGAATCCCATACTCTATGAAATAGCTTGTGAGTTACAAGAACTAGCACGATTCCTGCAATTTTGCTCCTGGCTGATATTGTTTATAGATTATTGCCACTTTAAATTTACAAGCTACAGTAAATCACCAGAATTGCAGAGGTTCCTGCAACTCCCAGTTTATTACAACAGTACGGGCCAAAGTCTCAGAAACCAATGTCCACCTCAATACATCTCACAAGATACTGTAGAAAAGAGTTTTGCTGTTGTGTTAACTTAACAAATTATGATAATATCTTGACTAAATCAAATGATCTTGCAAATGTCACATACAGTAAAATAATTAGGAATGACAAAATAAATTGTCATTGGGTCACTAAACAAAAAAAGTTGTAATTTTTTTTCTCCATGGTCAGTGTTCGATTTTGTTCTCTGTGATTGTCACAGTGTGCCGGGTATAACTTACCGTGTCCACTGGGGCACAGTTGCAGGCAATGGCCCTCATTCCGAGTTGATCGGTCGCAAGGCGAATTTAGCAGAGTTACACACGCTAAGCCGCCGCCTACTGGGAGTGAATCTTAGCTTCTTAAAATTGCGACCGATGTATTCGCAATATTGCGATTACTAACTACTTAGCAGTTTCAGAGTAGCTCCAGACTTACTCTGCCTGTGCGATCAGTTCAGTGCTTGTCGTTCCTGGTTGACGTCACAAACACACCCAGCGTTCGCCCAGGCACTCCCACCGTTTCTCCGGCCACTCCTGCGTTTTTTCCGGAAACGGTAGCGTTTTCAGCCACACGCCCCTGAAACGCCGTGTTTCCGCCCAGTAACACCCATTTCCTGTCAATCACATTACGTTCGCCGGAGCGAAGAAAAAGCCGTGAGTAAAAATACTTTCTTCATAGTAAAGTTACTTGGCGCAGTCGCAGTGCGAACATTGCGCATGCGTACTAAGCGGATTTTCACTGCGATGCGATGAAAAAGAACGAGCGAACAACTCGGAATGAGGGCCAATGTACTTAGGGGACTTTCTCACTGATTGGCGAACCCTCTACCCATCTGCTGCAGGGACTGGTGGCATGTTTCTCCTCTTCCTTTGCTGCCGGTGTGGGCAGCTCTCCTCTGCTTTGATGCTACAGGTGGCTGTGACTCCAGACTACTGTGGTGTGCAAAATGTGCCATCACTTTTAGTGCAAATTTAAAAATTCTCCTTGTAAGAGGGAATCTCTTTTCCCTGTTCATTTTCTATTTTGTTGGCGCTACTACTGTGATTACCTGTGTTCTGATTTGATCCATCTGACAATGGGGGTCATTCTGAGTTGTTCGCTCGTTGCCTATTTTCGCTATATTGCGATTAGTCGCTTACTGCGCATGCGCAAGGTTCGCAGAGCACATGCGCTTAGTTATTTTACACAAAAGTTAGGTATTTTACTCATGGCATAACGAGGATTTTTCATCGTTCTGGTGATCGAAGTGTGATTGACAGGAAGTGGGTGTTTCTGGGCGGAAACTGGCTGTTTTTTTACTGGGCGTGTGCGAAAAAACGCTGGCGTTTCTGGGGAAAAAGCAGGAGTGTCTGAAGAAACGGGGAAGTGTCTGGGCGAATGCTGGGTGTGTTTGTGACGTCAAACAAGGAACAAAACTGATTGAACTGATCGCAATGGCTGAGTAAGTCTGGAGCTACTCAGAAACTGCTAATAAATTTCTATTCGCAATTCTGCGAAACTTTCGTTCGCAATTCTGCTAAGCTAAGATACACTCCCAGAGGGCGGCGGCTTAGCGTGTGCAATACTGCTAAAAGCAGCTAGTGAGCGAACAACTCGGAATGAGGGCCAATACTAATAATCAGCTCCTTTACTAGTGCTCCTTGTGACTAGTCTGTCTTCTTACATACCCACGAGCCTGTACACAGGAATCAAAGCAGTTTGCCGTGACCTGTATATCAAGTGCATCGAAGCCCAAACCCCCTTGTGGGGTACTTAATGAAGGCCACAAAGACTCTGCACCTCTATTCTGGGTCTACATTAAACCTAATTGTATATTCAAACAAGAGTTGTGACAGTGCTAACATCCATCATTAAGTGTTATTTGATCTTACCCAGATATAGCTGCTAATAAAATCATATTGCTGTAGTAAATATTAGTAATGATCTAAGGAAAAGGAAAGAAAAGAAAAATATGTTATAGTAGTGAATCCACTGTAAAGAATAGCATTATATAATTTAATTTCTTGTACGTGTTTTTTTTTTGTCTGAATTAAGCACAAATTACATGGTTATTTGTGAAAGACAAATATTTCATATAATTATAATTTAATTCTATTTGTAATCAAAAAGAAAAGAAGAAAAAAATAACAAAGTATTTATCTGGATGACTTGAAGTGTCAAGGTGAAAGGCCCAGCTTTATTTTCAAATATAACCTAGTCAGGTCATTATAAATAAAAATAAAGTATTATTGATTGGAGAATTTTCTAGGTCTGGGGGTAGGGATCCTCATGTCTCTGCTGTGATGTGGAGAAAGGAAAGGTTTCTATATATGAGGGTAATTCAGATCTGATCGCTAGTCAGCGATTATTGCTGTCCTGCGATCAGATAGTCGCCGCCTACAGGGGGAGTGTATTTTTGCTGTGCAAGTATGCAAAAGCATGTATAGTAGAGCTGCACAAACAGATTTTGTGCAGTCTCTGCGCAGCCCAGGACTTACTCAGCCACTGCAATCACATCAGCCTGTTTGGAGTGGAATTGACGCCAGACACCCTACATTCAAACGCTTGGACACGCCTGCATTTTTCCAGACACTCCCTGAAAATGATCAGATGGCACCCACAATGGCCTCTTCCTGTCAATCTTCTTGCGAATGCCCATGCGAATGGATCCTTCGCACAATCCCGTCACTGGGTGCCAATCCTCATTGCAGCGGTGGGACGTGCCATTGCAGTGCAGCACTGACACATGCGCAGTTTGGATAAGTTACCGCTGTGCACTGCAGCGATCAGATCTGAATTACCACAGGAGTAGACTCTCATCATCATGCAACAAGCAGGTAAATTTAGACCTTTGAGTAGATCCATCACATTTAATTGGTTTTGTTTGAAAAAAAACATAATTTATTTGCATAAAGATAGAATATATGTATATATATATATATATATATATATATATACACACATTACATATAAATGCACTGTGTTACAGCATAGCTATCCTATATAATAAAAGGCTAGCACTGCTCCTCACCTCTATGGGGGAATTCAAGTGTTGTGCATGCTGTCGGCCACTATATGTTGCCCGATGGATCAATTCAAGTGCTGCTTCTTTTGAGAGAGCACATCCACTGGTGCTGACAATACTGTTATATTGTTCCATCATTTTGATGGGCTAGTAACTAGTAACACAATACACCACAAACCATAGTCATTCTTACAATATAGCACCTTACAAGACATATGGCATAATCATAGGCGGATCTGGGGGGGGGGGGGGCATTTGGGCCCGTGGCCCCCCCTTTCTGTTGTTTCTAACTTATTTTTTTCAAAAGGAGAACAGCGGCAGCACTACTGCTATTTCCGTCAGTCAGCAGGCACTAGGACCCGCAGCAGCTCTAACAGCAAGTACGTGTGGTAACCAATGGGGAGGCTGGAGCTGCAGCTCCAGCCTCCCCATGCTCACACTGCAACCTACCTCCCCCACTGCCAGCCAGCCAGAGTCCAGCCCAGGCGCGGGGTTCAAATGCCAGCATGGAGTAAGACTGTTACTTATGACGGTGCAGAAGGCTTCATTAGCCCTCACTGCACCTCACAATAATCCCAGCGCTTCCTCCTCCACTTCCTTTACCAACATGCTAGGTGCAGTCACACTCAGCCTCAGCTTTGAGAAGGCTACCCGTGTGATTGTGACAGGGCTGTCCTGCAGATTTCTTATGCTGCTAATCAAAGATGGGCAGTTCATGTCCTGCAGTCTGAGTCTCAGTGCAGTGCTCAAAACAAGGTATGCTGCACCTACCACCACCAACTATAAACTATAATACAGGTTGAGTAACCCATATCCAAATATTCCGAAATACGGAATATTCCGAAATACGGACTTTTTTGAGTGAGAGTGAGATAGTGAAACCTTTGTTTTTTGATTGCTCAATGTACACAAACTTTGTTTAATACACAAAGTTATTAAAACTATTGTATTAAATGACCTTCAGGCTGTGTGTATAAGGTGTATATGAAGCATAAATTAATTGTGTGAATGTACACACACTTTGTTCAATGCACAAAGTTACAAAAAATATTGGCTAAAATTAACTTCCGGCTGTGTGTATAAAGTGTATATGTAACAAAAACGCATTCTGTGCTTGGATTTAGGTCCTATCACCATGATATCTCATTATGGTATGCAATTATTCCAAAATACGGAAAAATCCGATATCCAAAATACCTCTGGTCCCAAGCATTTTGGATAAGGGATACTCAACCTGTATTATATTATGCTGGGGTGCCTTCCAGGCTCCCATAACTAATGGAACCGATGACTAACATTTCAATGCCCAATCAGCCTTTTCATCAGGTTGAAGTATTGGAAATAAACCAGGATGCACTACAACCAATCATTACCTGATGGCATATTCTGTGAGGCCACGCCCCCTGTGATACCATACCCCTTATCTTGGAGCGCACATGCCTTAGGTGCATGGAAATATAACTATTACCGTTCCCCTATCATGGGGCCCCCCTTTCATTTTCTTCTGGATCCGCCCCTGGGCATAATCTTACCAATATTATACATCATGTAATGCACTATACATTCATTACTTAAACAATAAAACAGTTAACAAGGTCAATGGTAGTGGTGGGGGAAAATGGTGAGGGAGTAAATTGCATGCCAAAAGCTTTATTGACACATATGGAAAGGGTGAATGCAGCAAAACATCAAGCATTTTTTAAAAAGGGAGGTGGAAGTCACAGGCCCAAGCCTTGGTTGAACAGTCACATGTGGGGACAAGAGAGACGGGAGTTTTAGTACTACTCTTTTCCTCAAAACTGTCTGTGGCGGAATAGTCTCTTGGTAGACTATGGAACAGCATGTGACAGTCCTGGATAGACATCTACTCCCTTCTCGGTACTAGGCAGTTAATGGAAAGCCATGAATTGTGTCCTTAAAACAGTTAATCAGTTGCCAGACCTACTGAATTGCCCCAGAGTTGTAGGTGCAAGGAAATCTCCTATATAATAGCCCAGATCTGTAACTTTGTGCCTGTGTGTATAACGCTGGGCATGGCTAGGCACTCTCATTGGGTTAGTGGCAGGTCTATCACACCCAGTCCACAGTTGATTGGGCGAGAAACGCCCTCCCACACAGGTTACATCCAATGGGAGGCTCTGCCCTTTGGCTGCTGTTTGTTCCCAGAGCAGGATTAACAATGGGGCTGATGGAGCTGCAGCTCCAGGCCCACACCCCAAAATAGGTCCACTGCATCTGCAGCAACATACCCTCCAACAATTTAAACCTAAAAACCGCTACAAATTTGAAAAGGGGGCATGGCCACGGGTAAAGTGCCGTGGTCACACCCCTTTTCCTATACTTTCAATGAAAGTTTGGAGAGCCAAAAATCGGTACAGACCATAAAAAAAGGTATTGTACCTGCCAAAAAGGTACAGGTGGAGGGTATGCCACTGCATCTGCAGCAAGTCTGCTGTAGATAGAGGTAAAAAAATCCTTTTACTACAGCATCCTATGTCCTGCTGCCAGTCTGCCTGCCTCCTCCGTCATCAACAATCCCCACTCCCTAGCGACGGCGCAGGTGGAACAAAAGCTGCTGTGGCCAACGGATAGATGTGTATAAAAGCAGCGCAGCGGAATACTTTCATAGCCCTCCCTGCACCGCATACTCTCTGAGCCCTGGAGCCTCCTCTGCACATGATGTCACAGAAGTGCCTCCCCGCCGCAGCTGCGCCCAGATCCCCAGAGGCCCTGACTCCGCAACACAGCACCTGGGCTGCCGGCATGGAAGCCCCGAGATGGCTAATGTAACGGATAGAGTGGGTAATATTGCGGAGGGTAATGTCTGGACGCTGAATCAGTGTAAAAGGTGTCAGTGCTGTGCAGTTCAGTGGGTGTGCAGTGTCACTGGCACTGCACAGCACTCTCACCTTTTACATTGATTCAGCGAGTCAGTTCTGCCAGGCAGTCACTATTGTTAGCACCAGTGTCCCAACGCACCGCATTGCAGGGACGTAGACAAATAAACTACATCTCCCAGCAGCCCTTCGCGCTGAAGCATTCCGGCCATTAGGACTGCTGGGAGTTTTAGTTTATTGAGTGCATCTTCTTCCCTATAATGTGGCGCATTGGGACATTGGTGCTAACAATAGTGACTGGCTGCTTGGCTGCTGTGCTAGTCTCCGGGAGAGCCACTGTCAAAGGGAGGACAGCAGCTTAGCTGCTTCAAGGAGAAGAAGCATTATCCGCCCCTCCCCCACTTGCAGTACTTCCGAGTCCCATCTGCGGCACTCCCACACCCCCTCCAGCACCCTAGGTGGCTCTGGACCCTTTCCCTTACTCGCAGCACCCCCGCACCCACCCCTCCGCCACCCACTGCATCACTGTATCCACCCCTCCCCCAACCGCAGCAACCCTTCAACCACTAACTCCCCCACCCAAGGTGGCTCCGGACCCCCACCCGCGGCACCCACGAACCCTCCCCCACCCACGGCTCCACCGCACCAGCCCCTCCCCCAAACATGGCACCCCCAGACTCCATCTGCATCTCTCCTGCACCCATCACTCCCCCAACCACAGCACCTACTAGGTAATTCATCAGGCCCTGCGTGCGCTGTTCACGTAGTTGCAAAGGGCTTTGACCCCTAAACCATCACACTCCCTTTGTCCATGCAATATTTAACAACTCACACAATTATGATTGGAGGTAATACTCCATATAATAAAAATATTGCATGCCACAAGGGTGTGCAAGGGTTAAGGGGGTGTAGCCCATTACGGTGTGAAGAGCACCCAGGGGGCATGATGAATCACCTAGTAGTCTATAAGTACCAAGTTTTACAAAAGGTTGTTCCTTGGCACACTGTCTCTGAGACCATGGGGGTCATTCTGAGTTGATCGTAGCTGTGCAAAATTTTGCACAGCTACGATCAACTTTTCTGACATGCGGGGGGACGCCCAGCACGGGGCTAGTCCGCCCCGCATGTCAGTCCGCCCCCCCCCTCGCAGAAGTGCAAAGGCATCGCACAGCGGCGATGCCTTTGCACTTCAGGAGTAGCTCCCGGCCAGCGCAGCTTTAGCGAGCTCGCCGAGAGCTACTCCTTGCTCCTTGGCCCGCAGCAGCTGCGTATGACATCACGCAGCCGATGTGGCCCGCCCCCAATTCAGACCGGCCACGCCTGCGTTGGCCGGACCGCACCTACGAAACGGCGGCCAAACGCCGCCGTTTCGCCCCCTCCCACCCATTGATTGCCTCTGCCTGTCAATCAGGCAGAGGCGATCGCTGTCCTGCCACAGCCGTCGGCCGTGCCGCATGCGCTGGCGCACAAAAGTGCCGGCGCATGCGCAGCAGGAACCCGTTCGCTCTGCTGCGTGAAAACGCAGCAAGCGAACGGGTCGGAATGACCCCCCATGTTCCAAGGCAACCAATGGTAACTGTGCATAAGGACAGTCCCAAAAGAGGTGCATAGATTATTCATGGACAATGCACCATGGCCAATGTCTGTACCAGCACAGGTTATGGGAGTGCTTGAATGACCTAAGGGGTAGACTCCCTTTATGTCTATATGTGACTCTCTTGATGGTGGCATACACGGTTATCACAGTTATCAATACAGGTCAATGTGGCAAAGTGGTTACAGTGGTGTAAGAAATCACACCCCATACTAAAACTTTACTTAGAATTACAAAAATAACTTTATTAAAATAAGTTGACCGGTTAAAATGAACATATAACTTCTGGAATAAACATAAGATTAACATAAAAGGTGTACACCGTATACCTGTTCAGGGAGTAGGATCTTTATATACTAAATGTAGCAGGTAATGACGGAGTTATATTTGTAATCATGCATGAACTAGCAGTATTTACTATATATATTTATGAAGGCACCTAGACATGCACTCTCTAATGGTTAGGTAAGTCTCTGTGGTGGCTGACCACACCCCCTCTGGAGACTGACCACCCTCTGGAGACTGACCACACCCCAAAGCATGGGCTCCTACCACTGCATTCCCCTGGTGGGCCCTTCATGCCCCAGTTCGACATTGTAGGGAAGTTCCTGGACTGCAATTGAAATTTAATTGCACGCTGGTTTAAAAATCCCAAACAAGTTTTGGGGTTTCTTTCATACTACACAGGAGCCAGAATATGGAATTTGTAGTTGTAGGAGGCTGTAACAGAGGTACCTCCAGGTTCTGCTGCTAGAGAAGTGTCTTGATTTGACCTGGATTACATACAAACAATTAGTGCAGGGACGCAGGGGTGTGTGGTTTCATGGAAAGTGAGGACAGGGATGTGAAGGGAGGAGTTACAGGGGGGAGAGTGCAGGGACGCTGGGGTATGTGGTTTCAGGGAAGGTGAGGACAAGGATGTGAAGGGAGGAATTACAGCGAGGGTGAGTGCAGGGACGTGGGGGTATGTGGTTTCAGGAAAGGTGAGGACAAGGATGTGAAGGGAGGAGTTACAGTGAGGGTGAGGGCAGGGACACAAAGGGTGTGGTTACAGGGAAGGTGAGGGCAAGGATGCTGAGGGGCGAGTTACAGGGAAGGTCAAGCAGGGATCACCGAGCAAGAGATTTATAGGGAAGGTGAGTGCAGTGAAACTAAGAAGGGAGTTGCAGAGAGGGTGATGGCAATCATGATTGTGACTGTTAATGATAGCTATTAATCCAGTGGTTCTCAAACTTTATTGAATCACGGCTACCTAGAGAATCAGATTTTTCTCCATCACCCCTAGGCCAAAAATTTCTTATTGAGAAATTTAAAATAAATATTACATAAAGTAAATTGTATTTATACAGTATGTCATCCTTAGGTTCAACTGTGTGGTGAGGGACACGATTTGCTTGAGTTTGTTTACATATTTTTTATGATTTAAAGCCACAAACCTGATGCACCCCTGCAAGTTTGAGAACCACTGTACTAATCAGTGTCCTACAGTATTCTATGTCCACTCTAATATTCATCTTCACTTCTGTTCTATGCACATTACACTTGGTACAGCTACATACTGGACCTCAGTACTTAATGCTTTTAACTTTAAAGCACACTATTTATTTTCATTCTCTATATCATTCTGCCTGTTGTTCCCAGATACATTGTAGATGACTAAGAAGTTATTTGAGGCAAATCAGGGCTGGGATCTTACAAACAAAACAAAGCAAATCCAAGAAAACTGTGAAATGTTTTAATTTTATTGCAAGTCACAAATTTGCATCAAAATGTGTGAGTTTTTATGCAACCCTAGCTAGTGTCACCAGAGATAAACATCCAAATCAGCCAACCACAATACCTACCACATACACCACAACTCATTGATCAGAAGATCCCTCTTACTACAAAAATGTTTAAAAATGTATGAAATGGGAAAGATTTTTCAGTGTATAAATGCCATAAGGCAAACAAAATAGATTCATTTCAGAGCTGTAAATAATACAACACTAACACAATGAACTTTCATTATTCACTAAAATAAGACTGATTTTAATTTATTTGACAGTTTTATAGTGATAGATAGTTAGATATTTTCACAGCATATTAGCACATGCATGCAATTGTAATATTCATTTGGCTTGGAATGTTCCCATTGCTGGTGGTGCAGAACATGCTTCTGCTCATCATCCTCTGTTGTCTGGCTCTGGAATAAAACTGACGACTGAGGCAAGCTTGGCAGTTGTGGGCTCCAGATGCCAAGTTGCAGGATTAATTGATATTTGCTGTGCCATCAGAGAGTTTCCTGTTTACGCCAATTTGATGGTACACTAATCTAACCTATTTTTGTTCTTAAATTTGTTTTTATCTACTGTTTATTTATTTTAAATAAAATTAATTAAGAACTATCGATTTTGAACATATCAGTCCAATATTTTATGCATAAAAATGCAAACACTTCAGAACAATAAGTTAATGTTCACCTTACACTTATATTTGGAAGAGTAGTGGGAAGTGGGCTTTACATCATAAACCTGTGACTAATGATAAATCTTCTAAATAAAATGAGTAATAATAAATTATTTAGTTGCTATTTGTATTATACTCAAATATTTTTTTTAAAAATCCCAACAAAAACAACAGTCATTTTGCAATTATACATTACTTGAGAATAAAGGTCCTATATAATAAGCCTTGGAGAGAGATAAAGTGAACGATACAGGGGGTAATTTGTTATGCACACCAGTGCTAACAGGAGTAGACCGGTGTATGAACAGAGAGGGAAGCGAAGCAAACGAACTCACAGACAGTATAACATAACATACACAGGAGGTGATGGAATAACTAATAAACACAAAGTGAACGGAGAAGCCCAAAGGCTCAGGAATTGGGTGTCTCCCTAATGTCAGGAATGCTCAGATGGAATAGAGCGGACAATGAAGCGAGGTCTAGTGATTTAACATGTGGAGCACGTGAAATGATGTTGCTAAGAGCAACAGAAAAAACCCCAAAGGGTTACCAACGGGTGTGGGAATAAACTCCTTGGTCAGAGATAGAAATATAGACACAAGGAGAGTATCCACAATCCTAACCCCCACTTGCATGGCACAGGTTCAGCTTACTGCCACTAAACTGACACCTGGACGCCCTGCACAGTGAGGGAGGATTAAGCAAGCAGGTCTGAGAGTACAGCCGCAAACCTGCTGGGTTCACAGAATAGCAAAAGAACCCCAGCAGGTCAAACAACTGACTCCAGTCTTACTGCTAGGTCCGGATTGGCAGAATGAAGTACCGAATCCCAAGGCCTATTCGCAGTAAGCAACAAGTAAATACAAAGTCACACAGTACTAGCTAACTCTCTGGAACTGACTAACAAACAAAGATTCAGCAGCATTTGCCTAGCCTGAGAGGATGGTTTATATAGCAGGTGCTGTCCACGCCCCACTCTTACCTCACAGACTGTGAGCACAAAACCAGCGCCGGATTCCCTGCCGTGCACAGAGCCTGTAACCACTACACAGTAAAAACCCGGACCGGAGTATCAGCTGCGCTCAGGTTACTTCACTAACACTTGCCTCCCGGTTGCCATGGCGACGTGGCAGCACAGAGCTGGAGATCCTAACATAATTCCAAGTTGATCGCAACAGGAAATTTTTTAGCAGTTGGGCAAAACCATGGCCCTCATTCCGAGTTGTTCGCTCGCAAGCTGCTTTTAGCAGCTTTGCACACGCTAAGCCGCCGCCTACTGGGAGTGAATCTTAGCATAGTAAAATTGCAAACGAAAGATTAGCAGAATTGCGAATAGACACTTCTTAGCAGTTTCTGAGTAGCTCCACACTTACTCGGCAACTGCGATCAGTTCAGTCAGTTTCGTTCCTGGTTTGACGTCACAAACACCTCCAGCGTTCGCCCAGACACTCCCGCGTTTCTTCAGACTCTCCCGCGTTTTTCCCTGAAATGGCAGCGTTTTTTCACACACACCCATAAAACGGCCAGTTTCCGCCCAGAAACACCCACTTCCTGTCAATCACATTATGATCAACAGAACGAAGAAAAAACCTCGTAATGCCGTGAGTAAAATTCCTAACTGCATAGCAAATTTACTTGGCGCAGTCGCAGTGCAAACATTGTGCATGCGCAATTAGCGGAAAATCGCTGCGATGCGAAGAAAATTACCGAGCGAACAACTCGGCATGACCACCAATGTGCACTGCAGGGGAGGCAGATTTAACATGTGCAGAGAGAGTTTGATTTGGGTGTGGTGTGTTCAATCTGCAATCTCATTGGCAGTGTAAAAATAAAGCAGCCAGTATTTACCCTGCACAGAAACAAAATAACCCACCCAAATCTAACTCTCTCTGCACCTGTTATATCTGCCCCCCTGCAGTGCACATGGTTTTGCCCAACTGCTAAAAAAATTCCTGCTGCGATCAACTTGGAATTACCCCCTAATGTACCAGCTAATCAGCTCCTAACTGCCATACTACAGGCTGTGTTTGGAAAATGACAGTTTGGAGCTGTTTGGTTAGTACTTAATCTCTGTCCACTTTATCTCTCTCAAAGGCTTAGTACATAGACCCCATTATCTTTTATCAAATGATACTTATGATAAATTTCTTATTTTTATTTTATGAATCTCCTGTAAATGTTATGAAATGGGTGTAATCCTCTTTTTCCCCATACAATTGATATAAATTCTAAATCCATTTATACTTTTGGAAACTAACCTTATACAGTAATTTGGGTATGCAGTCGGTATGTTGACAATGACTATATAGGAAGTTTATTTGTTGACACCAGAAGGTAGAATTTTATCATTTTGACATATGACATACAGTATCTACTATATATAGTCATAATATCGACAATATAAACATTAGGTATAGGGTAACCATTAGGGTTAGAGACAATATTGAAGATAGGTGTCAACATTGTGAACATGTCGATTTTTTTGTTGAGGTCAATATGTTGCAAGTCAACATGCTGTTTTACATGTTGACATAATGAACTTGTCACACATGTACAATGGATTTGGCAGTACTGTATGCTTGTCAACATTATGAACATAGGGGGTAATTCCAAGTTGATCGCAGCAGGAAATTTTTTAGCAGTTGGGCAAAACCATGTGCACTGCAGGGGGGGCAGATGTAACATGTGCAGAGAGAGATAGATTTGGGTGTGGTGAGTTCAATCTGCAATCTAAAGTGCAGTGTAAAAATAAAGCAGCCAGTATTTACCCTGCACAGAAACAAAATAACCCACCCAAATCTAACTCTTTCTGCAAATGTTATATCTGCCCCCCCCCCCTGCAGTGCACATGGTTTTGCCCAACTGCTAAAAAATTTCCTGCTGCGATCAACTTGGAATTACCCCCATTGTCAAATCATACCAAGGCTCTAATTTAATATCCATATGGTTTCTTCTGAGGCATATAAGGCTATGAAGAAGATTATATTAAGCCTTTGAGAGTGATAAAGGGGAGAGCGATAAAGTACCAGCCCATCAGCTCCTGTCATATTTCAAACACAGCCTGTAATATGGCAGATAAGAGCTGACTGGCTGGTACTTTATCCCTGACTGGCTGGTACTTTATCCCTCTTCACTTTGGACCTTATTCAGCTTCAGTTGCAGTTTTGCATTCTTAGCAAAACTGCAGCTGGCTGCGATGGCATGCTGGGGGCCGCCCAGCACAGGTCAAGGCCGCCCAGCATGCAAATACTTTACAACGATGCGATTGCAATGTAATTGTGATCGCTTTGCTGATTTGTGGAAGCCCCCTGCCTCCGCAGCTATGCTGCAAAGGCAGGTGCAGGGCAGTCATTTTCCCTGTCACAGCGGCCAGGTGTGATGGCATGCTGCCGCTCCAAACCCGTCTCTGACGACATGCCAGCCCAATGCTGAGGTGGTGCCGCTGCAATGCCGCAACACCGCCCAGTACTGCCCCACAAACACCTCTGCCTGTCAATCATTCAGAGGCATTTACTTAGTGAGATGCACTCGCATTGCCCAAGCCCATGCACACACAGTGCATGAGCACTACGGCAGGACATGGGGATATGTGATCGCATTGCAGCAGCTGCTGAATAGGGTCCCTTATCACTCTACAATGCTTAATACATATGCCCCATACTGTGACTTAGGCTTGTTCCACAAGGATCTTACAAGTTTTTCTGTTATCTACAGCATTATTTAAATTTGGTATAAAATTGTTACACTACCACTATAAAGAGTGTTTATAACACTCTTGAATATTGAGCAGACTAGTAATGTGCCACTACTGGAATATTACATGTCAGCAATCCAAAGTGTTTTATAGATACAATAAGAATACATCTAATTACAGTACCTTCTCATCATATGCTCTTTCACATGAACAATGTTTGCATATATTTTTACATTTTTCTATAGAATTGTTTGATGTATATTTTGTGTACACAGGGTGGCCATAATTAAAATTCTCCTATTCAGAGTTATCTGTAGCTTGATCTAGCAATCAGAATGTCACTAAATTTGGTATGGAGACCAATTAGGACATGGAAAGCAGAATTCAGCAACAACAAAAAAAAAAGGCAAAAAAGTTACCAATAGGGAGAATATGGCACTGTATAGGTATCCTTCATTGATATCCTAGTGTGTTGCCCTTTTACATTCTTTTGTTTTCTTTAAAATTAACATTACCCCATTATCTATCTATTCTAAATTATATAGCTCTCAGGGCATGTGAGACTTGAAAGGCAGTGTACTAGCACTGGACAAAGTTAAATGCCAAGATCACTTTGTTTACTATATTTTAGCTGTGTAAAAGGATGTGGTGAACATGTGGTACTACTTAACTGTGTTGGATGGTGGACAACAAATTCTGAACAAAAACTGAACAAACTAACATGCATAGATGATAATGATGGAAACAGGAATAGACTGGGGCCTCTTTCCGGTCCTGGCTTCTGTGTGCACACACGTAAAAGGGGGTGTGCATGACAAGAAAGGGGCACGTGGACACTGCAAATGGAGATGTAGGACTCGCAGCATGCCCCCATATTGCTTAGCAATGGGGCACTTTGGGAGGCGGCAGTGAGTCGGGAGCTGAGCTGCGCGCGGCCTTCCCGGCTCTCTGTGGACCGGACTGGCCCACCAGCCCATTGGCCCTTCTGGCATTTGCTAGAAGTGCCACATGGGCAGTCCAGCCCTGGTTGGAAAGCCATATTCTAATATTGTGGGTTTAAGATGCATAGCACTGGACAACAGCAAAGGAGCTTGATAGAGGAGGTTTACAGATTCATAGGGTTAATCAGAATTAGTCATGCTGAGATTTGAATCTGGGGCACACAGTCAGAAATAAAGAAACAGAAAAAAAGCCATCTAGTTCAGAGGTCAATACATGGATTGTATTTAGAGACATATAATTATTATTATTATTATTATTATTATTATTATAATCCTTTATTTTTATGGCACCACAAGATATCTGCAGCACCCAATTACACAGTACATAAATGAAAAATCAAAACAGGAAAAAAGTGGCTTACAGTTGAAGACAATATATGACAAGTAAAGGGAAAAAAACATAGCACATCAGATATTTCTGACTACTTCAACTCCCTATCCCCCTCTCTGACCATCACCTGCTTGCCCATCACCTACTCTCTTTTAACTTATCCCTCTCTGCTTCTCAACTTCTGCCTCCTAAGGCTACCATCACTAAGCATAACATTGAGGCTATCAACACAGTTTCATTATCCTCCCTGTTTGATTTACTTATTTATCCTACTCTCCCTCATGCCCTGACCAAGCCACTTCTCTATACATTGCCTCACTTACTTCTGCTCTTCTTTATGTTGCTCTGGAAACCACTATTTACATTAACACAAGTATCAGTGTGGCAAAAAAAATATGAGATTTGGTGCAGTATAAGATGGTTTAAGTAAGAGAAGGATAAAAACATGATGATTAAGGGCTCTGCTCATAAGAGCTTACATTCTAAAGGTGAGAAAGACAGGGGTGAGAAAGATAGGGTAAACAGTGAGCATGAAACAGAGGGTTAGGATGAGATTAGGTTGAGTTTGGTGAAGAAGTGGGTCTTGAAAGCCCATTTGATGTTTTGTAGAGAGGTGGATAGTCTGAGGGGGATAGGTAGAGATTTCCAGAAGAAGGGAGCAGCAAGTGGGAAACTTGAAAATAGGTGTGGGAGCAAGTAATTGGTAGTCAGGAGAGGCGGCATGCATTAGTGGACTGAAGAGGATGGGTCGGAGTGTAAAGAAGATAAGGTCAGAGATGTAAATGGGAGATGAGTGGGGGAGGGCTTTGTAAGTGAGTGAGACAAGTTTGAATTGGATTCTGAAAGGGAAGGGAAGCCAGTGAAGGGCTTGTAGGGGAGGTGGACGTAGTGTGTTTGATGATGAAGATGAGCCGGGCATTGAGGATAGACTGGAGTGGAGAGACATTTGTCAGGGATACCAGTTAGGAGGAGATTACAGTAGTCCAGTCTGGAAATGACCAGTGAGTGGATAATGGTCTTAGTAGCATCCTAGGTCAGAAAGGGTCTGATCCTGGAAATATTTTTGAGATTAAAATTGCAGGTTTGTGAGAGGTGCTGAATGTGTTGTTTGAAAAAGAGGGAGGAGTTAAGGATTACTCCAGGACAGCAGACTTGGGTCCCTTACACATACACATACTAGGTCCATTAGATTTTCTACATTTGAGAGTCATGCTATACACCTCTTCCAACCTGTTCTCCTTCATAGCTATCATTGACCATCCGCCTGGCATTTCCACCAAAGTCCTCTACAACTTTGCTTCCTGGCTTCCTAACTTCCTCTATTCAGAAATTCTTTCCATTATCTTAGGTAATTTCAACAACTCAATGGATAACCCCACAGATTCCTCTAACTCTAAATTCCTTAACCTCACATCAGTGGTTGTTCTCTCCCAGTAAACCTCCTACCCTTACAATGTGAATGGGAGCTCACTTGACTGGTCTTCACTCACTTGTATGATATTTCTGACTACTTCCACTCCCTATCCCCCTCTCTGACCATCACCTGCTTTACCATCACCTACTCACTTTTAACTTATCTATGCTTCTCCACCTCTGCCTCCTAAGGTTACCATCACTAAGCATAATATTGAGGCTATCAACAGAGTTTCATTATCCTCCCTGTTTGATTCACTTCTCTATCCTACTCTCCATCATGCCCTGACCAAGCCACTTCTCTATACAGTGCCTCCTTTGCTTCTGCTCTTCTTTCTGTTGCTCCGTAAACCCTCACAAATCAACACCTCAAACCTGGCATTCCAAACTCACCAGATATCTGCAAAAATGTTAATTTATCATTGAGTGGCAGTAAAGGAAATCATACTCTAAAGCAGACTAACTCCATTTAAAATTTATGATCTCATCCTACAGTGCTGCCCTTTTCCTCACTAAACAGTCACAAGAGCATCATGTTCACCCAGTCTTTAAACCTTTGGCGTCTCTTTGCCACTGTAAACTCCCTCCTCTGCCCAAGACCATCTCAACTACCTTCACAACTCTCTGCCCTTGACTTTACCACACACTACAATTCCAAATTGGCTCCATACATCAGGATATCACATCCCACCAGACCCTCAACAAACTGCCCCCTCCTTTCCCTGATCACCCATCCTTATCCTTCTTACATATCCCAACTTAATTTCCCCCAGTATCTGGAAAGGAAGCCATAGCCCTCATATGGTCCTCCCCAACACCTCTCCACTTGACACTATTCACTTCTGCCTTCTCCAATACCTCTCTCCTTCCGCCAGTTCCCAGCTTGCCCAACTCATCAGTCTCTCCCTCCCATCAGGCACAGTGCATTCAAATATGCCCTTGTCCCTTTTATTCTTCTAAAACCCACCCTTGATCCTAATACTCTCTCCAAATACCAACCCAACTCTCTCCTACCTCTTTTCTACAAACTCCTTGAGCTTATTGTCTACAACTTCATTGCTACCTTTCTTTCCTCCCACTCCCTGTCTGGCTTTGATACTCTCCAGTCCATTGAAACTGCATCCATGAAAGTTTGCAATGACCTACTTGCTGCCAAATCCAAGGGCCACAACTCTCTGCTTACTATCCTTGACCTCTCTGCTGCTCTTGACACTGTGAACCACCCTAACCTCCTAAAAATCCTTTACTTCATTGGTCTTCATGATACTGCACTCTACTGGTTGTCCTATCTCTTTGAACATTCCTTCTTTCTCCTACCATGATTACATCTCCACCCACTTCCACTAACAGTAGCTGTCCCCAAGGTTCTGTTCTTGGAACTCTCATGTATTCTCTCTATATATACTCTTTTGGTAATCTCATTTGCACTTTTGACTTTGATTATCATCTCCATGCTGATAATACTCAAATCTAGCATTCCTCTCCCAATCTCTCCCCATCTTTCCTCACTCCTATTTCCAACTGTCTCTCTTCTACCTCTTCTTGGATGTATAGCTTCGGCTTCCTAAATACTAATTTATTAACACTATAGTTTTTTCACTGGTATGCTACGCTGGGCTTTCTGGCTTATGCTGGTGTTTTGTGGTGCCACACCCTGCACCTAGATATAGCGCTAGGGACCCCAAATATACAGAGACGCCTTGATGCGGCTTTGGGGCTTATTCACACATTCGCGCAAATATGTGTAACGAAGATCTCTGAATTCTATTATTATGTGGAATTTATATCTGGTTACGGTTATCATTCAGGGTGCTGGGGGAAACAAATGCCTTTTTTTCTTGCTTAGAAATACCCCTCCCTTTCGAGCACCTGAATGATATCACTAAGCTAATTGAGCATCTACTAATATATATGTTTGTTGTGAGAGGCAGAGAGGTTCCTGCATTAGGAGGAGGTGCAGGCCCTGACATGCCACATGGAGCATTATGGGATTGCTCCAAGGTAGGTAGCTCTTAGCTTAGACATATTGTAGTAAGGAGCCATTATCATGTGGGTCCTTGCTGGTTAATCTTAGACCCAGATTGGGGTAATGGAGGTGTGAGGTGTGGTGCCTCTGGACTGGCTGAGCTGGATGGCCTTAGTGTGGCATACCTTTACATTCTATTAACACTTTTCACTTATTAATTTTTTAACACTATTTCTCTATTTTAATTGCATTTCATTTTTGTATCACTTTCTCTATAGCTTCGGCTTCCTAAATACTAATTTATTAACACTATAGTTTTTTCACTGGTATGCTACGCTGGGCTTTCTGGCTTATGCTGGTGTTTTGGGGTGCCACACCCTGCACCTAGATATAGCGCTAGGGACCCCAAATATACAGAGATGCCTTGATGCGGCTTTGGGGCTTATTCACACATTTGCGCAAATATGTGTAATGAAGATCTCTGAATTCTATTATTATGTGGAATTTATATCTGGTTACGGTTATCATTCAGGGTGCTGGGGGAAACAAATGCCTTTTTTTCTTGCTTAGAAATACCCCTCCCTTTCGAGCACCTGAATGATATCACTAAGCTAATTGAGCATCTACTAATATATATGTTTGTTGTGAGAGGCAGAGAGGTTCCTGCATTAGGAGGAGGTGCAGGCCCTGACATGCCACATGGAGCATTATGGGATTGCTCCAAGGTAGGTAGCTCTTAGCTTAGACATATTGTAGTAAGGAGCCATTATCATGTGGGTCCTTGCTGGTTAATCTTAGACCCAGATTGGGGTAATGGAGGTGTGAGGTGTGGTGCCTCTGGACTGGCTGAGCTGGATGGCCTTAGTGTGGCATACCTTTACATTCTATTAACACTTTTCACTTATTAATTTTTTAACACTATTTCTCTATTTTAATTGCATTTCATTTTTGTATCACTTTCTCTATAGCTTCGGCTTCCTAAATACTAATTTATTAACACTATAGTTTTTTCACTGGTATGCTACGCTGGGCTTTCTGGCTTATGCTGGTGTTTTGGGGTGCCACACCCTGCACCTAGATATAGCGCTAGGGACCCCAAATATACAGAGATGCCTTGATGCGGCTTTGGGGCTTATTCACACATTTGCGCAAATATGTGTAATGAAGATCTCTGAATTCTATTATTATGTGGAATTTATATCTGGTTACGGTTATCATTCAGGGTGCTGGGGGAAACAAATGCCTTTTTTTCTTGCTTAGAAATACCCCTCCCTTTCGAGCACCTGAATGATATCACTAAGCTAATTGAGCATCTACTAATATATATGTTTGTTGTGAGAGGCAGAGAGGTTCCTGCATTAGGAGGAGGTGCAGGCCCTGACATGCCACATGGAGCATTATGGGATTGCTCCAAGGTAGGTAGCTCTTAGCTTAGACATATTGTAGTAAGGAGCCATTATCATGTGGGTCCTTGCTGGTTAATCTTAGACCCAGATTGGGGTAATGGAGGTGTGAGGTGTGGTGCCTCTGGACTGGCTGAGCTGGATGGCCTTAGTGTGGCATACCTTTACATTCTATTAACACTTTTCACTTATTAATTTTTTAACACTATTTCTCTATTTTAATTGCATTTCATTTTTGTATCACTTTCTCTATAGCTTCGGCTTCCTAAATACTAATTTATTAACACTATAGTTTTTTCACTGGTATGCTACGCTGGGCTTTCTGGCTTATGCTGGTGTTTTGGGGTGCCACACCCTGCACCTAGATATAGCGCTAGGGACCCCAAATATACAGAGATGCCTTGATGCGGCTTTGGGGCTTATTCACACATTTGCGCAAATATGTGTAATGAAGATCTCTGAATTCTATTATTATGTGGAATTTATATCTGGTTACGGTTATCATTCAGGGTGCTGGGGGAAACAAATGCCTTTTTTTCTTGCTTAGAAATACCCCTCCCTTTCGAGCACCTGAATGATATCACTAAGCTAATTGAGCATCTACCAATATATATGTTTGTTCTGAGAGGCAGAGAGGTTCCTGCATTAGGAGGAGGTGCAGGCCCTGACATGCCACATGGAGCATCATTGGGTTGCTCCAAGGTAGGTAGCACTTAGCTTAGACATATTGTAGTAAGGAGCCATTATCATGTGGCTCCTTGCTGGTTAATCTTAGACCCAGATTGGGGTAATGGAGGTGTGAGGTGTGGTGCCTCTGGACTGGCTGAGCTGGATGGCCTTAGTGTGGCATACCTTTACATTCTATTAACACTTTTCACTTATTAATTTTTTAACACTATTTCTCTATTTTAATTGCATTTCATTTTTCTATCACTTTCTCTATAGCTTCAGCTTCCTAAATACTAATTTATTAACACTATAGTTTTTTCACTGGTATGCTACGCTGGGCTTTCTGGCTTATGCTGGTGTTTTGGGGTGCCACACCCTGCACCTAGATATAGTGCTAGAGACCCCAAATATGCAGAGATGCCTTGATGCGGCTTTGGGGCTTATTCACACATTTGCGCAAATATGTGTAACGAAGATCTCTGAATTCTATTATTATTATGTGGAATTTATATCTGGTTACGGTTATCATTCAGGGTGCTGGGGGAAACAAATGACTTTTTTTCTCTGTTCTTGGATGTCCCAGCACTTTCTTAAACTTTGTCTAAGACTGAGCTGATAATTTTCCCACCCACCTGCATAACCTAACCTCCCACAATTTAATTATCCATTAGTGTCACAACTATCTCCTCTAGCCCCCAAAAGTGCTGCCATGTAGTTTATACTTGATTCCTCCCTCTTCTTTAAACCATATATTAAGTGAATTTTGTAGTCCTGCTGTTCCCATTTTATTTATTTTTTCCAAAATCAGACCCTTTCTCCCCCTGCATGCTATTAAGACCCTCGTCCACTCACTGGTCATCTTCAGATTAGACTACTGTAAACTTCTCCTATCTGGCCTTCCTGACTGTGAGGATACGGGGTTCTTCTAATCACTAATCACTCAGAGACAGAACCAATGAAACCAAAGTAATGGCTTATTTCTCACCGCACACAGGAGTAGATAATACACAGGAAACAGAAGTAAATATAGCCCAGAAACAATATGCAGGTAGCAGTCCAGATAGTAAGTCCCAGTAGAGGATTTAGGTCCACAGCAATTCATCACAGAAGTTACAGATAAACAGGTCCACATAGCAGAACTATCACTGAGTCCACCAAGCATTGATAGCAGATTAGTCCACAAGAGAATATTTGTATTAGTCCATGCAGGAGTAAATATGTATAAGTCCACACATCACTGGTGATGCGTTCCACATGGTACCCTGGAAGAGAATCACCCCTTAGCCAAAGGCCTGTTACTAACATGAGCATCTGACCCGTGCAACCTCTTTTAAAACCTTCCAAGTGCCTATGATGTTGTGCTTACCTGGGGAGGATACACAGGTTCCTGATTGTTGGGATCCCATTTTAGGTATCTCCTTCTCCCTCCCACAGCTGACCTTCTGCTGACCACATGCTGGGTCAGGCTCCGATTTGTCTGTCAGAGCCCAGATTTTAACAGAGTAAAGTAAACAGAAGGAAAAATGATAGGGAAATTGGTTTAAGTCTTGATTGTCCCCTGTGGAGGAGCATCTTCAGTGAGAAAATACCTTTCCCTCATGTTAACTTCCTGTGTAACCATTTAAGGATTACAGATGGGTTAAGCAGGCTTGTCAATGATAACTTGTAACTTCATACAGAGAATGGCATCCTCCTAACATAACACCGCAGCATGACAGTACTATGTGCCATGTCAAAGCACACCAGTATTTACCTGAGTAAGTTTACAGTACAGAATATACAGGCTAGCACAATAGTTTTAGTCCTGTGAATGAACACGCACATGGGGGAATAGTGGACACAAGTCAGAGAGACAATGGCACAAAAGGGCTAAAAAGTACATTAATCGCTACAAAAAATGAAATGCCATAAATACAGTTTTACCCTATGCCTCATATCTTCACACTGACAATCACTATTCATTCCAATCTATCCTTAATGCTGCTCCCTTGCTCATCTTGCTCTCCAAATGTATTTCTTTCATCTCCCCTCTTGTACAAGCCCTACACTATCTCCCTTTCCCCTTCAGAATCTACTTCAAGCTTCTCACACTCACTTATAATGCCCTCACCCATTCCTCTCCCATTTACACCTCTGACATTATCTCCCTTTACACTCCCACTCGTCCGCTTCACTTCACAAATTCATGCCACTTCTCCTGCCAACTGGTTGCTTCCTCAAATTCCTGCCTCCAAGATTTTGCATGTGCTTCTCCCTACCTCTGAAATTCACTATCTTTCCCTGTACACCTCTCTACAAAACTTAAAATAGGCTACCAAGATCCACCTCTTTATCAAACCCGGCTATCTCGCATCCTAACCCACCTTTCCATACTCACTGTCTACCCTGTCGGTGTCACCTTTGTCTATCTGCCTCTCCCCTTTAGCATGTAAGCTCTCACAAGCAGGTCACTTTCCCCTCATATGCTTCCTTCTCTTAATCAGACTATCTTCTACTCCTCTACTCCTTACTCCTTACAACACCTAGCCCTAAATTTTAGCCACCCTGATGCTTATTTCAGTGGGATGTCTGCTGATGCAGAAATGTTAATATACCATGTACTTGTCCTGCATTGTCTGTTACTCTAAACCGCAGTTTTTCTAGTGTTGATCACTTGTTTGTGTACTTTGTTAAGTGCTGCGGAACCCTTGTGGTGCCATATAAATAAAGGATAATAATAAAAATAATAGTAATACTGTAGGGGAATATTCATTTTTACAGGTAAAAAGCCTCATCAAAATATCACTGGTTATGGGGGGTATTCAATTAGTGCTGTTTTTCGACCAATCAAAAAACTGCACTTTTCACCTGTTTTTAGGTCGAATTTACATTCGACCTATTCAATGCCCATGACATTTTTTCGACTGGTCTAAAAATCCGACACTGGCGAAAACCACGTGTATTGGGAAATTTGCCACTGATACACATGTTTTAGTGGATTCACTGGTGTTTTTACCCATTTTTGGCGCAATTATCACCCATGCTGATTCGAGAGAAAAAAAAGTGGAATGTCATGGGCAAAAATTTATTAAAAAATGGGCAGTGCAATTGAATACCACTTGTCGAATTAGTGCCCTTTTTTCAACCAGTTGAAAAAATGCTACTTAATTGAATACAACCTTTCTATACAAGATGCTTATATATTTCTGTAACCTAAAGTGAAAAATGTGCAAGCCTGATTGAAAAACAACTTTATTCCATTCTTCTTGCGAGATATTTACACACACACACACACACACACACACACACACACACACACACACACACACACACACACACACATTTCATTCCCAGCAGTAATAAAAGTGATTGCTGAATGGTGCCTTTGCTTATTCTTTGTCTTATTAGATGAAAAGCAGTTGGCACCAGAACAATTTGCAACATAAGTAGAGGTCACTTGTAACATCTAATTTACAAAATGTGACTATTGTGATACTGCACTTTTCTTAGCATAATTTACATTTATGTGAGATAATAGAAGACGTTTAGATAAAATGTATTTCCCACCCATAGTGGAAGGAAATATTTATATGATTCATATATATACAATCATTCCATAATGACACTCCAATGTGCTTATTATATTACAAGGATAAGGACAAAGTACTCATAAGTAGGATGCATGGATGCAATTTTATTATTTGCATAATTATTTCCAGAGGCATACAGATAAAAATTAATGTACAGTTATGTAAAATTATGAAAGTCATTTCAAAAATCCAGAGCATGCAATTTGAGATTAGCTGTAATATATATTACAGAGAACATATAACATCAATAATATTTGTATATATGCTATGAATATATTACAATTATATTTTTCCTGTGTTGTGTTCCTTTTATCCACAAATATTATTGATCTTTGTTGTTAGGTTTGTTTAGCTGTTGAATTAAAAAAGGTACGTTTACCCCAACCTGAACTAATCTAATCCCATCCAGGCGAGTTGTTGGTTTCCATGCATCTAGACAACAGTCACCTCTGCTCCAATTGGCCCTGCACACATTCATGTTTCTATAACCCTTTTGGAACTGCTACTGACCCCGTGAATTTTCAGACAGACAGCATGCTGTTCTCATGAAACCCTGTAGAAGGCCCCAATGCTAGATTCAAGGAATTGTCATCATCATTAGCCTTTGATGTTATATACCCATAAAGTTATATACCTGTACCTTGAAATAAATTACATTTAATACTATAAACAAAGTTTTATTTACAATAAAGACTAAAGTGTTTTGATAGGTGGGTAATGAATCAGTAAAGAACTGTGATGAAGGTAAATGGAGTGAAAGAGAAGCTGGTGATCATCTTTCATGAAGGTGGTGGTGAGGCCCACTGTGCTGAGAATGGGAATGTGACTTTTAGCAGTAGGTTAATAATTGTGATAAAAGTGTGCACCAAGCAATGGTTGATATGTGTATTATGTTTAACTGTCCAATAGTCTATATTTTCCCTTAAAGAATATATCATCATTTGCACTTTTCAACATACTATTCCAAGCTCATTCTACTATATTTGTTAAGTACTGGAGCAAAAGGGTACGTACTAATATGGCTGAGCAGCCTTTATGGAAAGTTTTGCTAAATTAGAACTACACAAACTGCCAAAAAGCCAACTGAGGTTTATGCTGGCAATCTGAGCATAAATTGTCCATTTGATAACTTTTAGGAAGGCAGTGGCTTAGTGATATATTGGAGGAGTAAGTCTGATTTCTGAAAGACATGAAGGCAGTGAGAGGAGAAAACAGCTAGATAGATAATTCTGCAAAAGCGCTCAATTATTTTGGAGACATATTAGGGGAATTCAAATGTTTGAAAAGTCAGTTGGGTGTCTGTTTTTTCCTATCTAATACACATGAAAAACAGACACCCAAACAACTTTTCAAACATTTGAATTCCCCCCCATTGAAGGAAAGAAATAGGGCAGATGTTCAAGATGGAGGTCACACTGAAACATACAATTTGATGGCTGATAAGAACTACTTGGCACATCTTGTCTGCCCATGTACTATACATTCTCACTCTAATATTTATTTTTTGGGAGGAGCCAATTAACCTACCAGTATATTTATGGATTGTGGGAGGAAAGTGGTGTACTTGGAGGAAACAAACGTAAGCATGGGGAGAAAATACAAAAAATTCACACAGTTAATCCACACAGTTATTGCCAAGGTGGGAATTGAATTTATGACATCAGTGCTTATGACCATTTGTACTGCTGGGTCAAGATATAGGGCCAAATGTAATAGAGTGAGATTTCCAGAAAGTGAGAGATTTGGTAAGTTTTTTCAGGTTTTTTTAAGTGGCAATCATTTACACTGTAATACCAGGTTGAGCTTGCTGTGTGAATGATTACCACTTTTAAAAACTGCAAAACCTTATCAAATCACTCACTTTTTGAAACTCTCACTCTATTACATTTGGCCCATAGTTTCTTTAGAATTTGTGAAATGTGTAAAAGGAGGATGGTAATGTGCCAGTGAACAGGCAAATTTGAGAGGTGAGCTAGAGTTAGTATTCAATGGGGAGTGAAAACAGAGAAGATGATGGGGAAAAGAGTCAAAGGGAAGGTTGTAGGGTAAAATGCAAAGAGTGCAGAAAATTAATAATATTTTGAATCCCTGTACATTAAATGCTGCAGAGTATATTATGGGCTAGATTTGTGGTATATCACTAAAGTAAATTCTCTAAAAACTTACCTTTATGGTTAAATGAAATTATTTTCTAATTCTACTCATTTTGTAACAATGTGTAAGGCAATGCTTAAACATAACAACTGGTTTAGTCATTTAGAGTTGCTTGCATCAAGGCTTACAGGGGATAATTAAATACATTTGCTTTCTCTTTCACAAGTATATTATTAGTAAATGCTAGCATTTCCCTAAACAGCATATATTGTAAACAATTACATTCTTGGATTTGCTAGGTTATGATGGATGGCATAAAAAATATAACCAACATCTACTTACCCATGATATTGTAATCTAAATGGTGCTACAATAGCAGTACTATTTTTTCTTATTTATACTTAGTGTATACTATACTTTAAGTTTATTTTATTTTCAGGATTAAAAGCCACAGTATTAAGCATTGGTTTAACAAACAAATTTTGTTGTATGCTATATTTTTATTAACCTGAGCAAACAAACGCATTCTGACTAGATAAGATTGATATGATCAAAATATCTGTGATTATGTTTTCACATCATTAGAAATATTTCATGTTGGTTGCTATGGCATTAGTACATGCTACATGAAATTCATCCAAAAGAAAACAAAATGTGAAACATTTCTGTTCCAACGTAAATTAACATTTTACTAGACTAGTCATTTCATGTGTCACATTACACATGCATCTATGCTTCAGTAACATTCAATTTGAAGTAAGAAAATACAACTAAAGAAATAATTTAGTGCACCTAACCATGCTCTTCAAGCAGAAATGTAAATTCAAGGGCACATTTTCTAAATACACTTTGTTTCATTTTATAATGATTTGATTTGATTTATGTCACACAGATGAATCAAAGGCTTAATCTCACACATATTTATAAACACAACTGTTATTATCAGGAGAAAATATTATTTAGTTACGTTTAATAATTAATGTATGTATTTATTTATTTTATTAAAGCTATTTAAAAACTGTTATTTAATATTAACATTTATTTGTGCAGTACCAGCATATTAAAGATGTGTCCACATAAACCCAAGAGCCCCATTTGGCATGGGGCTATTGGGTCTTTTTGATCCACCTTTTAACCTATATTCTGTGATCTCAATATTTTCTTTCTTGAAACCTGACACAACCATTTGCTGATAACTCTATTCACCTGTTTTATATATAGATATATACTTGCCCTGCATTTTTTTTACACTTTATAATTGAAGAGGACATATCCTGGGTTGGGTTCGGAATGCCAGTGGTCGGGATGCCAGTGGTCAGAATAACAACCATGGCATCCTGATTGTGAGAATCCCATAAGAATCAATACACCCCAAACCCTTCCTTCCTGCAGCCTAACCTTAACTTTCCATAGGCATTTCTATAATGGGTGCAGTGTGTGTGGTGCACACGGGCCCCTGGATCCAGGGGGCCCACACTGCACACACTGAACCCATAGAATATACTTACTCCTCAGGAGTCCCGCAATGGAGGCCCTGCTGTGCAGGCATAGATCACTCAGAAAATGGCCGCCGCAGCCATTTCCGAGTGATTATGCATGTGCACTGGAGGTGTCCCGGGAATAAGGCATGGGCGCCATGTTCCCAGAGACCTGAACATGCACAGTAGACTCTAGCATCATGCCCGAGTCTACTGCTGCCACAGAGGAGAGGGCCTGCAATGGAGGCTGCACGTGGGTCCCCTCCTCTCTTAAAATGCCCCAGTTACTTTCCCTCCCCGCAGCTAACCCTAAACCTCCCCAGTGGTGCCTAAACCTAACCCCCTTTCCACAGCCTAAACCTAAACCCCACTTCCCGTAGCCTAACCCTAACCCTCCCTCTGCTGCCTAAACCTAACCTCACCCTGAGGCTTACCTCTCTGGCTGGCCAGTGGCATTTTGATCAGAATCCATGATTTAGGGAAGCTGGCACAGGGATTGTGAACCCATTCAGGATGATGGCATTCCAATTAGCATTTATTCTGCCAGGATCCCCTTGTAGATGCCTGACCTGGTACTTCAGACCAAGGGCCGGATGTAATGGAGTGCGAGATGGTCAGAGCTCCAAGATACTGGTCGAATTCATACATTTTTTTAAAGCAGCAAACATTTACAAGGCAAAATCACTTTGGTTTTACATTGTGAATGTTTGCTGCTTTAAAAAAAAAAATACGAGTTCAGCCAAAATCTGGGAAGCTCCGGCCGTCTCGCACTCCATTACATCCATCCCCAATTAAAACACATTTTCTTGGAAAAAAATACTTTATTTCTCAACATAGTCTACCTCAAGGGAGATATACTTGATCCAGCAAGTTTCCAATTTTTTAATACCACCTGAAAAGTAGGTTGTCTCACAGTCTGTAAAATACTCATTGATGGAGGCAAAGAATTTCTCATTCAGAAAGAATTTCTTCCCACTGAGACAGATTTTCAAATTTGGAAATAGGAAGAAGTCACATGGGGCCAAAACCGGAGAATAGGGTGGATGGGGAATCAATGTGAAGCCCAACTCTTCCAATTTTGATATTGTGATGGTTGACTTGTTGGACGGCGTGTTATCTTGGAGGAAGAGCACTTTTTTGCAGGTCAATCTTGGCTGTTTATTTTTCAGCTCTTCTTTCTAATGGTCCAGTTTATTTGCATTGTAATCTCCTGTTATAGTCTTACCCTTTTCACAATCTTCGGCTCACTTTTACCAGGCATTGTCCACTGATTTGTATATATCCCTTCTGCGCACCTCAAATCTCTAAAAAAATATAACAAATGGGTGTGAAGTGAAAAAATCTATATACAACATAAAAAGTCTAATAGTCCAAAATCTTAGAAACAGTTCCAATATGTTATCTCCTTTTTTCCCAAGTGGGCTTCTTATTACAATGTGATGAGAGGTGGTAGAGTGCGTACCATACTCACGTGATTGACAAAGTGATGTAATCCTCACATAAAGGTCTCTTTAATAACAGTTGTCCTTGGTCAAAGGTCTAATTTTCATTCGTTAAGTGGAAGATGGTAGAATCTTTTCCTCAGAAATGAAAACAGAAGGGGGGAGACAGAAGGATGACCAATGATGTAGTATGTATGTTTATTTTTTATCAAATAAAAGTTTTACAAGTTGAGAGACATTAAGGGCGATATCCAATTAGCAACAATGAATTACCACAGCTAATGGATTCCCCTGGGGCTATCCAATTAATCCCGTAAACCAGCAATTATCAGTGGATTTTGCTTTGTGTGCCTCAGGCATGCGGAGCAAAATTCACAATAATCAGACCCAGGAGACCTGTTTTCGGCCAATAAGATATTGGATTGGGAATTTATACCAGATCGCATGTGTTATCGCCCAACAATGGGAGATTTACTGTGCAGTAAAAATGGGCAATAATTGGATACCCTTATAGTACTATCGAGCTAAAAAGTCTGTTGTTACCATGCTGTAAATCACTGCATTGAATAGGATACTGCCCTAAGTTTGTATTAAATTGTAGTTATAATTCAGGTGACAATTCGTATTATGGTTATCCATCTTAAACTCATTTAAAAATATAATTGTATTTGTTTTAGGTGTCAACAATAATGTAAAGATGGGCAAAATAGTTACCAAGTTTCAATATTTGTAAAATTCTGATTCAGAGTCTCTTGACAAGGACCAAGTAATTATATGCTGCTTTTGCTAAAACAATTGTGCCATTAATTAGGATTGTTTTAAGACCCCAAAATTCTTCTCACCATTATTTGGCTGCTTTTCCGTTCAGAATTCTGTTTGAAAAAAGTATCCCATTTCTGACTCACCCAGTTCTCATAAAGGGCCTGATTCACACTTGTATGTAACTGGCCACTTTATGCAAATAGATATATGCATATTTCTGCCTCCATTCCAACTCTGTCCTTCCTCTAGTGAAAACAGTAATGATAATCACCATCCACACAGATTTGCACCAGCCCTATTTTTGGTACAAAACATCCTACTGAAAGTGGTTGGATCTCTGCATATGCACACCTCTAAATAGCATGAATTCCCACCAAAACAACATCCTCAGAAGACTTTACTTGTGTGTCAATGACCCATTGCTGCTAAATAATATCCACAAGTGGAGATCTGACAGATTACTCTTATTCATCCATACTGTAATTACTGTAATAGTATACTATTAGTGTAGTATTAATACGGTAATTATGTAATGTAGTTGGAATTGCATTCAACTCTGATAAGGCCTTATTTATCTGTCATCTATAATCTTTATGGGTGCAGCAAATAGTGAGTAAAAGCTGATCAATTTATTTATAAATAAAAATAATAAGGATATTTAGGGGTAAAGTTACTAGGTTGTTTTTTTATAATTTTTTTAACAAGTGCAAATTATTTATTTATTATTTATTACCAGTTATTTATACAGCACACACATATTCCGCAGTGTTTTACAGAGAATATGTGCCCATTCATATCAGTCCCTGCCCCAGTGGAACTTACAATCTATATTCCCTATCAAATGTACACACAGACACATTCACGCTAGGGTCAATTTTGTTGGGAGCCAATTAACATACCAGTATATTGTTGGTACCTGGAGGAAACCCATGCAAGTACAGGGAGAATATACAAACTCCATACAGGGCCATGGTGGGAATCAAACCCATGACCTCAGTGCTGTGAGGCAGTAATGCTAACCATTACACCATCCATACTGCTGATCGATCTAAAACACACATTTACTATCAGATTATTTTTTTAAGTAATTTAAAAATGTTAGTACAGTACATATGTTTTTGTGACCTGTAATTACAACATTCACCTATAATTCATTTGTAACAGTACAATAATGGAATAATAGTATGTTTTTGTCTAGATCCTCAAAACCCAAAGTGATTTAGGGCTCTCAATAAATGTTCTAGTCTCATTTTCCTCCACTTTCACGATTATTACTCTGTGAACCCCAACATTACTCATTTTGCAGTGCATCTCATAGTAACTATAAAACAATGTGGTCTGAAATCATATCAGTATTTATAATTAGATTATACTTTTCAGGATATCGGAATACTGGAAATTTGATTTTGTATCTTTGTTTTTTTATTGTTCCAGTATGAAAGTTTACATGTTTAGCTTGTTACCAATAATTATTTTACATTGGTAAAATAACAAAATCTCATTTATTTAAAATAATAACTTAGATTATATGCAGCAAAACAGAACACAATATTCCTTGTACTTGTGTACAGTACCTTTACTGCAAAAAAAATCCAAAATGCATAATTGTAAGCTAGACTTGACACTTTCACTAGGTAGTAATTTTGGTGAACTGTCAAGGGTGTTGAAATCTTATGAACTCATTTGGTTAGTGACATTTTTTGGCAGATTAATTAAAATGATTCGTGGTTTTCTCAGGCTGTATAACACAGAAGAACAAGATTCATATGTGAAATTCACTCATCAGAGTCTCTGCCTGATTACTTTTACATTTGCAATTACTTTTTGTCAGTGTTTTGATTCAAAACATGCTGGTAATGCAATCTTTTATGAGAAACATATGGTTTTATAAGTACATATTTTAGATTTAAGTCCAGTGTTAAAAATAACAATGTAAAGCTAGGGAATGGAGCTAAAAGTGGTCACCAAGTTATTTGATTTTAAAAAGATAAATAAATCTGGCTGAATTTATGTTATTACTACCATCCATTGCATTTTGTCTATTCCACGAAAACAAGTTTTGGAAATTGGATTTAATGACTTCTAAATAAAATAATGCACATAACTTTAAGTAAAAAGTAACCTTTGAAATATTATTTTCAAAAATTTACAGCAAAATCAAACCGTGTACCTTTGTAAATAATGTATTTTAAACATATCAAATGAAGACTTTTCTAGTTTCTTTTTACATGTATTGAATTGTTGAAAAGCTAGTCCAATTATGCATGAATTTCTAACTAGATATTTATATAAGGAAGCTAATCTTTTATGTCCCAAACAAAAAACATATATTTGGACAATTTAGGCTGCTTGGAGCTTGTCAATGCTGTGTCTCTCTGCACATCCTGTTTAGTAAAGTTGTCAAAATTCTCTAAGTACTGAGGCATATGCTAGAGAGCAGAAGATATAGGGGATCATTCCGACCCGATCGCTCGCTGCAGTTTATCACAGTGCAGTGATCGGGTCGGATCTGCACATGCACCGGTGCCGCAGTGTGCCGGCGCATGTTGGGTGGCCAAAGGCTGTTGTAGTGTAGCGATTGCCTCTGCCTGATTATCAGGAAGAGGCGGTCGCTGAGCGGGAGGGGGATGGACGGCGGCGTTAAGCCACCGTTTAGGGAGCACAGTCTGGCCAACGCAGGCATGACCGGACCGTTGGGGGGGGGATGGCCACGGCGGCTGTGTGACATCACTGGGGCAGCGAGGAGGTTCTCCCGGCCAGCCACAGGAGCTGCGCTTTCTGGGAGTTACTCCTGAAATGCAAAAGCATCGCCGCTGTGCAATGCTTTTGCATTTCTGCATGGGGGGGCCGGCACTGACATGCGGGGTGGACTAGCCCTGTGCTGGGCATCCCCCCACATGTCTGAGTGTCTGATCATAGCTGTGCTAAATTTAGCACAGCTACGATCAACTCGGAATGACCCCCATAGTGTAGAGGGCATTGGGTTACGATATTAAAAATTAAGTAATTAACTCATAAGATTCAGCATTCATCTTAATGTATTATGCACCTGAAACATGGAAACAACAATCATCATCATCATCATCACCAATGTTTCCCTGTGCCAAGCTATTTAATGACACAGGAAGATATTAATCAAAATTAATGGTTTGTATATCTCTATTTTGCTAAAATAAAAAAGCCTGCTGACTGTATTTGTCAAAATAGACTCCCTTTTGTTGTATTACAAAGTTGTTGGGTCTATATGGAAGCCTGAAATGATATTAACCAGTAGTGTAAAGCTCCAGCAAAAGGCTGTATATAAACATTGTTTGTAGCAATAAATCAGGTGACCAAGCACAATAATAAATGACCAGAAAATAAACATAGTAATAGCAAAGCACAGGGTACTGCTCACAAAATCTAAATCACATAATTATATTGTATACATCTTTGAAGATACCTGATGCCATAGTACCTTAAAAGTAGATGTTCTTCAGAATACTTGACAATATGATATGTCTCTGAAGAAACAATGGAAGGCAAGTGTTTACAGGAATATTGGATGAAGGTAGACTGGTGTGAATATAATAAGTCTCTGAAGCTATACAGCAGTAAACACACAACTGGCTTGTAGTAAATAAATAAGGTTCATAATATGGAATAACACAATGCACACTTTAGTGCTAGAATGGACTAGATGAGAAAATTGGGAGGACGTCACCTGTGAATAGGACAAAATAATAACAGCTTACTAATCCTAACTAAGGACTGAAAATTAAGTGCCATTCATTAAAAAATCTTAAGTAACAAGCAAAACAGAACTGTCAAGTTGCAAATCCAGGCAAAGCTAATAGCATGAATTCAAATAAGTTGAGTACAGGATACCAGGCAGACTTAGATGTAAAGCACTGGCAGCACTAAGAGTGGTATTCAAATGATATATCATGCCCAATCTACTTTCTAAAGTGATCCCCGTTATCACTCATATTGCACCCATAGTAATCAGGTTTAGCTGCATAAAGGGTTGGGTGCCCTTGCTACCCCAGGGTTAGTGAGCTGAAATTATAATACCACACCCGCCAACAGAAACAAAACGGATGTAGAAGGGGGTGAAAAGTATTGAATACTGCCCTAAGACTCCAGGAGACAGGTAAACTTAACTGCACTGTGCACAAAGTTGGATCTCAATATAAAACATCAGCACAGGAGAAATCAGTAGAAGCACCCATTAACTGCTGTAATTCTGGACTGCAGGAATAAAAGACAACAGCATTCAGGATAGTGGGAGTAATTATTATAGCTTGAATGACCAGAATAACAGATGTTAGTACACGGTCCTAATAAAGAAAAGCAGAGAGACACAGATGACTGGAATGAAGGATAAATGATAGATGTTTTTTTAATTCACTTTCTCAAGGTTCATTTTAAAGATAGAATTTGATCAAAGTATCGTATAAAAAGATTACACCTAGATGAAAAATGTCCTTACAAATAGAAACTATTAAAAACATTCACAAATATGCACTGATACAGTATGTTTCAAATTAGCTGGCTGACAGCATTATCCTTAAGAAAAATTATAGACAGGAAGAGTCTGGTGGGCAGGACAATATTTCCCTTTCTGATTACTGTATAACTGTATCTCAGATATTTCAGTTTTGAAAAATCTCTGAAACTTACCAATTTTTTGTTAATGTTTTTTGTCCTCTGTTTATTAAAGCCAGCTTGTATTTTAGTTTTAGTGGCTATTTAAGTACGTAATTTTGAATTCAATTATGTAACTAATTAGCAAGATACTGTAGCAGCAGTTTTTTATTCATATGTGTTCCTGCCCTGTGGTTTGTTACTGTATGTTATACAAGTATAACCTGCATTAAACAACATTTTATTATAGTTGTGCAGACCAAACTTACCTGTTCTATTCTGTGTGAGTCATGCTGACAAGTCATTTTTAAAAATAAACAAATTGTAGCAAACAATGGAGCTGTTTGACATATTTTACTCTTAGACAATATATACTGTAGTTACCATCTAAGTACTGGAACATTTTGGAAGATGTAATTAATTTCAGGATAAAAGCCATTAAATCCATTGTGTTTTTATATTGATTTGTTACATTATACTATAGTGTATTGCTTTCTCAAAACACTTGTTAACACAGTATGAATCAGATGTTGAACAATAACAAAACTTTCTTTTTTTTATTTGTGGGTTTAAGAAAACACAGAGACATTATACCCCATCTAATATGTATTTTCAAGAAAATGCCAATTTAGGGTCAAAGGTTAGCATTTATAAATAGTTTAGTGTAAAACACCAAACAGCAGAATGGGGCTTTCCAGCTGAAGAGAAGATGAACTGCAGTAGTTCATTTAGGAACTAAAATCAGCACCACAGGGAAGTAATAGTCTCCCCAGGCTGTAAAATTTCCATTTATTTTTTTTTAGATGTTTGTGTCACAGCTTGAAGGAACAAGGCAACTCAAAGAAAAGTGGAAAAGTCATGTTTCTGAAAAGAAGGGGAAGCCATGTACTGGCTCCTGCTTCAGAGAGAGACATGAAAGTACATGGCACAGGAAAACATTTCCAAAATCCCCTGTATACATATACACAATAGATTCCAACCTTAATCTTGAAAAAAGAAAGAAAGAAACCTGATGTGCACAGCAGTTTAAAAACACATTATTTAGCCTTTGTTGATAAAGTATTTTACGTTTTCCAGCAAAGCTTTACCTTTTATATGTAGTTTTGTGTATCCTTAGATAGGAATCTTTTAGTTTCATTGATTCATACATTATGACTTTTTGTTGCACAGAACAGTAGTATATTAAAAGATCTATGCCGTAGCTTCCTGTTTCTTACTCTTTCATTAAATACATCTGTAACAAAGGTCAAAAAACCATATAAAGACAGATGGAAAATAATGATTGTAGTAAAATATAGAACAAAAAATAACGGTAGCTTACTCAATAAGAAAAAGTATATATGTGTATACACTAAATGGACAAATATATGCGGACTCACGAACTTCATACACATGTGCTTGTTGAACATCTCACTCTAAAACTATATGCATCAATATGTACTGTAGTATGGATCCATTTTGTTTCTAAAAAAAGACTCCAATACTCTGGGAAATATTTCCACTAGATTTGGAACATGGTGTACAAAAAATGAGTGCACTCACCTAGTGTTTAGCTACTATGTTGCTCAAAAGGTATCTTCATCCATAAACATGCATACGGGACAGAGCAAGCTGTAGTCCCTGGTTTTATGTTGAATATACCTTTTCTTTATCTTTCATAACCACCATGCTAGCAAAAAAAGAGTTCCAAAGGTCAGTTCATATTAAAAAAAAAAACTGTTAATCCCAAACATCCAAACCAGATATAAAATGTCTACAGAGTAAAAAAAAAAACATTCACAAAAAAATTCCCAAATAAAAACAGACCCCCTTGGCCTCCAGAGTTTGTTCATCCTTATATTAAAAAAGCCAAAAAATATATGACCACCATTCGTATCCTGGGTAAAAATGGGAGGGATGCAATAATAATTAACAGATCTAAAAATGTTTGCATAAGAACAGGGAGACTACTTTCTTTGACACTCCAACAGAGTCAGCAGTTTGGCTGGGTGCTGGGTCATTGACAACTGAACTCATGATTGTAACACTTTCCTAATAATTTCTTTCTGAGCTACTGGCTTATTGTTAGTCTCTATTGGTAACATAGAAATTATTATTACTGTTTATTAAATATATATGATCTGTCTTTCCAAATGATATTAATGTTGCACCACTGAGTACTTAACTTAGGTAACAGTTTTTAGTCCATTAAGAGGCTTCTTTTAGTTTGTGTGCCTGGAGAAACGTGAAGATCTTTGATTAACTGTACCACTGTCTTATACTCCTGTCAGTTAATGCACGGGCCATGGGCCCCAACATTTCTCTATCTATTCCAGTCACTGGTTGGTTGATTCTCTTTGTTTGTGTCTGGGTTTGATACCCCTGTGTGTGTCCTACAACTTAATTGGTTGGGGAGCTATCTGCCTTAAGACCATTTCACCCTAGCTCTGTCCAGCTTATGGGGGTTTGTTTACTAATTCCTTTCTCAATCTGTCTTCCTTTATTATTTTTTAGTTTATAGTAGTTTATATTATCTGTCTAGTGATACTAAGAGGGGGGAGGTTGATGGTATTGTTTATATTTTCTGCTGCCATGCTGATGTTTATTGATTGAGCCATATGTGTCAGTGTTTTGATCTTTGTGTGGGATCCAGCAGTGGGTGGCTAAATCCTTTCCCTGTGCACTTTTATTTGTTTTTTTCACATTTTTGTGCATTTATTATTAATTGTTGTTATGTCTTCTCCACTGGGTAATGATCTTACCTGGAATATTTAAGGTTTAAATGACAAAGTAAAGTGTTCTTTTGTGCTCAGATAGCTTAAACATTATAGATATGATGTTATCTGTTTAGTTGAGACACACCTGGAAGGATGCAAGGTATTATCCCTAAAAAAAACCTTGGGTTGGTTGGGCCTATCATCATGCAACCCATACATCGGCATCTCAGGATGTACTGTATCTCTCTCCATTACAAAATCTAATTGTTTTGCTTATGAGCAGGTGCATGCCTACCCTTGGGGCCGTTATGTGTTTATCCAGGGTAAAATTAATGCTTTATGATTATGCTTTTGGCTATTTATGTTCCTCCTCTGTACAGCAGTGATGTCCTTAAAAAGGGAGCTGAATTTGTGCTATGTTCCCAAATACCCCATAGCTATGTATGCGAGACTGTAGTAATGTCTTGGATTCATGTTTAGATCACTGGTGTGCTGATCGAGTTACTGATAGTCATGGTAGCAGGGGTTTTGTGCGACTTGGGCCTGGTTGGAAATTGGGCCTGGCTGATGTAAGGTATCTGTGTCTGAAGCATTTTTCTTCATTTCCCATACCCATAATGCTTTCTCCCATATCAACATGGACCTGGTCTCTCACAGTCTGGTGCCCTGGATTTTAACCATTAATCATTACTTCAGAGACCACTGTCTGCTATCTCTAGTTTTGCATTTCACTGTTCAGTGTCCAGCCCATGTGTAAACTTAATACATTTTTGCTGAATCATATAGAATTGGGCTCAGAGTTGGAAGAAATTTAAGAGGGATACTTTGTTAATGATGCCCCATGGCTTCCTCAAGTGTAGTTGTGGATAGTTTTAATGCATTCATGCAGGGTGCCCTTATTAGATGGATAGTAGAGCTTTAGAAAATTTCTAGGCAAAAGGATTTGGATGATTCTTGAAGAGAGTTTTGCTGTAAGGACTGGACTCCTCTAGAATTGCTGGGCTGACATCTCTACATGGAAAGAAAATGTTGCTGATGGAAAAAGGAATGCATAAGCTGCTTCTCAATAACCACTTGTGATTCTTCTCTCATGATTAGTCTGGTAGTTATTTGATCTTTTTAGCTTAAGCAGAGAGGGCCAATACTACTGTTCTGCCATCAGAGATGGGGAAAGCAACAATCAAACCTAAGTGCAGGAGAATGCTTATGTGTTTCACTGGTATTATAAATCCCTTTACACCTCTAAAGTGCAATATAATCAGGAGGCCTTGACCACTTATTTCAATGATTTCACTTGCCCTCCAGAACTGCTGAAACGCAAGTATTTTTGGATGCTCCTCTTACCACTAAAGATGTTGATTTGACCATCCATTCTTTTACAAAGGGTAAGACTTCAGCTTCTGATGGGGTGCGTGTCAAGTTGTATGCCAACCATGCCAGGTTCTATATACCAAGACTTCTAGAGATTTTTAATTCTTTATGAGAGTTGGCTACTCTGCCAACTCTATGTCTTAGGGGCTAATGATAGTTTTTCTAGAACCAGGTGAGGATCCTCTTCTCCCTGACTCTTACTGTCCCATCCCCCTGCTCTCCACATATGTGAAAATTATAGCTAAGGTCCTTGCTCTTCACTTGGGTCAGGTCATTACCTCAATTGTCCATCCAAATCAGGTGAATTTCATGCCGGGGAAATCCACCTTGATTAACCACAGGTGCTTGTTCTTTCATCTTCAGGCTTCCCATGGGGATGAGGCCACAGTAATTGTTGTTTGTCTTGATGCTGCCAAATCATTTGATTCAGTCAAGTTGCCCTTCCCCTGTTAAGCATTGCTCTGGTCTGGTGTTGGCCCAGTTTTTCTTCATTGGATTAAATTGTTATACTCCTCCACCACTGCCTGAGTCAGTATAAATTGTTTTGTTTCATCACTTTGTCCAGGGATGAGACAGGGTTATTCATTGTTACCCTTTCTATTTTCTTTAGGAATTGTGCCATTGGTGTGTAGACTTCACATTCATCCTTCCATTAGAGGGCTTTTTTTGAACAGTATAGAGGATAGGGTTGCTCTCTATGCTTATGAATTCCTCCTCTTTCTTGCTGTCTCACTACTTTCTGTTTTACAGGTTATGAATCAATGTTTCTCCTTTCTCATGGATTTCCATCAATTGGAGTAAGTCCCATATCCTTTCTGCAAGGGGACTGCCCCACGGTCCCTCCTTCTTCTATACCTCTTTAGTGGGTTACTAGCTTTACATTTTTTGGAATTCTGGTCTACAATAAACTGCTTGACTATATTACTTTGGATGTTTCCATGCAACTGCAGTATATAAAGTCTAGATTGCATGCTTGGTTCTGGCTGCCACTGGTAAGGTGAAACTTATTAAAATGAGTATACAGCCTATGTTGTTATATATCTTTCACAACTCCCTAGTTTTCCTCCCTCTATGTATATTCTATCAAATTGAGAGCTATATATCCTCTCTGATCTGGATGGACCATCGTCCTTGCATTAAACTACATACTCTTACCAGGCCCTGTACTTCTGGAAGTCTAGCCCTAACTAATTTCAATGATACTATTTTGCATCACAGTGGGCACATCTACAGCTGTGGGTGCAGGTTGGGGAGCCAGATGATCTACCTTCACTATTGGTTGCCCAGTCTGGTCTGTGCTATTCTCCCTTACAATTCATATTGGGGGATCATGTTGCAAAATCAGATATGAAACTTATCTCACAAAGTGTGCAGGATTCGTACCTGGTTAATAGACTTCTGGACTACTCTTCTTTAGACTTACATTCTGAGACTCTTCTAAGGAGGACAGATAAATTGAGAGAGCTGCGGAACCTGCTCATCGATATGACCTGGGGAAATTGTGTGTGTGTGTCTGTGTGTGTGTGTGGGGGGGGTGTTTCCAATGAGAAACTACTGTACATGAAGGTGCACTTTAAAATCATTTTCTCGTCTGAGTTTGCAATTTGCATTGCCCAGTAGTCATCTTTTTCTTTTATTTGCAGCTATTACTGTTATGAAACTCCCTGGGGTAAAACAGAATAACAAGTCACATAATGTAGTAGTGAATACAAAATATATATATTAGGGTTTATAATAACAGCAGGGAAGTGCAGATAAACTTGATTTGCAGGCTACTTTAAACTTTGCAATAGTAATGACTTAAGATGAGTCAAGAAACAATAGCAGAATGATAATGTCGTGAATGGCTAAAACAGAATCCAGAACAAACAGCAGACTGATAACTTAATAAATGAGCAAGTTCCTTTAGCTTCACTCTCAAATACATAATCCCATGAACATTCCAATGGTGGGAAATCAGAAGTCTTGTAGGAGTACCTTATTTTAGGAGAAAGGGAAGATTACAGGAACATGCTCACGAATCCAAAACTCATGCAGACAGAAACATAAATCCAGACAGAAGTCTCTTGATATTGCAAATAGATTCATTATTGGCAGATCAAAATAACATGAACAGGCAACATAGATCAGAATGACTGGATAGGCTTACAGCTGGAATTTAGATCATATAATCCAGGAACAACAATTAATGACCAGCAAGGTGTATGGTAAGGGGCAAGAATAAATAGCGATGGGGCAGGTGCAGATGATTATCAGGAAAGACATATTAACTCCTGTTAGTAAGGAGGAAATGTCAGAATGTCACAGCAGCATCTCTGGTAGCATAGAGGTACTGCATGCTAGATACAATTACATGATTTACAATCCCAGTTCCCTGTGGGCATGTCTGCTGTGTTGGAGTCTCCCTCCCTGGGTCCTATATGACTGCTTTATTTCCTATACTCTTAACTATTGAATTCCCTTCAGTCTGACACATTGTGTATGGCAGATGTAGGCTGTTTAAGTGATGCTGACTGGGAGTTGGTGCTAGGTAGTCCCCGTGTGGCCACTATCTCTATATGTTTCCTGCAGATACAATTATTCATACTGCATCAGACATATCTCACTCCAGCTCAATTACTGTATGTCTGAGATATTCCTCTATATGTCCCAAATGTTCAGCAATGGAGGGTATATTTTTGCATGTCTTCTGTTCCTGCCAACAGGTTTCTGATTTCAGAGGTTTCCTGGGAGATTACCTCAACAGGTGTGTCTCTCCCACTTATGGATCCTGCTGTGTGTTTTTAGTGTATCCTAGATAACCAACAACTTCATAAGTCTCTCAAATGAAATGTGCTTTACAGTGATTTATGGTGAGGTCAATGGATGGGGAGTCACTGGCTAGTATTTGAGCCAGATTTACATATATGAACTTAAGGGTTCATATAGGAATTATACGAGGGTGCAGAAGTATATGCTTTTTTATAGTAAAAAAAATGGACTAATCTGGAGAACGGATGGAACCGCGCTAATTGGGGGTCAATCTGTGACTAGGTATGCCGGGTGAGGCGGACCACCGGGAACAAATGGGACGCACATGCATCGTAGACGCTAGCGCCCCATTCTGTATGTTCGGCAGCAGCCTGAGGGGCAGGTGCGCCTAGGCATACCGCTCGCCCCTGCCTGCGATGCAGCCATGCTCAGTGAGTGTGGATCCATCTGTATGACAGTTGAGGCTCTGCCTACACTTACCGCACATCACTGGTGCTTAATACCTAGCTTTGGTGGAAGTGTGCATCACAAGGGTTTGGGTGGCCCCTCAAAGTCCTTTCTTTAAGGACTGGGTTACACTGGTAAATTATACTGTTGCTCATGAGAAATGTATATATACCAGTTGTAATATGCCATTAAGTTTTGAGTGCATCTGGGCTCCTTGGTTGAACTCCCTGTATAACATCTGCTTAATTCACAAACCCCTATCTACCACCTGTCCCCTAATATGGCCCTACAGATACTTATATTTAATTAGGCCCACTGGATATTAACATTTCCTGCAGTATGTTGCTAATGTAGAAATCTTGTCATGCTCCAACTATTCTTTGACTTGTAAAATATATTTCCACTCTGCCTTTCAACAGTAATTTATCATGTTTTGCATACTTCCATGTTTCTTTTATTTTCTTATATGTCTTTCTAGTGGCCTTTGTATAACAAACACTCAAAAACACAGTTTATGTAATAAAACAATGAAAAACTTGCCCACTAGTCATCTTTTCACATTTACTGTCTGAAATATACAGTAATAGAATGTTTAGAGCTACTGTATTGTATATGCAAAAAGGATATAGTGGTGCCTGGTATAGTGAAAATTAAATTGTTAAACAGAATTGTATACAATGTTAAGTTAGTGTTTCTATTTACATCAAAATGTCTCCATTCACAAAAATGTACAGTAAGTGTTCAATTCAAGAATAAATAAATTAAATAAATCTTTATAATCAAACACTGGTTTTAGCATAGAGTAAAGCAGGATTACAGCATATATCTTTAATTAAGGAACTAATAATTAATATAAAACTAGAGATGTGCGGTGGGCACTTTTCGAGTTTTGTGTTTTGGTTTTGGTTCTAATTCCCCGCTCGTGTTTTGGTTTTGGGTTGGTTTTGCCAAAACCACCCTTTCGGGTTTTGGTTTTGGTTTTGGTTATGGTTTTGGATCTGGATGATTTTTGAAAAAAACATAAAAACAGCTAAAATCACAGAATTTGCGGGTAATTGTGATCCTACGGTATTATTAACCTCAATAACATTAATCTCCACTCATTTCCAGTCAATTTTGACCACCTCACACCTCACAATATTGTTCACCAACATAGGACAAAGCCTGGCTGGCTAAACTAAGCAACAGAGCAGCGGCACAAACACACGGCAGTTATTTCTGTTTAAAAATGTTTAACAAATTAGTACTGTATTAGCAATAACCAATCAAACAAATAGAAAACAATCCAACACAGAAATTTTGTCAGAATCGTGTGTACAATATCATTGCTCTGAAGTGGTTACCAAACAGCAAATAAAAAAAAACCTAAACCATGTGTAAAATAGCAACAGTGGACATTGATGCCCCCTGCACAAGTGCACATGCCCCCAGCACATGCCTATTCTCAGTGCCCAGTCTGTACCTCCCTCCTGGGGGCCCTGGGTCACTGATGACTGGCACCCTGTGCCCATATAAAGCCCCAATCAGCCATTTTGTCGAGCAGCTCCCCAAATTCTCCATAATCACAAAAAACAGCATTCTGTACTTGCATAGAACAGTGCGGAATTCTTTGGGACACACAGTTAAATATTGAATAGGTTACAGTGCTGGTCGGATACAGTGCGGGTCAGACACAGTGCAGGTTACAGTGCAGGTTGGATACAAAGCGGTTCGGGTACAATGCAGGTTACAGTGTGGGTCAGCTACAGTGCGGGTGGATACAAGGCAGGTTGGATACAGTGTAGATGGAATTCATTGCGGGTTGTATATAGTGCAGATCGCACACAATGCAAGTCAGATACAGTGCAGGTCGGAGTGCGGGTTGGATATAGTGCACGTTGGCTACAGCGCAATGTCGGATACAGTTCAAGATACAGTACAGGTCGGATATAGTGCAGGTCAGAGTGTGGGTTGGATACAGTGTGTGTGTTGGATATAGTGTAGGCTACAGTGCAGGTTGGATATAGTGTGTGTTGCATACAGTGATGGTTGGCTACAGTGCAAGGTCAGATACAGTGCACGTCGGATACAGTGCGAGATAAAGTGCAGGTCAGATACAGTATGGGTCGCATACATTGTGAGTTGTATATATTGTGGGTCAGATACTGCATGGGCCGGATAAAGTGCAGGTTACAGTGCAGATCAAATACAGTGTGGGTTGGTTACAGCGCAGGTCAGACTCAGTGTGGGTTGAATACAGTGCAGGTTGAATACAGTGCGGGTTGGATACAGTGCAGGCCAAATACAGTGTTGGTTGGATACAGTGCGGGTCGAATACAATGCGGGTCGGGTGCAGTGCAGGTCGGATACAGCATGGGTTTCAGTGCAGGTCAAATACAAGGTGGGTCGGATACAGTGTTGGTTAGATACACCAATAGTGCACTTACTGTGACAGAGGGTCCTCAGTGATGGGTTGTCAGTGGTGTTTTCAGTGTGGTGGTGACAGCAGTGTCGGCACTGCAGGAATTCCTGCAGTGTCAGCAATTGTGGGAGTGCTGGAGGTTAACTCAGTGCAGGAGTACCGGCAGTGTCCTCATTACAGAGGTGCCGGCAGTGTCAGCAATGTGGGAGTGCTGGAGTTGTCCTCAGTGCAGGAGTGCTGGCAGAGTCCTCAGTGCAGGTGTGCCAGCAGTGTTGGCAATGCGGGAGTGCTGGATGTGTCCTCGGTACAGGAATTCAGGGGTGCTGGCAGTGTTGGCAGTGTGGGAGTGCCGGAAGTGTCCTTGGTGCAGGGGTGCCTGCAGTGTCAGCAGTGTGGGAGGTGTCCTCAGAGCAAGAGTGCTGGCACTGTCCCCAGTGCAGGGTGCCGGCAGTGTTGGCAGTGTGGGAGTGCTGGCAGTGTCCTCAGTGCAGGGGTGCCGGCAGCGTTGGCAATGCAGGAGTACTGGTGGTGTCCTCAGTGCAGGGGTGCTGGCAGTGTCGGCAATGCGGGAGTGCTTGAGGTGTCCTCAGTGCAGGAGTTCAGGGGTGTGGCCTTGTTGGCAGTGTGGGAGTGCCGGAAGTGTCCTCAGTGCAGGGGTTCCGGCAGTGTCGGCAGTGTGGGAGTGCCGGAAGTGTCCTTGGTGCAGGGGTGCCTGCAGTGTCGGCAGTGTGGGAGGTGTCCTCAGTGCAGGAGTGCTGGCAGTGTCCCCAGTGCAGGTTGCCAGCAGTGTTGGCAGTGTGGGTGTGCTGGCAGTGTCCTCTGGGCAGTGGTGTCAGCAGTGTTGGCAATGCGGGAATACCGGAGGAGTCCTCAGTGCAGGAGTGCTGGCAGAGTCCTCAGTGCAGGGGTGCCGGCAGTTTAGCAATGCGGGAGTGCTGTAGGTGTCCTCAGTGCAGGAGTTCAGGGGTGTGGCAGTGTCAGCAGTGTGGGAGTGCCATAAGTGTCCTCAGTGCAGGGGTGCCAGCAGTGTCGGCATTGCGGGAGTGCTGGAGGTATCCTCAGTGCAGGAGTTCAGGGATGCGGCAGTGTCGGCAGTGTGGGAGTGCCGGAAGTGTCCTCAGTGCAGGGGTGCCGGCAGTGTCGGCAATGCTGGAGTGCTGGAAGTGTCCTCAGTGCAGAGTGCCGGAAGTGTCCTCAGTGCAGGGGTGCCGGCAGTGTAAGCAGTGCGGGAGTGTCGGCAGTGCGGGTGGTGGTGTGGGCAGTGCGGGTGGAGGTGTCGGCAGTGTGGGCAGTGGTGTCGGCTGTGTGGGCAGTGGTGTGGCCAGTGCAGGTGGCGGCGCTGTTAGCGCTGGGGGGGGCATCCATCTTGGGGCCATTGTAGCCTATGGGGAAATGCTGATTGGCTGAGAGCCATGGCAGACAGCTCTCTCAGCCAATCAGTGGCCTTCCATAGGTTACTATGGAGACCACCGTCCGAGGCAGAACCTCAGGATCCGACTGTGGAATCCTGAGGTTTTGCCTCGATTGGGGATCCGGGGCAGGCAGGGACATCCGAGCTGTGGCTCGGATGGCCTCGGATCACCTAGGTTCGGGGAGGTACGGTTCTCTGAGAACCGAACCCGCTCATCTCTATATAAAACAAACCTTATTCATGATTCTCATAAATAGTTAAAGAAGTGTTGGCAATGCGGGAGTACCGGAGTTCTAGAATAATATTTATATACACAATAGCATTTTTGCATAATAGTAACACTTAAGGGTTTATTCAGAGATGGATGCAGATCTTGCTTCTGCAGCACAGGGCAAGGCCGCCGAGAATGTGTCTGGGGTCGCCCTGCGATGAGTACACAATTTAATTGTGAATGTATCGATCTGAGGTCAACCCCTGCCTCAGTCTGGCACTATTTTGTTTTGGAGTGGCTGCTTCTGATGTCACAGAGCCACCCTGAAAATTGTCCAGACATGCCTGTGTTGGACCATGCCTGTGAAATGCTGCATCAAGGCTCCACAGACGGCCGCTGCTGTCAATCACCTTGTGGCCACATCCTTCCAGGATGCACCCACACAGTGAAGGGTGGCACATGCGCATTATGACCAGTGTGTGCGCGCAGATCCAATGGATGCAGCTGATGCATGCTAATACAGCGGCTACATCCATCTCTGAATAAGGACCTTAATTGTTTCAGATCTTCAAACAAAATTAATATGACACAAATACAACCTGGGTAAACACAAAATACAGTTTAAATTATTACCTTACAAAACACCCATGTGAATACTTAATTTCCCCCCTAAAATTAATAACTGGTCATGCCATTTTTAGCAGCAACAACTGTAACCAAACGCTTCTGATAACTGGAGATCAGCCTTTGACATTGATGTGGAGAAATTGTGCTCGACTCTTTGAAAAATTGCTGTAATTCAGACACATTGGAGGGTTTTCGAGCATGAATTGCCTCTATGGTCTTGCCATAGCATTTTTTGGGGGCCATTCAGAGGTGGACTTTCTCTTGTGTGCTGGTTCATTGTCTTGCTGCATAACCCAACTGTGTTTCAGTTTAATACAGTATCACAGACTGATGACTAGACATTCTCTCCCAGAATTTTCTGGTAGAAAGCAGAATTCATGATTCCGTCAACAATGGCAAGTAGACCAGATCTTAAAGCAGCAAAGCATCCCCACTCAATCACACTGCTAACGCAATGTTTAACTGTTGGTATGATGTTCTTAATGTGGAAATGCTGTGTTAGGTTGGGTGCACATCAGATGTGACATCGGGCAAGATACTATCCCCATCCCCCCCCCAAAACGATATTGCTCATACACACTGAACATCAAAGTTTGCTATAGCGTCAGGGACAGCACCTGGCCACATCCAGTCTTGTACAGTATCTTTAGATTTCAAGGCAAAAACTAAAGATATTGTACATCTTTAATGACCCAAGGGAGGGTGCATCATTAAAGAATAAGTGAAGATACACAATGGACAATGTAAATGATATACTGTATTGTCTAATTCGCCGGATCAGACAATATATCCAGTGCATATTGCCAAGTGTGTACCCAGACTTAACTTTATGCCAGTTCAAAAAAAAAGTTCAATTATTTGCTTATCTGTCTACAGAAAATTGGTCCAAAAGACTTGGAGGTTATTAGTATGGTTTTGGAAAATATGAGATGAGCCTTGATATTCCTTTTGGTTTTCAGTTTTTTTTTTGCATTGCAACTCTCTCCTGGAGACTATTTTTTCCCAGTCTCTTTCTTGTGGTGCAATCATGAATACTGATATTAATTGAAGCAAGTGAGACATGAAGTGCCATTGCATTATTTTGTGACTAACTGGATTAGTCTCATATCTTCTGTAGTTTCTTTTGATTCCATAATACTGTTTTACTTGTTGAGACTGTTAAGTCCACATCACAATGCTGAAAAGGTTCTATTTTAGGTGATGTTTTTCAATTCAATTTGGTTTCTTTAGTTGAATGAGTAACTAAGGTGGCAGTTACTATTTCACACAGTGACAGCGTTGGATAACTTTTTCCCTTCAATAAATGAAATGCACATTTAATAACTGTATTCTGATTAACTTAGACTGTCTTAATTTTTTATTTTATTTATTTTGTTGATCCAAGACAATTAAGTGTGACTGTGTATATGTATACTATATATAAAAATTAGTGGGTGATAGGGCGACGCATATGAACGTCTTGTTCACTTCCTGCCTGAAGGCAATCAACAAGCCCTGCATATTGGTGAAACATACATTTTCTACTGATTCTTATACACAGGGTGGTCCAGAATTACTGCGCATACCGGGCCACCAGTACTGTCCCAAGACTTTTATATCCGATTGGTATCTTATTGCATTGACTACATCAATGGCTTAATTTGTATTTGCAATGTTTACAATAATTTTGCAATAATTTGCACTGATTATGCAAACCATTTAACTTGACCTCCCTCTACTTGCCCTTTACAATATTGGTACAGTTATTTAATTGGATTTGTATGATTGGATTGGATTTGTATGACACATATATTTCACGCATCCTTTTGTTCACTGCACATAGGCACACATAGGGGCAGTATTAGCATGTAATATCTTCATCCAACCATGACATAATGCTTTCCTACCTGTTTATAGCAATTTAACTAGTATTTTGTTCCAACAAAATTTGTCAGATACTACAGTAGCAGCCAGTTAGTCTATTCCATGTATCTATTAATGTATTTTTTTATAGTAACAATTTGAAGGTTCTACTCTCATCTATTGGTTAAGTATGATACAGTAGAAACAGAGGCATATATTTTCCTGAACAGCTTAACCAGTAGTTCCCAAACATTTTTGAATCACTGCACCCTAGAGTATCTGATATTTTTTATTCATGGCACCCCTAGGCCAAAAGCTTCTTGTTGAGAAATTATAAAGAAATATGAAATGAAGTAAATGGTGTTTATAGGTCATCATTAGGTTCAATTGTGTGGTGAGGGACAAGATTTGCTTCTGTTGGTCTATTTTGTGACTGATATCCACCAGCACTGGTTTTGACCATAAATCACTTGAATTGGTCCTGGACCACCAATCCAAGGCACTCTTGCAACAATCCCGAAGCACCCCAGGGTACCTAAACACACAGTATGAAAACCACTGGCTGAAGCACTTATTTTACAATGCAATTAGTGTCATGCTATATATATATAACTATATATATATAACTATATATATATATATATATATATAGTGGTGGCCAAAATTGCAGACACTTTTTGAAATTTGAATGTTTTTCAACTTCAAATGCATATAAAAACTGTTTCACTTAATGTAGTACAATGATTCATATATCAAATGAAAGGAAATTTAATGATGCATTCAACACAATAAACAGGTTAAATATTTGCATTACAAGAGAAGTTATGCAGTTAAAACACTTAGGGTGAAAATCCCTGTGTACTTATGATGTCACTGTCCTATCTGTATTTAATTGGGTATCCTTTATTTTTCAAGACAGCAGCACAGCGACGTGGCATTGAGCCAACCAATGTTTGGAGCTCTTCCTTCTTTATTATGTAGTGCCATGAGACAATTATAGCCTCAATTAATTCTCTTTTATTGTATGGACGCCTCAGATGTACCAGTTTTTTCAAACGGAACCATAAATGTTCTATAGGGTTCAAGTCTGTGCTGTTTCCTGGCCACCCCAGCACCTGTATGTCATTCTCCATGAACCACTGTTTGCATATCTGTGCAGTGTGGCAGGGAGCTGAATCCTGCTTGGAAAAAAATAGGGTATTATATGGAAAAAGATCCCTTATAGAAAGTAGAAGTTTTTGTTGTAGGATGGTGTCAATGTACTTTCTGCTGTTCAGTGTGCCATCTATGACATGAAGGTGGCCTACAGCATCTGCTGTCATAGATGCCCAGGTCATAGCACTTGTAGGATTCTTTGTTGTTGCTTGAATGCAATCTGGATGTACCACTTCTCCAATGCGACATCTCACATATATTCTCCCATCACTATCAAATAACGATATCTTAGTTGCGTCACTCAATATCACTTGTTTCCACTGACCTTCTGTCCATGCAATGTTTTCTTTTGCATTCATTGTATTCATTTCTGCCGCTGCTTTTTATTCAGTAATGGCTTTTTTAGGGGAATCCTACCTTTTAGGCCAAACTCCGTTAGTCTTCTCTGTACCGTTCTTGCACTAACAAAAACACCAATTGCACTCAGTTCACTGTTAATGGCCGCAGATGACATCAATCTGATGCAAATTTGTTTTATTCTCCTACAATCAACCGCTGCTGTGCACTTTTTCCGGCCTTTTCCTTCTTTGTTTTGTATAGATTGTGTTTCCTGATAGCGTAAACAAATCTTTCATACTCCTGATGTCACATTGATGTCGACATTGTTATATTTATTTTTTACACCGTCAATAGCACTAAACAATACACACAAGCATCCAACCATAATTGCACTTCAGTAACCAACTTCATTCTGCAAAATTGAACAGCCAAACTGACCATTCCCACCTTTGAACATTACCTTACACCTGCTCATAAACGACAACTGATTGGTCCTCAGAACGATGATTCCGAATGGCTGCTAGTAGCTGTTACTACAATCCGCTTCTTGAATCTCACACATCTGTGCTTCTTTGTCTGACTGAAAGTAGCATAACTTCCCTTGTAATGTAAATATTTGACCTCTGTTTATTGTGTTGAATGCAGCATAAAATTTCCATTAATTTGATATATGAATCATTGCACTGCGTGAATTGAATTTTTTTTATAAGCATGCATAATTGAAAAACATACAAATTTAAAAAAGTGTCTGCAATTTTAGCCACCACTGTATGTATAGATATATATATATATACATATATATATATATATATATATATATATATACAAATTGCTTAGCCTGTAAAAATTACTGGTGAAACATTAGGAAAAATTGCTATATTGTCCGTTTTTTCATGCCCGATGTATCTTCACCTGTAATTGGATACCCCCATAGTAAGACTCTGAGATTGCATTTTGATTATGAAACAGGGGATTGAAATTCTCTAATACAAGCCACAATCTGGTACGCAACTCCATTATTGGCGTGTTACTTGCTACACCATGGGCACTTGTTCTTCTCTCTTGTTTATATATATATATATATATATATATATATATATATATGTTTTTGAAAGCAACCTTTAAGAATGCAGACAGAAAGGAAATGACTAAGGAATACCTTACACTATCTGATTAAATTATTAGTGACAAAATTTGTTCTGCTGTTTCATTTAATACAATGAAGAAGAAATCTAATGGTCTATTCTTTTCTCTACATCTCTGATGTTATTTGGGTATTATTATTATTATTATTATTATCCTTTATTTATATGGCCCCACATGGGATCCACAGAGCCTAGTTACATAGAACGTAGACAAATAAGCAAAACAAGAAAACAATGACTTACAGTTCAAAACAATATAGAACAAGTACAGGGTATATAAATATAGCTGCATCAGCAGACGACACTGAAATAAATATCAGGGCGGTAGAAAACTAGGGGATTTGGTGCAGTTGAAGGGAGTATTGAAAAGAAGATAGGTTACGTCAGAGATGGAAACGCACATGAGTGAAGAGGGCCCTGCTCGTGAAAGCTTACATATTAAAGGGTACAATTGGACTGTATGATATTGCTAAATGTGGCATTATTACCCACATACAGTATGTATGGATAAATATCTGCTACGAAATTAGTCTGGATATCATTATTCCAAGAAAGTATGTGCTGTAATATGATTCCTTATCTTTGCTCAGCTCTATTGAATTATATATTTTAATTATTTCATATCAGAGAAACATCGCACTCAGGAACTCCCACCATGTACTCTATCAATCAATCTATAGGGAATAATTTAAGACAGAATCTTTGTTTAAGTCTTCACTCCAGTCCTATTCAGGACTCTCACTATCTGTGTCCTCAGCAACTATAACAATAAATATTAAGGAATATATTGAGATAGTAATACATATATTTATAAATACTCTTCATTAGTGATATAGGACATTATTTTAATTTTATTCTGAATACAAGTTAAATATGAACTATTTACTATACTATTATTTTGAAAGACTGCGCCACATAAGAGTCTTCTTTCTCTTTTCTTTTGTTGATAAGACCAAGCTTCTGCCAGGCGTCTTTGTATCATTTATGAAGTAATATATTTTTTTTTTATTTTCTTCTCTTTGGCCCTTACACAAATTTGCTTATTATATTATTTATTATCTTATTTTATATACTGTACCACTATGGATACCCATTAATATGTACAGCCTGTCAGGACTTGTTCATTATTATTATTATTTTGCTCTCTCTCTCTCTCTCTCTCTCTATATATATATATATATATATATATATATTTATATAATATATTCTTTGTTCATTTGTTCATATAATAATGTGTAGGAAAGAAGGAAATGATTGTAAATTAAAGTCCCTACAATTTGCTCAATCAATATTTTTTTTTTTTAGACAACTGTGATATGTATATTCACACCTCTGAATTCCAAAATCCAGTTTGGTTTTCAAGCCTGCATGTGTAAGAGTCATTTCACCTTTAAAGCATAAAGACTAAAAGATTGAGCTACATTAGTGTGAATACACATCTACTACCCATATTCACATTTAATACAGCACACTGTATAGTATCATCCCAGTGTTATTCCACCTTCATGCATGTGTCATCGTAAATTAGATGTGTTTTTTTAATATAATATTGTAACGTACTGTAATTTACACTTTCAAAGAATGCTGGCAATGTTTTATATATTTAATTGTAATAATTTCAATAGTCACAGTAGAAATTACTATAAAAAAAGAACAATGTGATTATTTGAAAATATTGCCCCACTATAAACATTTTTATGGTAAGTTATTTTCTGGATATATGCATACATAGAAAGGTATAACTAGAATTGTTAACAAATTTGGGACTACAATTATACAGTATAAATAATTACAAAAGAGTAGTTTGCTTTTATTGAAAATTGAACTTGCCCAAACTTTGGAGTTTTAAGTTGAACAGAGTCCCGGTTCAGGTCATTCTGCCAAGTTTGGATCTCGGATGTAAAAAACAAATCTCAAGTGCTTTGGATTGCATGTCGGTCCCTCGCTCATGATTTCTGAACCCATTTCACACTGGTAATGAATGCTATTGATGTTAATAATACTGTAGGAACAAAAACAGGTCCAAATTAAATGATTTTAGCTGTTTTTATAAAATTTTAAAGAAATTCAGACTCAAAACCAAAACATAGTTATGCTTTAGAATTAGAACCAAAACTAAAACATTGGTGTCTGCGCACATCTCTACTAATCATGAAATATAAAAAATAAACTTGACATTCGTTAAACACTTATTTTATATTTTTACTAATTGCATAATTTTCATTACACAATGATAGAAACTTGGATTGTGCTTTGTTTTTGTTTTTCAGGTATGCCTATATAATTCAAAGAATATTACATTTTAATGTACTGATCATTATAGTTATTTAGAGTACAATTTAGTTTATACAATATGAGTTGATGAAACTGTCTGATTACCATGTGTCTCATATTTTTTTCACATTAATCTCGAGTTATCTCTTTGGAATAACACTTCCATGATAACCTTATTTTCTAGTGTTTGTAGTCGTGTCACAATAACAATGTTTTGAAAATAGCGAGTGTATAAATTCACATTTTATTGTGAGTGTATTGTGTCAAATCTGGTTGTGTTGTGAAGAAATCTCTGACATGTATTTAAGAATATATCAGTACAGACTAGATGTGGGTAACAAAATACATTTCTGATTCAAGGAGTTGAATTGAGTTGAAAAGTAGGATTCATTGTTGTGTTGTCAACACAACAATAATAGAGATGTCAATTTTGCTGCTTGAAGATTGCTGAGTTTCTGAAAACTTAGCTTAATGACATAAGTGTAACAGGTAGAGATGAGAAGAAAAGAGCAGGGAACATTGGACTTTCTTCAACTGATAACAGAAGAAGAAGAAAGGAGGCTCATTCATAGAAAGGAAAACTATAGACATGGGTAAATAAATTTCAATCAAGATAGGACATTGTCCAGAGGACCCAAAAACTGCAGTGTTTGCATAAGAAAATAGTAGACAATAATATAAAATGAATCATAGACATCAAGGAGACTCATAAGAGACTGATAACATTTATTACTAATCAATTATTGTCACATTAGTCAGTGAGTTGAAAATAAAAACCTGATAATAAATTGGTTGAAAAGAGGAAGCCTGTAAAGTATACTTGGCGGATCACGGGATGTGATTTATGGAATGGTGATCTGAGAGAAATTTTGATCAAGATTAGTCTTTTTTTTATAAAAGAAGAAAAAAGAAAAGGATTAATAACCACATGCTTGAATAATATTATTTATGAACAGTAGTCAATACGGGCATGCTTCTATGTCACGCACACAAGGGTAAGCAGCACCATCTATTGGTGGTTGCCCATCTCCCAGTTTATGAAAATGCTGCTACAAACTCCTTCCCTTGTGTACATACATTTGGCCAAACACAGTATGCAAGGACTGAGATGTCCACTTTTAGTGTTTGTGACATGGTAATATTGATTAGTGCATACTTATACACCACTACCAGTAATACCATCGAAACATGCACCCGCTCTATGGCAGGTCCAATTTCTTCATCTGACTGAGGCTTCCTATATCACCGCTACTGTGTGTCTGGGAATGCAGCCAATAGCAGTGATACTCCTATGACATTTCCTAACATACCAGTACACTGACTATTTTTGCATGAACTAGTAGCCACCTCCCAGTCACCATCAAGAAATGCTCATCACTTTACCACATTTCCAATACCATCTGAGCCGATCGAAACATTACCTTTGTGTTTTACTCTACATGCTCCCCCTTTGCCCTTGTACCATTCTTCCTTTATTTTGTCCCCTTCTCTTTTAGATAGGTTGCAGCAATTAGTTACTTATGAATAGGTCACTAGGAATTTATCATTATCAAATATATTTTATGATATTGTTTTAGTTTGTCATATATATGTCTGTGCAAGTTTTTGTTAGTTGTGACTGCCTTTCAATGTCTGTTCCTCCTCACAGGTGTATGAACTAATGAGAATGTTTCTTTTTATATTTAAAAATACAAACAGTAGTTATTTTCAAACAAAACTTAGAATATACAAATAGAGATGGCATGATTATTTCCTTATTGGAAAAAAAGTATATTTTTATAACAGTATTGAATGATCTTTTTATACACACACAGTGGCCTACTAGCTAATGGGAGGAGTGTCATTTGAACAGCATTCACTATATAAACATGATTTACTGTACATTTTGTAGGTATGCTTTGATAAATTTGCAAAGATGTTACGTGTGAGCAGCTATGACAATAATTGGGATGTTTAAAAAGCTAATTTTACCTGTTTAAAATAGCTGATAATAACTACATGCTTATATATTTGGGGAATATATAATTTATTATCAGGATTTGGGTCTTATAAGTATAATTTCATAATTGACACTTACTGCAACAATAAAAAATGAAGTATTGTATAATATAATAATATTCACATACAAGAAGAGAGGCTGGAGAATTGTCACAGGACACTACTTTATCCAGATTTTCAATAATCCTGAGTGGATACATATTCAGATAAGCACATCTTTATTTTGCTAATGGTAAGCAAAATACTTACCTAACAACCATAACTTATTGTTTTATGTATTACACTATGAGCACCTTGTTGTCTTGTTGTTCTGTGTTTATTTTCTAGAGCCATTACTGACAAGGATCACACAAGAGGAGCAGCTATTTTTAATTCTATAATTTTTTAATTCATTTTTTTATATATATTTATCGAATATTTAGCACATTTAGGGTTTGTATACTGTATATACGCAGTTAACAGCAAATTTTGGAGCTGTTGATCACTACTGATACACTTGAAAGTTTTTAGTTGTATTTAGCTGTATATTTAATTATAATCTACTTTCTTGTTTGAATGCTGACTTTTCATTTTATAATATAAGACATTTCTGTGCAGTTTTGAGTATATTATTTTATGTTTTATGCATAGTCAAATGCAAATGATCCATGCAGTTTTTTCTTTAGTTTGTTATTTGTGAATGACTGTAGAGGGCTATAAACTCCTACTGACATAAGTAGCTGAGTTGTGGAGATCATTTTAAAATTGGTTAAATAATTTATTTAGCACTTAATTGTGTGTGTATTTTTAATGTTCAGTTATTGTCCTCATCAAACAACAACAAGTGGAAGAACGGTATTAAGAATATTTTACCATGGAATGATTGCTAATACCAAAGGAGTAATTTAAGAAACTGCTGACCAATCTTTTGTGTTTACAGACAATGATGTGCAAGACCAGATATCATCCAGGGAGCAGCAATTCTTTAGGTGAAAATGCTTTACTAATTAGAGAGGACAGATGAGAATAAGAAGACTGGTTTAAACTGAAAGGAACTCTAACAGTAACTCATATAACTACAGTACTCATTATGACAATGGTAAGTAATAGAGCATCTCTGAGTGAACAGGCTAAAAGTGGATAGTTTAGATAAGATTACTCTGGGATCCACTCCTGTCAGATAAGAATAGGAAACTGAACATGCAACATGCACAGACTCATCAAAAGTGGACACCTGAGGACTGTGACTTCTACTATCCAGCATCTAATGACTAATCAAGCTGGATAACATGCCATTTCACAAAGCATAAATCTTTTCAAGCTGGTTCCTCGAACATAACAATACATTCTATGTTCTTCAATGAGATTCACAGTCCCCATATCTCAATCCAGTAGAGCACATTTGGGATGTATTGGAAGGGGACATGGATTTGAAGCACAAGATTTTCAGAGATGATAAATAGTCATCTCAGAAATGTCTCTTCGCTGTTGGACTTTAGGAGAATCATAAATCCATAAAAATTCCCATTGCTACCTCAGAAAGTATTAGGTGGATTTTTTGGCCATATGCCCAGGCATGACAGTGACCCCCTTCTTATCACAGGGAACGACTGCTGCCACTGGTACCTAACATACACAAAACAACATCCTCATCATCAACATCTTCATTAGCACTGGCATCAGCTACACAAATATCCCCCTCATCCTGTTGCAGTGGCATCCTCTATTTCTATGTCACTAGCTATACTTGTACCGTTCATTCCCACATTTGTGGAAGGTGCAGAAATGGTGGAAGGAGGATTCACTATGAGACAAAAAAACTGAAACTGCACATCTCTAATGGTGACTAGAACATTTTATTGCTTTTTCACAACATGTTTTAATAAATGTTTGTATGTATGTATTTATTTATATCTTGTAGCGGGATTCAATTAAATAGCTTAATATAGTAGGTAAACTATAGGACGCCCATCTTGTAAATGAGATTTACTCAGTGATGTTCTATGAACATTCAATTTACAGTTACTGTGACCTTCTTACAAATATAGTTTAACATAATAAGAATTTTTTTTATATACTTAAACCAAAGTGGTCAAGAAACTCTGGCCTGAAGCCAATCAACCCAATAAATCTAAACAACCCAGAAATGATCTTACCTTTTCAATCACAGAAAATTGTTTCTATTTAGAAAGATTAATGTACAGCATCTGCCACTTCTGCACTTTGGAAAACCTGCACCATCTTTTCAAATATTATCCTATGACATGTGTTACACATTGGAGAAAATTTACCCAGAGTGAAATACACTGGTGACTGAAAGAGAAAATATATGATTGACAATACTTGATATTTATTTAACTGTCTCCACTTTTTGCTCTGTTCAGGAAATAACTTTAGAAGAAAGAACATCATTGAAAGTAGTACAGTACATACATTCTGTACTTTGTTTCATTTACAAAAATTGAAATCTATGTTATTTTTTATTCAATTTGCAGGTACTGTACTTTTTTAGTTTCAATTCTTTAGAAGGGTGGCAGGCTTGTTAATGATTAATTGATGAAGAATTGTTGTACAAACTGGTTTAAAAGTGGGGCTACACAACATATTCCCAGACACCACCAGAAATATGCAAAAAACAACAATGCTGCTCTTTCTTAGTGGTTGATGAAAGTTGCAGAAATGAACGAGATTAGGGCCAGTAAAGCAAGATAATATAATAATAATTATAATAATAATAATAATAATAATAATAATAATAATAATAATAATAATCTTTACGTATAATAAAATTGTAATGGTTGTTACTGTAAATAGAAATATTTTTGGAAGAATATACTGTTTTGAGCTGGTGTATAAAGAGTGTAGACAAAAAAATTAGGGGGAATTTTTGGTTGTCTGTTTTTCTGTTTGTTCACGCAAAAAACTACTGAATTAATTTGGATTGCCTTTTCACTATTGGATAGCTTAACAATGTAGAAATAAACTGAAGAATGTATTATTTCGATGTGACATCAGGGACAGAAGTAATAAAGAAAAACAAGACCCCTGACACTCAGCGTGTGCAATGTGCAGGCTGCTCAAGCCAAAAATGTCTATATGTAAAAACATAATATTTTTGGGACAGACTAGGGACTGCTTATGAACTAAGAAGACAAAAATATATTTATTTCATAATATATATACACTTTATGCCTTCACTGCACCGGTGCCCTCAAAGTAACAAGTAGGTAAGGAAAGAACGAGTATACAAAGGAAGAGAGCACTGCTCATAGGAGCTTACAATATGGACAAAGTCCTTAACCACTTGCCTGGTGTGGTCACATAATTTGTGACCACACCAGGCTGTGCATTATCAGACCTGGACAATGCGAATCAGAAAGGACAGCTGCCGGAAGATATTCTTCTATTAGCTGCCAATCACAAGGGGAGCTCCCGGCCCTCCTGCACCCCTGCACTCTCTTTAAGTGTCTGCTGTGGTACCAATCACTGCTGATCAGCACAGCAGGATGCCTCTCCAAGTGGCTGCCCAGAGGAGCAGCAACTCAGGAAATATAAATTAACCCCCTACCCCCTGATGTTTCAGTGTTACAATGGTGATGATGGTGATGTTCTAATGTTTGAAAAAAATTAAATTTTACAAATGTTATTTTTCGTTGTTTTTGGGTAAGATTTAAAAATACATATTTGAACTAATTCATTCAGACCAAACCTGACAATTGAGCATTAATTGAGGGGTGGGGGGGGGGGATTGCCAGTTAATAGGTTAACACCCTTGATCATTCCCCCGAAATATTAATAATATTGACATTTAATTAGATACAGTATTATTCAAGAATCATTATTCAGCATTTTAATATTAAGTAACTACTAATTTATTCATCTTTTGTAGTCAAAATGGAAAAAAACACCTGTGAAAAATCACTATAAACAATACTCCAGCACTAGCCTTGGAGTGGGAGTGTGGGGCGTAAATAATTTGATCTAATCTATTAATATAATTTTGCGCTGTGCAGTAAGAGTCCACTAAGTGGCCAGTTGTGATAATGCAAGCCATTTAATTGTATTACTGATTTATTGAATACAATAGTATAGGAAAATAAAGAGTCACTGTACAGTATTAATAGCCAGAGGCAATCAATTCTTATACATGAAGTGTTTATTTACTAGTTGCGACATGTGAATATTTTTTCTGCTATTAAGTCTTTCCAGTATTGCCTACAGTATCTCAGAGTGGTGATCTTCATATGGTGTTGATGTGTTTAACAGATAAGTGTTAAGTTTATGAAGACATTATAAGGACCCATAAAGAGAGGTTGTGCCATTTTCTGCAATCTTTTTTGTATTGTTTCTTGGGTGAAGTCAACTTGCAACTTGACCAAAATCACACTTACTCACACTCCTGATTTCTATAAAATAAACAATATCGCACTCTGGGTTTGAACAAGTTAAACTTATGAACTTTGACACCATATCCTTCTGCATCTATTATTCAGGACAGCAGTATCCTGCTTGTGGCATTTAGCTTGTTTAAGCAGGCTGAGGGCTGCCTAAGCTAGAAGCCATATAAGCGCCCTGGTTTTTGTGACTATTGTTAAAGACAGGGAAGGGCTAGCCTTAGTGATGTAATTTTTGGGTCAGGTGCCTTTGTCTGCCTATTATGGAAGTTGTAAGAGGAGTGGATAATTTATTATTTATAGGCAGGACTAGGGGCCATCTTTCTCTTTGTCATTTGGAAGCACTAAGTAGCATTGTGTGCTCTGTAATTTAAAAACACTGTGCATATTGTGTCATTTCTGTTCCCTTGTTGCCTCTCTCCCTCCTCGTTTTTCCCCTGCTGCTGCTTGTATCCCTCATCCCCCTTGCTGCTGCCATGCCCTGCCCACGTAGGTCTGTGCCTCCCCCTGCTGCCTGGCCGAGGCTGCTTGCCCGCTTACCTTTGCAGGTTATTAACGGCCTCGTGTTCGGTGCTCCCCTCCCCTCCTGCCTTCTCTGCGGTGCCCGCCGGGTCAGTGCCTGGGCCCTTAGCTGGCGGCTGCTCGTCTCCTCTGGCCACTGCATCTGGCGGTGGGCGCGGCTTCACAGCCGTGCGCACCATGGATGGGGCTCCTGTGCCGGTGGTGCTCGTGCTCCCTCTGGCTGGGGCTTCCTTAGCAGGCCTGGCTGATGCATCAGGCAGCAACGCAGATGATGGGGTTTCTGCTGTGGGGTTTCCTCTGGGCTCCCCTGTGGGTGCTTGGCATTTGGGTGGCCTTTCATTCCCATCCCTGGTTCCAGGTGCAGCGGGGGATGCAGTTGCTGGGCTGCCACTTACTACTAGTGGTGCATCCGGTGTGCTGCTTTCCTGCGCTGGTGCTTCTATTTCTACACAAGCTGCCTGTGGGTCCCCACTTCTCACTGACAGTCATTTGGGATTCATCCTCTGCACTCCCAGTTACCCAGATCATGCTGCCTCCTTCCCGAGGCTTGTCTCATGTGGTGGATGCGCTACCTGCTGGCCAGCCCGGGTTATTATATATTCTTTCTAGTCACAGTGCTATGTCCGCCACTTTTATAGTGCCGGGAAATGTCTCCCACGCTGCTCACTTTGGTTTTCTGCTGGTTATGGCAATGTCTGGGGCCTGGCCCGGGGCCCAGCATATCCCCATCATGAGCACCGCCGTTTCACCCAGTTTGTCCGTGTTTTGGAACCCTGTTTTCCCCGTATATCCTGCGTTGGTCTCTCATTCGCAAGGAGGGTTGCCCTCGTGGTCTGTCCGATGGCTCCCGGGGCATTTCCCCCCACTCCTTTTCCAGGGTTTTACCATGGAGACTTTTCTCACACTGCTTTTCTACATCCTCCATATTGGAATTCACCTTTTGCGCATTCCCCTTTTGCCTTGCCCACAGGTTTTATTGCCCAGCTGCCCTGGCCGCCCGCCTCTGGTCCGGCCATTAGCTCATCAAGCGGGGCTCCTGATGGTTTTGATGGAACCCTACTCTGAACTGTAGGACTCTAAAATCACCCCAATTTTGTGTCATCTATTCTAGGGGTGGACTATTCCACCCTGGGTAATCCTACGCTGGGCGCCCAAGATGGCTGCCGCACCTGGTACCTTGTGAGGGTGGAATACTCAACCCTTGGAAGTTATTACCCAAAATGCCTACACCAATCCTGCATTATGCTTTCTGTGTGCTTAAGGTTTTCTTTTATGTCTGTGTTGCTTGTCTATTGTTGTATTACTCAAATCCTCTGTATCATGTGCATTGTTTTTGATATCTGTGAAGCGCCTTGAGTCCTGTTGGAGAAAGAGCGCTATATAAATAAAATTATTATTATTATTATTATTCATCCCGATTCCCTGCGGTTTCTGGGTTTTCATTTAGGGGGGTAGTTTCTATGTCGATCAGAGCTTGACTATGGGGTGTTCTGTTTCTCGTGCCTACTTTGAGAAGTTCAGCTCTTTCTTACATTGGTGTATTCAGGCTGCCTCCGGTCACCCGGGGGTTGCTCACTACTTGGAGGATTTTCTCTGTGTTAGGCCTCACACATAGTTTGTTCAGTCTCCTTGGGGTCCCTGTGGCCCTGATAAGACTGAGGGTCACACCATTTGTCTGAGTTTCTTGGGGATTGAAATCTACATGGCTGCCGGGTGTTGCCAGCTTCCTGCCAGTGAGGTTCATAAGCTCCTGAGCCTTATAGCCGAATGTCTCGGCAAACATAGGCTCAGTCTCCAACAGGTCCAATCGATGCTTGGTTCTTTCAACTTTGCTTGCAGGATCATTTCCATGGGGTGGGTGTTTTGCCGAAAGCTTGAGAGGTTCACGTGGGTGTTTCTAAGCCCCCTGTCTCGCGAGATCAAAGATGATTTGTGGGTCTGGTCTACTTTCCTGGTTTCTTTTAATAGCGAGGTGTTATGGCCGTCCAGTCATTGTTTTAATAGTTCCCTGCAACTTTTTATGGATGCTGCAGGTGGTACAGGTTTTGGTGCCTTTTTTAGGAACAAGTGGTGTTCTGCTCCCTGGCCTGTTTCATGGGTTGTGCGCGGCTTTACCAAGAACTTGCTACTTCTGGAATTGTTCCTGTTAATTGTGGCGGTCCTCTAGTTTATCTGATCGGTCCATTGTTTTTCGCTGTGATAATTTAAGTGTAGTGCATGTGATTAATAATCAGCACTCCTCCTCTCCCCAGGCCTTGCGCTTGTTGCGGCATTTGGTGCTCCAATGCCTCCAGCACAATATTCATTTCACTGCTAAACATGTCCTGGGTGTCGATAATAGGATAGCAGACTCTCTTTCCCATTTTGAATTTGTGAGTTTTCGGGAACTGGTTCCTGATGCAGCATAATTTAGTTTGCCATGCCCACCTTTCCTGTGGCAGCTCAATAAGTCATTTCCTGGGTGAGTTATGAGTACAATTTCATTGCTTGGTAGTGGGCATGTGTGGTGGGTACAGTTACAGTCCGGTATGGTTTCTGCCTTTGCGAGCAGCCTTTTGCTTTTCCTGTCTTTTCTGGTTTGGTGTGCGGTCTCCCACTGTGGGGGGCCTTGCGTCTTTTTTTCACTTTTATTACAGAATGGTAGCATGTACCGGGTTGGGGCTATACCTGTTTGCCTGATGGTGCTGCGGTGAGTGGGTCCTATCGTTGCGGATAGGGACAACTGCTCAGGCTGTGGCTTTGAGTATTCCAGTGGAGGCTGTACAGAGCCTAGTATTGGAGATTCGAAGTTGCACTTACATTTATGTGGTAGCGTTTGTTGCACCTGTTGCATTAACCCAGAAATATTGTTTACCCATCAGTTTTTGAATGGCTAGCATTCAGGAATTGAGGGTGTGAAGTGAATTTTTACATTTTCCTCTGAGGGGGCGAATTACAATTGGCACACTCATGGTCCATGGCAGTTTTTTCTTTTTAGCCTTCACTTGGGTTTCCTTTCTTTTCTTGTTGTATTTGCCTGTGTTTGAATTGTTGCTGATGTTAGGGTTTTTCTTTTTCAGCTGCATTGGATACCTCGGAACAGATTTGGCTAGTTGGACATTCTTACATTTTTTGGGCATATGGCGGGACAAACGACTGACTTTTTTGGTGACAGGGTAGTTAGATGGTTAGGTGTTAGGGGTTTGCATTGGGTTGGTTTGCTTCGGCTTATTTTCCATAACGAATGGAGGTGGGGCTGGCCCGACTGGATATTCATTCACCTTGGTGGGAATGACTTGGGTCAAGTTAAGGGTATTGACCTCATCCTAAGTGTCAAGATGGATTTGGTGGCTTTGCAAGCCTCATGGCCTTGAGTGAGGGTGGTGTTGTCAGATATTGTGCCCCATTTTCACTGGCGGGGTGCGGTTAATTTTTCTGCCATAGAAAAAGCTCATAAGAAGGTGAATTCTGTGGTGTCTGTGTATGTGAAAGCCATGGGTGGTTTGGTCATTCAGCATCCGCTGCTGGTACTTTGTAAGTCTCAATTTTATAGGGAAGACAGCATTCACCTTTCACCTACAGCCATTAGTGTATTTTTTGAGAGTATTTTTCATTTTTTGTCTGTTTGAATTGCGTTTTTTTGTTGTCTTTGTTGGATGGCATTCTGCGATTTAGGTAAACATTGTTGTGGTGGAAAGTCGCTACCAGCCAGCGGTCAAAGTTTACATAAATGGTCATTGTGGGGTACCCCCTTTTGGGAAGACGGCAATTGTGTCCTCCCCCTGTGGGTGGACAACGGATGTTCCCGTGCGGTTTTGTCCATTGCTCTGCTAGATTAAAGGGCGGAGAGTCCTGCACAATGCGGTTTATGTTGTTAGGAGGCAGTGGTAAGTCCCCTCCTAAGTTATCTGGTATTATTCTAGTTGACTAATGCTGGTGAGCATTTGGATGACTTAAGCAGGCTGAGGGCTGCCTAAGCTAGAAGCCACATAAGCGCCCTGGTTTTTGTGACTATTGTTAAAGACAGGGCAGGGCTAGACTTAGTGATGTAATTTTTGGGTCAGGTGCCTTTGTCTGCCTATTAGGGAAGTTGTAGGAGGAGTGGATAATTTAGTATTTATAGGCAGGACTGGGGCCATCTTTCTCTCTGTCATTTGGATGCCTCTACCACCCACCCTGCAATTTTATTTTTATTTTTTGGTTCGCTATTGGCTTACATTCCTTTTCATAGTCGGCTTTGATAGCCAGATGGGTGGAAAGTCGCTACCAGCCAGTGGTCAAAGTTTACATAAGTGGTCTTTGTGGGGCACCCCCTTTTGGGAAGACGGCGAGTGTGTCCTCCCCCTGTGGGTGGTCTACGGACATCCTGTGCAGTTTTGTCCATTGCACTGCTAGATTAAAGGGTGGTGAGTCCTGCACAATACGGTTTATGTTGTTAGGAGGCGATGGTAAGTCCCCTCCTAAGTTATCTGGTATTATTCTAGTTGACTAGTGCTGGTGAGTTGGTAGCGCCTTTCTTTGCCATCCTCCAATGAAAAAGTTAAACCTAGGTCATCAAACAATAAATATCTGTTGACCTTTTAAATCTAGCAGTTGGTGTATGTGTCGTTATTTCGTGGTGCTAAGATAGTTTAAGTATTTATATGTTTAAGTGTGTCACAATAAAGTTATGGGTGACTTACATCACTTCATGTTACCATAACCAGTAATGTTCAAATTGTTTTGAAACTTCTTATTTAACTAGACTGTCGAAACTCTGCAACATTTTAGAGAATCCAGGGAAGTATTTCAAGTTGTAGCTTTGAAAGACGTTTGTTATGAGCATTTGATGTTTATCAAGAATGCATCTGACTTCTGATTGTTATTTCAATGTATGTTTCTGGAGAATTTATAAATATAGTTTGAACCGTGAACAGATGGGCCACATATCACTGGCAAACAGCAAACAAGTTTGATGAATTTCAGTCCTGCTCCAACAGATCAAACATCTCTAAACAGAACACAACCCCCCAACATGTGACTTTAACAACATAACACAAGTACAGGACACAGGACCTAATTCAGACCTGATTGCAGCAGCAAATTTGTTAGCTAATGGGCAAAACCATGTGCACTGCAGGTGGCGCAAATAGAACATGTGCAGAGAGAGTTAGATTTGGTTTGGGTCTGTTCAAACTGAAATCTAAGTTGCAGTGTCAAAATAAAGCAGCCAGTATTTACCCTGCACAGAAACAAAATAATCCACCCACATCTAACTCTCTCTGCACATGTTATATCTGCCCCACCTGCAGTGCACATGGTTTTGTCCATTAGCTAACAAATTTGCTGCTGCAATCAGATCTGCATTAGGCCCACAGATCACTCTTTTCCGCAAGTTCAGCACATTTAGCAAAATTCTTCTGTTTGTTCTGTTAACACAGCAATGATCTGTTCGTCTGAGATGTGGAAATGATTATGACCTTTTAATACAACAAATAAAGATCTGAAAGGTTTACTTAACACCACTATGAATAAGGTGAATGCACCTCTGCCTTTGGTCAGAGAAGTTGAATTCTGCATTCTTACCAGCGAGTAGTAGTCAAATCTGATAACCACTACCTTAAAAATGAGCAGAATGACATTTTACCTATGGTGTTTGCAATCAAAAATCAGTGACAGATTGAATTTTACTTTACATAAATAATTTGTGGGAAGAGAGCCTTTTAACGGCTCTTAATTAGCACCTGTTTTATTGGTTGCTGTTAACACTGCAAGACTGCCAATATGGTGTCAAGTGGTGCCTGCTTTTTCTATTTATATGTACAAGTGGTGCCAATTTAACTTTAGCAGTACTGTATGCCTACTGTTTGTTCACATAAATATGAAAATAATAAGATATGTTAACCTGTATGTATTGTATATCTTTTTTTTCTGTTTGGAAAATTGTGTAAAGTTTTGGTACAGTACTTTTTGTTGAAAGCAGACAGATACCCCTTTTACACCTACGAGCACGGGTCGCAGCCGGGAGCCTGACACGGGAGCTGCCCCCTGCTGCGACCCGTGCTCGGTCCCTTTCCCATTAGCAGTCACAACCCGGCATATGCCGGGTTGGTGACGCTTCTAGCTACACGGCAGGGGCGGCGCAGGGAGATCACATGATATCCCAGCGCCGCCCATCCATACAGTGTAAACGGGAGCCGTGTCGCATCGACACGGCTCCCGTTTACACTACACCCTACCCGGATCATTCCCGTGTCCTACCCAGGTAAATAGCCGGGTAGGATTCACGGGTCACTTGATCCGGGTTTACCCTTTTCCACTTGCCAAAAACACGGGTAAATGCGCGCCCCCGTGCATTTACCCGTGTTTTTTGAGCTAGTGGAAAAGGGGTAAGAATTACATCAGGTGTTCATTAATACTCCATTCAGACATCAGAGCGGGGAAACTGCTGGGTCTAGCACGCAGGCAAATTCCCAGGTCTTAGCTCCATGACCCTGGTTGGGGGAAGGGTCGCGATCCCAGGACTTCGTTTTGGGTTGATTGTATTCAGACACACCCAAATCCAGGATTGATACAGGTTCACATGCATAAACCCAGGATTTTGATGCATGTCTGAAAGGGGTATTAGAAAAATTTTAGTTGCACTCTTTTCATTTATCTAATAATGGGAAAATTCAAGTAGAAAGGAACCTCCCCAATCCTGGCTCCATGAATTGGTGAGCACATGTGAAAACTTGCTTGCAATAATTAAAGTTGATAATGATCTGGGTAGATCCTGAATAAGCAGCAGATAAGGATATAATACAGCAAGGTATTCTGGCCATAATTGTTAAATATTTTTTAAAGAGCACAGTATGCCTCTGTAACCTAGAAGAGTTTTCAGTCATGTAGTAGGGTGGGGAAAAAAGATTTAAGAAGTGCACTGTGCAAAATGTTTTTACTCTACACCAAAGTCTGACATAATTCCAGTTTACAACCAACCAGGTGTGTACAGCAGTGATGTGCATTGAGGTTAGTGACTGGTGAGGCACTGGCATTTCAGCCCTCCCCCCCCAAAAAAAAAAAAAAAAAACCATAGGGTTTCCCCTACTTAAGTAAAACCAGCACCAGGCTGAACCAAATGCTATAGCAGGGGAGACAATCAGTTTGTGACAAGTAAAGGCGGCAAATAATTGCAGTACCAGGGTGTTTTACCTTTACCTGTCACTAATATTGAGCATCGTTTGGTATCACGGTTGTGACCTATGATTCAGCTATCTGCAAAATAATCTTCCCATTTGGGATTCATGCAGTATTAAATGATGGTCATATTTCTCACAGTATAGGGTTGTTATTATTATAACCACATTGTGGCTATTAATGGACCACAGATATACCACCTTTGAATAACATGATAGTATTTGAACTATGAATTGTGTGTGTGTGTATATATATATATATATATATATATATATATATACTGTATTTCTTTTTATATTTTCGCAGTTATTGATTAACACACATTGGCATCCATTGAACTCCTCAATATCATTTTTAATGAGAATGATTAAAGTATTTTATTTTATGTAGTTATGGGCATTTGTCCACAATAAGTCATCTGTATTAAAATGCTCCCCAACAAGAGTCTTCTACTCTCTACTTTCTCTGTGTCAACAACCAGCACTTGGCTGAAAGCCCAGTGCTATGCCCCGCACCCCTGGTAGCCGTGGGTACGGGGTTCATGATGGGACAATACTGTTTTTTACAGGATGCCTACAGGTCCGAGCGAGCCTTCCCCAGCATGCCGGCACTTGAAAAACCACAAGTTCCAGCATGTGCAGCATTGCCTCGCCCCCTGCTACTGCCCCTTTCCCATTCTCAATGGGAGGCACCACTATCGGTGCATCCCAAATCCAAATTAATTACGAAAATTATTAAAATAAAATAAAGAGGATACTTATGACACAGAATATGTGTCATAAGTATCTTGTTTGCATTATTTTAATCATTAATGACAGGGGAGGCACTGCCTCCCCTGACTGCACGTCCCTGGTGTACAGTAAGTTCATGCCAGGCACTTAGAGGTAAAAAAGATGGTGGTCCCCTGCCCCCATCCCCAGTGAGTCCAGCTTGCACATTTGCTGACATTCCAGTGGCTTGCCAATGGTATATATGGGAGAATAAAGATTCCTTATTGCAACAAATTATGGCAATATGGATTCTTAATTTTCAGGCGCTGACTGCAAATGACAATAGATAGAGCCCTGAGGGTTTTTTTTTTAATCAAAGCTCAGAAAGATATAAAATTGTGAGAGATAATGTACCAGCCAATCAGCTTCTGCCTTACATTTTAAAGGTTGTGCTTGAAAAATGACAGAAGCAGATTTGTTGGTACTTTATCTCTCACAATTATTTCTCTCTCCAAGCTTGATAAAAAAAAAATATTATTATAATTAGTGCACTTCCTTAATACAACCTATGCTCTCCTTTGTTTCTTCATATAAGACATAAAAGCAGAGCTGCAGCTCACTATATACACACTCTGATCTGATATCACACATTCCAAGACTCTTCGGCTCAAGTGGGCTGCAAAGGTGGTTGAGAACTTGGAAAGCAGTCAGCAGTGACTGTAGCATATCACTATGAAATGACTGGATTGAGATGTATCCTAGTACAGCAGCCCCCTTGGTCTTTCTTTCTTGGTGCCCCTTTGACAGTTGGAGCCCAGAGGCCAGTGCCTCTAATTATTCTGAGAGATATGCCACTGCAACCAACTCTTTAATAAAATTAAACTTTCCAGATTTTTTATTTAAATTGTACAGGGCAATTTATGGTATATAATACTCATGAGAGTAAGAGTACATCCAGATTGTATTTATTTGCATTGCACTGAGTGTTAAAATGCACTGGGCCGCAGAAAAATAAAAGGATGGTACAAAACAGATTTCAGAAGGATTCTGTATTTTTGCAGTTCATAGCAAAACTAGAAACATAGGTGTGTGTGTGTGTGTGTGTGTGTGTGTAGTGTGTGTGTGTGGGGGGGCAGTGGGTGAGTACTCCTGGGTCCCCCTCTTTTAGGGGGCTTCCCTTACTTTAATTTAAGCTGCAGCAGTGTAAAGCAGGAACTGCATGCTGTGCACTAAAGAAGAGAAGAGTGCGTTGGAGTCCAAGTAGGAGGTGAAGCTGCATGGCACTGTTCCAGCCCCAGAAGCAGCAACATGGGAGAGAGGAATGAGAAGAGCAGCTCATAGTCCCAGAGTGATGAGGAATTTCTCCAGTAGCCAGCCTATTAGGGAAGAGGGATTCAGAGAGGGGGCACTGTCTGTCTATATAGGTGTATGACTGTTTGTGACTGTATATGTATATACAGTATGTGTGACTGCATATACGTATGTACAGTATATACTGTAGCTGTATGACTGTGTGTTTGTGTGCATGTGTGTGACAAGTTTGTACATACAGTAGGTGTCACTCTACGCATGTGTATACTGTAGCTGTTTGACTGTATTTATGAATGTCAACAGAAAATAGAAAATATTGGAAAACTCCTGTGGCGCAACCACCTAACACAATAAAATGCCTGATGCATTCAATGGATCAATGTCCAAAAATGACTATGCAAATATGGAACAGTGTCCCAAATATCCCGAGATTGGACTTCAGTCCGACCTCCTTTTCAATGTAATTGTTCCACATAGAAGTGTACATAAAAAGGAAAACAAGAGAGAAAAAATAGTGCAATACAGCTCAATGCACAATTTCAAATACGTAAAGATTTTTTTTTTCAATTTCAATTTCTTCATAAAATGTTTCTAAAACAAAATAATTTTCCCCTGCAAAGCTGGTGTAAAATTGGACTTGTACCGTGCTTAGCTACTGGCTAAGCACGGCACAAGTGAGTGAGTAATTAATGGGAGTTTCCGGATTCCTTCCTTCCTCCCTCCAAGCTACTCACCAGCAACAGACCATGGTATTCGCCTTGGATGCAGGTAAGTACACCAAAACGCCACCAATGTGATTCGCGTTGCTCACAACGCTTTCTCAGGGCAGTCTGGCTCTTACCTGAATGCATCAATACTTATACCAAAAGTTGACCCGGATGCAGCTCATGTGCTCACCTCACAATCACCTTACTTTAACACTACATTATTACATGGCTTTTAGCTTAAAACTTCATCACATCACATATAAAGATACTCGTACATACAGTACATAAAACAATTATTGTTAAAATTGAACAATATATGTCCATTAATGGGATCAATTTATTTTGCTTGTATAGTATGTGAGTCGATCATTGCACATAAACCGGTCTTTTAAATTTTCATATTAACACCTGTAGATAATTCACAGCTTTAGTGCATTCATTTCCACTCATTTATATTAAAATAGTTATTTATTATAGCGATCCCTGTGCGACTGGGATGCCTTGTGTTCCACGAGCACCCGGCCAGATGTGCGTCATGCATTCCACCTATTGCTACTTCAGCCGGGATCCCCAGCATGCCACATGTGCTCAGGTGGAAGTATGTTGTGCGTTCCATCCCCCGCTGTACCGGAAATATGCCATGCATTCCAGCATAGCGGTGAGAGTATGAAGAATGGAGCCCCCGGAAGTATCACTTGCATTTCAACATACACTACATAGATTGAATACTCCATTAGGACTAAACATATTCCTACCATTCAATAATAATAAAATAATAATAATAATAATAATAATAATAATAACAATAATAAATCTATCATAGCAATACAGTTACTAATACGACACGTGGATGGAGGTCCGGTTACTATGGTAACCAACGGGACGGAGCGGCGCATGTAAACACGTCCAGTTACCAGGACTACCTATGTGATACGCTGAGGACGTAGACGGAGGTTTGGTCGCCATGGTAACCAATGCATACGGATCGCGTAGGGAGAGCCGGTTACCATGACGACTGACACGCCAGAGAAGTATAAAGAACGGAGCATTGATTCAGCTCGGCCATCCTGAGGAAGCCTGCGGTGACAGGCGAAACTAGTCGATTGCAGAGCTATCTATCACAGTCTGCCGGCAGACACCCGTTCTATCACTTCCTGTGATATCGAAGTAAGTGCTTTCAGCGTTATGGATACATAGACTGAGGATCTGGCTATCCCTGTTAGAGTGATTTGCACATACCTACACTGGAAGGACTACATTTTGGCCGATATTTACCAGAATATCTGAGGGGCAAATTCCCTGTATGATAGGTGACTACACTGCAATACCTATTTTTACATGCTTACACCGACCTGTATTCACCTGAGGTTTACAAGTATTATCCAGTGAATAATTCGCTACTTTGGTCTTTTATGTTTTATGTTGTATGTGATTGTTTTGTTTGTATTTAGTATACCGGTATTAGGATTCACTAGTAATCATTTTGAACACCTGATTTTATTGGTATCAGTGAGGATTTCTCTTATATGGTCCATTTTTTTATATTTTTGTTCTGTGCTAGGGAAATAAAATATTATTTTTATCTTGAAAATATATTGGTGTTAAAGTTTTTTATATGATATCTCTATGAGTAGATACTACCACAAACTATAGAGTATACAACTGATAATGTTAGCGCTGGGAGACATTCTTTTCTTCTACTAATAATAATCAAATCACACTGTTTGCAATATAAAATTATAAGGTAAGATATTACAATCACAGAAACCATATAACCTCAAATTCCTTATTGAGTTCATTGAGATCGATGGTACCCAATTTATGAATCCACATAATTTTTGCTTTTGCCAAAAAACCTTCCTGATTTATATGTTTCCAGTTTATTCTCACTTGCTGGATTCCCGCAAAATGTTTAGTTGCTTTTGTGCAACAATTATGAGTGATCTTAAAATTATTAGATAAATTATGTGATTCTAAGCCTCTCTTTATGTTTCTGGCATGCTCCCCCATTTGTGTTTTCACTGTCCTTGAGGTACGGCCTATGTATATATTAGGCCACAGGAAAATTAAATTTAGTAAATAACATTACTCGTATGGCAGGTAATGAAATTCATAATTTTATACTCTTTGGGGGTAATTCTGAGTTGATTGCAGCGGGATTTTTGTCAGCAGTTGGGCAAAACCATGCACACTGCAGGGGAGGCAGATATAATATGTGCAGAGAGAGTCAGATTTGGGTGGGTTATTTTGTTTCTGTGCAGGGTAAATACTGGCTGCTTTATTTTACACTGCAATTTAGATTGCAGATTGAACACACCCCACCCAAATCTAACTCTCTCTGCACATGTTATATCTGCCCACCCTGCAGTGCACATGGTTTTGCCCAACTGCTAACAAAGATCCTGCTGCGATCAACTCAGAATTACCCCCCTTATTACCTGTCTGGAAACGTAAGATTTTTGTTGTGGTACAGTACTAAGGACTAATTTGCACATCGAGCAACTCCCACATCTGTAGAAGCCCTTAGATCTCACTTGGTTATTTAATTAATTAAGTAATGCGCTTTTAACTAATTTAGATTTTAAATTCTTTGATCTTCTATAGATAAAATTCGGGTTTTTGGAATTATATCTTTTAGGATCCAATCCTTCCTGAGATATGCTAGTGTTTCTTTATCACTGATTCGACCCTCTTATAACCGTCTCCAAATGCCATGATGAAAGCTAAATCATGGCCCTCTTTTCCATTTTTTTCTCTTGTGACAACAAACTGTTTTTTTAATAGCTCGTACCTTTCCATCAATGCCACCCTTTTTTTCAGCTTCTTCCAAAGATTCTTTTGCATGGCCTTGCAAGCGAAATTTAAGGATCATTGGTATACTTTGTTCTTCATATATCTTAATATTGTTGCAATTTCTTTTTACACAGATTATTTAACTCTTTAGGATCCCCTTTATCCAATTGGGATGATGTTGGCTCTCCCTGCTGATATATTGCTGGGAGTCGGTTGGTTTTACAAAACCCCTAATATCAATTTTGTCATTCTCTATATAAATTGTAATGTCAAGAAAATTCACTGTAGTTTTACTAATATCAAAAGTCAATTTCAAGCCTGCCCCAGTATTGCTAATCATATCACAAAAATTACCTAAAAGATCGTCTGAACCGTCACATAAGAATATCATGTCATCTATGGACCTTTGCCATAGGACCAAATTCGTAGCTCCAGCCACATTCCCCCACATTCCTACCACAAAAAAATACCCCCCAAAAAACACAACACACACACAGTGAAAGTAAAGCTTTATTTTACATACATGCACACTTACACACATACTTACCTAGTGTCCCAAGTAGCCACTCGGTCTCCTTGTCAAGTAGAATCCATGGGGTACCTGTCAAATAAAAATTATACTTACAACCAATCCTGTGTAGATCTGTCCTCTTCTTATCCGACGTAATCCACGGACTTGAATAAAATAACAAACCAGAAACCCGATTCATGCAACTAAAGGGGTTCCATGTTTACACATAGAACCTCTTTCCCCGAATACCAGGACCCCCGTGACTTCTGTTACCAAAGGTCCTGACAGTCAATCAGGGAGCACCATGTAATTGCTGTGGGCTCCTAGCCTGTCAATCAGGAGGAGCGCACTAGCTAGAATGGAGGAGAGAGCTCCTCCATTCAACCCAATGATGGGAACTTTGCGGTCTGCGGTTAACCGCAAAGTTAATTGGGGTCATCCACAAGAGTGACCCCAATAAACTTCTCGGTTAACCGCAGACCTCCGTTCTAGCCAGTGCGCTCATCCTGATTGACAGGCTAGGAGTGCACAGCCAATCAGAGAGCGCCATTACATGGCGCCCCCTGACTGGCTGGCAGGACCTTCAGTGACAGAAGTCACGGGGGGTCCTGGCATTCGGGGAAAGGGGTTCCATGTGTAAACATGGAACCCCTTTAGTTGTGTGAAATGGGTTTCCGGTTTGTTATTTTATTCAAATTCGTGGATTACGTCAGATAAGAAGAGGACAGATCTACACAGGATTGGTTGTAAGCATGATTTATATTTGACAGGTACACCATGGATTCTACTTGACAAGGAGACCAAGGGGCTACATGGAACACTAGGTAAGTATGTGAGTGTGTAAGTGTGTATGTATGTAAAATAAAGCTTTACTTTCATGGTGTGTGTGTTGTGTTTTTTTTGTGGTATTTTTGTTGTGGTAGATCTACAGGTACCAGCGGGCTCGTTATTTACCCGCATGCTGGCACTTGGGGTACTCCAAGTACCAGCTTGCATGGGAGGCTTGCTGTGACTTGTATTTCTACCACAAAAAAACATTATTCTTTTTTTTACACAAAGGCTATCAGCCCCTCATCCACCGCTTACGGATGAGGGGGACAGCCTCGGTCTTCACCCCTGGTCCTTTGGTGCCTGGAGGGGGACTCCTTGATTTAAGGGGTCCCCACTCCTCCAGGGAACCCCGCCACGGGTGACTAGTTGGGGGGGGGGTAATGCCATGGCGCAGGGACCTATATAACTGTGTTTCCCGGCTGTGGCATTATCTCCCTGGCTAGTGGAGTCCGGTGCTGGTTTATAAAATATGGGGGACCCCTACATATTTTCTCCCCCATATTTTTTGAACTAGGACTGGACGCAGAGCCCGGTGCTGGTTGTATAAATATGGGGGACACTACGCAATTTTTCCCCTGTATTTTTAAAACCAGGGACAGCTCAAAGAGCCTGAGGCTGGTTATGCTTAGGAGGGAGGACCCCACGCAATTTTTTTCTTTGATTTTTAACTATTTAAACACTTGTCATAATGTACACAATGAAGCCCTGCACAAATCTCACTGATCCGGCCAGACTTCTTTGTGTTATGTCCGGCAGTGTTTTACTAATCACTCCCGTAATACACTGCCCGACAATACGAATCACATCGACATCGGAAAATACGTAAATAGAAAACTCGGCAAATTAGTAAATTACCGTAGATAGATTCAAAAAGTTGCAGTAAAATACGTCTGATAAAATTCGAGATCAAACTCCCTACAAATCGGCACAAAAATGAATATTAGTAAATAAACCCCCTGGAATTATACGGCAGTGTCAGAAAGGATGGCACTTTAAAAACCATGCCCCAAACAGCACATAATGCAAAGATGAAAAAGAGGTGCACCAAGGTTGCTGTATGACTAAGCTAAGCGACACAAGAGTGCGGCACAAACACGTGGCCCATCTAGGAGTGGCACTGCAGTGGCAGACAATATCACCCTTAAAAAAACTTGGCCCCAAACAGCATATCATGCAAAGATGAAAAAGAGGTGCAATGAGGTAGCTATATGACTAAGCTAAGTGACACAAACAATTGACCCATCTAGGAGTGGCATTGCAGTGTCAGACAGGAGAGCAGATATAAAAAAAAGGCCCCAAACAGCACATCATGCAAAGATGAAAAAAGGTGCAATGACTAAGCTAAGTGACACAAACAATTGGCCCATCTAGTAGTTGTACTGCAGTGTCAGACAGGAGGGCAGATGTAAAAAAGGCCCCAAATAGCACATCATGCAAAGATGAAAAGGAGGTGCAATGAGGTAGCTGTATGACTAAGCTAAGTGACACAAGCAATTGGCACATCTATGAGCATCATTGCAGTGTCAGACAGGATGGCACTTAAAAAATAGTACCCAACAGCCCATCATTCCAAGAAGTAAAAGAGGGCAATGAGGTAACTGTATGACTAAGTTAAGCGACACAAGTGTGCGGCACAAACACCTGGCCCATCTAGGGTTGACACTGCAGTCCCACTGCACTAAAGTCTGATATCGGATGCACGTCTAACACCAACATAGCTGTTATGGCCTCAGTAATCCACTTTGCAACAGGGTATATATATATATATATATATATACGGCAGTATCACTGGAGTTATATGGCAGTACCACTGGACATATGCGGCAGGATTACTGGAATTACAGGGCAGACTCACTGGATTTATATGGCAGTACCGCTGGACATATACGGCAGTATCACTGGACATATATGGCAGTATCACTGGACTGGATTTATACGCCAGTACCACTGTAATTATACATCAGGATCACTGGACTTATATGCCAGTACCACTGTAATTATATGTCACTATCACTGGAATTATATAACAGGACCACTGGATTTAAATGGCAGGATCACTGAATTTATACGGCAGTACCGCTGAACATATACGGCAGTATCAATGGACATATATGGCAGGATCACTGGACTTATACACCAGTACCACTGGAATTATACGGCAGGATCACTGGATTTATACAGCAGTACCACTGGACATATAAGGCAGTATCAATGGACATATACGGCAGTATCACTGGATATATATGGCAGTATCACTGGACTGGACTTATATGCCAGTACCACTGTAATTATACGGCAGGATCACTTGACTTATATGCCAGTACCACTGTAATTATATGGCAGGATCACTGGATTTATACAGCAGTACTGCTGGACATATACGGCAGTACCGCTAGACATATACAGCAGTATCAATGGACATATACGGCAGGATCACTGGACTGATACGGCAGCATCACTGTAACTATTCGGCAGGATCACTGGACTTATTCGGTAGTACCGTGGCAGTATGGCAGTATCAATGGACATATATGGCAGGATCACTGAACATATACGGCTGGATCACTGGACATATATGGCAGCACATGGACACCACCACTGGACTGATGAAGGACAACACAGCACCACTGCAATGGACTGGACTTATACAGCAGCACTGTACATATGGCAGCAGAGGACACCACCACTGTGACTGGACTGATGCAGCACAATACACCACCACTGTACTGATGCAGCACAACACAGCAACACTGTAAGGGACTTATACAGCAGCACTGGACATATGGCAGCAGAGGACACAACCACTGTGACTGGACAGATGCAGCACAAGACACGGACCCTGAGGACACTGAGGATGGAGACACATCCTCTCCCTACACTCTCCAATGCCGGAGTGAAAATGGCGGGGACGCGCGTCTCCTTATATGGAATCCAAACCCCGCGAGAATCCAACAGCAGAATGATGATGTTTTGCCTAGTTCTGGTTTCCGAGTCAGGTGGGAAATCCTGAGCCTGACTCGGATCTGGGCTCGTGTGGTGAAGTCCGGTAGGGTTCAGTTCTCTTAGAACCTGCTCATCTCTAGAAAGAACACACATACCAAAATTGTTATTCTTTTTGAACAATTGATCCTAATACTCTTTTTATCGCCTGTTCACGTAATATGGTCCCTTCTGTTCATTTTGTATGTACCATTGTAATGTTGAAATGCCCTTAATAAACACAGATTTTGTAAAAAAAAAAAAAAAGAAAAGAACACACATTCACCCCATCACTAAATTAATAGGTCCCACACAAAATGAAATGATTAACCCCCAACTCTCACCACATCATTACAATAATAATCCAGCACCACATCATTATAATAATAATCCAGCACTCTGTCTCTGTTATATGTGTTTATGAATCTGAGTGGGCACTGACATGCTGTGTGCTTTTCCAGTGAAAGATGGACTACAATGGAGTAATTCTCTTATTAACAATATTATATTTCAAACAAATCATATGTGTGTGATTTTTGTACATACTCTTTATTAAATCCCTATCAGCTGTTTATAATCAGCATTAAATCCATACACAAATCCATTACTCAAGGAAATACAAGCATACACACCTCACCTATACATACATTTTTTAATCAGCTAACTAACACACTATTATATCAATGTGTCACAGTTTTTAAATATACACAGAGAAATTTAAGTTAAACAGAGTGAAACAAAAGATCTATAAAAGAGTCTATTGCCCCTTTCACACATTGAAAACAACCCGGTAACTTTCATCACGAGCCGGGGCAACACAGATAGTTTTTCTGTGTGAACGGTCAATCCCGGGTCTAAATTACCGGGACTTCAACCCTGGTAGTTACTGGGGTTGTTCCCAGGTCTGACATGAGTTTCCGGGTGTGTGAAAGAGTGGACCTGGCTTTTCAAAGCTGGTTGCGGCAACTGGTGGTAATTGGCTGAGCTGGCGGCTGAATGGTTGAGTGGGCAGGTCTGCCTGATTGGCTACACAGGCGGGGCACTGATGCTGGTGTCTGAGGTCATCAGGGAGCTGCATAAATAGAGAGAGAAAAAAGAGGAATTGGAAAGAGGAGAAAATTTGGGAGTTCCTTGCAATAAGAGGGGAGAAGATCTGCAGACAAATCACATTCAGATACTGTAGAAATATTGTCTTAAGTTTCAACTACCTTCTACCCTCAGGTAATTAGAATTATACAATACTTCTGGCCTGGTTAATTAACAACTCCAATCTCCCTTACCCCTGAAGTTGTGTAAATAAATACTTTCCAGAGTTATAGTTTATATGTGTGATAATAATTAATATGGTATGAAGTGATGTATGATATTAAGATGTTGGCACAATGCTGGTATTTATAAATACTAATATTTTTATTTACTCAAACCTGTATCCCATCTATGATAGTCCTTTATTCAAGCATTCTATCATGTAAAACTGTTCAATGTAGCATTGATATGAACAGTACGTTTCTTCCATTTCCACAGGAATTTAGATATGCTTTTGAAGAAAATGGTTTAGGGGGTTGAAAAAAAGATTGTGAAAAATATAGAATTCTTAGTTTTCCCATGTTTCTAAGAGTTGACATTCTACCCATCCAGAATAACACTACAATTTGTTATTGAGCCGGTGGGTGCGGGGTTTGGGATGATATGACAGAGATATCAGTGTACCCAGTTCCAAGATTTCTATTGCCAGCCCTGGGTATTTGGAAATTCTGCACTGGTTAAGTCAATTGCCATCTCATCATCAACAATGCTATTTGATGACATCACTGAAACAAGTGACACAGATTTGCAGGTTGTCACTGTGGACCCCCTCAACGATACTATTTAGGATGTGTGACAACAAGGAGTAGAATGGGTTCAGGATGGTTGTGGTTCTCCGTGGATGATAGAGATGAGTAAATTAACTCAAGTTCAAAAAAAATCACAAAATAGTTTAAAAAAAGGACCCATTTTATTAATAAAACTTAAAGTTAAAGTTCCTTAGATGTCCTCAGTAGAAAAGTCAAATAAAATCTAACAACAGTTGATGAACATAGAGATTTACACCTTGGACATTAATAATTAATGGTTGGACTTCTGTTGGATCAATGGCTTGCAGTGCTCGATGCAAAGTCACACAGCATTTCTCCTGGCTGCTGCTTTCTTGCGTAAAAGTTCTGACAATGTTCTAGTATCAAATAGTCGATTGAGGATAAAGCCTACTGTTTTCCTTGGATCACCTGGCCATGAAGTCACCTCTCTCAAGGCCGTGCCGTTCAACTGCCCTATCAGAATCTCCACTTGCTATGTCTCTGATAGTGGGTACAGATGGAACATAGAACATTTTGTTCTTAAATTCTCTCAGACGGTTGCCATCAGAAACTGGATCATCTCCCCTATATGTAGGAAGCCATGGGGCCCCAAAGTAATGGGGCAGGGTAGTCGGAGTTATACTAGCCATAGCTGGACATGTTCTTGATGAATCCCAAGCAACTTGCTCATCAGATGACATAGTGTGTTCAGATCCTGTTTTTTGTGATGCCAAATGTGACATCTAGGAGTAGTATTGATGTGGGATGGTTGTGGTTCTCCTTGTATGATATGGATGAGTATATAGGAGGTGCACCACACACCATTAAAATTATAACCACCATCATATCAGACAGGTCCCGAACATTATAGGAGTTCACATCTGGGGGCGAGTAAATAAACTCAAGTTCAAAAAAATCACAAAAGGGTTTAAAAGAGAGCCCAATTTATAAGTTAAGCATAAAGTTAATGTTCCTTAGATATCCTCAGAAGAAAAGTCAAATGAAATCTAACAAGAGTTAATGAACATACAGAATTACACCTTGGACATTAATAATCAATGCACTACACAGGTAGCATTTATTGGTCTAGGATAGGCCGAAAGCTGTTGCCAGCTTCCCACAAAAGAGTTAATCTATGCAAAAAACTGAATTATGGTTTCTTTTCTATATCACATTGAGTAGCTGGTCTCCATGAACTACAATAAGTTATTACCTGAAGATGTCATTCCAGCTTAACATAAAAAAATTAATAAAATCTGTTACAAGCAATTAACCAAAAAATATACAGAGGTTACAATAATATCAGGTTTTGCGGTGAATTTCCTTTTTACCTCAGATAAGGTGTGCATGCAAACTTCCTCAATGAATTAGTTCAAAGAGTCCTTTAGAGTTTGTGCACATTTAAGTATATACCAATGAGAGCTCTTTTATAATACTATATGTTGCCTGGGTAACATAGATAGAAGGAGTTTAACTGCTATCCCTAAGTAACACAATCTAGCTTGTAAGCTAGTTATACTACTCGCACTTCTATAGAAATAAGCCTGCCTGCTCCTCCATGCTGACTGATTAAAGTGTTGCCTAGATACATGAGGCTTCAGGTTCTTATACTCTCTCTCCAATCTGCAGCCTCTGCTGAGCATACTTAAAAATAGACACTCTATAATTGCTCTCCTGCCATTATTCCAACTGCTGTATCTCTCAACTGTCACGATTTAAGCGGAACAGTGCCATTTTTTGGGGACTGTCCCACACACGGACCACAGTGTCCCATGGTGAAGGGGGCAGTTGAGAGGCTCCTGTCACTGTGGTGAGTAGACACTGTGTCACAGTGGTGAATAGATGCTGTGCGCATGCGCACAGTGTCTGTTCACGGGAGTCATATTAACTGGGGTCATGCCAGCAGTTCACAGTGATTGACAACGGGGACTTAGCTCGCGATTGCTGCACTCCTGGGAAGCCACGCCCCTTTTATATAGGCCACACCCAATTTTTCTCCCGGGAGTCCTTCCTTCACATCTCCTGATGTTGCGAGGTATGCTATATGAATGATTTAGATAACTGTTAATCCTGGCAAGTGTGTAATTTAACTCTGTAGGGAAAGTCTAATATCTTTCCTTCCATATATTAGCTTCCCCTTTGCTATTTCTTGCAGCGACTATCCAATGATTGGGAGTTAACACTGTTGCAGCTTTCTTAAGCCTTAAACAAGTCTAGATGCTACAGTTTATTAATCTGTCCTTTCCTAGCCTGTTATGGCATTAGGGGCTAATCAGTTCTAGTGGCTTTTCCTGTATGTGTAGTTGGATATATGGGGCTGCAACTATATCTGAAAAAATCAGTTTCTTTCTAGGATGCTGTTGTGGTGTAATTCAGTGATGCTGGGCTATGCAGGGTATTTTTAGTACAGACCTCATTCAGGTGTATGCTACTATGGCTGGACTCAATAGCTGTTTTTGGAGTCCACTCGTACAAAGGTTAGGCAGTATGGATGGTGTAATGCACAGGTTCTCAAACTCTGTCCTCAGGACCCCACACGGTTCATGTTTTGCAGGTCATCTGCAGATTTTTAAAATGTGACAGTTGGTGATACACAGTGCACCTGCTGGGTGACATGGAGAACATGAACCGTGTGGGGTCCTGAGGACCGAGTTTGAGAACCACTGGTGTAATGGTTAGCATTACTGCCTCACAGCACTGAGGACATGGGTTCCATTCAAACCATGGCCATAACTGTGTGGAGTTTGTATATCCTCTTCGTACTTGCGTGGGTTTCCTCCGGGTACTCCAGTTTCCTCCCACAATCCAAAAATATACTGGTAGGTTAATTGGCTCCCATTAAAATTAACCCAAGCGTGAATGTGACTGCGTGTATATGAGATAGGAAATATAGATTGTAAGCTCCACTGGGGCAGAGACTGATGTTAATGGCCAAATATTCTCTGTGAAGCGCTGCGGAATACTGTATGTGTACGCTATATAAATAACTGGTAATTAATAAATAAATAAATAAAGGTGGCTGTGCTGGCTTCACTACTATATTGCTGAGGGGAAGGGAATTCCCTCAGAATGCCGCCAAACAACTGTTCATAACTGGGCAGGCCCGCCCCGGTCCCCCATCAATTCTCAGTTGGGATCTGTATCACCGCCCAGCTCTCTTGCCGACCTGCTGTTGCTGTCACTGCCTCACGGTCTGACTCCTGGGCTGACCAAATCTGCTAGGATGCACTGGATACCAGTGGTACTACCAGAAACCCCACTGCCAGTTTCAGCACATTCTGGTCCAGCATCGCAGGTTACAGGAGACACCTTGCAGCACAACTCTGCTTCCCTTCAATGTGGACCAACTGCCACTAACTGTCAATGCAGCCCCTTTTATCTCCTTCTCTCCCATGGGCCTCCACTGCTGCCAGGAACCTTAAGGTGCTGACACTGTCCACTGTCACCAATATAAATTAAGCATGCAGTACAGGACACAATGGTACTCTTAGTGGTTTGCCACAGATGTTGTTAAGGCAAGTAGATGCACCACAGGAACACTGGCTGGCACACCTGCTGCCAAACAGAATGAGACCCCAACGTTGCATAGTAGCAGTTTTTTTTTAATTTACTTAATTTTTACACCTTTTTTTGTTTTTTAAAAACAATTAGACTGTATGGGCATATTGCCTAATGATATTGTTGTTGGTACTCTTTACTAATATTAAATGCTGCTGAAAACAATCAGTTCCTGACTGGCATGTCTATGAGAAATGTCAGTGGGCCTCACTAGCTATTGCCCCATTTATGACTAGTAACGACTGCTAACAACAATATTAACCAGACACACACCTGCATGCTATTGGCACTATTTTTCATTTTGAGAGGACAAATTGTGGTTATCTTGCAGTTTGTTTGCACAATTGAGCTCTTCCTGGCTCAGAATCTGTTACCGCCGCACGGGATGCCGAATATCAGTATATCATCGGCATCCTGAGCAGTAGAATGAAGCCAGGCGAGTTAGTGCAACAAAGTCCCTTGTGGGCTTGCTGTGCACGCCCCGCTGCGGGTTTGGTGGCAAGATACGCTCAACGCAGCTTCAATTTTCCCTATATGGGTGTTGTGGATACCCATCAAGGAGGAATCTCCTACCTCGCCGATATACCGACGGCGGTATGGTCCTCCTATTGGGATCCCGGCATTGGTATTGCGACAGCCGGGATCCCGACGAGCGGTATGCTAACAGGTCACACATGATATCTTTGGTTTGGCCGTGCTGCACTGCCAAACACTATATATTGTGTGCAAGGTGCTGCAGTTATACTGAAGGACGGAGCAAGATAAAGTATGTGCATAGGCAATCTTTTATAGTCTGTGACGATGGGATTTCACCCTGACCATTGTACAGATTGCTGGTCATTGTAGTGTGAACTCAGCCACACTCTACTTAAATACAAACTCAAAAGTTTTGCAGTATGACACTATTGTGCAGGAGGAAGAAGGCCTCAAGCACATATACTGTATGCTGACATCACTGTTATTTTATTTTTTGAAAAAAAAATTCTTCTATTTCTAGTCTTCAGTGTACCTGCATAAAAAAAATTAGAAAATGGAACAAGCAACCCGTACAATTACACAATTCTCGTCAATCAGCTGCGTGACTCAGATGCTGAAATGCCAGAACATGAGGATGCACGACTCCAGTGCTTGACGATGAAACAGAATTGCAAAATTCCTTTCTCACACAGCTTGTAGCCGTAACTAGGTGTGTGCGAAGTGTGTCAACGCACATTGCGATGCGATGCTGTTGGTAGCACTTGTTAATTATCTGTTTTAATTACTTTCAATTGCAGCTTTCCCCCTTTTTGAAGCCCAGCAACTCCAGACCGCACCTATGTCCTACCCCCACCCCATCTGTCACTAATACCTATACAACATACATGAAGTTAATTTGAGATTTCTTTGTTATTCAGTTACACTGTCCTTTATTACATTTCAAGATGCTGACATACCTGGGATTAAAATCCATTGCCTGTAACATTGCAGTCAGACACTCTAATCATTGAGCTATCTGCCCTTGAATAGAAAGCTAGAGAATTCTAAGGTAGGGAATTTTTACTATTTGAAGCTTACCTTGTAATTTGTGAAAAAATAATCAGCATCAATAGATTTATGTAGTGTGTCGCTGCACACTACAGCGGATCGGCTCATTTTCAATGCTGATTTTTTTTAACAAAGTGCAAGTAGCTTCATACTGCCGTATATTGAAATTTGTTATTTAATAAATGGTATTGTAACTGAATAACAGCAAGCTCTCAAGTTAAGTGCATGAATATACTATAAAGAGCATTTGTGTACAAATCCATTTTCTTGCAGTGTTCTACTGTATAAATGTATGTGCTTTCTCTGGGATCAGTTTTGCCATGCCTCTTCCCCATGAGGCATGCACCTTATACCCCTATTGGAAAAATGTGTGTTGGGGAGGGGGGGCACCAATTGTCTTTCTGGTAAAGGGCACCAAAGAGTCTAGTTATGGCTCTGCTTGTGGGTATGCATGAACGCATTTCCAGTGACAACAGAAAAGCATCGTTTACCTTCATTAATGGGTTTTTGTCCAGACTACAACCTGTACCCTAATCCAATGTATCCTCCTTACTACTCTGAAGGTCGTTTCCAAAATTACCAAGCAGAGGCTTACCCTTTATGGAAACAAACCCCTCAAATCAACCTCATACCAGTCCACATGGCACAGTGCATCATAGTCCATATGCCATAGTGCATAATAGTCCAGATGGCAAAAGGAATGGTTCATTAACCTTGTATAGATCACCACTCCTATGGCATTGTGCATAATTATACAGCTAGCACTATGCATATCAGTCCACATGGCTCTGTGCATCTTAGTCCACAGGCCATAGTGTATAATTGCCTGTCAAGTATGTGGGTATATAAATATATATTATAAGGGCACGGTCGTGCCCTTATATTAAGGCTGAATCGAACAAACGGAATTCTCCCATAGGGAATTTCTGAGATGGGGGCATGGTGTTTGAGGGGCTACAACTCAAAAGTGACTGGACGTACTGAGCTGAAATTTGGCATGGGCGCGTAGAATCGTCACCCGGTGCTGCATGCCAATTTTCAGGGCAAAATAATAAAAAGTGAGGAATTGGGAGTAACCTAAAGTTCCAACTGTCAGTTTTTTTCTGCGATTTCCTCTGTGGCTTTTTGACAAAGTTTTCCCATAGAGTGAATCAGAATTTTTTTGGGAAGGCATAACTCAGGATAGAGGACAAATTAAGACTTGGGGTTTGTTTTATTAGATAGATCTTTTAATTAAGTAAAATATGCCCCATTATAAAGATAGGGCTTTTCAATTTGTTGCGGCTGCGCAGTGGCCGCCAGCAGGGGGTGAACACAGATGAGCTTCACTGGCTTGTACTGGCAGTTGGGCACGAGGAGCGAGCGGGAAGCAGTGTCTCGTGCATGACGAGGACAGCTGCAGGCGGCGGGAGGACGAGAAAGAGGGAGCGTCTACAAGATCCGGAGGAGATCGCGGGACGTGAGCGACGGAGGGAGCCTTACTGGGGGAGGAGAACGACGGAGCAGTCACACCAGAAGAAGCCGGAGGAAGCCGGGTCCCCTTCAGGAGTGTCAGCGGGAGGAGATAGCCGCAGGTCCACTTACCTCAGCGGGAGCGTCGGCAGGATGTATGCCATTATTTCTTATTTTTCTTCTACTTCTCCCGCCCTCCCTGCTGTGTCCGTCCACCCCCCCCCCGCCCTCCCTCCCTGCTGTGTCGTCCATCCCCCCCCGCCCTCCCTCCCTGCTGTGTCCGTCCACCCCCCCCGCCCTCCCTCCCTGCTGTGTCCGTCCACCCCCCCCGCCCTCCCTCCCTGCTGTGTCCGTCCATCCTCCCCCGCCCTCCCTCCCTGCTGGGTCCGTCCATCCCCCCCGCCCTCCCTCCCTGCTGTGTCCGTCCATCCCCCCCCGCCCTCCCTCCCTGCTGTGTCCGTCCATCCCCCCCGCCCTCCCTCCCTGCTGTGTCCGTCCATCCCCCCCTGCCCTCCCTCCCTGCTGTGTCCGTCCATCCCCCCCGCCCTCCCTCCCTGCTGTGTCCGTCCATCCCCCCCCACCCTCCCTCCCTGCTGTGTCCGTCCATCCCCCCCGCCCTCCCTCCCTGCTGTGTCCGTCCATCCTCCCCCGCCCTCCCTCCCTGCTGGGTCCGTCCATCCCCCCCGCCATCCCTCCCTGCTGTGTCCGTCCATCCCCCCCCCCCGCCCTCCCTGCTGTGTCCGTCCATCCCCCCCCGCCCTCCCTGCAGTGTCCGTCCATCCCCCGCCCTCCCTGCTGTGTCCGTCCATCCCCCGCCCTCCCTGCTGTGTCCGTCCACCCCCCCCCAGCCCTCCCTGCTGTGTCCGTCCATCCCCACCCCGCCCTGCTGTGTCCGTCCATCCGTCCATCCCACCCCCCGCCCTCCCTGCTGTGTCCGTCCACCCCCCCCCGCCCTCCCTGCTGTGTCCGTCCATCCCCCCCCGCCCTCCCTGCTGTGTCCGTCCATCCCCCCCGCCCTCCCTGCTGTGTCCGTCCATCCCCCCCGCCCTCCCTGCTGTGTCCGTCCATCCCCCTCCGCCCTCCCTGCTGTGTTCGTACATCCTGCCCTCCCTGCTGTGTCCGTCCATCCATCCTGCCCTCCCTGCTGTGTCCGTCCATCACCCCCGCCCTCCCTGCTGTGTCCGTCCATCCCCCCCCGCCCTCCCTGCTTGCTGTGTCCATCCATCCCCCCCCCGCCCTCCCTGCTGTGTCCGTCCATCCCCCCCCGCCCTCCCTGCTGTGTCCGTCCATCCCCCCGCCCTCCCTGCTGTGTCCGTCCATCCCCCCCGCCCTCCCTGCTGTGTCCGTCCATCCCCCCCGCCCTCCCTGCTTGCTGTGTCCGTCCATCCCCCCCCGCCCTCCCTGCTCTGTCCGTCCATCCCCCCCACCGCCCTCCCTGCTGTGTCTGTCCATCCCCCCCTGCCCTCCCTGCTGTGTCCGTCCATCCATCCTGCCCTCCCTGCTGTGTCCGTCCATCCCCCCCTGCCCTCCCTGCTGTGTCCGTCCATCCCCCCCGCCCTCCCTGCTGTGTCCGTCCATCCCCCCCGCCCTCCCTGCTGTGTCCGTCCATCCCCCCCGCCCTTCCTGCTGTGTACGTCCATCCCCCCCGCCCTCCCTGCTGTGTCCGTCCATCCCCCCCGCCCTCCCTGCCGTGTGTCTGTCCATCCCCCCCGCCCTCCCCGCCGTGTGTCCGTCCATCCCCCCACCGCCCTCCCCGCCATGTGTCCGTCCATCCCCCCCGTGTGTCCGTCCTTCCCCCCCCTGCTCTCCCCGCCGTGTGTCCGTCCATCCCCCCCCGCCCTCCCCGCCGTGTGTCCGTCCATCCCTCCCCGCCGTGTGTCCGTCCATCCCTCCCCGCCGTGTGTCCGTCCATCCCCCCCCGCCCTCCCCGCCGTGTGTCCGTCCATCCCCCCCCCCGCCGTCCCCAGGCGCAGCACCTGATACTCACACGGACCTGACACACACGCAGACACTCACACGCAGCACCTGACACACAGACACGCAGCACCTGACACACACACACAGACTCGCAGCGCCTGACACACACAGATGCGCAGCGCCTGACACACACAGACACGCAGCACCTGACACACACGCAGCGCCTGACACACACACACACACACGCAGCACCTGACACACGCAGCACCCGACACACACGCAGCACCTGACACACACACTCACACGCACCTGACACACACACGCAGCACCTGACACACACACGCAGCACCTGACACACACGCAGCACCTGACACACACACTCACACGCACCTGACACACACACGCAGCACCTGACACACACACGCAGCACCTGACACACACACGCTGCACCTGACACACACACTCAAGCACCTGACACATGCACTCACACGCAGCACCTGACACACACGCAGACACGCAGCACCTGACGCAGACACGCATCACCTGACACACACACACACACACACACACATGCAGCACCTGACACACACACGCAGCACCTGACACACGCAGCACCTGACACACGCAGACACGCAGCACCTGACACACGCAGACACGCAGCACCTGACACACGCAGACACTCAGCACCTGACACACGCAGACACGCAGCACCTGACACACGCAGCACCTGACACACGCAGACACGCAGCACTTGACACACACACACACACACACACACACAGCACCTGACACACAGCACCTGACACACACACACGCACACACACACAGCACCTGACACGCAGACATGCAGCGCCTGACACACACACGCAGACATGCAGCGCCTGACAGACACATGCAGATATGCAGCATCTGACACACCCACACACATACAGACATGCAGCACCTGACACACACACACACACACACACAGCACCTGACACACACACACAGACGCAGCACCTGACACTCACACGGACCTGACACACACGCACACACTCACAAGCAGCACCTGACACACACACACAAACGCAGCACCTGACACACAGACAGGCAGCACCTGACACACACACACAGACGCGCAGCACCTGACACACACACACAGACGTGCAGCGCCTGACACACACAGACGCGCAGCGCCTGACACACACAGACGCGCAGTGCCTGAGACACGCAGCGCCTGACACACACAGACACGCAGCGCCTGACACACACAGACACGCAGCGCCTGACAGACACGCAGCGCCTGACAGACACGCTCACACGCACTCCCGCGCAGCGCCTGATGCTCCCACGCTCTCCCACGCAGCGCCTGACGCTGACACGCACTCCCACGCAGCGCCTGACGCTGACACGCACTCCCACGCAGCGCCTGACACGCACACGCACTCACACGCAGCGCCTGACACGCACACGCACTCACACGCAGCGCCTGACACGCACTGACACGCAGCGCCTGACACGCACAAGCACTGACACGTAGCGCCTGACACGCACACGCACTCACACGCAGCGCCTGACACGCACTCACACGCAGCGCCTGACACGCACACGCAATCACACGCAGCGCCTGACACGCACACGCAGCGCCTGACACACACACGCACATACTAGTGATGAGTGGGTTCGGTTCGTCGGAATCCGGACCCCCCGAACTTCACCCATTTTACACGAGGCAGGTTCGAACCTTCCCGCCTTGCTCGGCTAACCCGAGCGCGCCCGAACGTCATCATCCCGCTGTCGGATTCTCACGAGATTCGGATGTCTGCATTCATGGAAAGGGGTCCCATGTGTAAACATGGGACCCCTTTCAGTCCGTCTGGTCCGGGTGTTCGGTTTGTTGTTTTGCCAAGTACGTGGATTTAATCTGGAACCTGGATCAGGTGAGTATAATTATCTTTTATTTTCAGGTACCCGTGGATTCTACTTGGAGAAGAGGACCGACTGCTTCGTGTCAACATAGGTAAGTATGTGTGTGTCAGCAGGTGTGAAATAAAGTTATACTTTCACGGTGTCTGTGTCCTGTTTTTATTTGGGTATTTTTTTTCCAGTAGAACTACAGGTACCAGCGGGCCCGTTTTTCTCCCGCATGCTGATACTTGTGGTTCTCCAAGTACCAGCTTGCGGGGGAGGCTTGCTGGGACTTGTAGTACTACTGGAAAAAACAATATTCTTTCAATTTTCTCAAGGCTATCAGCCTCCCATCCGCAGCCCTTGGATGGGGGGGACAGCCTCGGGCTTCACCCCTGGCCCTTGGGTGGCTGGGGGGGGACCCCTTGATTGAAGGGGTCCCCACTCCCCCAGGGTACCCCGGCCAGGGGTGACTAGTTGGATATTTAATGCCACGGCCGCAGGGCACTGTATAAAAGTGACCCCCGGCTGTGGCATTATCTGTCCAGCTAGTAGAGCCCAATGCTGGTGTAAAAAATACGGGGGACCCCTACTCTTTTTGTCCCCCGTATTTTTTGCACCAGCACCAGGCGCAGAGCCCGGTGCTGGTTTTAAAAATACGGGGGATCCCCTGTCTGTTTCTTCCCCGGATTTTTAGAACCAGGACCGGCTCGAAGAGCCCGAGGCTGGTTATGCTTTGGAGGGGGGACCCCACGCAATTTTTTTTTTCCGGGTTTTTTACATTCCATTTAAAAAATAATAATAATCTTTTAAAAAATATATAAATAATACTTGTGCCTCCAAAAAAGACAAACCAAGTACCTAATCCCTTCTAATATAGATATGCTATTACCAAAAAAAAAACCATTTATTTATTAGATTCCGCCTGCAAAGTGTGGCGGATTGAAAATGACGAATTTACTGTTTAAAAGCACTGTTGTCGAATTTACAAACTTCAATTGAATATACTTTTGTCGAATTGCCGCATTTGTACCATTGCAGAAAAGTCGAATTTTTCAAATGTCAAATTTTTATAAAAATCGAATTTTGAAAGCCTGTAAGAATAGGCCCGCCCCCTTCACATCAGCCGTCCCCTTCTACCCCTGTACCTTGCTCTCTCCTGTCTGTGCTCTCTCCCGTCTGTAGGACTAGGCCCCGCCCCCTTCTTACCCTCCAGTGACTGCTCTCTCCTGACAAGTGGACCAGGCCTGCCCCCTACACGCTGCTGGTGTCTTCATTGTTACTTGGTCTGGAGCTCCGTTGGGGAGAGAACTCACGTGAGCTCATTAAGAATGAGGAACTTGGATGTTTTAATTTTATTGTGAGTAGTGTATTGTGGTGATGTAGTATGTTGTATGGGGGGTATAGTGTAATTATGAAGTGCAGCATATGGGAGGGCTATAGCATAGTGATGTAGTGTGGCATATGGGGGGTGGTAGCGCATAGGCGTGCGTACAGGGGGTGCCTGGTGCGCACAGGCACTCTCTAATGTCCAGCACCGCTGCACGCCACGCTTGCTGTAGCACAGTGATCGCTGAGTGTGTGATCGGTGGAGCCTAGACTGCAGCTCATTTCCGTACCTCCCACCACCGCTGCGCGCGCCCCCCCTCTGCCTGCTGCTAATACTATGCTGAGTGCATTTGTCGGCGGCCTCACTGGGGGGACTGGCGTCACCTTGCAATGTGACGTGCTGATGTCCGCCCATGCTCTCCTCCCGCCCACCTGTGCTTTCCTCCCGCTGCGGTCTCTCAGTCCTAGTGTGCCGCGGCCGCCACACCACTGGGGACTGGGAGCCGCCGGCAGACACATTCTGCTGAGACATACTTGTCAGTGCGGGTTCCGGACGGCAGGCGGCGAGTGGGAGGGCAGACGGGGAGCAGGTGTCACAAGGAGTGTGTGGGTAACTAATTCACAATACTTCCGCTCAACGTGGCACTGCTGGTCCTTCATCTCCCATGTCTCTTCACCAGGTGGCGGGCGGCCCGGAAATTAAGTGATGTGTTGTGCAGCAGTCAGTGTGAAGTGACTGTGAGTATCACTGGTGGTGCTGATGATGCTGCTGCAGAATCGGGAAGCAATTAATTCATAAATATAATGTACTGAATCAATGTATTATACATACATAAACATGTACATACGGGTATTTGTGTATACATGTATATACATGAGTGTGTGTGTGTGTATATATATATATATATATATATATATATATGTATATGACTTGGGGTTTGTTTTATTAGATAGAGCATGTCCCAGTGAAGTGCCTTTTGGGGTTGTGGTTTTTCAGAAAGTTACAGGTTTTTTTTAATTAAGAGAAATATGCCCCATTATAGAGATCGGGAATTTCAATTTGTTGCGTCTGCACAGTGGCCGCCAGCAGGGGATGTACTAGAGTGCCTTCACTTGAGAGCCGCAATATGGCCGCCTTCTCCCCGGTTATTCTGTTAATAGGAAAATAACCTCACAGGTTCACATAGGGCAGAGTTGCCACTACTAGTGCAGGGCTGTAACGTACAGTACTAAGGAAAAGCCATATACTAAAGCGGCACGGTGACCTCACCCCTCTCAGAGACACCAGGGCGCAGCACACTGTACGGGGTACACTTGGTACACACACCTGTTAGCTCAGGGCAGCACTATAGGACCCTCCTGTAATGCTGTGCTGGCGGCGTGTAGTGATCAGGGCACTGGGAGACTGGCTGGCTGGTCTCCGTCTCTGCTGCCTATAGAACTTCCACCTCTGTTATATATCAGGGCTGCTCTCCTGTGTGTTCTCTTCCTCTCCTACCTCACACTGGAACTGGCCGCCCAGAGAACGAGAGGGCAGCGGCTGACATCAGAGAGGGTGCAGCAATCTGTGTGGGCAGAGCCCCTCACAGCAAGGTGTCCTTATGCTATGCCCCGTGTAATCACTGTGATCCATACAGACTCTCACCCTGGTATGCTCTCTATTTATTATTTATTTTTTTACACTGCGGCATGCTCGAGGGAAGGGAGCAGGCACCCCCACCCCACCGCCACTACTCCTCCGCCAGCATCACTGCCGAGCCGGTCAGTGTTCCGGCGGCAATGAGCAGTAGGCAGCCACCAGCAACAACAGCCAGGAAACTGTTACTCCCGGCAGCAGTAGCGTCAAGCTGCAATTCAGCCAGCGGCACGATGATCCGGGAGACAGTGGCAGAACAGGGAAGCAGTACCCCCTCCAATCGCAGCACCAAACTGGAGACTGAGGCAGCAACCCACCCCCAGCAGCAGCACCACCCTGATGATAGGTAAGATGCATTTTGGTGTCACAAGAAGGTGGCCGGAGTAGTGGCTGGCTGTGGTCACACCCCGGGCAAAAGTGATAGTGATTTCAGTGTTCCCTTGTGCGGGGATTGGATGTGTAGATGTATGGAGGCTATGTTTGCATAGATGTGAGCGGCAGTGTGCGGATGTATGAGAGCGGCAGTGTGCGGATGTATGAGAGCGGCAATGTACGGCTGTATAACTGCGTCGGTGTGCGGCTGTATGAGTGCGATGGTGTGCGGCTGTAAGAGTGCTTCGGTGTGCGGCTGTAAGAGTGCGATGGTGTGCGGCTGTAAGAGTGCGATGGTGTGCGGCTGTAAGAGTGCGATGGTGTGCGGCTGTAAGAGTGCGATGGTGTGCGGCTGTAAGAGTGCAATAGTGTGCGGCTGTAAGAGTGCGATAGTGTGCGGCTGTAAGAGTGCGATGGTGTGCGGCTGTAAGAGTGCGGCAGTGTGCGGCTGTAAGAGTGCGGCAGTGTGCGGATGTATGAGAGCGGGGTCGTACGGATGTATGAGAGCGGCAGTGTATGGATGTATGAGAGCAGCAGTGTACAGTTGTGTGAGAGCGGCAGTGTGCGGATGTATGAGAGTGGCGGTGTACGAATGTATGAGAGCGGCAGTGTATGGATGGCAGCGTCGTAGGGAGGGATGTCGGAATGCTGTTAGGGTTCCTAATACAAAATGGAATCCGTATAGTGGGCGGGGCTGGCACCATGGCACCACGTTGGGCTTGATGGGCAGGTAGTGCGGCAAGCACACCCAAATTGGCGTCTGACGTCGCCCGCAGTCCACACTGTTGTGAGGAGTCAGAGTTAATTTTGACTGTGTAGTGTACTCACAGAGGACCTACCGCCCGTCCCCTCCTCGCATCTGAGCAGCAGGTCAGGCTCTTATTTTCTTTTTAATCAGGAGAGGCCGAGTGAACTGTGAGCAGGGGGGCAGAGCTACATGGGACCCAGAAGGGCTGCTGTACTGTCAGAGAGGGAGAGGAAGAGAGAGATGAAGCTACTGCAGATCCCCAGATGATTGTGAGGTGCCGGGTTGAAGGGTGATGTGATCACCCTTCTCCCTCGCTGCCGCTGGGGACCGCATCTAGGCTTCCTCCATCGAGGGCATGCGGCGCAGCAGTGGGCAGCGTGTAATGAGTTTGTCTGACTCATTATACTGCTGCCTGTTGTGGAAACCTCCGTCCTTACGGACTGGTGTACATGCCCAGCACAGAGGTGACAGTGTTGGTGGAAGTGCTGCCCAGCTCTGACCCTGCAGGCCTCCGTGATCTGGCTGCGGCCGCTGCTGCTGCGGCCTGAAACCCCTGCCGGTCCCCTCCATAGACTTCCGCCTGGCCAGCGCTGAGGTACTAGGGGTAGCCCAGCTGCGGGAAGGGTATGTCTCTGGCTTTCTCTCCGGCAGGGGAAGGTGACAGCGGCGGAGGAAGTGCTGCCCACCTCAGACACTACAGGCCTCCCCGATCCAGCTGCGGCCACAGCTGATGCTGCCAGAACCCCCTGCTGGTCTCCTTTGTTGACTGCCGCATGGCCAGTGCTGAAGTACTGGGGGTAAGCCAGCTACGGGAAGAGTGTCTCTGCCTCGGGCTCTCTCTCTCTGGCAGGGGAAGGAAGGGCTGATTCTCTGGCACAACAGGGAGGGCTGGGCTGCAGGAACACAGCACTGGAAGAAACAGGAGGCCGAACTCATGACCAAAAAGTGAGCAGTGCAGTGATCAGCCCCCTGGTCTTTCCCTCTCTCTGGGTAGAGCTGTATTCTACAGAGAGAGCTGGGATGGGAAGAAGGGGAACGGCACTTGACATACACATACACGCGCAACACCTGACACACACACACATACACGTGCGGCACCTGACACACACACATGTAGCATCAGACACAATAAAATAAACATGCAGCACCTGACCCACACATACACACGCAACACCTGACACACACACATATACACGTGCGGCACCTGACACACACACGTAGCATCAGACACAATAAAATAAACATGCAGCACCTGACACATACATATACACGCACACCATCAGACACACACATACACATGCAGCACCTTACTCACACACACATAGACACGTGTAGCACCTGACGCACACACATGTACACGCGCAGCACCTGACGCACACTCATGTACACACGCAGCACCTGACGCACACTCATGTACACGCGCAGCACCTAATGCACACTCATGTACACATGCAGCACCCGACGCACATTCATGTACACGCGCAGCACCTAATGCACACTCATGTACACGCGCAGCACCTGACGCACACTCATGTACATGCGCAGCACCTGACACAGACATACGTATTCATGCACAGCACCAGACATACACTTGTACACACGCGGAGCACCTGATACTCACACACATATACACCCGCAACACCTGACACACAGACACACGTGCGGCAGTTGACGCATACACACGCACCATCAGACACACTCATATATACACGCAGCACCTGACACACACATACACACACACACACAGGAGCTGATACACAGGCAGCACCTGACACACACACACATATACACGCACAGCACCTGACACCACGCACTCACACGTACAAGCAATGCATTTCACGTCTACCTCCAGCCTCAGTCACAGGCTGCTGCCGCCTACCCCCCTCCCTGCATCAGCTGCAAAGGCAGCAAAATATTTTGACCAAAGTCTAAAGGCCCATACACATTAAACGATGTCGCTCTGTGAGCGACATCGTCTAATGTTTCCCCCTCCCGGGCCGGCCGGCGGCCGACTGTACACACTGAGCGATATGACCGCTCATATCGCTCAGTGACGTCACGCCCCCGCCAGCCCTGCATGAAGGTCGTGGACGACAGTCCACATCCTTCATGCATGACCTACCGACAGCGACGATTGTTGCCGACCCGCGGGGCCGCGCATCGTTCATCGCCGGCGGCATACACACTTAACGATAAAACGAGCGATGTCGCTCAAGGAGGGGGAAAATGAGCGACGTTGCTCATTAAATCGTTAAGTGTGTATGGACCTTAAACAATTCGGTTTGGTTAATAAAATAATTTTGCACAGAACAGTGATGTTATACGAACATTTTCATTAAACATTTAAAAAATCAAATGTTTATTCTTACAGTGAAATTTTACATTTCTGAATAAAAAAAATAAATTTAAAAAAAGCGATGAAATTCAATAGACAAAAAACCTTACGGTTTCACATGTCCCATTTAGGCTTCTTAGACATGATCGAAATTTCAGAAACCTGTTGTAACTCTTCCACTCAAACTCCAAAAAGCAATGAAATTCCGATCATTAAAGCTGACGCCTTAATGGACCTGTTCCTTGCGCAATACAGATATGGTATGCCATCACAGCCTGTGGGTAAGTGCAGATTCAGCACTCTCACAGAGTGAGATTGCTGTCACTCACACAATGGTGGAGCTGCTAAGTCACAGATTTGTGTGCTCATTGGAATACACACATGCAGTCTATACAACTGAAGGTCTGAACAGTTTTGTGGTGCTCCCATCCCACACAGTGCCCACAACCATCCCATTCGGTCACCACAACAATCCCACCTTGTTACAACATCCTTCTAACTCCATACATCCATCTCACTTAGTATACACATTTAGCTCCCTCAAACATCTTGGTTAATTGCTAAAACTATAATACCCCATCTACGGTCTATGCATCTACACTTACTTCCCCAATACACCCCCATGCTGCCCTGTCTTCCCCAATCCCTACTGCTGTGTTCTCCAAACTGTGCTAGTCTGTACTAACTTATCTGTACCATCTGTCTTTCCCCACCTGTGCCTTGTCTGTACCACCGTTAACTTCTCTCTGTGCTGCTCAGTGTTTCCTTCTTCAACGTCACTCTGCCTCCTTCAGTACATGGCACACTATCTTCTCTCCCATCTGCACCAGTTTTCTACCCATCCATGCCAGTGTTTTCAACCCATCTGCACCATTTCCCCCATCTGCACCGCTCTGTCTCCCTTCCCATACTTGCTGCTTAATCTACCCCCTATCCACACCACTCTTACCCCATTCATGTAGCTGACATCCTGAAGGTAAATTTCGTGGATCCTGCGCTCTTGGCAGGGGGATAACCGCTACAGCCCACCCCCCAGTGGTCCAGAAACGCCTCCGTTGTGCAGACCATGCCCTGCCAATGGCATGCTAACGCTGTTTGCACGCCCCCCTCCTTCCCCGCAACCACCTCTGCCTATCAATCAGGCAGGGTGATCGCAGCCAGTGAGATGCTGATAGCATCTCACTGGGCTCCTGGGGTACGCACACGCAGTGCGGCCATTGCACGTGCGCACCTCACAAACTGATTCAGACTGCGATTGCTGCTGCTGCGGTCTGAATTACCCCCTGTGTTTCTTTGTCCCCCCCATCAGTGCTGCTTAGTGTTCCCTCTATCCACACACTTCTGTTCCCCCATCCACACCGCTCTCCTCCCTCCAATCAACAACACTCTTACCTCATCTGAGCAGCTTTGTCTTCCGCTCAGACCTTCAGTTGCATAGACTGCATGTGTGTATTCCAATGAGCACACAAATCTGTGAATTAGCAGCTCCACCATTGTGTGAGTGACAGCAATCTCACTCTGTGAGAGTGCTGAATCTGCACTTACCCACAGGCTGTGATGGCATACCATATCTGTATTGCGCAAGGAACACGTCCATTAAGGCGTCAGCCTTAATGATCGGAATTTCATTGCTTTTTGGAGTTTGAGTGGAAGAGTTACAACAGGTTTCTGAAATTTCGATCATGTCTAAGAAGCCTTAATGGGACATGTGAAACCGTAAGGTTTTTTGTCTATTGAATATATATATATATATATATATATATATATAAAAGAATGGGTGAATACAAGCGCCCAAGAGTGTAAATGGTATAATAAAGCAAGGGGGAAGAAAATGTGAAGGAAAATGGTGATATAAACCAGCTTATAACACTTATCTGGAATAGAGAAGCTTTTTCTCAGAGAGCCCTCTTTTATGGTTTAAATACATGTAAAAAAAGAAGGAGAAACAGCAAACATAGTGGATTCCATTTTAAGACTTCATAGTATACAACTGTCTTATTTCATAGGCATAATTAGGGAACCAGCTTTTTCCCAAATAAATATAATATATAGCCTAGACAGTGTAATTTTGTTAAAAACACATAAATTTAATACACAAATAAACATAAAATGGCTGAATAAAATGCGTACAAGATATCAAAATATATGAAGCTTATCTGTCCACAGACGAAATGTTAGCAGGCAATTCCATATAATATCACATGGAAAGATAGCTGAATAAAATGAGTACAAGATAAAAGATATATGAGGCTTATCTGTCCTTAAAAGGAGATGTCTGTAGGTAGTCCCAACGCGTTTTGTCCGTCAGCATCCGGACTCCATCAAGGGGATATAGATATATAGATATATAGTTGTGTACCTTATGGAAATAAATGTACATACAGCATGTCTTTTCTATTTTTTATTTTTATCTAAAGATACAGCATATCATTTTTTTCTAGATCTTTTTTTACTCATACATATGTCTGCCCTCTACTAGAAGCACGTATACATATGGTGGTGTACCTCATGGGAAATAAATGTAGACTTTTTACTTATCTAGAGAGACAACAGATAGTCTTTCCTATATCTTTTTTTTACTTGTTCATATGTATCCTGCACTAGCAGGCCTATAAAGTGTTTGGCCATGTATGCCCTCTACTATCAGTGTCGGGTGAAGAGGTGGGGCTGCAGTGATGTTCAAAGAGTTGGTGTGGCTCCTATATTATAATTTGGACTGATTTGCAACCCCAATTCCTGGCTCACCACTGATATCTATACTAAATTCCAAATTTCTGTATACACACATGTTTTATGTGTTAAGTGTAACTGTATATACTGTATGTTCAAATGTGCTGTGAAAGGTGCAGACCTATATATAGGTCCAAAAATTAAATTAAGCACATTTTAACCATAAATAGATGTTATATTTGAGGTGATACATGTGTGGTAAGATGTACCTATGATCAGTGGGTAATGTGGGCGGAGCTACAGTAGGTAACGCACCTTTGTAGGAATAAAGAACTTTTCTTGACAAGAATAAAGAATTTGCGAGTGCCAAAAAGGGTGTGTGGTCTCACTACAAGGGGGATGGCCTTGCGGGAAAAGACTACCTTATACCCCAGTTTTGAAACCTGCACACCCAAACTTTGGCCACAACAGGGGGAAAAAAATCTTGATTCATGCCCCTTACGTTATTTGCAATTTTGCCTCCTTATAGTAATGCCCTTTACACAATATGCCACAAACCATAATGCCCTGTATTTTCCAGGGCTTTTATGCTCTGGGTTCCATGATCATTACCAGAGGTCTCATGTCATGCTCATTGCCAGATGTTTCATGCTCATTGCCAGGTGTCTCCTGCTTGTTGCAAAGAGTTTCATGCTCATTGTCAGGGGATTTCTGCTCATTGCAGGGGTCTCCTGCTCATTGCCAAGGGTTTCATGCTCATTGTCAGAGGTTCTTGCTCATTGCCTGGCCGCAAAACAAAGGAAGAGGAAGATGCTGTGTGAAGCCCTTCATAAGCCACCCCCTTTAAAGGGTATACCACACTTCCAATGGGGTGTACTGGGATTTCCATCCCAGCAAAAATCTTTGATTTCTGTAAAGGGAAAAAATATGTAGTATGTAATTTTACTGGTAAATGTATGCTGAAATGGTAATGTCAAATATTCTCTGTATTGTGCTGCTTAATATTTAGAAAATTCACATCCATAACAGCAGCAGGTAAACTTACAATCTATATCCCTTATCTGATGGTAAAACACAATTTACAGAGTAGGGAGGCCAATCTTTGTGTAATTTTTCATTAAAAATATTTTAAAACAGCTGTTTCAGAATAGTTTTCTTTATTTTTGGTCTATGTATTGACCAAAAAGCTAGGGCTATAAGGCCCTATTCAGAAGTGATCATAGCAGCAAATTTGTTAGTAGATGGGAAAAACCTTGGGGGTTATTCCGAGTTGATCGCTAGCTGCCGCTGTTCGCAGCGCAGCAATCAGGCTAAAAAGTGGCAGTTCTGCGCATGCGTATGGCACATGCGCGACGTACTTTCACAAAAGCCGATGCACTTTCACACAAGGTCTAGCGACACTTTTCAATCGCACTGCTGGCCACAGAGTGATTGACAGGAAGTGGGTGTTTCTGGGTGGTAACTGACTGTTTTCGGGGAGTGTGTGTAAAAACGCAGGCGTGTCAGATACAAACGCGGGCATGCCTGGAGAAACGCAGGCGTGGCTGGCCGAACGCAGGACGTGTTTGTGACATCAAAACAGGAACTAAACAGTCTGAAGTGATCGCAAGCTAGGAGTAAGTCTCGAGCTGCTCAGAAACTGCACAATCTTTTTTTGTAGCAGCGCTGCGATCCTTTCGTTCATACTTCTGCTAAGCTAAGATACACTCCCAGAGGGCGGCAGATTAGCATTTGCACAGCTGCTAAAAGCAGCTAGCGAGCGAACGACTCGGAATGAGGGCCCATATGCACTGTAGGGGGGGGGGCAGATATAATATGTGCAGAGAGAGTTAGATTTGGCTGGGTTATATTGTTTCTGTGCAGGGTAAATACTGGCTGCTTTATTTTTATACTGCAATTTAGATTTCAGTTTGAACACACCCCACCCAAATTTAACTCTCTCTGCACATGTTATATCTGCCCCCCCCCCCCCCCTCTGCAGTGCACATTGGGCCTACTTCAGACCTCATCACTGCTGTGCATTTTTTGCACAGTGGGTGATCAGGTCTGAACTGCGCATGTGCAGGTGCCACAGTGCACCAGTGCATGCCAGAGATGCTATGAGCATCTCAACCCAGCAATCGCCTCTGCCTGATTGACAGGCAGAAGCATTCACGGGGCGGGAAGGGGCAGGCCGGAGCATTCGCCTGCGTGCCCGGACCATGTGGGGGGCAGGCCACGGTGGCTGCGTGATGTCACACACAGCTGCTGCAACCCAGAGAGCGATGGGTAGCTCCCTGCCAGTGCGCAGGAGCGGCGCTGGTAGGGAACTACTCTTCAGGTACAAAAGCATGTGCAATGCTTTTGTACCTGTGTGGCAGGGGGAGGGCCAGACATGTGGGGCGGACTAGCCCTGTGCTGGGCATCCCCCCGCATGTCAGAGTGGCTGATCATAGCCATGCAAAATTTTGCACGGCTACGATCAGGTCTAAATTAGACGCATAATTTGCAGGGACAGCATACAGCATAGTCGCCTAGAAAGCTTCTCCATACCTGCCGTCTCTGGTCCACATAGATTGATTTGATGCTCTTGTAAATTTCAGTATGGACGTAATGCTGCCTAAAATCAGGGCTTTCCTCCTGTGCAAATACCGGCATTAGGAATTAGCCTTCTCTGCCAGAAATTGCACACTTCTCCTTCTGGCATATGACTGAGGGGGTAATCCAGATCTGATCGCTGCTGTGCATTTTCGCACATCGTGTGATCAGATCTGAACTGCGCATGCATCTGAGCCACACTGTGCCATCAAGACGGACAGCTGCTATGGGCACCGGTGCCCTGCGATGGGATGGTGCAAAGTATCCAGTCGCATGGGTGGTCGCAAGGAGATTGACAGAAAGAGGCCGTTTGTGAGTGGCAATTGACCATTTTCCAGGAGTGGGCTCAGGCATTTTGAGGGAGGGTGTCTGAAGTCAGCTCCGACCCTGATCAGGAGAATTCAATCACAGTGGTTGAGTAAGTCCTGGGCTGCACAAAGACTGCACAAACTGATTTTTGTTGTGCAGCTCTGCTAACGAAGCAATCAGAGGCGTAACTAGGGTTTTCGGAGCGCAGGGCAAGATGGAAAATGGCGCCCCCCAAAAAAACAAACACCAAAAAAAGCATATGCGCGCAACAAAGGTGCGCGCGTTGAAAAATGGGCATGGCCACACACCAGAAGGGTGTGTGGCCACGCACCAGAAGGGGTGTGGCCACTGAAAATGGCCCACAGTGCCAGTTACATTGCCCCACAGTTCCAGATACAATGCCCCAAAGTGCCGGATACATGCCCCACAGTGCCAGTTACATTGTCCCACAGTGCCAGTTACATTGTCCCACAGTGCCAGTTACATTGCCCCACAGTGCCAGTTACATTGCCCCACAGTGCCAGTTACATTGCCCCACAGTGCCAGATACAATGCCCCACTGTGCCAGATACATGCCCCACAGTGCCAGTTACAATGCCCCAGTGACGGATACATGCCCCAAGGTGCCAGATATATGCCCCACTGTGCCAGTTACATGCCCCACTGTGCTCCCCCCCACCGGTCACTCACCGCTTGTGGCTCCGGCTCGCCTCTGATACGTGAGGGGAGGAGAGCGCAGCGCAGCGCCTCTCCTTCGCTTCACCGCTCCAGCTCTCCGGCGGCTGTGTGGCGCCAGTTCGCTAGCCAATCAGAGCTCGCGGACCGGCAGCCAATCATGAGCCGGTCCACAAGCTCTGATTGGCTAACACCACCGGAGACCGGACACAGCAGAGCTGCTGGCAGCACTGCTAGTTCTGGCAGCGGCGGAGAGAGGAGGGAGAGACGCTGCGCTCTCCTTCCGTCATATTTCGGCATGACGGGGGCGAGTGGGGCATGATGCCCTGGCCGTCGGTGGCGCCCCCCTCTCCTGGGCCTGCCAAGACGCCCAGGGCATGTGCCCCACTCGCCCTACCCTAGTTACGCCTCTGGAAGCAATCGCACACTTGCATAGGCTTTTCCCCTCCCCCTGTAGGCGGCGACTATCTGATCGCAGGACAGCAAAAAACGCAGCCCAGCGATCAGATCTGAATTACCCACAGTGACAGATAGCACAGAGTAAGCAGCTGCATCAGGCTCTCACTTGCTGTGTAAAATAGCAAAAAACAGCAAGACCTCAGGAACTTCGGTTTACTCAATAGTAACTTTTGGTTAATGGTTAATGCAATATAGTGAGCAGTTATCACCCACTTTTCATGACCTAATTTCTGTGTGCCCAGAAAACAATCCATTCTTGTAACACACAGTCAGGATCGGACTGGCCCACAGGGGTACCAGGGAAACCACCGGTAGGCCCCATTGCCTGAGTGCCCACTCCTTCCTCTAGGGATCAGGTTCCAGACTGTGCACTTGTATACATGGTAGATATGTTGCATTACACTGCACTAGACTATTGTGTATTTCAAGCCTCTGTGGAGGCTGGCCACACCCCCTTTGTAGGTTGGCCACATCCCTCAAGTATGGGCCCCTACTTCTACATTCCCCCGGTGGGCCCTTCATGCCCCAGTCCGACACTGCACACAGTATATTGCAGGGATGACCCGGTTTTAGTGTGAAAGGGGTTGACCCGGGAATAACTCAGGTCCAATGTGATATGTTAAAGGGGGTTGGAGCTTTTGCCAGATCTAACCTGGGGGGTAATTCCAAGTTGATCGCAGCAGGATTTTTGATAGCAGTTGGGCAAAACCATGTGCACTGCAGGGGATGCAGATATAACATGTACAGAAAGAGTTAGATTTGGGTGGGTTATTTTATTTCTGTGCAGGGTAAATACTGGCTGCTTTATTTTTACACTGCAAATTAGATTGCAGATTGAACACCCCCCACCCAAATCTAGCTCTCTCTGCACATGTTATGTCTGCCTCCCCTGCAGTGCACATGGGCCCTCATTCCGAGTTGTTCGCTCGTTGCCGAATTTCGCTATATTGCGATTAGTCGCTTACTGCGCATGCGCAATGTTCGCAGAACGCATGCGCTTAGTTATTTTACTCAAAAGTTAGGTATTTTACTCACGGCATTACGAGGATTTTTCTTCGTTCTGGTGATCGGAGTGTGATTGACAGGAAGTGGGTGTTTCTGGGCGGAAACTGTCCGTTTTATGGGTGTGTGTGAAAAAACGCTGCCGTTTCTGGGAAAAACGCGGGAGTGGCTGGAGAAACGGGGGAGTGCCTGGGCGAACGCTGGGTGTGTTTGTGACATCAAACCAGGAACGAAACTGACTGAACTGATCGCAGTGGCAGAGTAAGTGTCGAGCTACTCAGAAACTGCAAATAAATTTCTATTCGCAATTTTGCGAATCTTTCGTTCGCAATTCTGCTAAGCTAAGATACACTCCCAGAGGGCGGCGACTTAGCGTGTGCAATGCTGCTAAAAGCAGCTAGCGAGCGAACAACTCGGAATGAGGGCCATGGGCCCTCATTCCGAGTTGTTCACTCATTGTCGAATTTCGCTATATTGCGATTAGTTGCTTACTGCGCATGCGCAATGTTCGCAGAGCGCATGCGCTTAGTTATTTTACTCAAAAGTTAGGTATTTTACTCACGGCATTACGAGGATTTTTCATCGTTCTGGTGATCGGAGTGTGATTGACAGGAAGTGGGTGTTTCTGGGCGGAAACTGGCCGTTTTATGGGTGTGTGTGAAAAAACGCTGCCGTTTCTGGGAAAAACGCGGGAGTGGCTGGAGAAACGGGGGAGTGCCTGGGCGAACGCTGGGTGTGTTTGTGACATCAAACCAGGAACGAAACTGACTGAACTGATCGCAATGGCAGAGTAAGTGTCGAGCTACTCAGAAACTGCTAAGAAATTTCTATTCGCAATTTTGCGAATCTTTCGTTCACAATTCTGCTAAGCTAAGATACACTCCCAGAGGGCGGTGGCTTAGCATGTGCAATGCTGCTAAAAGCAGCTAGCGAGTGAACAACTCGGAATGAGGGCCATGGTTTTGCCCAATTGCTAACAAAAATCCTGCTGCGATCAACTTGGAATTACCCCCCTGGTTGGAAAAACCTGTCATTTTGAGATTTTTCTGTCTGAAAGTGTTATATTAGGCAATCAGTGTACAGTATGCTATATTATTGTAGCATGTTTAACACTTACCTCATCAGAGACTGCTCACTGAGAAGTGAGCAATAGAGTTATAGCTGAACAGAACCAATAATAAATATAGTATAACATTAATTATTATCTGTACTGGAATAGGGAGTCTGTCCATGAAGCAGTGAAAAGAAAAGAGTGGAGAAGGGAGACTGTGGAGAAGTTGCCCATGGCAACCAATCAGCTGCTCTGTACAATTGTATAGTATGCTAATTATAACTGTTACTTCAATGGTGATTGGTTGCCATGGGCAACTTCTCCACTGGCTCACTTCTCCACACTTTTGACTGCTTCATGAATAGACCCCTAAGAGAGAAGACAGGCCAAACTTAGGGGGTCATTCCAACCTGATCGTACGCTGTCATTTTTCACAGAGCAGTGATCAGGTCACTGCTGCGCATGCGTATGTACCGCAATGTGCAGGCGCGACGTACAGGTACAAAGCGGATCGGTGCTGGGGGCGATGGATTTTACGAAGAATTCATTCGCACAGCCGATCGCAAGGAGATTGAAAGGAAGAAGGTGTTTATGGGTGTCAACTGACCATTTTAAGGAGTGTTTGGAAAAACGCAGGCATGTCCAAGCTTTTACAGGGCGGGTGTCTGATGTCAATTCCGGGAACGGACAGGCTGAAGTGATCGCAGCGGCTGAGTAAGTTCAGACCTACTCAGAAACTGCACAAAACTTTTTTATACCGCTCGGCTGCACAAGCGATCGCACACTTGCAAAGCAAAAATACACTCCCCCATAGGCGGTGACTATCTGATCGCAGCGTTGCAAAAAATAGCTAGCATGCGATCAGTTCGGAATGACCCCCTAACTCTCTCTGCATGTTATATCTGCCTCCCTGCAGTGCACATGGGCCCTCATTCCGAGTTGTTCGCTCGCAAGCTGCTTTTAGCAGCATTGCACACGCTAAGCCGCCGCCTACTGGGAGTGAATCTTAGCATAGTAAAATTGCGAACGAAAGATTAGCAGAATTGCGAATAGACACTTCTTAGCAGTTTCTGAGTAGCTCCACACTTACTCGGCAACTGCGATCAGTTCAGTCAGTTTCGTTCCTGGTTTGACGTCACAAACACACCCAGCGTTCGCCCAGCCACTCCCGCGTTTTTCCCAGAAACGGTAGCGTTTTTTCACACACACCCATAAAACGGCCAGTTTCCGCCCAGAAACACCCACTTCCTGTCAATCACATTACGATCACCAGAACGAAGAAAAAACCTTGTAATGCCGTGAGTAAATTCCTAACTGCATAGCAAATTTACTTGGCGCAGTCGCACTGCGGACATTGCGCATGCGCATTAGCGACTAATCGCTCCGTTGCGAGAAAAAAATAACGAGCGAACAACTCGGAATGACCCCCATGGTTTTGTCCATCTGATAACAAATTTGCTGCTGCTATCAGGTCTGAATTAGGCCCAATGTAGGTGGAGCTACATTGGGAGTGGGACATCAATTGGTGAGTAAACCAGTTTAAGATAAAATTGTAAGAGGGGCTAATTCAGATCTGTTCTCTCGCTATAACTTGTTAATCTATCATACTGTAAAAATGAAACTATACAAATACAGAAATATAAGAGAGAAAATTGCTGTAAATTCACAAACACACAGAAAACCAAAATCTATATACTAAATATATGGGGAAAGTCATATCAATTCTACGTACACACAGACACACCGACACACAAAGCCGGACCCACATAAAATACTATTGAAAAAGCCAGCTCCACATAAACCAAAACACTACCTAAGCAACAACTCAAATAATCTTTTTCAAACCAGTTCTCTTGGCCTTAGTACACAATACGCCACACTGCAGCATGCTGGGGGTTGGTACCTGGAAATCCCTGCTGCCCAAGAAATCCATCGGTGCAGTTTATTGACATATATATATATATATATATATATATATATATATATGGTCAGGTTATGTAACATGGCAGCTGCAGCAATGGAGGATTTAATGGGGGAGTCTGGGGAACCAAGACTGGACCGTCCTGCTCTGCCTCTACCCTACCTGTCCTGGCTGGCCCCTGACAGCAGAGCAGTGCCACGATTTGCGGGTATTTAGGGGGCCATGCCTAATGCCATGGTGTGCCTGCCCTCACCAGAGACTGTGCTGTGTAGAGTCGTAACTAGGGTAGGGCGAGTGGAGCACGTGCCCTGGGCGCCATGGCAGGCCCAGGAGAGGGGGGGCGCCGCCGGCGGCCAGGGCATCATGCCCCACTCGCCCCCATCACACTGAAATGTGAGGGGAGGAGAGCGCAGCGTCTCTCCCTCCTCTCACCACCGCTGCCAGCACTAGCAGCGCTGCTGTGTCCTGTCTCTGGCGGCGTTAGCCAATCAGAGCTTGTGGACCAGCTCCTGATTGGCTGCCGGTCCGCGAGCTCTGATTGGCTAGCGAACTGGTGCCACACAGCCGCCGGAGACCTGGAGCGGTGAGGGTAAGGAGAGGCACTGCGCTCTCCTCCCCTCACATATCAGAGGCGAGCCGGAACCACAAGCGGTGAGTGACCGGGGGCGAGCACAGTGGGGCATGTAACTGGCACAGTGGGGCATGTATCTGGCACAGTGGGGCATGTATCTGGCACAGTGGGGCATGTATCTGGCACAGTGGGGCATGTATCTGGCACAGTGGGGCATTTATCCTGCACTGTGGGGCATTGGAACTGGCACTGTGGGGCATGTATCTGGCACTGTGGGGCATGTATCTGGCACTGTGAGGCAATGTAACTGGCACTGTGGGGGCATGTATCTGGCACTGTGGGGCATGTATCTGGCAGGGTGGTCTTCTGTATGCCGAATGTCGGGATCCCAGCGCACAGTATACCGGCGCCGGAATCCCGACACCTGGCATACCGACAACTATTCTCCCTCGTGGGGGTCCACGACCCCCCTGGAGGGAGAATAAAATAGTGTGGCACCCGTAGCGCGACGAGCGCAGCGAGCCCGCAAGGGGCTCTTTTGCGCTCACCACGCTGTCGGTATGCCGGCGGTCGGGCTCACGGCGCCGGTATGCTGGTTGCCGGGAGCCCGAGCGCCGGCATACCATACTAAACCCATCTGGCACTGTGGGGCATGTATCTGGCACTGTGGGGCATGTATCTGGCACTGTGGGGCAATGTAACTGGCACTGTGGGGCATGTAACTAGCACTGTGGGGCATGTATCCGGCACGGTGGGGCATTGTATCTGGCACTGTGGGGCAATGTAACTGGCACTGTGGGCCATTTTCAGTGGCCACACCCCTTCTTGTGCGTGGCCACACCCCTTCTGGTGTGGGGCCATGCCCATTTTCCATCTTGCCCTGGGATTCGAAAACCCTAGTTACGCCTCTGGTGCTGTGCTGTAGTCAGGTAGTGTATATCATGCTGGCTTCCCCTCCCTCTCTCTCCTTGACACTTTCTCTCTCTCTCTTTCTTTCTTTCTTTCTTTCTTTCTTTCTTTCTTTCTCTGCCTCTCTGTCTCTCCCAAACTTCCGCTCTGTCACTCTCTGTCTCTCTCTCTTTCTCTATTTCTCTCACTCCCTGACACTGTCTCTCTATCCCTTACTCTCTTTCTGACACTATCTCTCTTCCTGATACTCTATCTCTGTGACACTATCTCCCTTCCTTTCTCCTTGATACTGTTTCTTTCTTTATCTTGCTCTCCGTCTCTCCCTCTGGAACTGTCTACCTAATTTTCTCTCCCTGGCACTGTCTTTCTCTTCCTGACACTGGGGGTCATTCCAAGTTGATCGCTCACTGACGATTTTCGCAGCACAGCGATCAGTTAAAAAAATGGCAAAACTGTGCATGCGTATGCACCACAATGCGCACGCGCATCGTACGGGTACAAACAGCATTGTTGCTGTGAAATGCTTCTAGCGAAGAACCCATTCACACAACCGATCGCAAGGAGATTGACAGGAAGAGGGTGTTTATGGGTGTCAACTGACCGATTTCTGGGAGTGGTAGGGAAAAGGAGGGCGTGTCCAGGCGTTTGCAGGGTGGGTGTATGACGTCAATTCCGGGACCGGACAGGCTGGAGTGATCGCAAGGGCTGAGTAAGTTCAGACCTACTCAGAAACTGCAGAAAACTTTTTCGTACCGCCCGGCTGCACATGCGATCGCACACTTGCAAAGCAAAAATACACTCCTCTGTGGGCGGCGACTATGCATTTGCACGGCTGCAAAAAGTAGCTAGCAAGCGATCAACTCAGAATGAGAGCCACTGTGTCTCTCTTTCTCTCTCCCTGACACTGTCTCTTTCCCTTTCTTTCTCCCTGACACTGTATCTCTATCTCTCTCACCCTAACATTCTCTATTTCTCCATATCTCCCTTTCTCTCTCTCCCTCTTTCTCTTTCCCCTAACACTCTCTCTCCGACACGCTTTCTCTCCCTGACACTGTTTCACTTTCTCTCCCAGACACTGTCTTTCTCTTCTTGAAACTGTCTCTTTCTCTCAACCTGCCAATGTCTCTCTCTCCCTAATACCAAACAAATAACAAGTGGCGCTTGACAGTCAGAAAGTTGAAAACATTTATTTTAAAAATGTATATAAATTACAGCAACCTCCCAGGGGTATATTACAATATTAAAACATCACAATAATATTAGTGTACAATGTATTAAAACTAAATATTCAAATTATAATTAAAGCACCAATTATAGATGATCTCATTTACATTCAATTACTAATAGCACCTGGAAGGTCATAGAACGTGCAAGGTTCAATATATGCACAGAAATATATGGCTATTGAGTACTTATCAGAATAAAGGATCACTCACGGCTGTGTGCTTATGAAGGATTACATATAACACAGATGAAGGCAATAATCGGCTGGTGCAAAGTTATTGAGATGAAAAAGAATTTGTGTGCACCTATAGCGCTGGGCAGGAGCTTCTTCGGTCCCTGCTCCCTGGTGCTGTCCCGTTATCCAGGTGGGCACACACACCAGAGCCTCAGCGATAGATGGAATTGATGCCGCGCCGTGCAGGGAGTCCTGATTGTCCGTCCTCACCCGATCAGCGCCACCTCCGGTGCCTCCGTGCTTTCCAAACGGAGATAAATAGCTGATAAAGCCGGAGCTGTAGCGGTGGTCGGGCCGGGTGTGTTAGCCGGCAGTTGGCCTGTCTTCGATGGAACAGACACCCGGTGTATTTTCCGTGCGCAGGTCCGCACCGGACCTAATGGGAACGGCACCCGTTGCTTCTACCGCCCCAACAAGAGGTGAACGGCTGGGGCTGCAGGGATGAAAGGCTGCAGACCAATTGCTTCGTGCTGCAGTGGTCAAAACCGGGCTCCTGTGTACGGCTCTGGAAGTCGATTTGGAGCACACAGCAGTATTGATCCTTAAGGTGCAAAGCCTGTATCCTTAACGCGTTTCAACGCCAGCAGGGCGTCTTTTTCGAAAGGCAGGTATACCTGGGAGCAGGAGTATTCAGGTCTTATACCTGCTGCACAGGTGGAACTAATTATCAGTAATTTAACTCAGCCATTCTGGATCATCAAGTTAGATGTAATATTCTAGGCACCTTTATTTTGGAGTAGTCATAAGCATTCATAAATAAAACAAGGGTATTACTAAAATGATACCATGAAACAATAATCATTAATACAAAATTATAAGAAGGCAGCACTAAGTGTACTGTATAAACAATGCAAATAGAATAAAATAAAAGAACCCAAAAAATATATATGAGACTGGGAATACCTATCTTTATCATGAGGGATATATTATAATAATCCATAATTACCATACCAATTTACATACATATAAATATGTATATTTAAATCAATGAAATTCTATATTATCATAACACTGATTTAAAAAACCGTGATAAGAAACAGTTTCTTTTATGTGGATACATGTTCTTGCACACACTTCCGATCTCTGCTGTCAACAACACAAATACTAATACCTAGGAGGAAAAATCCCCCCCAAACTCCTGAAATAGTGTGTTAGACAGCAGAAAGGGAAAGAAAAAGAGAAAGAAAAAGAGAGGGAAATTAAAACAAAACAAGAGGATATAAATTCAAGGTGGCTTAATTGTTTAAAAAAAAAAAAATTAGGGTTTTTTTTCTTTCTGTCTGTTGTTTGTGATACTGGCGTTTACCAAATGTTATTGGTTATGTGCAGTACCTTTCACTATCTCCCTTCTCTCTGTTGTTTTTATTTTTATTTTTATTTTTGTTTACTGTTGCATACAAGTAGCTGTCTTTATATAAAAAAAAAAAATAAACAATTAAGCCTCCTTGAATTTATATCCTCTTGTTTTGTTTTAATTTCCCTCTCTTTTTCTTTCCCTTTCTGCTGTCTAACACACTATTTCAGGAGTTTGGGGGGGGATTTTTCCTCCTAGGTATTAGTATTTGTGTTGTTGACAGCAGAGATCGGAAGTGTGTGCAAGAACATGTATCCACATAAAAGAAACTGTTTCTTATCACGGTTTTTTAAATCAGTGTTATGATAATATAGAATTTCATTGATTTAAATATACATATTTATATGTATGTAAATTGGTATGCTAATTATGGATTATTATAATATATCCCTCATGATAAAGATAGGTATTCCCAGTCTCATATATATTTTTTGGGTTCTTTTATTCTATTCTATTTGCATTGTTTATGCAGTACACTTAGTGCTGCCTTCTTATACTTTTGTATTAATGATTATTGTTTCATGGTATCATTTTAGTAATACCCTTGTTTTATTTATGAATGCTTATGTCTGCTCCAAAATAAAGGTGCCTAGAATATTACATCTAACTTGATGATCCAGAATGGCTGAGTTAAATTACTGATAATTAGTTCCACCTGTGCAGCAGGTATAAGACCTGAATACTCCTGCTCCCCGGTATACCTGCCTTTCAAAAAGACGCCCTGCTGGCGTTGAAACGCGTTAAGGATACAGGCTTTGCACCTTAAGGATCAATACTGCTGTGTGCTCCAAATCGACTTCCAGAGCCGTACACAGGAGCCCGGTTTTGACCACTGCAGCACGAAGCAATTGGTCTGCAGCCTTTCATCCCTGCAGCCCCAGCCGTTCACCTCTTGTTGGGGCGGTAGAAGCAACGGGTGCCGTTCCCATTAGGTCCGGTGCGGACCTGCGCACGGAAAATACACCGGGTGTCTGTTCCATCAAAGACAGGCCAACTGCCGGCCAACACACCCGGCCCGACCACCGCTACAGCTCCGGCTTTATCAGCTATTTATCTCCGTTTGGAAAGCACGGAGGCACCGGAGGTGGCGCTGATCGGGTGAGGACAGACAATCAGGACTCCCTGCATGGCGCGGCATCAATTCCATCTATCGCTGAGGCTCTGGTGTGTGTGTCCACCTGGATAACGGGACAGTACCAGGGAGCAGGGACCGAAGAAGCTCCTGCCCAGCGCTATAGGTGCACACAAATTATTTTTCATCTCAATAACTTTGCACCAGCCGATTACTGCCTTCATCTGTGTTATATGCAATCCTTCATAAGCACACAGCCGTGAGTGATCCTTTATTCTGATAAGTACTCAATAGCCATATATTTCTGTGCATATATTGAACCTTGCACGTTCTATGACCTTCCAGGTGCTATTAGTAATTGAATGTAAATGAGATCATCTATAATTGGTGCTTTAATTATAATTTGAATATTTAGTTATAATACATTGTACACTAATATTATTGTGATGTTTTAATATTGTAATATACCCCCGGGAGGTTGTTGTAATTTATATACATTTTTAAAATAAATGTTTTCAACTTTCTGACTGTCAAGCGCCACTTGCTATTTGTTTGGTATTTTTGTGTTCTAAGGGACTGGCAATTCCCTTCTACAAGAGGCTGCTGACAATCACATTGCAGTGCTACTCACCAGAGCGCTTAGTTCCCTCCTTTTTTTCTCTCTCTTCCTAACACTGTCTCTCGTCACCCCTGACACTCTATCTCTCCCTGACAATTTCTCTCTCTCTCAGCCTGATACTGTCTCCCCCCTCTTTCTCTCCCTGACACTATGGGGTAAATTTACTAAGATTCGTATTTTCCCGTTTGAGGTCAAAGTTCAATCACGAATGACATCGAAAGTGTAAATATGCAACTTTTTGAATTGATTACGACTAATTTACTAAGCGGCAGTATTCTGCATTTTCGGGTTTTCCGATGTCGATGTCATTCGTTTTATTTTGGCAGTGTTTTACGTGAGTGACTTGTAAAACACTGCTGACTTTAATACAATGAATCTCGGCCGGATCTGAGAGATCCGTGCTGGGCTTCATTGTGCAGCTTGTAAAAAAAAAAAAAAAAAGTTTAAATGTAAAAAAAAATTTGCATGGGGTCCCCCCTCCTAAGGCAAACCAGCCTCGGGCTCTTTGAGCCGATCCTGGTTGCAGAAATATGGGGGAAAAATGGACAGGGGTTCCCCCATATTTAAGCAACCAGCATCGGGCTCTGCGCCTGGTCCTGGTTCCAAAAATACGGGGGACAAAAAGCGTAGGGGTCCCCCGTATTTTTGAAACCAGCACCGGGTTCCACTAGCTGGACAGATAATGCCACAGCCGGGGGTCACTTTTATACAGTGCCCTGCGGCCGTGGCATCAAATATCCAACTAGTCACCCCTGGCCGGGGTACCCTGGGGGAGTGGGGACCCCTTCAATCAAGGGGTCCCCCCCCAGCCACCCAAGGGCCAGTGGTGAAGCCCGACGCTGTCCCCCCCATCCAATGGGCTGCGGATGGGGGGCTGATAGCCTTTGTTCAAAGTGATTGATATTGTTTTTAGTAGCAGTACTACAAGGCCCAGCAAGCCTCCCCCGCAAGCTGGTACTTGGAGAACCACAAGTACCAGCATGCGGTGGAAAAATGGGCCCGCTGGTACCTGTAGTACTACTACTAAAAAAATACCCCAATAAAGACATCACACACACACACCTTGAAAGTATAACTTTAATACATCCATCCACACCTCCATATACACATACTTACCTTATGTTCCCACGCAGGTCGGTCCTCTTCTCCAGTAGAATCCATGGTGTACCTGTACAAAAAATTATACTCACATAATCCATGGTTGAAGGCTCCTCTGCTTGTAATCCTTTTGTAATCCACGTACTTGAAAAAATAAAAAAATGGACACCCGACCACGAACTGAAAGGGGACCCATGTTTTCACATGGGACCCCTTTCCCCGAATGCCAGAAACCCACTCTGACTGATGTCTAAGTGGGTTTCTTCAGCCAATCAGGGAGCGCCACGTTGTGGCACCCTCCTGATCGGCTGTGTGCTCCTGTACTGTCTGACAGGCGGCACACGGCAGTGTTACAATGTAGCGCCTATGCGCTCCATTGTAACCAATGGTGGGAACTTTCAGGTCAGCGGTGAGGTCAGCGGTGAGGTCACTTTCGGCCAGGTGACTAGTTGGATATTTGATGCCACGGCCGCAGGGCACTGTATAAAAGTGACCCCCGGCTGTGGCATTATCTGTCCAGCTAGTGGAGCCCGGTGCTGGTTTCAAAAATACGGGGGACCCCTACTCTTTTTGTTCCCCGTATTTTTGGAACCAGGACCAGGCGCAGAGCCCGGTGCTGGTTGCTTAAATATAGGGGAACCCCTGTCAATTTTTTCCCCATATTTTTGCAACCAGGGCTGGCTCAAAGAGCCCGAGGCTGGTTTGGTTTAGGAGGGGGGACCCCACGCATTTTTTTTTTAAATTTAAAACATTTTCCCCCCCTTCCCACTGAAAAACATGCACGGATCTCATGGATCCGTGCATGTCTATACAAACACGGGATAAAAAAGCAGGTCTGTTTTTTTTTAGCACTTTTTCACGATTTGTATTTTATCATGGCAGTGTTTGGCTATTGTCGGCAGTGTTTGTGTTTTGCACTTTTTAGTAAATTCCCGATTTCTACCAAATTGCAGGCGTATTTGACCGATGGTGTATTGATTCGTGATTTTTTCCTAGGACTTCCAAAATATTACGAATGCCCTCATCACTGCCGTGATTTTTGCTTAGTAAATTACCGAGATGACACTTTGAAGAAAAAACGGCATCTCGGTCAAAATCGGGACCTTAGTAAATATACCCCTATGTGTGTGTGTATCTCTCTCTCTCTCTCTCTCTCTCTCTCTCTCTCTCTGACACAGTATCTCCCTCTCTCCCTCTAAAACTGTCTCTATCTCCCTGATACTGTCTAGCTCTCCTTCTCTCTCTCCCTGACACTGTCTTTTTCTCTCCTCCTGACACTGAATCTCTCTCCCTGACACTCTATCTCTCCCTCTCTCCGTGACATGCTCTCTCATTATCTCTCTCTGAGACCCTCTCTCTCTGTTGCTCCTTATTTCTCTCCCTGACCCTCTCTTTCTATCTCTTGCTCCCCTCTCTATCTCTCACTCCTCCCACCTCTCTCCCTAACACCATATCTCTCTATCCCTAATGCCCTCTCTTTAACCGCTCATCCCTTTCTTTCTTTCTCTTTCTCCCTGACCCCTCTCCCTCTCTTCCTCACTCCTCTATCTTTAAATCTCTCTCCCCTTGATACCCTCTTTGTCTCTCTCTCACTTTCTCCTTCTTCCTCAAGGGACACTGTAGTGACCATGGTGAGAGGGGAGGCAGGGGGGTCCTTTTAAGATTTTTCTATGGGGCCCACAAAGTTCTAGTTATGCCCCTGCCTCACACCATCTTGCTTCCGCTGCATTGTCACTGCCTATCTACCCTCCCCCATGGCTGCCTAATACTTGCCTACATGTATGTGATGGCCAGGAAGCCTGCCAGAGCCCCAGCAGAGCCACTGCCTGGACAAGAGACAATGCAGACTCTTCCTGAAGACCTCCAAGTAACTGCTCTCCTGGGTACCTCACATTCTGCTGCTGATGATATACCTCTTTCTTTCTCTCTCCATCTCTCTCCTTCCCATCAGGTATCTCTCTCTATCCATGTGTCTCTCTCTCTCTACATGTCTCTCTCTCTCTCTCTTTGTGTGTCTCTATTGCTCTCCCTCTCTTCATGTAGGATATATATAACTCAATCAGGATGTAGTTATTTGATCGGCAGACAGGAGACCATGGGTATACTACCTCCCTCTACATCCCGCCCCCTCTAGATCCCAACAGTCGGCATGCCGACTAGCAGGGACTATTCCAACTTGTGGCCCACAGAGTTGCGAGCACAGCAAGCCTGCAAGGGGCTTGTTGCACTCACCCCTCTCTCTGGCATTCCGTTGCCAGAATCCAGCAGTCAGGATGCTTACCGCCGGGATATCCGGTGCCGGTAACGCGATACACACCCTCTCAATTACATATCTAGAAACCCCCTAAAAATCCTGCATTTTGCCCCTGACTGCAGTGATTGTAGTACTCATTATGGCAGATTGTGGTGTCCTTCGTATGCATTATGCCACATTGCAGTGCTCTTATTACGCATTATGGCTCTCATTCCAAGTTGATCGCTCACTAGCTGTTTTTAGCAGCCGTGCAAATGCATAGTCACCGCCCACGGGGAAGTGTATTTTTGCTTTGCAAGTGTGCGAAAGCCTGTGCAGCCGAGCTCTACAAAAACATTTTGTGCAGTTTCAGAGAAGGTTTGAACTTACTCAGCCCTTGCGATCACTTCAGTCTTTTTGGTGCCAGAATTGAAGTCACACACCCGCCCTCCAAATGCCAGGACATGCCTGCGTTTTCACTACTACTACCACAAAATGGTCAGTTGACACCCATAGACACCCTCTTTCGTCAATCTCTTTATGATCGGCTGTGCGTATTCTTCGTTAAATCCAACGCTCAGATCTGATCCGCATTGTACCTGTATGACGTGCGTGCGCATTGCGGTGCATACACATGCGCAGTAGAGAACTGATCGCAGCGCAGCAAAAATTGGCAGCATGCAATCAACTCGGAAAGACCCCCTATGCCACATTGTAGTGCCCTTAGTACACATTATAAAGGCCAAAGGAAGCGCTACATAGTGCATGTACAAAAAAAGTTTTACAAAACAAAATAGGTGTGGACATGTGTAATTGTTCAAAAGATGTATTCCATATTTTGTATAGAGTTGAGTGTATTGATATAAGGTCAAATAAAAGGTCAAATAAAATTAATTAAAAACAAAACTAAAAACGACAAATAAAAATCAATAAAAACAAAAAACAAAAACTAAGAACAAAAATAAAAATAAAATAAACAGGAACAAAAGTAAAAAAAATGTATAAAATCTCTAAAAAACAGAATAAGGTACATATAGAAATAAATGAAGAGTTGGAAATATTCAGAAATGAATGATCAAATAAATTGGGCATAAGTATAGAAGTCTAAAAGGAAATATAGATGTAGCTAAGCTCTGCTTGACTGCGACTGGGCACACCCACAATCCTTGAGGTGCATTTGTATAGGCTTTCTATGTTGCAATCACAGTTGCGACAGCCGGACATACCAAGTCGCACCCACAGCACATGTGCCCGCCAGCTGTCTGACGTGACTCAGTGAAAGTCTGATGCAGCCTGTGACTGAGAACCCATGGCTCCTGGTTGGCTGAGTCTGATTGACTCACTGCCATTGCCACATTTGAAATAGTTGCAGCCTGCCAGTGCACTAGCTAATCCATGCCTCAGTCACCTAGGCACCCCCTGATGACAGCCTTGACTATATATCCATGTATCATACTTAATATTTATGGTCACATAAACAGGTCAGAATGAGCACTAAGCTAGTGTCTATGAAATCTAACAAAAGTTTGTGCATTTTTTTTAAACTGCTTTATGCGACTAATATTTTTGTACGCTCCATATCTGCCAGTATAGCACATTTGTAGCTGCACAAAATAATTTATACTCTGTGGAGATCAAAGACCTCAGGTAAGTGAGCACAAAAGTTAGTTTTATTTATTTTGTTTTGTTTAACCATAAGAAACTGTATTGTTATGTAATTATTTTGAATATTTAATTTAAAATATTTGTATTATTCTTAGTTATTTGCCAACATAGCATTTTACTGTAAGACAGCATTACACTTTGCATTAAATATGTGGCTTTCCATATATATTGCTTTAGAGGTCCATCATAATTAAAACATTAGGTGAAGGTAAAATCACACTGTAGTGTATAATTTACTCACAATCCCATAAGATTTCATCTTCCAGGAAACAACTGTCCTCAACTCACAGATTGCTGGAACACAGGGGTTATTACCTCCTGGAACTTGAGAGGGTTGTTAAAATGATTAATTTTGTAGCTGCCATCTTACTATACATGATGTAATATAATATATTCATAAAGAAATACACTGAGGTCATATCTGGATATGAGGCAAATGTATATCTATTTAAAAGGAACAGACTATCGGTACAGCATTATTAAAAGAGAATTATTAACATTATAATTGTTATTAAGAAATATCTAGTTTGTGCTTCTTTCTATATTAAAAATGTATATTTTATGAAGAAGTATTTAGTTTACACTTCTTCCTATATTAATTAGTTCCACTAATTAAAAAAATAATAACTTACCATAATTATATACAATGTAAGTATACTAGCAATATGCATTATCATTTTGACATTATCATAATATGCATTTTCATATTGCTAATATTCTTTGTAATTATTACATTTAAACACTATTTATACAGTAATTAGATTGCTTCATAACAGTATTTTGTTTAAAAAAACAACTTTTGATCTTGCTTTTTAATAAGTTACCACTACCAGCATTCCTTTTACTTCTCATTTGGACAAAAATTAGGTTGCTCCTTAAGTAACACCCATTTTAGGTAATGTCACTTTTCTCTTATGGTTCGTATAGAAACCTACAACTAAATGTTATGGCCTAAGAGGTGCGGGAATTTTGTGGAAGTTTTTCCACTGTTTTTAGTGTAGCAATCATTTAGACCCAGACATGCTGCATAAGAACTTCACACCAATCCTGCAGATCGCCTACCAGTGCCCTCCTTCCTAAAAGGGCCAGTATCGATGACCTCTGTGCACTGTTCTCTGCAGACAGCTGCTACACCCAGTTCCTGGAAGCGTCATACTCATGATGTAATAATGATGCAATGATGCCTCAGAAAGGAGCCAGGAGAAGAGAGGAGGAAGAAGAAGAACACATTCCTTGGTAAGTAAACTGTAGTACTAGAGAAGCATGGTACAGACCACAGGTGGGGGAAGGAAAGCCCTATCAAGCACATACCGGTGAAGCGGGAGTATACATTATGGAAGTGCCAGACATGGGTGTGTGGGTAGATGGGGAGCAAGAACACCCAGGGCAGAGAAATTAAATAAAACAACATACAGAGTATATGTTGAGGAGCAATGTAAAGCAAAAAATTATAGGAGGTCACTATAAGAAAGCCACAGACAAGTAGGGGCACTGTTCAAAAAAAAAAAGGCAGAGCTAGGAAGGCCAATCCTGGGCCTTTTTTTAATCCCAGGATTCGGGATTGAAAAACAATCAATCCCAGGATTCCGGGGATACTCGGGATTAAGTTTGTGAAAAAAATAATTATTTAATGCCCCCTGGACAGCCCCTATAGTGACTCACTCTCCTGTCTGGGTGGCCAAGCGGGTGGCAAGGTTGGCTGCAAAAGCGGGAAGTCTGGCTGGTGGCATGGTTTGCGGTGGAATGTGGGTGTGGGCGGTCTGGCCGGCAAGGTGAGTAGCGTCGGGCTGCGTAACATGACTTCATACATCAGGTCACTCTGCTTGCAGAGCCATCTGAGCCATCTGCTGAAGGTGCTCACTGCTGCCCAACTGAAAAAAAAAATCTGGCTAATACTGAAATCACAGTATTGGGAGGACCAATACCAGGTTTCAATCCCAGCCAATTTTTTAGCTAAAATCACGAGATCCCACCAATCCTGGTAGTGGCCATCCTAGGTGGAGCACGCTAAGAAAAATACAGACAAGGGACATTCTAAGCAATTACTAAAAAGAGTGCACTACAAGAAAAATGCCAACAGAGGGGCATTAGAAGAAATATGCAGACAGGGGCACTCTGAGAAAAATACAAATGGTAGCACAAGAATAAAAAATACAATTGGGGCACTATAAGGATAGTACAGACAAGATGAAGCACAACATACTGTAGGAAATACAGTATAGGGGCCACATACTCAGACATAGACAAGCACACACAGACTTCGAGGGGCATTTAAAGACATATGGAAGTATGGGGCAAAGAATAAAAATGGAAATAATAATCTAAACACAATATACATTACGAATGCAATAGTATTGATAGTAGAAAGGATATTTATATAATTATATAAACCTTAATTACCTATCTATCTATCTATCTATCTATCTATCTATCTATCTATCTATCTATCTATCTATCTATCTATCTAATTTATTTCTCGTTTGCTCTATTTTTATTTCTGCTTTTGGGAAAATTCCCTTCCACAATGACTTATTCCTTTGTCCAGGCCAGTGTGGATAACAACAGCAATCCCAAGCTGAAAAAAACTTCAATAAAATACATGCAGGAAGAGTAATGAATAGCAACTGGTGTCATAAGAAGTTAGGATGATATAATTTACATATTTTTGTCTTTTGGTTTTTGTTTTTTTACAGAATTTAGAGATGAAAATTATGAATCTTTTTGTGGATGAGGCATGGTGCCAGGGAGGTGAGTTAGAGAAATTAGTAGTTATGGTGTCAAAGGGGGGAAGTGAGTGATGGGTACTTCAGTGGATAAGGTATGGTGCCTGGGAGAGGTGGTGAGGGAATTATAGTGTATAAGGAGTGTCGATAAGTGTGTGGTATTATATTAGATGGTGTATAGTGACAGGGCATGATTGTAAATTGGGGGATTGTAATGGATGAGGTATAGTGTCACGGAGTGGTGGTGGAATAATAGTGGATGAGATATGGCACCAGAGAGTGGTGGCAAGTGTGAGGCATGGTGACAGGGAGAAGGTGGTAAGGGGGGGAAATAATAATAATATAAGGTATAGGGTAGAGATGAGCGGGTTCAGTTCCTCAAGATCCAACCCCCCCCCGAACTTCACCTATTTTACACGGGTCCGAGGCAGCCTCGGATCTTCCTGCCTTGCTCGGTTAAACCGAACGAGGCCGAACGTCATCATCCCGCTGTCGAATTCTCGCGAGATTCGTATTCTATATAAAGAGCCGTGCGTCGCCGCCATTTTCACTCGTGCATTGTCGATTGAGCAGAGAGGACGTGGCTACATTCCTTGCCTGAAAAGCTCAATATCTGCGCTCAGTGTGCTGCAAATATCTGTGCTCAGTGTGCTTCATTTTGGTGACAAACAGTATATAGTTGTAAAGTACATTAGGCCATTGCTGTAGTATCTTGCAGTTCAGTGTCACTGCAAGTATCCATTCCATATCTGTGCTGCATTTTTGTGAGCAGTATACAGTATTACGGTGCAGCATTTTGGTGATCAACAGTATATATTTGTACAGTAGGCCATTGCTGTATCTTGCAGCTCTGTGTCACTGCAAGTATCCATTCCATATCTGTGCTGCATTTTTGTGAGCAGTATATATAGTATTACAGTGCAGCATTTTGGTGAACAACAGTATATAGTTGTACAGTACATTATGTCATTGCTGTAGTATCTTGCAGCTCAGTGTCACTGCAAGTATCCATTCCATATCTGTGCTGCATTTTTGTGAGCAGTATATAGTATTACAGTGCAGCATTTTGGTGACCAACAGTATATAGTTGTACAGTAGGCCATTGCTGTATCTTGCAGCTCTGTGTCACTGCAAGTATCCATTCCATATCTGTGCTACATTTTTGTGAGCAGTATATATAGTATTACAGTGCAGCATTTTGGTGACCAACAGTATATAGATGTACAGTAGGCCATTGCTGTATCTTGCAGCTCTGTGTCACTGCAAGTATCCATTCCATATCTGTGCTGCATTTTTGTGAGCAGTATATATAGTATCACAGTGCAGCATTTTGGTGACCAACAGTATACTTATATAGTACAGTTCAGTAGGCCATTGCTATTGATATATTACTGGCATATAATTCCACACATTAAAAAATGGAGAACAAAAATGTGGAGGGTAAAATAGGGAAAGATCAAGATCCACTTCCACCTCGTGCTGAAGTTGATGCCACTAGTCATGGCCGAGACGATGAAATGCCATCAACATCGTCTGCCAAGGCCGATGCCCAATGTCATAGTAGAGAGCGTGTAAAATACAAAAAACAAAAGTTCAGTAAAATGACCCAAAAATCTAAAATAAAAACATCTGAGGAGAAGTGTGAACTTGCCAATATGCCATTTATGACACGGAGTGGCAAGGAACGGCTGAGGCCCTGGCCTATGTTCATGGCTAGTGGTTCAGCTTCACATAAGGATGGAAGCACTCATCCTCCCGCTAGAAAACTGAAAAGACTTAAGATGGCAAAAGCACAGCAAAGAACTGTGCGTCCTTCTTAATCACAAATCCCCAAGGAGAGTACAATTGTGTCGGTTGTGATGCGTGACCTTCCCAACACTGGACGGGAAGAGGTGGTGCCTTCCACCATTTGCATGCCTCCTGCAAATGATGGAAGGAGCACCCACAGTCCAGTTCCTGATAGTCAAATTGAAAATGTCACTGTTGAAATGCACCAGGATGAGGATATGGGTGTTGCTGGCGCTGAGGAGGAAATTGACAAGGAGGATTCTGATGGTGAGGTGGTTTGTTTAAGTCAGGCACCTGGGGAGACACCTGTTGTCCGTGGGATGAATAAGGCCATTGACATGCCTGGTCAAATTACAAAAAAAAATCACCTCTTCGGTGTTGAATTATTTCAACACAAATGCGGACAACAGGTGTCAAGCCGTGTGTTGCCTTTGTCAATCTGTAATAAGTAGGGGTAAGGACGTTAACCACCTAGGAACATCCTCCCTTATACGTCACCTGGAGCGCATTCATCAGAAGTCATTGACAAGTTCAAAAACTTTGGGTGACAGCGGAAGCAGTCCACTGACAACTTAATCCCTTCCTCTTGTACACAAGCTCCTGCAAACCACACCACCAACTCCTTCAGTGTCAATTTCCTCCTTAGACAGGAAAGCCAATAGTCCTGCAGGCCATGTCACTGGCAAGTCTGACGAGTTCTCTCCTGTCTGGGATTTCTCCGATGGATCCTTGAGTGTAACGCCTACTGCTCCTGGCTCTGCTGTTGTTGCTGCTGGGAGTCGATCATCATCCCAAGACCACTTGTACTACTTCCAGTAAGCAATTGACTGTCCAACAGTCCTTTGCGAGGAAGATGAAATATCACAGCAGTCATCCTGCTGCAAAGCAGATAACTCAGGCCTTGGCAGCTGTGTTGGTGTTAAACGTGTGTCTGGTATCCACCGTTAATTCAAAGGGAATTAGAGAATTTCTTGAGGTAATATGTCCCCAGTACCAAATAACATCTAGGTTCCACTTCTCTAGGCAGGCGATACCGAGAATGTACACAGATGTCAGAAAAAGAGTCATCAGTGTCCTAAAAAATGCAGTTGTACCCAATGTCCACTTAACCACGGACATGTGGACAAGTGGAGCAGGGCAGACTCAGGACTATATGACTGTGAAAGCCCACTGGGTAGATGTATTGTCTCCCGCAGCAAGAACAACAGCGGCGGCACCAGTAGCAGAATCTCGCAAACGACAACTCGTTCCTGGGCAGGCTACGCTTTGTATCACCGCTTTCCATAAGAGTCACACAGCTGACAACCTCTTACGGAAACTGAGGAAAATCATTGCAGACTGGCTTACCCCAATTGGACTCTCCTGGGGATTTGTGACATCTGACAACGCCACCAATATTGTGCGTGCATTACATGTGGGCAAATTCCAGCACGTCCCATGTTTTGCACATACATTGAACTTGGTGGTGCAGAATTTTTTAAAAAATTACAGGGGCGTGCAAGAGATGGTGTCGGTGGCCCAAAGAATTGCGGGCCACTTTCGGCATTCAGCCACCACGTGCCGAAGACTGGAGCACCAGCAAACACTCCTGAACCTGCCCTGCCATCATCTGAAGCAAGAGGTTGTAACGAGGTGGAATTCAACCCTCTATATGCTTCAGAGGATGGAGGAGCAGCAAAAGACCATTCAAGCCTATACATCTGCCTATGATATAGGCAAAGGAGGGGGAATGCACCTGACTCAAGCGCAGTGGAGAATGATTTCAACGTTGTGCAAGGTTCTGCAACCCTTTGAATTTGCCACACGTGAAGTCAGTTCAGACACTGCCAGCCTGCGTCAGGTCATTCCCCTCATCAGGCTTTTGCAGAAGAAGCTGGAGAGATTGAAGGAGGAGCTAAAATGGAGTGATTCTGCTAGGCATGTGGGACTTGTGGATGGAGCCCTTCATTCGCTTAACCAGGATTCACGGGTGGTCAATCTGTTGAAATCAGAGCACTACATTTTGGCCACCGAGCTCGATCCTAGGTTTAAAGCCTACATTGTATCTCTCTTACCGGCAGACACAAGACTGCAGATGTTCAAAGACCTGCTGGTGAGACACTTGTCAAGTCAAGCGGAATGTGACCCGTCAACAGCTCCTCCTTCACATTCTCCTGCAACTGGGGCTGCGAGGAAAAGGCTAAGAATTCCGAGCCCACCCGCTGGCGGTGATGCAGGGCAGTCTGGAGCGAGTGCTGACATCTGGTCCGGACTGAAGGACCTGCCAACGATTACTGACATGTCATCTACTGTCACTGCATATGATTCTGTCACCACTGAAAGAATGGTGGAGGATTATATGAGTGACCGCATCCAAGTAGGCACGTCAGACAGTCCGTACGTATACTGGCAGGAAAAAGAGGCAATTTGGAGGCCCTTGCACAAACTGGCTTTATTTTACCTAAGTTGCCCCCCCTCCAGTGTGTACTCCGAAAGAGTGTTTAGTGCAGCTGGTCACCTTGTCAGCAATCGTCGTACGAGGTTACTTCCAGAAAATGTGGAGAAGATGATGTTCATCAAAATTAATTATAATCAATTCCTCCATGGAGACATTCACCAGCAATTGCCTCCAGAAAGTACACAGGGACCTGCGATGGTGGATTCCAGTGGGGATGAATTAATACTCAGGGAGGAGGGGGATGTACACAGTGAAAGGAGTGAGGAATCGGACGATGAGAAGAAGGTGGACATCTTGCCTCTGTAGAACCAGTTTGTGCAAGGAGAGATTGATTGCTTCTTTTTTGGTGGGGGCCCAAACCAACCAGTCATTTCAGCCACAGTTGTGTGGCAGACCCTGTGGCTGAAATAATGGGTTTGTTAAAGTGTGCATGTCCTGTTTATACAACATAAGGGTGGGTGGGAGGACCCAAGGACAATTCCATCTTGCACCTCTTATTTTTTATTTATCTCTGCATCATGTGATGTTTGGGGCTAATTTTTTTAAGTGCCATCCTGTCTGACACTGCAGTGCCACTCCTAGATGGGCCAGGTGTTTGTGCCACCCACTTGGGTCGCTTAGCTTAGTCCTCCAGCGACCTCGGTTCAAATTTTAGGACTAAAAATAATATTGTGAGGTGTTCAGAATAGACTGGAAATGAGTGAAAATTATGGTTATTGAGGTTAATAATACTATGGGATCAAAATTACCCCAAATTTTATGATTTAAGCTGTTTTTGAATAAAAAAAACCTGAATCCGACACAAATTTGTCAGGGATGTTTTTCCAAAACGCGTCCGAATCCAAAACACATCCACGGAACTGAATCCAAAACCAAAACACAAAACCCGAAAAATTTCCGGAGCACATCTCTAGTATAGGGTCATGCAGTGGTGATAAGTGGGTGAAATTATAGTGGATGATGTATGGTGCCACGGCATAATTGTAAGTGAGTGTGGATTATAGTGGAAGAGGTATGGTGCCAGGAAGTAGTGATTTTTGGGGGGATTATAGAGGATGGTATCCGGACTCTGGCTTGACACCACTTAGGTTGACACCCATTAGGTCAACACCCATTGGTCAACAGTGAATAGGTCGACACTATATATAGGTCGACATGACCATTAGGTCAACATGAACAAGGTCAACATGCAAAAAGGTTAACATGAGGTTTTTTGTTTTTTTAGTTTTTTTGGAACTTTTTCATACTTTACGATCCACATTGACTACGATTAGGAATGGTACCCTGTGCCGAGCTCAGCGAGGCACCTTGCCCGAAGCATGGCGAGCAAAGCTGTGCACTAATTGGGGATTCCAGTCACTTTACGAAGAAAACAACACCAAAAAAAACATGATAAACTCATGTCAACCTTTTTTCATGTCAACCTTGTTTATGTTGACCTAATGGTTGTGTCAACCTATTTCTAGTGCCTGCCTAGCCACTGTTGACAAATAGGTATTGACCTAGACACTGTCGACCCTGAGTCCCATACCCATAGTGGATGAAGTATTTCAGGAAGTGGTAGAAAATATAAATGATGCAGCTACATTCTTGTTTGCTGACACACCATCTTTCATTACATAACATGAGTTATAGAGCTCTTAGGACACAATTCATATTTGTATGGAATTGCATAGCCACAAGGAAGCAGCTGTGCAATTCCATCTAATTAAAATTCTAATGCAACAGGAGGCATCTGAAGGAAATAGATGCTTCCTGTTAACATTAGCGAGAGTCCGAGTACTGCTTTTATGGATGCATACTCGGATTAACATCATGACCATAGGTCATGATTTACGATGGTTACAGACACCATCCAGCCTGCATAAAGCCTGCAGAAGCTTACTCAGGCTTGCTGTAGGATCTGGACACCGGGGGTCCAGGAAATCTGAGTCCAACAGCAAAGACTCTGGACCTGTCATGCCTTCAAGACAGGTGCAAACCCCCCCTCCCATCCCCCATTTTGAAGCACAATGCAAGGTGCCATCCCCAATCCTCCCCCCAAACACCGCAGCATGCCAATCATGCTGCGACTGACGGGGCTGCGAGCGACATCACAAGATCAATTCTGCGTATATGCAGAGCGGGTCTTGTTCTTGCAAAGACCCCCAAACATCATATTTGATTGCAAACCAATGGATTTGTATACAAATATGAATCACATGAGGCACAATGCCCCTTATTCAGACCTGGTCGCAAGCAGGCAATTTTTGCACTGCTGTGACCAGGTAAACGCTGGCTACAGGGGGAGGGGTTAATCGGTGTGCAAGGGTGCAAACGGATGTGCAGAGAGCTGCACAAACAAAAGTTTGTGCAGTCTCTGCACAGCCCAGGACTTACTCAGCCGCTGCGACGATCCGGACCGATGCTGACATCAGAAACTCTCCTTCAGAATGGCTGGGCACGCCTGCATTCTACCGGACACTCCTTAAAAATGGTCAGTTGCTACCCACAAACGGCCTCTTCCTGTCAATCTTCTTGCGATCGCTGGTGCGATTGTTTCTTCGTAAAATCCATTGCTTTCCGGCGATCCCCTTCGCCGGCAGCTGACGTGCCTGCGTATTGCGGTGCATGCGCAGTACAGACCTGATTGCACCGCTGCAAAAAAAGCTATCAGGCGATTGGGTCTGAATGAGTCCCATAGTCTCTATATCTGAATATGTAATGCATAAAAATGCTAATTTGTAAATATTTGCAGTTCATTTCATTTTTGGCAAATACTTCTTTCTCTCTGCAATTTTCACACATACTGTACTGTACATACTGTAGATGCACACCCATTTTTTTTGCCTTAGATATAGCAAGGTTATACAGTTATATGGTGTTTGGGGTAATGCAAATTTGTTTGCAGACACTTTCAATTGGGGAGCTGCCAAATAATCATGGTCCCTCATTCCTGTCTGATTGCAGATACAGACTTTACCTTTCATATCTGGCAGATATAGATGAACATGGGTGCTCCCCCCCCATTAACTGCACTTGGGCACTTTGGGGGGAGGTACCTATAATACAGGTCTTAAAAATGTAGCTAATCCTTAGGCAGCAATTTTTAAACTAAAGTACATTGATGAATAAATTATAACTGACAAATTGCTATTGTAATGATTTAAAGATATTTTGTAAATAGTGATCTTTTTATTTTGACATAGTGGTCAAATAGAACAAGTTTGAAGTCAGAAATTGCTATTAGAGGCCATAGATTTTGGCCTAAAATAAAGTAATTGGGTGTAATAGCCATAACTTTTGAGGCTTCATAAGCAAATTGCCATTGATTTATATTGAGATAAATGGGCAAAAAGAGCCCAAAACTTATTGAAAAGATGTCAAGAGATGTGAGTTGGTGATGAGTGTATTCTAAAATTACTGAAGGATGTGTCTACAATTACTGAAAGATGTGTCTGTGGCATTTGCTGATTCTTCTTGGTTTTTTTTATTGTCTGTTAAATTTTTCAAGTATTTCATCATCTATTGCCAATATTGTACAGTGTGTGTGTGTGTGTGTGTGTGTGTGTGTGTGTGTGTGTGCGCCAATATTGTAGTGTGTGTGTGTGTGTGTGTGTGTGTGTGTGTGTGTGCCAATATTGTAGAGTGTGTGTGTGTGTGTGTGTGTGTGTGTGTGTGTGTGTGTGTGTGGTGTTTAGTTTTTAAGTATTCTGTGCATCTTCTGTTTTCTGTGTTAAATGTCAGCATGGAGAGTGGGAGAGGGATTGGGGATCATGACAAGGAGCAGGAGGATACATCACCCCAACAAGTAGTGGATAAGGTTGGAGAGGTGGGAGGAGAGGCAGGGCGCCAGCCTGCGCCAGGGAAAACTAAAAGTGGATGCAATATCCTCTTCAATAATGAAGAAAACTGTGCACTGGTGACTGCTGTTATTCTTTTATATGACATAATAATTGGCTTCTTGTCTGGAAAAACTTTTGTGCCCAGGAAGTTATAGCAAGGGGATTGCTATAGAAATTTTTTTGAGAAATTGGAACTTTTACCATTTTTATGACATAAAAAGATGATTTTAAAAAATGAGTGAGGAGAGGATATCAGCTGCAGGTAAAGCAGGTGGTCCTCCCTTATGAATTGAATGTCACATTGCGGGTTCTCAGACCCTCTTTCCTCACCCAGAGGTGTCACTTCACTGCCCGACATAACTTTGCTGGCAAGTCATCTCAGGATGTTCCTGTTGTTTCAACTTCAGTAAACTGTTCTTGTGGTCCGGGATACATGGAAACCACCATCTTGCCTGAGGTCAGCTGGAACTATTGCAGCCATTCACAGACCCTTACTTCTCACATGACTCCAGTGTCCAATCCTGGTGCAGAGTGCCCTATATAAACCATTCCCAGGCACCTGTGCTATGCCAGTTCAACTTATCTTTAAACAACTTCTGTTTCCTGGATCACAAACAACACTGTTCCTTTGTCTACAGTGATCTACAGAGTCCTCCTAATGCATTACTTGCTATTCACCCTGTGATCAGTACTTTAATCAGCAGCAGGATACTTCTCCAAGCTATTCTACTGCAATCATCATTTGTCACACTCATTCATCACTGTCTACTACCTGCAATATACCCAGCACCACCAGCCACAGTCTGCTGTTTACTTTAGCTTCCTATAAATAGTCTGGTGCTCAGTCTCTCAATACATTTCTCATTTATTTGATTCTCTCCAGCATATCTTCATGCAAATACCTTAGCCTGCATATCCCTGCATGCAGTCTCAAACCTGTCTACAGATTCAACTTACACCATACTATGAGCAGTCTCAACCTGTGTAATCCTCATGCAATATCTATTACATGCCAGCTATTCCCATGCATTGCTTAAACTACAATCAGCTTTCTATTGTACTATTCTTGTTCTTGTCTCAGTCAGCAGGATTCTACATCACTTGCAGAAGGTGCTTATCCCTAGCGCGCATTTGTCTTATATTAATTAATTTTGCCGGATGTAATGCCGCCCGAGTTGATGCCGGCTGAACTTGGATAATTTTTTCAAGGGGCAATCACTTACAAGGCAAAACCATGCCTTGTAGATAATTGCCTCTTTAATAAAACTTCAGCATTCGGCCAGCATCCTGTATGGCCGCCGAACTCTGGTGCCATTACAACTCTCTCATTGTGTTCTTAACAAAACAGCACAGAGCAACATCCATTTATATATTTTCTACTATTGATGGGTAGTTTGATTGTTTTTTGCATAGTACAGTACAGTAATATTCTGTTCCCTTTACCTCTAGTCTGTACTAGAGATGAGCGGATTCGGTTCCCCCGAGATCCGAACCCCCCCGAACTTCACCTATTTTACACAGTTCCGAGGCAGCCTCAGATCTTCCTGCCTTGCTCGGTTAACCCGATCGCGCCCGAATGTCATCATGCCGCTGTCGGATTCTCGCGAGATTTTCATATTCACTCGTGCATTGGAGATTGAACGGAGAGGATGCGTTCTCTCCCTGAAAAGCTCTGTAATCTGTGCTCAGTGTGCTGCAAATATCTGTGCTCAATGTGCTGCAAATATCTGTGCTCAGTTTGCTGAAAATATCTACGTTCTCTGCCTGAAAACGCTCCATATCTGTGCTCAGTGTGCTGCAAATATCTGTGCTCAGTGTGCTGCATTGTGGGGACTGAGGACCACCAGTATATAATTATAGTAGTACGGTACAGTAGGCCATTGCTGTATCTTGCACCTCTGTGTTAAGTATACTATCTCTGTGCTGCATTATTGTGAGCAGTATATAGTAGGATAGTGCAGCATTTTGGTGACCAGCAGTATACATATAGTACAGTACAGTAGGCCATTGCTGTATCTTGCAGCTCTGTGTCAAGTATACTATCTCTGTGCTGCATTATTGTGAGCAGTATATAGTAGGACAGTGCAGCATTTTGGTGACCAGCAGTATACATATAGTACAGTACAGTAGGCCATTGCTGTATCTTGCAGCTCTGTGTCACTTCTAGTATCCTGATCAGTGCTCAATATCTGCTGCATTGTTGTGACCAGTATTTATACTGTACTGTGCGACGTGTGTTATACACCTGGTGATTTTATACATCCTGTAATCTGTACTGAGCGATGTGTGAGATACACCTGGGACTTATACACCCTGTATACTGTACTGTGCAACGTTTGTGATACACCTGGTGATTATACACCCTGTATACTGTACTGAGCGTTGCGTGAGATACACCTTGGGATTATACACCCTATATACTGTACTGTGTGATGTGTGAGATACACCTGGGGATTATACACCCTATATACTGTACTGTGCGATGTGTGTTATATACCTGGTGATTATACATACTGTAATCTGTACTGAGCGATGTGTGAGATACACCTGGGGATTATACACCCTATATGCTGTACTGTGTGATGTGTGAGATACACCTGGGGATTGTACACCCTATATACTGTACTTTGTGATGTGTGAGATACACCTGGGGATTATACACCCTATATACTGTACTGTGCGATGTGTGTGATGTAAATACCAAATTGCTTTCTAACAAATATTTAAAATGCCCGCTCTAATACACACTGCAGACGCCAGGCGCATCTTATTACCATATACGATAAAAGTACGCTGTACATCTCAAAGCACTACATCCCTTAAGAGAAAAGAATACACCCACACATTATCTGAGTTCCAAAGCTCATTGATGTATATATTTGTTATTAAAAGGATATGTATTCAATATATCACAATGTACCGTATACATATAGTTGCATGGTTACAATTTATACAGTAATCAGTTAATACAAAATACATACAGTTACAGGCCAGCATACAATACCATTCCCTCAATGCATCCTCCTCTTAATATATCTCTCTCTCTCAGCAAATAAATACAGGAACTGGTCTGGCAACATCTCCACCATCGTCTGGGACAAAACAGCAACTAACTCCTGTGTGTCTGATCAGCAAATGTGTTATCTAGTTTGGGGGAGAGCACACATCTAGTCTAAGGGAGGGAGCTTTCTCATTCATGATGAGTCACTGGTCTGTTCGTATGCTAACCAGGTTCAGCCTTGAAGACATCAAAAGGGCTGGCTTGAGTTTCCTGTCCACCACCTGTTTGGAATGTCCATTGTCCTAATAAGAGTGATTTTAGCTTTCATACATTTAATCATAACTACTTGTTGCAATGTCCTACAACTTAATAACAAGTATCAAATGAATCTAAATATTAATCTGGTTGCTTTAATACCAAATATGACATGTCTATCTTGCTCCGCTCCAATAATACGCATACATGACGTTACTCCATTATATAATTTTAAATCATTATGATGTCTGGCGCTTGATATGTTATAATTATGTGCTGTATGAAATAAGTGTCGAATCCATCTCTGTGGCATGTCCGTGTAAACGCGTGTGTTACCATATATTGCTGTGCTCGCTGTGCGTATTTGCAAGCATAGCGACTCCTAATGTGTGCAGTCTGTATGTTCTCTCTATGTAATATTTTTGACTTCGGCAGTGATACACCTGGTAATTAATTATAAACCCTGTATACTGTACTGTGCGACATGTGTTATACACCTGGTGATTATACATCATGAAATCTGTATTGAGCGATGTGTGAGATACACCTGGGGATTATACACCCTATATACTGTACTGTGTGATGTGTGAGATACACCTGGGGATTATACACCCTATATTATTATTATTATTATCCTTTATTTATATGGCGCCACAAGGGTTCCGCAGCGCCCAATTACAGAGTACATAAATAATCAAACAGGAAAACAGCAACTTACAGTTGATGACAGTATAGGACAAGTACAGGGTAAATAAACATATTTACATCAGCAGATGACACTGGAATAAGTATCAGGTGGCAGAAGACTGCTGGATGTGGTACAGTTGAAGATTATTAAAGTAAGATAAAGGATAAGCACATGAGGGAAGAGGGCGCTGCTTGTGAGAGCTTACAATCTAAAGGGGAGGAGTAGACAGACATGGGTGACACAGATGGGGTACATAGAGAACGTGGAACAGAGGGTTAGTATGAGATTTGGCTGGGTTTGGTGAAGAAGTGGACCCCCAGAAGGCACAAGTCAATACTTAACATTGCAACATTTTACTGGGCTATGCAGGAGAAAATTAAAAATAGGGGGGGGGGGGGGAAGAATCAATAACTTCTACCGCTTTCAAAAAGGTCAATGGAAGCTGAAATAATGGACAACTACCTCATGGAAGCCAGATACAGTATACCAAACAGTACTTAGCAGAGTTAGGAATGAGTGCTTATAAAATACAGTAACATTTTGTAATATTTCAGAAACTGCATGGCTGGTCTCTTGCACTCTTTTGCTCTAATACACCACCTGCTTTAGGATTTATATTCAAAAACATTGTCTCCATAATCCCAAAAACGTCAGTCTTCTTGGAAAGTGGTTTGTTCCTTTGTAAGGGAAAGATAACAAACGTTCTCAAACAACGGTTTCTCAATTTTTTTTCCTATGGGAAGGGATTGTGGATTCGCAGGAATATTTGAGCATTTCTGTAATCAGAAAGCAGCAAGTTTCTACAAATGTTTACATTAGATTACGTTTGGAAAAAAAAAAAAGTACAGAATCCCATTTAGGATGTCTTCACCAAATCATAGACATAAATATGGAAACCGTCATCAAACTTAATGAAGTACACAGATGGTTTAGCTTCAACTTGATAAATAACCATGCCAGTCCTTTTTGAACCATCTTCTTTGGCATATTCCACTTGCTTGCCCACCAGGCTGTCCACAACCTCCCCTGGTTCTCTTTCAGCTGGAGGAGAATCATTTGAGTCTGGCATGATCCGAAGATCTCCTTCTTTATAGTCATCTAAAAGTTGATACATATATAATACTGGGTCCTTTTCATAGGTTATATAATAATAAAACCATGTGTTCATAATAGGTGCTCGTGCTAATACCATCCCTCGCCACTCATCCTTGGAACCATCCTCTGTTTCAAACATATGCTCCACTGCTTTACCAATCATTGTGTCAGCCAAATGGGCATCGCTGATTCGGGATGAGGCAACTCTGTCTGGTAGAACTTCAATAGCAGACACCCTTTCATCCTTGTGAAGCTCAAGTCCATAGACACAATCAAATCCATCATACTTTATAAGATAGAGGGAGGGATTCACTGGTACTTGATCCATAACTGTTCCTTTCCACTGGGTTATTGGCCCACTGCCCTCTTTCCACCCATGCTGTATTCTACAGCCTACAATATTTCGCCTTGGCTGGGAGATTGGTTTACTTGGTCCCATATTGTTTCGATGTTTCTTATGAGATGTTCTTTTCTTCATCATATTTGCAGAAAAACCTGCATGTGCTGCATCAGCTCTTGATCGCTGAGCGGACGCCTTTACAAATGGAGTCTTCATTCATCAGTGTATTAAAGGGCAACAGGGCTGCCGAACTAGGGTGAAAAGTGTAGTCACTCCAAGTTTGTTGTAGTCCTTCCAGTCTACATGAAAAAGAACCCCTTCCTTTCCACCTTTCAGAAAAACTCCGACCCTCAATTGCTCTGATCAGAAGTCACTTATCTGGGGCAGATAGGATGTGTTTCCCTCCACTCCCCCTGCAGGTGATGGCTGCAGCCAGTTGCCCCAATCCTCCTCCTCCCTCCTTTGTCAGACTCCGTCACCACCACTGTGCGCTGCTATGGAAGAGCAGCTCCCGCTTCACTCCCCCTGAACTTCCAAGCCCTCCGCTCAGACACTACAGTGCTTGTTCCCTTCCCTCACCCCCTTTCTCTCCACACACTGCCAGATTTGTAGCTGGCTGCTACTATATGGCCGCCTGTCACTCTGCCACCAGGACCAGGCCTCGCCTTCCTGCCAAATACTGATCCCTCCAGAGCTGCATACTGTATACTGTACTGTGCGACGTGTGTTATACACCTGGTGATTATACATCCTGTAATCTGTACTGAGCGATGTGTGAGATACACCTGGTAATATCTGTGCTCAGTGTGCTGCATTGTGGGGACCCCCAGTATATAATTATAGTAGTACAGTACAGTAGACCATTGCTGTACCTTGCAGCTCTGTGTCACTTCTAGTATCCTGATCAGTGCTTAATATCTGTGCTCAGTGTCAGTGCTGCATTGTGGTGACCAGTATACTACAGTACAATAGTCCAGTGCTGTTCTCGCTGCTCAGTGTCAGTTCTCATTAGTATCATCAGTGATCAGTATAATCAGTTCTCAGTCTAATCAGTACCCTGTTAGACGTGTGCCCGTTTTCCGCCATTAGTGCAGTGGGATTTAGACAATTGATGAAGTTATTGTGTCCCCGGTATAAAATCCCATCTAGATTCCACTTCACTAGGCAGGCGATATCGAGATTTTACCAATTAATATCAGTGATTTATAATTATTAATTACAGTGATCTTGCCAAATAATTCCAGTGATTTTGTCATTTTCTTCCAGTGACTTGGACCAGTAATACCATTGATTAGAACGAATAATTCCTGTGATATTGAGGTGTTTGTCGCTTAGTTAGCCGTCCAGCGACAACAGTGCACCTCTTTTTCTCTTTTCTTTGCATCATGTGCTGTTTGGGGCCAATTTTTTTAAGTGCCATCCTGTCTGACACTGCAGTGCCACTCCTAGATGGGCCAGGTGTTTGTGCCGCCCTCTTGGGTCGCTTAGCTTAGTCATCCAGTGACCTTGGTGCAAATTTTAGGACTAAAAATAGTATTGTGAGGTGTTCAGAATAGACGGAAAATGAGTGGAAATTGTGGTTATTGAGGTTAATAATACTATAGGATCAAAATTACCCCCAAACTCTATGATTTAAGTGGTTTTTGAGGGTTTTTTTTTAAATACAACACCCAAATCCAAAACACACCCGAATCCGACAAAAAAATTTCAGGGAGGTTTTGCCAAAACGCATCCGAATCCAAAACATGGCCATGGAACCGAATCCAAAACCAAAACACAAAACCCCAAAAATTTCCGGTGCCCATCTCTAGGCTGTACCAGTCCTGCCCATGCTCCCAGTCTTTTGCCCATGAGAAATAAAGAATCTGACATGAAATATACCTCTTATCAAGAGGAACTCAGGCAAATAATACCCACAGAGATCACTGAAGGATTCAACATGAATGATAGAGATAGACCAAAGCATTATCTGTGTCAGGTAAATACATACAAAATATTTGTTATAAAACCATACAATAAAATATTTTTTTCACATAATTAAACATTAACTTTCACTCATCTCAGGGAGAGATTGTGTGGATGCTGACCATACACTTAGAGTTGCCATATTCTTGGGACATTGGAGCATAGTCCATCATATCACTGGCCTTCACCAGGGACCTCCTCAAGGTGGTTTGGGTTTTGCCATGCCCGATATGCAGGTCGCTGCCCTCTGACTGGATTTGAATGTATGGGCTGGTGGGTATAAAGGAATTGAGGACTAGTAGTGAGACTGGTCATCACATGGATGAATGGTTGCCAGAACCAAACTGGCATAGCAGTACTAGGGATGGGCAGAATCAGGTCAGAGGAATAGCCAAAGTCAGAACCAGGAGATCATGAGAAGCAGTACTGAGGGAGTAAGCAAGGAAAATGGTCAGACAGATGAGATTGGAACACTGGATAATCTCTAAACAGAACAGACACTGGAGTACAGGAAATGATCCTAATATTCTGCACTGGACAGTGCCCAGAGACTTCCTTATAAAGGGACTAGTTCAACCTTATTTTACTTGTGACTTTTATGCACTATTAATACAGGTGCATGAAATGACTAGAGCCCACATCAATGTAATAGAAATATGTATATAGAAAATGTCTTTTATGTAAACATTCAAAAATTATATAAAGAAATTATACAAAAAGACATTTAATATCACTTAAAAAAACAACCTCAAACGGCATCCAGTGTTATATATAAAAAATATTATCAAATGGATTTTTTGTATAGCCACGTGACTCTTCTTGTATTGAAACCAGATACAGTGTATAAATATGTCCTCATTCAATAAATTGTATCTACGGACTAGGAACTTTGTATCTCAATGTTCATTGTAATAAATTATATAATTCTATGGGGTACGAAACACGTCAGAGAGTTACCCCTGTACCCCCCAAAGGACTTTGACAGCTGCTGTGGACACCTGTCATTCATGCTGAGTACATCCAGAAAATCATCCTGCATTCACGTTTGTTACTGAGACGCTGTATGCCAGAGGCACTCATCGTGAAGGAGGTATAGGAGATCAGAGCTGTCAGCTGAGCAGGAGTGTTAAAGCCGGACACAGCTACAATATAGAAGCGTTACCTTGCTGTTGTAGCTCACCGCCAGGGTACGCACCCGTCCCGGCCAGCAGTGGAGAGTATCACAGGTACGGCTGCACACTGCTCACTCATGCTGGACTACATTCATTGTAATTAGAACATAGCCCATTACAGTTTCTTTCTCAGGGCTTAATTAAATAGGAATGGTGCATTGAACAGCACTAGTTTCCAGCACAAGGAATATTGGGGGTCATTCCGAGATGATTGTAGCTGTGCTAAATTTAGTACACCTACGATCATTCACACTGACATGTGGGGGGACGCCCAGCACAGGGCTATCCTGCCCCGCATTCAGTGTCACCTCTCTTCAGAAGTGCAAAGGCATCGCACAGCAACGATGCATTTGCACTTCAAGAGTAGCTCCCGACCAGCGCAGCTTTAGCGTGCTGGCCGGGAGCTACTCATCGCTCCCCAGCCTGCAGCGTTCGCCGGCCCACAGCGTTCGCCTGCGTTGGCTGGACCACGCCTATGAAATGGCAGCCAAACACTGCTGTTCCACCCCCCCGCTCAGTGACCACCTCTGCCTGTCAATCAGGCAGAGGCAATCGTAGCGGCCCAACAGCCTTCATTACAATGGATATTGAGATACAAAGTTCCTAGTCTGGAGATAGAATTTATTGAATGAGGACATATTTATACACTGTATCTGGATTCAATACAGGAAGAATCACGTGGCTATACAAAAAATCCATTTGATAATATTTTTTATATATAACACTGGATGCCGTTTGAGGTTGTTTTTTTAAGTGATATTAAATGTCTGTTTATATAAATTTTTAATGTTTACATAAAAGAAATATTCTATATACATATTTATATTACATTGATGTGGATCTAGTCATTTCATGCACCTGTATTAATAGCACATAAAAGTCACAAGTAAAATATTGTTTTTTTGGTGAAGCTAAAGTCAGCTGCTACTAATTGAGCTGTGTGAACACAGACACAGCTAGACTAAATTGCTGCTTTATGTGTAAATATAATTTCTAATAGATCAGACTATTTGTATGTAATTACTATTCACTAGAGCCTAGATAAGTTTGGTGACTAGTTCAAACTTGGCAACAATGTGACATCATGTTTTTGATGCACCTGTCCCTTTAAATTTAGAACAAAGCAGCCAGGGAGGGGTAGCTCCAGCCAGTACCTAAGATATCGGGCAGAGTGGAGGCAAAAGTCTGAAGCAATTACTGACAGTAGAAGACCAGCATTCGTCGGCATAATTCAACAGCTGCCTAAAAAGAACCAGCACTGCTGGACCCCAGAATGAGCCAGGCTACAGTATGCTGTGACATAAGCATTTTGTGTGACAAAGTATGTTATATTTATTTTTTATTTTTTTTGCAAATGAATTGTCCTTTTACAAATCATTTATCATATAAAAACCCCATAACAAAAATTAATGAAATGTCCATTCGTGAGGTTTTATAAACAAAGAAAAGTGAACAGAAAAATTCTGTTGGCAAAACAACCGTATCAACAAAAGGGTGTTGGCATTCCAGATAGGCTATTAGATTGCAGCATGTAAACTAAGTAGTCTTTTATGGTAATATGATTTTGCTGTTGGTGCTTCACAAAACACTTGATGCATACTTCAACCCTGCTTCTTAATCTCTCTTTTTCAATTTACCATAGCTGCTTCATGAAGGTGTAAATCTGTGAATTCAAGAGGCCAATTTGAGGTAACAAATGGAGAGATCATCGGAAAGTATTTTTGGAACAAAGGGGATGTAAAAAAAACACAAGTAACAAAATAATGGCCACAAACTAACACTTTTATCTTATGTTATCTCACTTTTATCTCATATTAGGGCAGTACGAATGGTGTAATGGTTAGCATTACTGCCTCACACCACTAATTTCATGGGTTTGATTACCACCATGGGCCTAACTGTGTGGAGTTTGTTTATTCTCCCCGTACTTGCGTGGGTTTCCTCCGGGTACTCCGGTTTCCTCCCACAATCCAAAAATGTACTGGTAGGTTAATTGGCTTCTTACAAAAATTAGCCCTAGTATAAATGTGCTAGGGAATATAGATTGTAAGCTACACTGCGGCAGGGACTGATTTGAATGGCCAAATATTCTCTGTAAAGCGCTGCGGAATATGTATGCGTTATATAAAAAACTGGTAATAATAATAATGTATAATGCATGCTGCAAGTCACTAACATGTGAATGAGCAGCCTACTGTTCTTCATATTTTAACAAATATTGGGCACATTGTCTTATGTTGTTGTTCTTTAAATCCGTGGACAAACAGATTATTCTTTTTGAAGCATACTGTACTGTACTCCTAGTGGTCTTTATGCGAGTTAACAAAACGTATGTTGTTAAATCTTTTGAGTTCAAAAAAGGTGTATATTGGTGTGATTAATTCCAGAAAAACTATAGTTATCCTAAAAAAACAAAACCCTTTGCTTAATTTTTAGTCAGACAATTTACACCAACATAAACAAATGTAAAGGGATGTAGTTATTTGACCAGCGGTCAGGAAACCGCTGGTCACAACACCTCCCCCTACGTGCTGCCCCCTTAGAATACTGACAGTCGACATGCTGACTAGCAGGGACTATGCCCACGACACCCATAGAGAGGGAACAGAACTTGTGGCAATTAGCCCCACAGCCACAAGTCCCACAGCCACAAGTAGCCTACAGCCAAAACCACAACAACCACAATCTGAACAAGACACACGTAATATGTATGGCATCTCAAAAGACCTCAGTTTCATGTTATGATGGTTCAAACAAAATCATCCATATTATTTGCCATTTAATCAAAATAGATTGTAATATGAAAGCATCATAAATCACATTAAACTGCATTGTAATTCACTGTCAGTAGGGGCTATTGCCACGGGCAACTAGGATTTTTGTCTGGGGCGCCGCTGTCCCAAGGGCGCCGCCACCATCCCGAGGGCCCCGCTGCTGTGACAAGATCCGCTACTGGTGCCAGTGCCGTGGGGTGTGCAATGACTTCATTGCGCACTGCACGGCATTGTGGGAGTGGCCATAGATGCTAGAGGTCATAATTGACCTCTAGTGTCTGTGCGGTGCTGTGGGAGAGACGTCATGATGTCTCTCCAACAGATCCAAGGAACAGCGCCAGCAGCCAGAGACGGAGGGCAGCAGCGGTCGGGAAGCAGGAGCCGGATGGTGAGTATTTTTTTTTTTTTGGTAAGTGGTGCTACTAGCGGCACAGCTACAAGGGGCACAGTATTGAGGGAGCAACTACAGGGGGCACAGTACTGGGGGCACAACTACCGAGGGCAAAGTACTGGGGGCACAACTACTGAGGGCACAGCTACAGGGGGCACAGTACTGGGGGCACAACTACTGAGGGCACAGTAGTGGGGGCACGACTACTGAGGGCACAGCTACAGGGGCACAACTACGGAGGGCACAGCTATAGGGGCACAGTACTGGGGCCACAACTACTGAGGGAACAGCTACAGGGGGAACAGTACTGGCGGCACAACTACTGAGGGCACAGCTACAGGGGGCACAGTACTGGGGGCACAACTACTGAGGGCACAGCTACAGGGGGCACAGTACTGGGGGCACAACTACTGAGGGCACAGCTACAGGGGCATAACTGTGACCATGCCCCTTCCCCATGAAGCCACGCCCGTATATTTTTGACATGCGCCTACAGCTTGCACTAAACCTGTTGTACTAGTCGGGGGGGGGGGGCGCTGGGCGCCAAAGGATACTTTCACCCTGGGCGCCACAAGGCCTAGAACCAGCCCTGTTCACTGCATAGAACTGATTGAAGAATAATGTGGTTTAAACCAGCTATGAGAAATCAGAAACAAAACCAACAGCCGATGAATAATCAAATATGATCCACCCTCAATCAAATACAAAATGCATTAGCCCAAACCAACCCATAAGCAACCCTTAGTTCTTCTTCCACAAGTTCTGAAACACCAACAGAATCCAGTGGACAAGTGATGGGTGCATGCGAGAAGTATCCAGCGTGAGCAAACAGGATGGTACACCTGCTAAGAAAAGGGAAATTGCATGCATTTCAAAATAATATAATGTTTGTTGGAATTACTGCCAAGTAGACATTTCGGGGTTAATTTTCTAAGATGGGAGTTCTATTTAAGATGGGATGCTGCCCATAGCAACCAATCATATTCTACTTCTCATTTATTTACCACCTTCTAGAAGATAATACCTTGAATCTGATTGGTTGCTATGGGCAACATTCCATCTTAAAAAGAACTCCCATCTTAGTAAATTTATCCATTCTTGTCTTAAAAATGATAAGATACTGTATACATGTACAGTACTTGTGTTCTTTCCTGAAAATGTAACATTGCCTCAACAATATAAACTTATAAAGTACTTTGTTGGTACATAACCCATAACTGAAAAAATAACATTCTTTATATTATTTTAAATTACACTTACTATGTTGGAAAAAATAAATAAAACTATTACCTTTAGTAATAAGATCAAAGGTTTGTCCCACTTAAGTGTCCCGAAGTCATCATGGAGTTTCTAAAAAAAACTTGCAGCCAATATACCACGTAATTGCGCCACAATATAGGTTCTAAATTATATCTCACCTGCTGTACTCCTAGAGATTCGGGAGGTTGGCAACATTCAAATTAAACATTTGTACTACACCTCTTGATCTGAAAGGGAGTCCAGAGCCACCTGAGATCTGAAGACATGGCTGGCGTAATTGAGTCTCCTGGCTCCTGATGCTGTGTCAGCCATTTTGAGAACATCATCTCGACCTTTTATATAACACAAGTCTCTTGTTCTGCCAAAAATTGGTATTTGTATGGATTGTGCACATGGTAAGGTACACTATTATACTTTACCAGTAATTTGGAAAATGTGTGATCAATCAAGATCTGTTCATTGTCCAGTGTAACATGTTCTGTTTGTTTATACATTTTACTATACTGTAAATACCCATGCACAGCTCAACATAAATAGACACATTAAGGTAATTTCAAGTTTAAAGCAATTGCATCATACAGTACGTTCAGATGCATCCAGACACCCCTCCCTCCCCCACCACCACATTTCTATATTTGAGTTACACATATCATACAATATGTGTAGTTTGAATCAAATAAGGTTAAAATGCATAAAGATATGATTTACGTGTCTCATGCGGCAGCAAACTTATGACACACATTTTCAGAATTAAGGTGGTTTTAACAAATGATGCCCTTCACCAGCTAATAAAAAAAAGTGATCAATTAAAAAAAACCATAACATTTTGTAAAACAGATGAGACATTCAATATGGTCTAGTTAATAGACAGGAATACATAGTGGTGTGTATGGGAGGCCTTCATTTTTCCAGCTGTCAGGATCCCGGCTGTCAGGATACTGATGCCAGAATTCTGACACCCGGTGAAATACTGGCGGTCGGAATACCAACCACTGGCCACAATCCCCACTCGAGTGGAGGTCCACACCGCCACCCGAGGGGGAATATAACCCTGTGGCAACCGAAGGTCGCCACTGGGACTGAAGCATGGTGAGCAAAGCGAGCCTGAGAGGGGACACACTGCACTCGCCGCCAGTATTCCTGCGGTTGGGATCCCGAAAGCCAGCATATCATACTGAATCCATGTCTACATGCTGGTAAACCAACAAAATTGTTCCATATAATTTAAATTAAAATGTCTATTTTTAAAATGATCATATAGGGCTTATTTTTTAATTATTATTATTATTATTATTATTATTAATAATAATAATAATAATTAGAGATGAGCAGGTTCGGTTCTCAGAGAGCCAAACCCTACCGGACTTTGCCATCCGGATCCGAGCCAGGCTCGGATTTTCCCTCTTGGCTCGGAAACCCGAACGCGGCAAAACGTCATCATCCCGCTGTTGGATTCTCATGGAATTTTGATTCCATATAAGGAGCCCGCGTCGAGGGCAATTTTCACTCCAGTCTCGGAGAGTGAGAGGACGTGTCCTCAGTGTGTTCAGTGTCTGTGTGTTGGGGCGGGAAAGTGGGGTGGCAAGTGTTGCGCTGCTCAGTTCAGTCCAGTGTATTGTGCTGCATCAGTCCAGCCGGTCACAGTGTTGGTGTTCTCTGCTGCCATATATCCAGTGTAGCTGTAAAGTGGTGCTGTGTTGTGCAGACCAGTCCAGTGTAGTCAGTGTATTGTGCTGTATCAGTCCAGCCATTCACAGTGTTGGTGTTCTATGCTGCCATATATCCAGTGTAGCTGTATAAAGTGGTGCTGTGTTGTGCAGCCCAGTGGTAGTGTCCTGTGTCATCAGTATTCCAGTGACGATATAGGCTGCTGTTATATATATCCACTGCTGCAGTATAACAATTATAACAACCTGTTGGGCTACATCAGACCAGTGGTAGCGTCCTGTGTCATCAGTAATTCCAGTGACAATATACGCTGCTGCTATATACAGTATACCCACTGCTGCTGTATAACTATTATAACAATCTGTTGGGCTGCATCAGACCAGTGGTAGTGTCCTGTGTCATCAGTAATTCTAGTGCCGATATACGCTGCTGCTATATATATCCACTGCTGCAGTATAAAAATTATAACAACCTGTTGGACTGCATCAGACCAGTGATAGTGTCCTGTGTCGTCAGTAATTCCAGTCATTCCTGTGATGCATATTGTATCATATAACTCCCAAAAAATAATGGAGAACAAAAATTTTGGGGAGAAAATAGGGAAAGATCAAGAAGAACCACTTCCTCCTAGTGCTGAAGCTGCTGCCACTAGCCATGACATAGACAATGAAATGCCATCAACGTCGTCTGCCAAGGCCGATGCCTAATGTGATAGTAGAGGGCGTGTAAAATCCAAAAAGCCAAAGTTCAGTAAAAAGACCCCAAAAAAGAAATTTAAATCGTCTGAGGAGAAACGTAAACTTGCCAATATGCCATTTACGACACGGAGTGGCAAGGAACGGCTGAGGCCCTGGCCTATGTTCATGACTAGTGGTTCAGCTTCACATGACGATGGAAGCCTTCATGCTGCCACTAGAAAAATTGAAAGAGTTAAGCTGAAAAGATCACAGAAAAGAACTGTGCACTCTGAGATGGTATCACAAATCCCCAAGGAGAGTCCAAGTGTGTTGAAGGTTGTGATGCCTGACCTTCCCAACACTGGATAGGAAGAGGTGGCTCCTTCCACCATTTGCACACCTCCTGCAAGTGCTGGAAGGAGCACCCACAGTCTAGTTCCTGATATTCAAATTGAAGATGTCACTGTTGAAGTACACCAGGAAGAGGATATGGGTGTTGCTGGCGCTGAGGAGGAAGTTGACGATGATGATTCTGATGGTGATGTGGTTTGTTTAAGTCAGGCACCGGGGGAGACACCTATTGTCTATGGGATGAAGAAGCCCATTGTGATGCCTGGGCAAACTACCAAAAAAGCCACCTCTTCGGTGTGGAATTATTTCTCCACAAATCTGGAAAACAGGTGTCAAGCCATCTGTTGCCTCTGTCAATCTGTAATAAGTAGGGGTAAGGATGTTAACCACCTAGGAACATCCTCCCTTATACGTCACCTGCAGCACAGTCATTAGAAGTCAGTGTCAAGTTGTGAAACTTTGAGTAATAGCGTAAGCAGTCCACTGACACCTAAATCCCTTCTTCCTCCTGTACTCAATCTCCTGCAAGCCACACCACCAACTCCCTCAACGTCAACTTCCTCCTCAGTCAGGAATGTCAGAAGTACTGCAGGCCATGTCACTGTCAAGACTGAAGAGTCCACTCCTAACCGGGATTACTCCGGAGGTTCCCTGAGTGTTACGCCTGTTGCTGTTGTTGTTGCTGGGAGTCCATCGTCATCCCAGAGGGGAAGTCGGAAAACCACTTGTACTACTTCCAGTAAGCAATTGACTGTACAACAGTCCTTTGTGAGGAAGATTAAATATGACAGCAGTCATCCTTTTGCAAAGTGGATAACTGAGGCCTTGACAGCTATGTTGGTGTTAGAGATGCATCCGGTAACCACCATTGGTTCAGAGTCACTTAAATATTTGATGGAGATAGTGTGTCCCCGATATCAAATCCCATCTAGGTTCCACTTCTCTAGGTAGGCAATACCGAGAATGTACACAGATGTTAGAAAAAGAATCACCACGGACATGTGGAAAAGGGCAGACTAAGGACTAGACGACTGTAACAGCCCACTGGGTAGATGTATGGCCTTCCGCAGCGGCACCAGTAGCAGCATCTTGCAAACGCCAACTCGTTCCTAGGCAGGCTACACTATGTATCACCGCTTTCCGTAAGAGGCATACAGCTGACAACCTCTTACGGAAACTGAGGAACATCATCGCAGAATGACTTACCCCAATTGGACTCTCCTGGGGATTTGTGATATCGGAAAATGCCACCAATATTGTGCGTGCATTACATCTGGGCAAAATCCAGTATGTTCCATGTTTTGCACATACAATTAATTTGGTAGTGTAGAATTTTTTTAAAAATGAGAGGGGTGCAGGAGATGCTGTTGGTGGCCCGAAAAATGTGGGCCCACTTTCGGCATTCTGCCACTGTGTGCCGAAGACTGGAGCGCCAGCAAACACTCCTGAATCTGCCCCGCCATAAACTCAAGCAAGAGGTGGTAATGAGGTGGAATTCAACACTCTATATGCTTCAGAGGATGAAGGAGCAGCACAAGGCCATTCAAGCCTATATATCCACCTATGATATAGGCAAAGTAGGGCTAATGCACCTGACTCAAGTGCAGTGGAGAATGATTTCCGTCTTGTGCAAGGTTCTCCAACCCTTCAAACTTGCCACACGTGAAGTCAGTTCAGACACTGCCAGCTTGAGTCAGGTCACTCCCCTCATCAGGCTTTTGCAGAAGCAGCTGGATAAAATGAAGGAGGGGCTAAGACGGAGCAATTCTGCAAAGTAGTGCAGCCGGTAACCTTGTCAGCGATCGGCGTAGGAGGTTACTTCTACTAAATGTGGAGAAGATGATGTTCATTAAAATGAATTATAAGTCCTCTGGGAAGACCTTTACCAACAATTGCATCCAGAAAGTACACAGGGACCTGTGATGGTGGATTCCAGTGAGGACAAAATAATACTCAGTGAGGGGGATGTACACGGTGAAAAGGGTGAGGAATCGGAGGATGATGATGAGGTCGACATCTTGCCTCTGTAGAGCCAGTGTAAGGAGAGATTGATTGCTTCTTTTTTGGTGGGGCTCAAACAAAGCAGTTATTTCAGCCACAGTCGTGTGGCAGACCCTGTTGCTGAAATGATTGGTTTGTTAAAGTGTGCATGTCCTGTTTATACAACATAAGGTGGGAGGGCCCAAGGACAATTCCATCTTGCACCTCTTTTACTTCTTTGCATCATGTGCTGTTTGGGGACTAGTTTTTTTAAGTGCCATCCTGTCTGTAACTGCAGTTCCACTCCTAGATGGGCCAGGTGTTTGTGCCGCACACTTGTGTCGCTTATCTTGGCCATCCAGCTACCTAATTGCACCTCTTTTTCTTCTTTGCATCATGTGCTGTTTGAGGACTAGTTTTTGAATAGTGCCATCTTGTCTGCAACTGCAGTGCGACTCCTAGATGAGCCAGGTGTTTGTGCCGCACACTTTTGTTGCATACCTTAGTCATACAGCCACCTTGGTGCAACTTTTAGACCTAAAAACAATATTGTGAGGTGTGAGGTGTTCACAATAGACTGGAAATGAGTGGAAGTGATTGTTATTGAGGTTAATAATACTGTAGGCGCAACATTTTTTCCAAATTCTTTGATTTTAGCTGTTTTTAGGTATTTTCAAAAATCATACAGATCCAAAATCAAAACACGAAAGGGTGGTTTTGGCAAAACCAAGCCAAAACCAAAACACGAAAATGGAATTAGAACCAAAACCAAAACACAAAACACGAAAAGTGCCCGCCGCACATCTCTATTACAAATATTGTTTAATAAGGGTTCTACAGAGCTGCGTAACAAAGGGTTCTACAGAGCCACCTAACAAAGTACATAAACAAATTAGCAAAACAAGAAAACAGTGACTTACACTACAAGACAATGGGGAAGGGAGTGTACAATTAGCCATGATATGGTGGTTTCGCAAGAAATTATCGCAAATGTGATAATTCAGTATCCTATTAGTGGCAATACGTTACCGCGATAAGTCTCCATAAGGTTAATTGTGGATTTCTCTTCACCATCTCTGAGCTGGTGAGAAGTAGTGCAAAATCCCTATTTTAATTTAAAAATGTCGCAATTTGGTTCTGAACCCCTGGGGGGACACCCCTGAATGACTAATTAGGCACTTAAAAGTTTTTAATTATTTTTAATAAGCCAATAATAATGTAATTTTTAGGGTTAAAAAAATACAAAGTGTTGGAAATTGGGGTACAAGGTATGAGACCGTTATACTGGGTTGCTTTATCAGTGGGACAAGTGTTTTTAGACTTGTAGGTGGGAGTAATTGGTCCATTTTCACTTTTTTTAAAGTCACCTAAAATTACCCAAATTTATAATTATACCCATTTTATGTCACCCAAATTTACGCCAAATTTAATGATACCACTTATTTTGCTGAAAAATTAGCTTCCTATCATATATTTTCCACATTTAATCAAAATGAATATAACAGTCATTTGACCCAAATTAATGACACCAAATAGTTTTATTTTGGCCAATATTAGTCTTTTATAATGTTTTCCTATGCTTATTTGGATTTTTGAGGGTACAGGCATATTTTCTCACTTTCTCCTACACTTATCTCAGCTTTTGCCAGCTATAATTATCACGTGATTCCCACTACCGTCATTTTGGAATAGGATAGATGCGATAAATGGGAGCGTGGAGGCTGCAATAAACTTATCTTTCGAGAGGTAGGTGCGATAACATTAGCCAGGATCACAGATCGCATTATCGCTGCTAATTGGATACCCCCATGTAGGACAAGTACATGGTATATAAGCAATGCTGCATCAAGGAACATGACACTGAAATAAGCATCAAGGTGGCAGAAACCAAGGGTTAAATGCCTTTTTAGGGAGTATGGAGTGTAAGATAGTCTAAGTAAGAGAAGGAAAAGCAGATGAAGGGACAGGGTCCTGCTCATTCTGAAGGGATTGTTTTGTTGTATTCCTGTCTATATGATCATAATGTTGACATGCAGCATGTTATTGACATTAACCATCATGATTAGAATGTCAGCATAACAGTCCAACGGTGCAACAGCTTCACAAGCATGCTCTGGTGGTGGTTTGTGGTCCAGCAGGTAAATGAAGCAGTTCTGATGGTGAGTATTTATTTTATTTATTACCAGTTATTTATATAGCACACACATGTCCTGCAGCACTTTACAGAGAATATTTGGCCATCCACATCAGTCCCTGCCCCAGTGGTGAAGACCAAGGCGTGGCGTGTACAGGGCTTCCGCCTGGGAGAGATATCTATGCGGTGGTAGACCTCTATGGACAGTGCGTTCAGGTTTCTCTGACTGGTGGTAGCGGTCTCATATTTCCAATCTATATTTCCTATCATATGTATAAGAACACACATTCACGCTAAGGTTAATTTTTGTTGGGAGCCAATTAATCTACCAGTATATTTTGGGGGGATTTTAGGAGGAAACCATAGCACCCAGAGGAAACCCACACCTGTATGGGGAGAAAATACAAACTCTACACAGTTAGGGCGGTGGTGAGAAATGAGCTCATAACCTCTGTGCTTTGAGGCAGTAATGCTAACCATTACACAATCCGCATGCTACCCTTATTCCTTGCCCTCCCCCTAGTGCCTTATCCTAACCCTACACTCTCGCAGCCTAACCCTAACCATTCACTCCCGCAGCCTAACCATAACTGTCCAATCCCATAGCCTAACCCTAATTCTCCACTCCCGTGGCCTAACCCTAATGTCGACATTGTGCAAAATGTAAAGATTTTACATGCCGACATTTAGGACATCAACCTTGTGAACATATTCACATGTCTTATGTTGAGATTTCAACAATGTCAATATCATAACATTATAGTGTTGACATTTTGACTGTTAATATTGTGATTGTCGCCATGGTGACTGGATCTCCAGAATAATTACACAGTGAAAATAGCCACGTAAAAAAGTGTATTCCAATGCATATATATTGAGGTAGACATGTCAAGCCCAACCACAGTTGTATTTGCATTAGACATACTGTATGTCAGACATAACAAATATGTATGCTTACATCCTAAAGAGAGAAAGCATAGACATGTGACAACATAGTCACATAACCCTGTTTGTGCACAATATGATAAAATGAAGTATCCAGGGATGGCTCCAGATGTGGAGCTGCAGCACAGTTCAAAATTCAAATAGGGAAGGCACACCAACTGCCAGTGAGTCATTTTGAAATGACAGTTGGTGTGGCTCCCCTATTTGAAATTTGAATTGATCTGATGATCCACCTCTGGAGCCCCAACTGGAAGTGTCATATACTGTACTTATATAAAAGAGAATATAGTATATTTTTATAAAAATGTTAAGTTGCATATTCAACATAAATTAAAATTAAATACAAAACACAAATGTAACTAAATTAAATGCAAACATCTGTTGTTTTTCTTTTAAAAAGCTACGGAAATCTTCTTTTCTGCAATTGTCCAAATGGTGATGTCAATTAAGTAATACCAAAACAAGTACACAATGTCGTATTAAAAAACCACTAATGATTTCAGCTGGAGATACACAAACACAACTACTGTATATACAGCGTTATGAGTATGCCTTCTTATATAGTATACATGCACAGAAAGTAAATGCTTTTCTTACACAACAAAAACAGACTTCTTATATAGTATACATGCACAGAAAGTAAATGCTTTTCTTACACAATAAAAACAGACTTCTTATATAGTATACATGCACAGAAAGTAAATGCTTTTCTTACACAACAAAAACAGACTTAATCCAACTCTAAATGAGTGTCATAATCATTTCATAAATGATAACCCCGGAAAATTATATAAAATAAAAATAAGGAAATGTATAGTATAAGTACACAGACACATAAAAAATGAACATATGCTCATTTTAATTTTTGCTACTTGCAGAATAAAAATTAACTGCAATTTGATTTTTAATTAGGATATTTGGAATGGAAACTACAGTATAGTGAAGTTGAATTATATTTAGTCTAAACTGTTTTATATACTTGCACTTATGATAAGAAATCAATTACAAAGTGAATCTTACTATTACATTCTGAGAATATTGCTTTCTTCATCATTTTGCTAAGAAGATTATCCTCCCAAAGTCTAATAAAACATATTTCATTCTGTTTAATTAATGGTTAAAGTGATCAAAGTACAGTAGCATGAAGAAGATAGATAACAGCCTATTGACACAATGATGCCATTTTAAAATCGTCTTTGAATCCCATAACCATTTATATGTATGACTTTTTTAAATTAATCTTGCTATTGCTGATATAATAGTATTGTGTTATTTGTATTTCAATTTTGGACCATATTTGTATTTCAATTTTGGGCCTTAGCATCTAGGATAAAATCTAAAAAATAAACTGTGGACTATGAATACAAATAAAATAATAATATTGTTGAAAGTTTTTATTAAATAATTTAAGGTTATATTTAAGACTGCTGTGTTTATGCCAGATAAAGCCAGGGACGTAGCATGGGCAGAATAGACAGTGTTTATGCTCTGGACACTTGCTCCATCTGTAAGGTGCCCTCAAGGGCACACTAAAGCTACTTTTCCACTGCATTAACAGTTATTAATGAGGGGGGCATCACTGGGATCAGTAACACAGTGGGTGCTGAAAAGACTCCCATGTGCTAGATGGTGGGTTTGGCTGAAAAGGGCATGTGACCTCATGGGAAGGGGCATGGCCTCATGTCATAACCCCATTTTCATCACTTTGGGGTGGGCACTGCATGGCCGACTCCTCGTCAGTGACATGAAGTTAAGTATTTCACCATAATGTCACAAAGTGCAATTGGGTCCCTGTCAATGCGGAGGAGCTGGCATTTTGGTGTCACCCTCTACACCCACTCAGTGAAGCCTCTAATTAATAAACTGCAAAGGAAAGTTTCCTGATTCTTAGTGAAACAGTACAGACATGACAGGGGTGCCAGGGGGGCACTCTCATTCAAAATACACAGCTGGCTGCATGCTACCTATTGTAATTCAGCAGTAGTATGTGGCCTCTTCCCTGTCTCAATAGCTAAGCCTCTGTTCACATGCTGCACCCTGTGACCCAGTGACATGCGGTGAGCTCACTGGCTGGGGAGGTACTTGGAACCAAACCCCCCTTCCCACGAGGAAAAAAAAGTGCAGTCCTCCCACACACCACTAAAACCAGCACCAGGCAGAACCAGCCAGGGGGGGTAATGCCATAGCAGGGGAGACACTCAGTGTGGGGTCCCCCTGCCATAACATTAAAGTGCCCCCCCAAGCCAGTCAGCCCAGGGCTGGAATTCCTCGGAAAGTGGGGCCCCCAAAAAATAAAAATGGGGTCCCCCCTCCCGAGCAACAACCAGCACTGGGCTGATAGCCCAGTACTATGCCCCACACCCCTGGTGGCAGTGGGTGCGGGGTTCATTGTATGCTGTTACTTGGAGAACCAAAGGGCCCGCTGGCACCTGTAGTCCACCTGTAAAGAAAATATAAAAAAACACACTACACAATCTTTAAAAAAGTTTTATCACACAGTACTTCACGTGAGGGCGGTGGCCTTTAAGCTCTTTTGTGTTGCTGCTGCCTTCCCAGGACTTCCAGCGTCTTCACCTGGGGGGCGCCACCTCCCCAGGGCTTCTGGCATCTTCACCTGGGAGGCAGCGGCCTTTAAGCTCTTTTGCATGGCCGCCGCCTTCCCAGGATTTCCAGCATCTTCACCTGGTGAACGGCGGCTGCTAAGCTCTTTTGCATAGCCGTCGCCCATCCAGGACTTCCACGGCGTCTTCTCTCTTCAGGAGCTCTTCTCTGCTCCTCCTCCACCGTTGGACTGACAGCCGCTGCTATATAAGTCAGCGGGAGGGGGCGGGGTGATGATGCGGTGAGCGATGATTGGCTCGCAGTGGCCATCTTGAAATTCAAAAATGATGCTGAGGCGCCATTTTTGAAATGGGTTACCACTCCGCTGCCAAACTCTGCTGAATGGCCCTGACTACTGCCGCCCGCATCTCCGTCACATCCCGCCTCCCGCACCTCTGCCGCCCAGCCCACCACATCCTGCACTTCCACCGCCCGCACCTCCACCGACGCCCACACAGTGATTGACAGCAGATCCAGTGACAGATCCACTGGCCAATCACTGTGGCCTCACTGACAGGGGCATGCTTTCATAGGATGAAAGCACGTCCCTGTATGAAAGCGGCACCTGTAATGGTGCCGCTTTCCCATGTAATTTCAATGGGCTTTTCCTGAGCATTGCTTGGCACCACCCGCGCCCGCCCCCCGCTCCCATATCTTTCCCATTCATAACAGAAGGCACCATGATCGGTGCCTCCCAAACACACTACACACTTTATAATGATGAGTAAAATAATAAAGGAGAACCTTATGACACAGAATATGTGTCATAAGTATCTTCTTTGTATTATTTTACTCATTAATGACAGGGTGACAGGGGAGGCACTGCCTCCCCTGACTGCACGTCTCTGCTGTGACCTATGCTCTTCCTTCCAGAGGCACTTTCTCTAAAGCAGCTGCTTTCTACTTCAGTGCATCAATCGTAATGTTATGGCATTGCACCTCTGAAAGTAAGAAGAGACTCAGGAGACAGACAAAATAAAGTAAAGGCAAGTATCAGTCACCACTAAATTTAAGTAGTGAGTATAGGGCTATATAGGTACAGAAAAATAGTTCAGTAGACACTGGGGGATGGTACTTGAGACACAAGGGGGAGGGGTACTTATCCCCCTGTGTCTCCAGCACCATTTCACCTGTGTCTCCATCTCTACCCTACAGTCTCTCCAGTACCATTCTCATATGTTTGAAGTTCAGGCACATAGGAATGGTACTGTAGAGACAGTAAGTTAGTGCTGGAGACACAGGTGGAATGGTACTGGAGACATGGGCCAAAGTGCTGGAGACACAGGTGCAATGGTACTGGAGACACGGGCCAAAGTGCTGGAGACACAGGTGCAATGGTGCTGGAGACACAGTGGGATAGTGCTGAAGACACTGGTGGAATAGTACTGTAGACACAGGGGGATAGTGTTGGAGACACAGGTGGAATGGTACTGGAGACACAGGGGGATAGTGCTGAAGACACAGGTGGAATAGTACTAGAGACACAGGGGGATAGTGCTGGAGACACAGGTTGAATAGTTCTGTAGACACAGGGAGATAGTGCTGGAGACACAGGTGGAATAGTACTGTAGACACAGGGGGATAGTGTTGGAGACACAGGTGGAATAGTTCTGTAGACACAGGGGGATAGTGCTGAAGACACAGGTGGAATAGTACTAGAGACACAGGGGGATAGTGCTGGAGATACAGGTGGAATAGTTCTGTAGACACAGGGAGATAGTGCTGGAGACACAGGTGGAATAGTACTGTAGACACAGGGGGATAGTGCTGGAGACACAGGTGGAATGGTACTGGAGACACAGGGGGATAGTGCTGAAGACACAGGTGGAATAGTACTGGAGACACAGGGGGATACTGCTGGAGACACAGGTGGAATAGTTCTGTAGACACAGGGAGATAGTGCTGGAGACACAGGTGGAATAGTACTGTAGACACAGGGGGATAGTGCTGGAGACACAGGTGGAATGGTACTGGAGACACAGGGGGATAGTGCTGAAGACACAGGTGGAATAGTACTAGAGACACAGGGGGATAGTGCTGGAGACACAGGTGGAATGGTACTGGAGACACAGGGGGATAGTGCTGAAGACACAGGTGGAATAGTACTGGAGACACAGGGGGATACTGCTGGAGACACAGGTGGAATAGTTCTGTAGACACAGGGAGATAGTGCTGGAGACACAGGTGGAATAGTACTGTAGACACAGGGGGATAGTGCTGGAGACACAGGTGGAATGGTACTGGAGACACAGGGGGATAGTGCTGGAGACATACGTAGAATGGTACTGGAGACACAGGGGGATAGTGCTGGAGACATAGTCATATGGAACTGGAGATTCTGGTGAGATCAGTTGGTGCTGTAGACATAGGAGGATGGTGATGGTAGAGACACACAAGGGGGATGGTGCTATAGACAAAATGGAGGCATGGTGCTGGAGAATGTAATACTTGTCATATTCTTATGTTTTGTATAGTAAGTAACCAGCCCAGAGGTAAAAGTTAATGTTAATTTATGTTTGTACATTCCAGAGCTGTGAGCAGAAATCAGCATTAACTCCTGGTCTGGGACTGCTCAGGGCTATCTAATTAAATAGCTCCTGACATTTTATCTGGGAGAAAAGACAATACAACATAAACATTGGGTAATTAAATCTGCCTCCTAGAATTAAAAATACCCTCCCTTTACTTTTACCAACACTTGTGTAATAAGTCAGGGGCACATGCAATTGGCACACAATGGTGAAGATCATATAGATGAATGCAACTGCGCATGTGTGAAAAATTCAGAAAACCCCCATGGTGCATGTGTTGCGTAGAGTGTATCCATAAAGATACTGTTGCAATCAGGCCAGACAGTATCATAAATACAGTAGGATGGCAAAGTGATGCTCGTTCCTGGTAAATGGTAGGTGGCTAGAATCAAATGCACACCAAGTCTGTCTCATGGGCATTTTATGGGACTGTCATAGGTGTGTCCGTGAAAGTGGCTGCATTCCCAAATGCACAACCAAGTGCAACTGTTGATGGTGCACAGGATCAACATGGCATGTCAAAATTCAGTGGCGTTGCTATAGCTTGCAGGGATGCTGGTAGTGCTTGCACATTTAGATGCTGGCATCTATACCAGTGGTAGGCTAAAAGTCGCATTTGCACATACTTAGAGCTGTGTTCCCAGAAGAAGACACAAGATTGACTGCTGCAGCATCCACCTCTGGATCAGACTCAGTGTTTTTTACTAAATGATAACATAACCTTTAGGATTGTTTGTAATTAGCTCAAGTGACTGTCATGATCACAAATAAATCTCTATGCTGGAGTGACAATTATTACAAGGTAATCCTACTCCAATTATTATAATAATTTACCAGTGACTGGCCTATATAAGATGATTAACTTACTGTTGTAATATCAACATTTGTGCGATTACTGCACACTGATCTGAGAGTAGGAGTCTGGGAGAACTTCATTCAGGAATGAAAGGAGATCTACAGCATTTTTGTCTTTTTTTAGGTTTTTCTTGCCCTTTTATGTGTTTTACCTGTTTATGAGCATAGGTTTTAGTATATGTATATACAGTATGTATGTATTATGATTTTTTGATTCATTTTGTAGCCAATATTTTCTTAGTATAAAAGATATTTTTGTATTATACAGTTGCTGCATTGATATTGTACTAGCTCTAGAGTTGTATTTTTAATTTTTTCTTTAGAAGTTATAGCCCTATCTTATTTAGAAGATTAGATATTAATATAATTATTATACTATTCCAATATTTGCCTCTGTTTTGGTTAATAGACAAACTTGGCTGGTACATAGTCCAGACTCATGGCATACAGTAGACAAAAGAGTATACAAAAGTATCCAAAGGTTAAGGGTTAGAAAAATCAGTGAGGTAAAGTACAAATAAAGGACCAGCATGCAAAGTGCCACACAGCATTATGATCACAATCTTATAGCAATCGCGTAGTTGACCAGGGATTAACAAATGCCCCCCACACCGCCGCCATGTTTTTCATTGAAGTGGCTGCGTGTGACATCTTGCAGCTGCCTCAAAAATGGCCCACTCCCACCCAACGCCACAATGCTGCCCCTCGATGGCTGCTGCTGTCAATCAAAGTGAGATTGCATCCTCCTGATAATCAGCTGATCTGCACTTTCACAGTATTGCGATCCAACCTGAATAGGGGTCTAAGTCAGCAAAAGGTAAATCAACAGATCAGAGCATCCTCAGCGAGTTACAAGTAACAGGCAAAACTACAATTGCTGCTGAAAAAGCACCTCAATAAAGGAGTATTATAAATAAGGAAAATATATATAAGGTTTTGCCTGAGAAAATTTCTGAAATACTGCGCTTGCCGAAAAACTATGTGCAGTGATGTAACAAAAGAGTAAAAACAAAAAAGAAACGGCTGCGCTGTATGTCAGAAATTGTATAAGGGAGAGCCAACGTATAAAGAATGCAGTGTTTATTTAATAAAAGGAATAAAAGATTATACAGCAATACATAAGTACCAATAAAAAAATCACATTAAAATTGTCTCAAGGGGGTATATTTACAAAGATTCGTGTTTTGGCCGTTTTGAAGGGTGTTTGAACTCGAATGGTATCGGGTGCATTTTACTGCAACCTTTTGAATCCTGATACGATCATTCACTAAGCTGCCGAGTTTTGCACAATCATTTTTTCCGATGTCGATGTGATTCGTAATATCAGGCAGTGTTTTACGGGAATGATGAGTAAAACACTGCCTGACAAAACTCAAGGAATCCCGGCCGGATCTGTGAGATCCATGCAGGGCTTCATTGTGTACCTTAAAAAGTTGATTAAAGTCTTAAAAAATCTGAAAATAATTGCGTGGGGTCCCCCCTCCTAAGCACAACCAGCCTCGGGCTCTTTGAGTCGGTCCTGGTTGAAAAAATGTGGGGAAAAAAATGACAGGGGTTCCCCCATATTTAATAACCAGTACCGGGCTCTGCGCCTGGTCCTGGTTCCAAAAATACGGGGGACAAAAAGCGTAGGGGTCCCCCGTATTTTTGAAACCAGCACCGGGCTCCACTAGCCAGGTACATAATGCCACAGCCGGGGGACACTTTTATACTGGTCCCTGCGGCCCTGGCATTACATACCCAACTAGTCACCACTGGCCGGGGTACTCTGGAGGAGTGGGAACCCCTTAAATCAAGGGGTCCCCCCCCTCCAGCCACCCAAGGGCCATTGTAGCCAATGGTGGGAACTTTGCGGTCAGCGGTTGACCGTAAGTAACCTCACCGCTGACCGCAAAGTTCCCACCATTGGCTACAATGGAGCGCATAGGCGCTACATTGTATCTGTGCCGTGTGCTGCCTGACAGACACTACAGGAGCACACAGCCAATCAGGAGAGTGCCATGACGTGGCGCTCCCTGATTGGCTGAAGGGACCCTCTTTGACAGGAGTCAGGGGGGGTCCTGGTAGTCGGGGAAAGGGGTCCCATGTGTAAACATGGGACCCCTTTCAGTGCATGGTCGGGTTTCCGTTTTATTATTTTGCCAAGTACGTGGATTATACAAAGGTCTGATTCTACAATGGATTATGTGAGTATAATTTTTTTCACAGGTACCCCAAGGATTCTACATGGAGAAGTGGACCGAGCCTCGTGGGAACATAGGTAAGTATGTGTGTATGGAGGTGTGCATGTATGTAATAAAATTAAACTTTCACGGTGTGTGTCCTGTTTTTTGGGGGGTATTTTTTTAGAAGCAGTACTACAGGTACCAGCGGGCCCGGTTTTCCACCGCATGCTGGTACTTGTGGTTCTCCAAGTACCAGCTTGCGGGGGAGGCTTGCTGGGACTTGTAGTACTGCTACTAAAAACAATATTCACATTTTTAAAAAGACTATCAGCCCCCCATCCGCCACCATTGGATGGGGGGGACAGCCTCGGGCTTCACCCCTGGCCCTTGGGTGGCTGGAGGGTGGGGACCCCTTGATTTAAGGGGTTCCCACTCCTCCAGGGTATTGAAAAAGACTGAAACCATGTAATGTGTATTGGAAAAGCCGGAAACCATGTAAAGTGTATTGGAAAAGCTGGAAATCATAGTAAGTGTATTGAAATGCCAGAAATCATATTCAATGCATTGAAAAGCCGGAAATAATAGTAAATGCTAATTGCATATGTACTAACATATGCGATTAGCATTGCAATGCAATGACAGAGGCCCCCTGCGATACCTGTGAGAGGGTGTGTGGGGGGTCTCAGTCACCTCTCAGCCCAGGGTGGTGACATTTTGCTATGTTGCTGGGGGAGGAGGAGGTTGAGTTTCGGGCCACATGCTGCCTGCACCCAACTATGGGGTGGGGTCGGCATGAGCAGCACGGGGCAATGGTATGAGGCAGCGGGATGTAGTAAGATGCCAATAGGCTTCTATAGGGTATTGTAAAAAAAGGTTGGAGACAGCCTTGCGCTTTTTTGTACTAATTAGCCGCAAGTTTTGAGCCAGCAGAGTACACCCAAACCTCTAAAATAGCATATACCAAAAACAGAAGAGGCTAAAAACTTGCGCTTTATAAGACCTTAATTATGTATAAGATCTAAAATGCAAAGTGAAATTTTAAATGAACCACACTAGAAGGGAGAGGTGTTTTCTATCTTCCCCGACAGGTGTAATGCTTATATTCTTTTCAAGCTGGAACATAACTTACATTGCGTTCCATTCAAGAGTGCATGTAAAGGTATCTTTAAAACAGGTATCGTATCCACACTTGAATATATGCAGGGGGTATCACAATAGATTCACTTACATATCATTTCTATCACGAGTACACGTAGCAGTTTCTTTTGGTCCTCGGGTCACATACACATGGATCGATTGAAGTGTTCCAAACTGGTTATTTTAATGGTTAAAAGTTCAACATCAAATCACAAACAACGGAATAGAGAATCACAGCGAGTGTCGATTATCCCCGGAGCAGACTAGATCTTTAAAGACTCAAACACACATTCTGGCTGCAGACTCAGAAGCGGTGGTATAGATGGTAACAAAGTCCTGGTCCTCCTAGGTGGCTTTCTGACATGGTCACTGGTCTCCCCACGAACAGCTTCAATGCGTTTCTGGGAATCCTTTCCCCTTTGTCAAGAAGTGCCATTCTCACTGGCTAGATAGGGATTTTATCCCTTCTCAATTACATCTCATGACTTTCCTCTAATTAGTCTACACCTGATGTCCAACACATACCACACATTTTATATACCAATTAGCTGTCTTTTGAAACCTGCAGTTGTTGGATGACAAATGAATATAAAGGGATTATCAACTTCAAAGAAGTATATACACTATATGCTAACTTCAAACCCTATATATTAAAAGGTTTGGATCCATAGAGTAAAGTAGAAAGCGGGATCTTATTACATATACCCACTCACTATTAATCCCTTCACTTTCAAAATATCATGGGTAACCTTTAAGGTTCCTGAGACAAAGATATATTTATCCGATCCCGGGTACATTAACAAGAGACCGCCGCAAAGCTGGTCTCGATACCACGTGACCACTGGCGGCCAATCGACAGGCTCCAAAGTCAGCTTTACAAATACTGACGTGTTTCTAATATTCAGAAAAATCCATTACACATATAACCCATAATAATATGTATATTCTTAAAGCCTGCTTAGAATATGACAGCAACTGCAAATCTAATATAATGGAAGGAAAAAAAAATCCATAATAGATCTATACTTTATATAAATTGGTAATTAATCCCCTTCCTTAGGAGACCCTAATGAATGGTCTGGGAGTCCCAATCCGAAGGGGAAAAGAAATATATGAAAAATAGGATGCCGCTACAAGAGTATGCTTAATGCAGCGTAACTACTGGCAAACCCTTTAACAGGCTATAAGGTCAACTTAGTGTTCGATTTAAAACAAAAAATAATAACATATACACATGATCCCCATTATACACAGTAATAAAATTCTATGGATTATAATCCTAACACTCTTTCTGTCAGAGAATTAATCAAAATTAAGAGTTGCTCATGGATTTGCATGCAACACAATCAAATTATACATTGTCTCCATATTCATTGATACAGAGGCTAGGAACCTAACCCTATGCACACTGCCAATAGTTTCCATACAAAGAGCACAAATTACATTCATATTCTTAAACAAATGGGTCGCAGCATACCGGACAAAAATCATATAATATCTCAAAACTCTGAAGAGAATAGTCCTTGACTTTAAATTCCAATGTTTCACATATAGATTCCAAGTCCATAACTGTTGAACAAATCTGTAAAAGGCTCATTGAGCATGCAAAAAATTATAGACATACATATAAAAGAAATATTAGTAAAAAGTACATCAGTCATAAAATACTATAAAAATCACTTGGTTTCAAAGTCCATATTTAAACCATGTGGTGTAAGTGTTTTTAATTGATAAATTGCTTGCATTTCCAGATTTGCCAATGTTTCTTCTAAATTTTTGACTCTCCAGTTCCCTTTGGCAATTTTAATACCACAGAAACTGGTCAGACCCCTTATATCACAATTGTGTTTTTCTTTAAAATGTAAAGATAGACTATGTTGTTCTAAGCCCTTCTTTATATTTCTGACATGTTTGTTCATGTGTTCTTTTAGCATCCTATCAGTCCTCCTACATATTGTAATCCACAATTGCATTCCAATAAGTAAACCACATTCTTACTTCTACAGGTAATGAACTCCTTAATAGGAAAACTTTTTTTCATTTGATTGGATGTGAACTGGGTGATTTTATTATCTATTTTGCAATGCCTGCACATAATACACATCCCACTGCGTTGGAAACCTTTAGTAAGGACTCGGGCAATTATTTTGTCTACAGGGAGTGCAATTTTTACCAGTAGATTTTTTAAGTTATTTCCCCTCCTGTACACAAAATTTGGTTTCTCAGTTATGTGATCCTGTAATAACGGATCTCTTATTAAGATGTTCCAATGCTTTTTAAGAACACTTTCCATTTGTTTATGTTGTGATGTGTATTTGGTAATAAACAGCACCCCATTTTTTGTTTCTTAGGCCCCTTCACTTGATTCTTTAAAATTACATCTCTATTCATTTCATGGTTGGTTTGTCGAGCTTTCCAAACCATCTGCGGATCATACCCCTTACTCAGAATGTTTTTTCTCCATAATATCTGCCTGTTTGTTGAAGGAGTCTAAATGTGTACAATTTCTGTGGAGACATTGAAATTGGCTATTAGGGATGGAAATTGGCTATTAGGGATGCTTCTCACCCAGTTTGCATGGTGATTACTATCATAATTGATGTAGGCATTGCAATCTGTGGATTTTACATAATTCTCTGTACATAAAGTATCACCATCCAAATATATTCTTAAATCCAAAAAATGTACTTCTACAGGGCTGATTTGAAAGGTCAGTTCAATATTATTATTGTTGGAATTAAGATAATTTCAGAAGAGGTCTAATGATGTCCTCTCTCCCTTCCATATAAATACAACATCATCTATATATCTTGCCCAGAGCACTAGGTTGGCACCCCACTGGTGTCCAGTCCATAAGGACTAATCCTTCCAGTGTGCCATGAACAAATTTGCATAGCTAGATACCAACCTAGTGCCCATAGCTGTCCCCAAGAGTTGTAGAAATAACTCACCTCCATACCAGAAAAAATTATTCTGCAGAATAAACATAATTCCCTCCATAATAAAATATTTATTTTTCTCATCTATTCCTTCCTTTTACGGGTGATAGTTAATTACCTCTATTCCCAATATGTGATCTATGATTGTATAAAGTGATTTAACATTGGCGGTAACCATCCAAAAAATTGGATTCCCACTTAATTGGTGTTATTTTTTTAATAACAGAGCTGGGGATTTATTTACTAAGGTCCCGATTTTGTCTGTTTTTTTTCTAAGTGTCATCCCGGGAATTTACTAAGCACAAATCTTGGCAGTATTGAGGCTATTCAGAATGGTTTTCATGGCAGAGGGCAGAAATACGAATGAATAGATCATCGGTCAAACACAGCTGTTTGTTCATACAACACAGGAATTTACTATTCATTCGTATTTTGGTGTTTGTCCCTGAGTGTGCAATTGTGGTTGTATTTTTTTGTGACTCCGAAAAAAAGCAGCAAAAAAAATAGTCCTGCTGTTTCCTGGCATGTTTGCATATTCATGCACAGATCAGTGAGATCTATGGGAAAGGGTCTGTTTAGCTTAAAAATGTAAAAAAAATTGATTAGGGTCCCCCCTCCTAAGCATAACAAGCCTCGGGCTCTTTGAGTTGGCCCTGGTTGTAAAAATAAAGGGGGAAAATGCGTAGGGTCCCCCAATATTTATACAACCAGCACTGGGCTCTGTGTCCAGTCCTGTTTCAAAAACTACGGGGGACAAAAGATGTAGAGGTCCCCTGTATTTTTTAAACCAGCGCCGGGCTCTACTAGACAGAGAGAAAATGCCAAAGCCAGGGGACACTTTGTATTGGTCCCTGCAGCCGTGGCATTACCCCCCCAAATAGTCACCCCTGGCCACAGTTCCCTGGAATGGGGACCTCTTAAATCAAGGGGTCCCCCCTCCAAGACACAAGGACCAGGGGTGAAGCCCGAGGCTGTCCCCCATTCCTCTGTCGTGGATGGGGGGCTGATAGCTTTTCAGTAAAAATAGGAATATTGTTTTTAGTTGAAGAACTACAAGTCCCAGCAAGCCTTTCCCACAAGCTGGTACTTGGAGAACCACAAGTACCAGCATGTGGGGAAATAACAGGCCCACTGGTACCTGTAGTTCTAAAACAAAAACAATACCCCCCAAAAAACAAAACACACACCCTGTGACAGTAAAACTTTATTACATGCACACTTAAACACTCACATACTTGCCTATTGTCCTACATAGCCCCTCGGTCCCCTTGTCAAGTAGAATGAACGGGGTACCTGTCAAATAAAAATTATACTTACAACCAATCCAGTGTAGATCTGTCCTCTTCTTATCCATAGTAATCCAGGGACTTGTATCAAAAAACAAACCAGAAACACGATCCACACAACTAAAGGGGTTCCATGTTTACACATTGAACTCCTTTCTTCAAATGCCGGGACCCCCCATGACTTCTGTCACTGAAGGTCCCACAAGAGTGACCCCAATTAAATTTGCGGTTAACCAAAGACCGCAAAGTTCCCATCATTAGATAGAATGGAGGAGCGCTCTCCTCCATTCTAGCCAGTGCGCTCCTGCCGATTGGCTGTGCACTCCTAGCCTGTCAATCAGGAGAGCACCATTATGTGGCACTTCCTGATTGGCTAGTAGGACCTTCAGTGACAGAAGTCACGGGGGGTCCTGGCATTCAGGGAAGGGGTTTCCATGTGTAAACATAGAACCCCTTTAGTTGCGTGGATCAGGTTTCCGGTTTGTTCTTTTTATTCAAATCCCTGGGTTACGATGGATAAGAAGAGTACAGAACTACACTGGATTGGTTGTAAGTATAATTTTTATTTGACAGGTACCCCATGGATTCTACTTGACAAGGGGACCGAGGGGCTCCGTGGGACAATAGGTAAGTATGTGAGTGTGTAAGTGTGTATGTATGTAAAATAAAGCTTTACTGTCACAATGTGTGTTGTGTTTTTGGGGGGTATTTTTTGTTGTAGAATTACAGGTACCAGTGTGCCCATTATTTTCCTGCATGCTGGTACTTGTAGTTCTTCAACAAAAAACAATATTCTTATTTTTACACAAAGGCTATTAGCCCCCCATAGACCGCCCAGGGATGGGGGGACAGCTTTGGGCTTCACCCCTTGTCATTGGGTGCCTGTAGAGGGGACCCCTTGATTTAAGGGGTCCCCACTCCTCCAGGGAACCCCAGCTAGGGGTGACTATTTGGGGGGTTAATGCCACAGCCACCAATATAAAAGTGTCCCCCAGCTGTAGCATTATCTCTCTGGCTAGTGGAGCCCGGTTCTGGTTTTAAAAATACGGGGGACCCCTACATCTTTTGTCCGCATATTTTTTGAACCAGGACCGGACGCAGAGCCCATTGCTGGTTGTCTAAATATGGGGGGACCCTACACAATTTTCCCCCTGTATTTCCACAACCAGAGCCAGCTCAAAGAGCCCGAGGCTGGTTATGCTTTGGAGGGGGGACCCCATGCAATTTTTTTCTTTGATTTTTAACTATTTAAATACTTCTCATAATGTACACAATGAAGCCCTGCACGGATCTCACTGACCCTGTCAGACTTCATTGTGTTATGTCCGGCAGTGGTTTACTAATAACTCACGTAAAACACTGCACGACAATACGAATCACATCGACATCAGAAAATACGAAAATAGAAAACTTGACAGCTTAGTAAATTACTGTAGATGGATTCAAAAATTTGCAGTAAAATACGTCCGATAAAATTTGAGATCAAACTCCCTACAAATCAGCACAAGCACGAATATTAGAAAATAAACCCCATGGTGTCTCTTAAGTAGGACTGGTTTTTTTTACTAATGGTTTAATTTTATGATCAAGAAATTCGGAGAGATTAGAAGTAATAGAGTTGGTACCCATGACTATTAGTGGTCCAAACTTTTATGGGCAATATATATAATACTGGAATGCATGGATTATCCAGCCTTATACTGTACATAATTTTTGATCTTCTGTTAGAATATTATTCACTGTGTACAATTGAAGGAAAACATCCAACTTCTTCTGTATATTTATAGAGGGATCACCTCTCAGTTTCTTGTATGTAGTCCCATCTGATAAATGACGTAAAATTTCGTATGGCCGATGTCAAATGTGATAGTAGAGGGCATGTAAAATCCAAAAAGCCTAATTTCAGTAAAAAGACCCCCCAAAAAAAGAAATTTCAATGGTCTGAGGAGAAACGTAAACTTACCAATATGCCATTTACAACATGGAGTGGCAAGGAATGGCTGAGGCCCTGGCCTATGTTCATGGCTAGTGGTTCAGCTTCACATGATGATGGAAGCCCTCATCTTCCCACTAGAAAAATTAAAAGAGTTACACTGGAAAGAGCACAGAAAAGAAATGTGCATTCTGAGATGGTATCACAAATGGGATCCGGTCTGAAGATCGACAGTATCTAGGTCGACAATGTTTAGGTCGACCACTATAGGTCGACAGTCACTAGGTCGACATGGATGGAAGGTCGACAGGGTTTCTAGGTCGACATGTGCTAGGTCGACAGGTCTAAAGGTCGACATGAGTTTTTCACATTTATTTTCTTTTTTTGAATTTTTTCATACTTAACGATCCACGTGGACTACGATTGGAACGGTAATCTGTGCCGAGCGAAGCGGTAGCGGAGCGAAGGCACCATGCCCGAAGCATGGTGAGCGAAGCGAGCCATGCAAGGGGACGCGGTGCACTAATTTGGGATCCCGGTCACTCTACGAAGAAAACGACACAAAAAAATATATCATCATGTCGACCTTTAGACCTGTCGACCTAGCACATGTCGACCTAGAAACCCTGTCGACCTTCCATCCATGTCGACTTAGTGACTGTCGACCTATAGTGGTCGACCTAAACATTGTCAACCTAGATACTGCCGATTTGATGAACCACACCCATCACAAATCCCCAAGGAGAGTCCAAGTGTGTCGGCGGTTGCAATGCCTGACCTTCCCAATACTGGATGTGAAGAGGTGGCTCCTTCCACCATTTGCATGCCCCCTGCAAGTGCTGGAAGGAGCACCCACAGTCCAGTTACTGATATTGAAATTGAAGATGTCACTGTTGAAGTAAACCAGGATGAGTATATGGGTGTTGCCGGCGCTGAGGAAGAAGATGACGATGAGGATTCTGATGGTGATGTGCTTTGTTTAAGTCAGGAACCGGGGAAGACACCTGTTCTCCATGGGATGAATGACCCCATTGTGATGCCTGGGCAAACTACCAAAAAAGCCACCTCTTCGGTGTGGAATTATTTCTCCACAAATCCAGACAACAAGTGTCAAGCCATCTGTTGCCTCTTTCAATAAGTAATAAGTAGGAGTAAGAATGATAACCACCTAGGAACATCCTCCCTTATACGTCACCTGCTGCTCATTCATCAAAAGTCAGTGTCAAGTTGTGAAACTTTGGGTAAGAGCATAAGCAGTAAACTGACACCTAAATCCCTTCTTTCTTCTGTACCCAAACTCCTGCAAGCCACACCACCAACTCCCACAACGTCAACTTCCTCCTCAGTCAGGAACTTCAGTAGTCCTGCAGTCCATGTCACTGACAAGACTAATGTGTCCTCTCCTAACCAGGATTCCTCCGGAGGATCCTTGAGTTGTACACCTGCTGTTGATGCCAGTGCTGTTGTTGCTGCTGGGAGTCCATCGTCATCCCAGAAGAGAATTCGTAAGACCACTTTTACTACTTCCAGTAAGCAATTGACTTTCCAACAGTCCTTTGTGAGGAAGCTGAAATAGGACAGCAGTCATCCTTTTGCAAAGCGGATAACTGAGGCCTTGACAGCTATGTTGGTGTTAGACGTGCATTCGGTATCCGCCATTAGTTCAGTGGGACTTAGTGAATTGTTTGAGGTACTGTGTACCCGGTATCAAATCCCATCTAGGTTCCACTTCTCTAGGCAGGCGATACCAAGAATGTACACAGACGTCAGAAAAAGAGTCACCAGTGTCCTATAAAATGTGACTGTATCCAGTGTCCACTTAACAAATTCCAGCACGTCCCATGTTTTGCACATACAATTAATTTGGTGGTGCAGATTTTTTTGAAAATTGACAGGGTTGTGCAGGAGATGCTGATGGTGGCCCGAAAAATTGCGTGCTACTTTTGGCATTCAGCTACCGCATGCCGAAGACTGAAGCGCCAGAAAACACGCCTGAAGCTGCCCCGCCATCAGCTGAAGCAAGAGGTGGTAACGAGGAGGAATTCAACACTCTATATGCTTCAGAAGATGGAGTTGCAGCAAAAAGCCATTCAAGCCTATACATCCACCTACGATATAGGCAAAGGAGGGGTAATGCACCTGACTCAAGTGCAGTGGAGAATGATTTCCATCTTGTGCAAGGTTCTCCAACCCTTCAAAATTGCCACACGTGAAGTCAGTTCAGACATTGCCAGCTTGAGTCAGGTCATTTCCTTCATCAGGCTTTTGCAGAAGCAGCTGGAGAAATTGAAGGAGGAGCTAAGATGGATTGATTCCTCAAAGTATGTGCGACTTGTGGATGGAGCCCTTCATTCACTTTGCCAAGATTCAAGGGTGGTCAACCTGTTGAAATCAGAGCACTACATATTGGCCACCGTGCTCAACCCTATGTTTAAAGCCTACGTTGTATCTGTACAAAGACCTGCTGGTGAGTAAATTGTCAAATCAAGTGGAACGTGACCCGTCAGCAGCTTGTCCTTCAATTTCTCTGGCTATTGGGCTGCAAGGAAAGGATAAGATTTCCTAGCCCACCCACTGGCGGTAATGCAGGGCAGTTAAGAACGAAAGCTGACATCTGGTCCGGACTGAAGGACCTGCCAACGATTACTGACATATTTACTGTCACTGCATATGGGTGGTCATTCCGAGTTGATCGCTCACTAGCTGCATTTAGCAGCAGTGCACACGCTAAGACGCTGCCCTCTGGGAGTGTATCTTAGCTTAGCAGAAGTGCGAACGAAAGGTTAGCAGAATTGCTATTAAAAAATGTCATGCCGTTTCTGAGTAGCTCCAGACATACTCCTATCTTGCGATCACTGCAGTCAGTTTAGTTCCTGGTTTTATGTCACAAACATGCCCTGCGTTCGGCCAGCCACTCCCCCCGTTTCTCCAGCCACTCCTGCATTTTTGCCTGGCACGCCTGCGTTTTTTAGCACACACCAGGAAAACGCTCAGTTACCACCCAGAAACACCCACTTCCTGTAAATCACTCACCGATTAGCAGAGCGACTGAGAAGCGTCGCTCGGCCGTTTGTAAAATTGCATAGTTTTGTGTGAAATTACTTAGCGCGTGTGCCCTGCGGGCCATACCCATGCGCAGAATTGCCGGTTTTTAGCCTAATCGCAATTCTGCAAAAAAAGGCAACGAGCGATCAACTCGGAATGACCCCCATGATTCTGTCACCATTGAAAGAATGGTAGAGAATTATATGAGTGACAGCATCCAAGTAGGCATGTCAGACAGTCCGTAAATATACTGGCAGGAAAAAGAGGCAATTTGGATGCCCTTGCACAAACTGGCTTTATTTTACCTAAGTAGCCCCCCCTCTAGAGTGTACTCCAAAAGAGTGTTTAGTGCAGCCGGTAACTTTGTCAGCGATTGGCATAGGAGGTTACTTCCACTAAATGTGGAGAAAATTATGTTCATCAAAGTGAATTATAAATTCCTCCGGAAAGACCTTTACCAGCAATTGCCTCTAGAAAGTACACATGGACCTGTGATGGTGGATTCCAGTGGGGACAAATTAATACTCTGTGAGGAGGATATACACAGTGAAAGGGGTGAGGAATCGGAGGATGAGGTCGACATCTTGCCTCTGTAGAGCCAGTTTGTGCAAGGAGAGATTGATTGCTTCTTTTTTGGTGGGGGCCTAAACAAACCAGTAATTTCAGCCACAGTCATGTGGCAGACCCTGTTGCTGAAATGATTGGTTTGTTAAAGTGTGCATGTCCTGTTTATACAACATAAGGGTTAGTGGGAGGACCCAACTACAATTCCATCTTGCACCTCTTTTTCTTCTTTGCATCATGTGCTGTTTGGGGACTAGTTTTTTTAAGTACCATCCTGTCTGTAACTACAGTGCCACTCCTAGATGGGCCAGGTGTTTGTGCCGCACACTTGTGTCGCTTAGCTTAGCCATCCAGTTACCTCATTGCACCTCTTCTTCTTTGCATCATGTGCTGTTTGGGGACTAGTTTTTGAATAGTGCCATCTTGTCTGCAACTGCAGTGCCACTCCTAGATGGGCCAGCTGTTTGTGCCGTACACTTTTATCGCTTAGCTTAGTCATACAGCCACCTTGGTGCAACTTTTAGGCCTAAAAACAATATTGTGAGGTGTGAGGTGTTCAGAATAGACTGGAAATGAGTGGAAATGAATGTTATTGAGGTTAATAATATCGGAGCAAAATTACCCCCAAATTCTGTGATTTTAGCTGTTTTTATGTTGTTGTTTTTTTATAAATCACCCAGATCCAAAACTAAAACAAGAAAGGGTGGTTTTGGCAAAACCAAGCCAAAACCAAAACACGAAAGTGGAATTAGAACCAAAATTAAAACACAAAACATAAAAACTGCCCACCGTACATCTCTAGTAATTTGTAAAAAAAAAAACAGCTTTGCATTTGAACAGATCAATGTAGTCTACAGCCATACATCCAATCTCTTGCAGCCACACAGTACATAGATCTGCTCAGCTGCAATGCTGATCTTTTTTTTCCACAAAGTCATACTTCACAATTTTTCAGGATGTGGAAGCAAGACTCCATGCGCGTCGCAGCCACGCCCGCCTCCAAAAGGGGGCATGGCTACACAAAATATGCATGGAGTTTTATAAAGGGGGCATTGAATCACAGCAATGCCACAATCGCGAGCCACGACCCCTGTTCTCATCACTAATGGGGCATGGCCAATGCTCAGTGAGCTGCTGGCATGCCCCCAGTACCTCTGTCTCCGCGAATAGATGCTGTGTGCGCATAAACACAGTGTCTATTCACCCTGCTTTCCAGCAAGTGCAAGATCCTCCCAACTGCTCCCCCACTGCTGGACTCTGCTGCCCACAGGTGGGACAGCGGGACAGTCCCCAAAAAATGGGACTATCCTGAGAAAATAGGGACAGTTGGGAGGAATGCAAAGCACAAGGTAAGCTTCAAATAGTTAGAATTCTCTAGATTAGAATTATCTATCATTCTATGCAAGGGCAGATAGCTTAATTAATAGATTGTCTGACTGCAATGCAACAGGCAATGGGTTTGAATCCCGGGTATGTCAACATCTTGAAATGTAATAAAGGACAGTGTGACTGATTAATAAAGAAATCTCAAGTTGAGTTTATGAATGTTGTATAGGTATTAGTGACAGAAGGGGTCAGGGTAGGAGACAGGGGCAGTCAGGAGATGCTGTGCTTCAAAAAGGGGGACGATGCAAGTGAAAGTAATTAAAACAGATAATTGACAAGTGCCGCCAACAGCGCCCCCTACCCTGCAGTGCATTGTGCAGTGCCCCCTCCGCACACACCTAGTTACAGCCCTGATTCAGACCTGATTGCTGCTGCAAATTGCATCGCAAGTAGTGTTTTTTTGCTGAATGCGCACGCGCAAAGTCACAAGTGCACATGTGCCAGCCTCGCCATGCTACAAATTTGCAGACATACACATGAAATTTGTGAATGCAGACAGTCAATGACAGAGAGGTGTGGTGAAGGTGGTGTAGGGGCAAGGCTTCGCAGGCTAGCGAAAAGAGGCGTGAAGGTGGGTGAGTAGCTGGGGAGTGTGCTATGGACTGCAGGCGGGGTTTTTGCACGGCTGCAAAGCAAATTTCTGTTCACTCAGTGCACACTGAGCGTACGCAGATGCCGAGTCTTTGAAACGCTCAGCACAGATGTCCTGTCAGCGGTCTCCCAGTAAATAATTGCATATTACTCACACCTGTTTGCAATGCAAATGCCTCAAAATCTCATTACATCCAGGGGCGGATCCAGGAAAAAATGACAGGGGGGGCACCTTGTGCATGCCGAAGGCGTGCGGTCCATGAAGGTGTGCGTGGCCTCACAACAAGGGCATGACCTAGCAACAAGGGTCATAGCCTCAAAGGGAACATCGTATTCGTAAGACGGGAAGAGGGTGACACTTTGGAGAGGCAGCGGGTGACACGAGAGAGAGGGTGATGGGTTTATAGTGACGCAGGGGAGAGGCAGTGGATGAAGGAAACATAGTGGGAGACGGAGAGGCAGTGGGTGACAGAGAGAGGGTGGCAGTGAGAGGCAGAGTGGGTAACACCGGGGAAAGGGTGACGAGGAAAAAGTGTGTGATGCCAGGGGGTGGTGGCAGTGGGTAACAAGGAGAGGGGGACAAGAAGAGGCAGTGGGTACCTAAGGTCTCTGTAGGAGTAAGAGGGAGTAGTGAGACATTTGTAGTGAGGTTTACAGAGGCATGAAGGGAAAGATTCACTGGGGAAACAAACATTATAGCACACGGTATGAGCCGAAATTCACATTATAGCACACGGTATGAGCCGAAATTCACATTATAGCACACAATATGAGCCTAAATTCACATTATAGCACACGGTATGAGCCGAAATTCACATTATAGCACATAGTATGAGACAAAATTCACATTATAGCACACAGTATGAGCCGAAATTCACATTCTACCACACGTTATGAGCCAAAATTCACATTATACCACACAGTATGAGCCAAAATTCACATTATACCACACAGTATGAGCCTAAATTCACATTATACCATACGGTATGAGCTGAAATTCACATTATAGCACACAATATGAGCCGAGATTCACATTATACCACACGGTTTGAGCCGAAATTCACATTATAGCATACAGTATGAGACGAAATTCACATTATAGCACACGGTATGAGCCAAAATTCACATTATGCCATTGAGGAGTGAAAACGCTGTCACCACCATGTGCTACCTCTCAAGCAACCCCACCACGCAAGAAGAACATCCTGAGAGGAGCCGCTACCTCTGCCAGCAGCCAGCCTCTAAATGGATGGTGGCCGCTGCTGCAGCCACGTCGGAGTCTCACACTGTCTAAGGCTGAGCTCCGGGCAGTACTGGTATATATCAAGATCAACCAGAATCCGTTGGTATCCTAAGTGAACAGGATTTTCCTGCCAGTTTGTGATATTAACCCCCGCTGCTCCTCAGGGTAAAGTGTCCGCAAACAACAGTGTGGTGGTGTGTACCTTTGACTCTCTTGAAGGTGGTCCAGTTGCCTGGCTCTGGTGGTACAATCACTTGTTCACGTCTTGGATAGGTTTACGAAGTCCGCCGGCGAAGCTCCTGTACAAGCCGCTATTAGCGCTAAGCGGCACTGTTCGGGATCAATGAGATCTGTGATCACAGCCTAACCGTCCCCAGATCACAGATCTCATTGATCCCGAACAGTGCCGCTTAGCGCTAATAGCGGCTTGTACAGAAACTTCGCCGGCGGACTCCGTTAACCTGTCCAAGATGCGAACAAGTGATTTTTTGTTTAAAGTGCCAGACATGACAGGGGGGGCACGGGCCCGCGTGCCTCCCCCCTGGATCCGCCACTGATTACATCTCTAGCTCTCTGTGAAATGGTATGTAGCCTCTCAATCACTGGATATGTGCAACACACAATCTACACACGTTTGTTTACAACTATTACATGTATACTGCACATGTACTACATGTGTCGTTTGTCAAGCAATTGTACACATTATACAACTCATTAACTCATTTTAAAGGCCCTCTTTCTTGTGTTCACATAGCTTTGAGCTGTCGATCAAGCTGCATTGTGCTTTCAAAATGTACATACTGTATGGATCTCATCCACATACATGCCATGTTTTCAGTCCCAACACTTTACTTGTGTGACATATTTTAAAGGGCCTCTTTCTGTGTTCTTTCTGTGGCCTCTTTCTGTGTTGCTTTGAGCTGCCGATCAAGCTGCATTGTGCTTTCAAAATACACATACTGTATGGATCTCACCCACATACATGCCATGTTTTCTGGAGTAATAAATTTGTTGTGTGACTCATATTACAACATTGGGGGTCATTGCGAGTTGATCGCTAGCTGCCATTGTTCACTGCATAGCGATCAGTGAAAAAATGGCTAATCTGCGCATGCATATGCCCCGCAATGCGCACGCACGTCGTACGGGTACGAAGTCCATTGTGGTTTTGCACTGGTTCTAGCAACAATTTCAATCGCACAGTTGAACGCAAGGAGATTGACAGAAAGAGGGCGTTTATGTGTGTCAACTGACCATTTTCTGGGAGTGGTAGGGAAAACACAGGCATGGATGGGCGTTTGCTGGGCGGGTATCTGACATCATTGCCGTGTCATTTAATGCAGCAATCATCGCACAGGATAAGTAACTGCAGGGCTGGTCTTGTTTTGCACAAAATGGGTTTGCAGGCACTCTGCTGCACATGCGTTCGTACTCCTGCAAAGTGAAAATACACTCCCCCGTGAGTGGCAACTATGCGTTTGCATGGCTGCTAAAAACTGCTAGCGAGTGATCAACTCGGAATGACCCCCATTATCACCATACTGCAAGTTTACATATAATGGGGGTAATTCCAAGATGATCGCAGCAGGAAATTTTTTAGCAGTTGGCCAAAACCATGTGCATTGCAGGGCAGGCAGATATAACATGTGCAGAGAGAGTTAGATTTGGGTGGGTTATTTTGTTTCTGTGCAGGGTAAATACTGGCTGCTTTATTTTTACACTGCAATTTAGATTGCAGATTGAACACAACACACCCAAATCTAACTCTCTCTGCACATGTTAAATCTGCCTCCCCTGCAGTGCACATGGGGGGTCATTCCGAGTTGTTCGCTCGTTATTTTTTTCTCGCAACGGACCGATAATGTCCGCACTGCGACTGCGCCTAGTAAATTTGCTATGCAGTTAGGTATTTTACTCACAGCATTACGAGGTTTTTTCTTCGTTCTGGTGATCGTAATGTGATTGACAGGAAGTGGGTGTTTCTGGGCGGAAACTGGCCATTTTATGGGAGTGTGTGAAAAAACGCTACCGTTTCTGGGAAAAACGCGGGAGTGGCTGGAGAAACAGAGAAGTGTCTGGGCGAACGCTGGGTGTGTTTGTGACGTCAAACCAGGAACGACAAGCACTGAACTGATCGCAGATGCCGAGTAAGTTTGGAGCTACTCAGAAACTGCTAAGAAGTGTCTATTCGCAATTCTGCTAATCTTTCGTTCGCAATTTTGATAAGCTAAGATTCACTCCCAGTAGGCGGCGGCTTAGCGTGTGCAAAGCTGCTAAAAGCAGCTTGCAAGCGAACAACTCGGAATGACCCCCATGGTTTTGCCCAGTTGCTAACAGAATTCCTGCTGCGATCAACTTGGAATTATCCCCAATGTTCAGTAATGATGCTTCTGATACTAGATTAATAGTATGGAGTTTTTTTAACCCCCAAAAAATGACTCATAGCATTTAAACAAAAAAAATAATCAGCCATTACCATGCAGCACAATCAAATAAACACTATTTGTGGACAAAGTGTAAGGGAAGTAAAAATTTTTAATCATAAATCATAAATTTTTAAATAGTAACACAAAGACAAAGCAAAAGAAAAGAAAAGAAAGACCACCAAATGGCACAGCAACAAGCACCTGGCTCTACAGAAAAGAGGCTTGTTTTTGTCATTTTTCTGGTAAGTATGTGGTATGATGATGGTTGTGTGCATCCGCACAGCATGTATTTATAACATGTCCTTGTTTAGTGTGTTTTGGGATGTGTTGCATTTATGTGGTGTATTGCGGTCACACAGCGTGTAGGAAAAACAATGCACGTGGTATTTGTTTTTAATAATGGGTTTTTATGTTTGTATTTAAGGATGTTTGTAGTGTGCAAGACCTGACTGATATGCTAACATTTTTTATTTATTTTTTATTTTATTTTCTCTTTTGTCATTTCTTCTCAAGGGAGCATCATTTTCTGTTATTTTTGTGGCAAAGTAGCCTTTTTTGTTGATTATTAAGGCCTTTTGCATTTTCTTTCTTTATTCTATATATATCTGCTGGTAAGTAAATGCATGTTCATAGGTGTGTTCTGTGTGGTCGGGTGTTGTTTTCTCTTAGTGTACTTATTATGGTTGTTTGTCTTTTTTCTCAAGGGAGCATCATTCTTCTGATATTTTTGTGGCAAAGTAGCCTTTTTTGTTGATTATTCAGGCCTTTTGCCTTTTATATTTTTATTCTATATACGTATATCTGCTGGTAAGTATATTTATGTTCATAGGTGTGTTTTGTGTGGTGGGGTTTTGTTTTCCCTTAGCGTGCTTTTTATGGTTATTTTTCTTTTTTCTCAAGGGAGCATAATTTTTCTGTTATTTTTGTGGCAAAGTAGCCTTTTTTTGTTGATTATTCAGGCCTTTTGCCTTTTATTTTAGTATTCTATGTATATCTGCTGGTAAGTATATGCATGTTCTTAGGTGTGATCTGTATGATGGGGTGTTGTTTTCTCTTAGTGTGCTTATTATGGTTATTTTTCTTTTTTCTCAAGGAAGCATACATTTTCTGTTATTTTTGTGGCAAAGTAGCCTTTTTGTTGATTATCCAGGGCCTTTGTCTGTTTTTGTTTGAATTTTCTTTATATCTGCTGGTAAGTATATGCATGTTCATAGTGTTGGTGTGTTTTGTGTGGTGGGGTGATGTTTTCTCTTAGTTTGCTTATTATGGTTTTGTGTTTTTCTTCTCAAGGGTGCATCAGTTTGTTTTTTTATGCTGGCAAAGTAGCCTTTTTTATTTGAGTCAGCCTTTTGATGTATAATTATATATATATATATATAATATATATAAATAATCTGCTGGTAAGTATATGCATGCTCATAGTCTTGGTGTGCTCTGAGTGGATTTATGGTGTATCGTCTTAGGGGGAATTTTACTAAGCTCCCGATTTTGACCGAGATGCCGTTTTTTCATCAAAGTGTCATCTCGGTAATTTACTAAACACTAATCACGGCAGAGATGAGGGCATTCGTAATTTTTTGCAAGTCCAAGTAAAAAATTACGAATGAATACACCATCGGTCAAAACGCGGCTGTTTAAGTATGAATCTCGGTCATTTACTAAGAAGTGCAAAGCAAAAAACAAACAAACACTGCCGTGAAAAATTACAACTCGTAAAAAAGTGCTAAAAAAAAACAGACCTACTTTTTTTTTCCGTGATTGGATAGGCATGCAGGGATCCATGAGATCCGTGCATGTATATCAGTGGGAAGGGGTGGGAAAGTTGTTATTTTATTAAAAAAAATTGCGTGGGGTCCCCCCTCCTAAGCATAACCAGCCTCGGGCTCTTTGAGCCGATCCTGGTTGCAGAAATATGGGGAAAAAATTGACAGGGGTTCCCCCATATTTAAGCAACCAGCATCGGGCTCTGCGCCTGGTCCTGGTTCCAAAAATACGGGGGACAAAAAGAGTAGGGGTCCCCCGTATTTTTAAAACCAGCACCGGGCTCCACTAGCTGGACAGATAATGCCACAGCCGGGGGTCACTTTTATATAGTGCCCTGCGGCCGTGGCATCAACAATCCAACTAGTCACCCCTGGCCGGGGTACCCTGGGGGAGTGGGGACCCCTTCAATCAAGGGGTCCCCCCCCCCAGCCACCCAAGGGCCAGGGGTGAAGCCCGAGGCTGTCCCCCCCCCATCCAATGGGCTGCGGATGGGGAGGCTGATAGCCTTTGTTGTAAAAGAAAAGATATTGTTTTTAGTAGCAGTACTACAAGGCCCAGCAAGCCTCCCCCGCATGCTGGTACTTGGAGAACCACAAGTACCAGCATGCGACGGAAAAACGGGCCCGCTGGTACCTGTAGTACTACTACTAAAAAAATACCCAAAAAAAGACAAGACACACACACCGTGAAAGTATAATTTTATTACATACATACACACATACATACATACTTACCTTAAGTTCCCACGCAGGTCGGTCCTCTTCTCCAGTAGAATCCAAGGGGTACCTGTTGAAGAAATTATACTCACGAGATCCAGGGGTCCAGGCTCCTCGGGAAATCCAGGGGTAATCCACGTACTTGAAAAAAAAAAAAAAACGGTGTCCCGACCACGAACTGAAAGGGGACCCATGTTTGCACATGGGTCACCTTTCCACGAATGCCAGAAACCCACTTTGACTTCTGTCTAAGTGGGTTTCTTCAGCCAATCAGGGAGCGCCACGTTGTAGCACTCTCCTGATCAGCTGTGTGGTCCTGTCCTCACTGACAGGCAGCACACGGCAGTGTTACAATGTAGCGCCTATGCGCTACATTGTAACCAATGATGGGAACTTTCTGCCCTGCGGTTGACCTAAAGTGACGTCACCGCTGAGCAGAAAGTTCCCACCATTGGTTACAATGGAGCGCATAGGCGCTACATTGTAACACTGCCGTGTGCTGCCTGTCAGTGAGGACAGGACCACACAGCTGATCAGGAGAGTGCTACAACGTGGCGCTCCCTGATTGGCTGAAGAAACCCACTTAGACAGAAGTCAAAGTGGGTTTCTGGCATTCGTGGAAAGGTGACCCATGTGCAAACATGGGGCCCCTTTCAGTTCGTGGTCGGGACACCGTTTTTTTTTTTTTTTTTCAAGTACGTGGATTACCCCTGGATTTCCCGAGGAGCCTGGACCCCTGGATCTCGTGAGTATAATTTCTTCAACAGGTACCCCTTGGATTCTACTGGAGAAGAGGACCGACCTGCGTGGGAACTTAAGGTAAGTATGTATGTATGTGTGTATGTATGTAATAAAATTATACTTTCACGGTGTGTGTGTCTTGTCTTTTTTTGGGTATTTTTTTAGTAGTAGTACTACAGGTACCAGCGGGCCCGTTTTTCCGTCGCATGCTGGTACTTGTGGTTCTCCAAGTACCAGCATGCGGGGGAGGCTTGCTGGGCCTTGTAGTACTGCTACTAAAAACAATATCTTTTCTTTTACAACAAAGGCTATCAGCCTCCCCATCCGCAGCCCACTGGATGGGGGGGGACAGCCTCGGGCTTCACCCCTGGCCCTTGGGTGGCTGGGGGGGGACCCCTTGATTGAAGGGGTCCCCACTCCCCCAGGGTACCCCGGCCAGGAGTGACTAGTTGGATTTTTGATGCCACAGCCGCAGGGCACTATATAAAAGTGACCCCCGGCTGTGGCATTATCTGTCCAGCTAGTGGAGCCCGGTGCTGGTTTTAAAAATACGGGGGACCCCTACTTTTTTTGTCCCCCGTATTTTTGGGACCAGGACCAGGTGCAGAGCCCGATGCTGGTTGCTTAAATATGGGGGAACCCCTGTCATTTTTCCCCCCATATTTTTGCAACCAGGATCGGCTCAAAGAGCCCGAGGCTGGTTATGCTTAGGAGGGGGGACCCCACGCATTTTTTTTTATTATTTTACAGTGTTTAATTTAAAAAAAAAATAAAAATAAACCCCAGCACGGATCACACAGATCCGGCCGAGATTGATTGTAAAAAAAGTCGGCAGTGTTTTGCTAATCACTGCCGTAAAAATAGAAAAAAAACCACGAATGACATCGACATCGGAACAAAAGAAAAACCCGAATACGACAGCTTAGTAAATTAGTCGTAATCAATTCAAAAAGTTGCAGTTTTACACTTTCGATGTCATTCGTGATTGAACTTTGACCTGAAACGGGAAAATACGAATCTTAGTAAATTTACCCCTTATTGTGCTTGTTATGGTTTTTTTTGTGTTTCTCTTTTCTTCTCAAGGGAGCTTCATTTTTGTTCTTTTCTTTGGCCAAAGTAACCTTTTTTTGTTATTTACAGCCTTTTGCTGTTATTGTTTGTTGGCTTTTTTTGACTGGTAAGTATATGCATGCTCATTGTGTTGATTTGGTGTGTGTGGAGTCTTTTTGTTCTTTACTTGTATTTGTTTTATTTGTAAATGTAAACAATGTTCCTTTCCTCCTGTTATGCACAATTTAGAGATGGAAAACACCACACCTGGTGGTGGATCGTAGACATTAAATTTGGTTGGCAAGAACGTTTGGTAACAATAATTGGTGTATGAATTAACACTCTGAAAAATGTGTATTTCAGTTGGCGACGGTTGCATACCTGTATGCGTTATACGGACAAATTCAACCTGCCCCTCATCCTCAAAGGCAAAGGAGGTGTGCAAGGCCTACCATCTTTTGAATCTGTGTCACCCTTTTTGGAATGCCAGATGATGAGGTGGTGCAGTGCTATAGGCTGCCCCCTCATGTCATCCTATAAACTCTCTCAATAATAGACAGTGATCTAGAGTGTACAATTTGCAATCCTACAGCAATTCCACCACTGACACAATTCATTGTGTCTTACATTTTTGTGCCTCGGGTCCTACCAGCATATAGTTGGAGTCCTGGGAGGCATCTCCCAGGCCTCATTCTCCAGGATCCTGAGGCGTGTCCTTTCTGCCTTTCTAAAAAGAACTAAGCAGTTCATATCAATGCCATTGAATGTGGAGTCCCTAGCTGTGGTGAAGCACCAATTCCGTGAACATGGTCACTTCCCACACATTAGTGGGGTAGTGGATGGTACACATGTTCCACTTGTGGCATCGTCACATAATGAAATAATCTTTAGTAATAGAAAAATGTTCCATTCTTTGAATGTGATGGTTGTTTGTGGACAATACCTCCAGATCATTTCCCTGAATGCTCGGTACCCAGGAAGTGCCCATGATTCTGATGTGATTCAGCAAATAGGGATATGGCAAAAATTAACCATGTTGGGAGGCCAAGATGCATGGATCTTGGGTGATTTTGTGCCACATCATGTAGAAAAGTTGCAGTTTTGTTGGTGTCTAATTGTTAACCATATTTATGTTTTTTTTATTGTGTTTTTTTAGGAGATCGGGGATGTCCTTGCACCCGCTGGGTCATGACTCCAGGACCACAATCTGCATTTTATTCTGCACTTACATCCACCAGACAGGTGGTGGAGTGCATGATCAGGCTTTTAAAAGTCAATTTTCGTGCGTGTGGCGACCTTATGTATTCGCCGGAAATGGTTAGTAAGATTGTGGTCCTGTGTGCAATACTGCACAATATTGTTGTAAGGAGTCGTATGGGCATGGCCCAACACCTAATTTTGGACCCAGAGGATGAGGAGCTGGAGGTTGTCCATACATTCTGCGGCAGAAGTGAAACCCAACGTGGCCATACCTAAAGGGACAGAATAGTTGCACAATATTTCAGGTATGTCTGAGTTATGAACAGGTCAGAAAAGTGTTTTTTTTGTGTCAAATTCCATAATTTAAATTTTTCATGATTGATGAATTATCAACTCTAAAGAAACATTTTTTATGAACATAATTAATGGAAGATTGTAATTTAAAAAAAAACCTTATTACTGCATTTGTGTGTTAAATATGCCAATTTACACCAATGTTAGTTGCTGTACCTAAAACATATTGAATCTTTTGTTTGTAAAATTAATCATCTCATGAGTTAATGAACACCATTACTGTATAAGTAGTGTTTTGTAGCCAACATAGATGTTTTTCAAAGAACAATGAAGCTATGTGTTTTGTAACCAATTACAATTACTAAAAATTCCCAAAATATTATGCTGCATATGTGTTTGTCAAGCATTTGTGTCCTAAGTGATTTTTCCATTTTCTCCCCTTTTTTTTTCAAACACATATAATGAAACAAACACAAAAATCCTGCAATGTTTAGTTGAGTGAGGAACAGAAATGTTTGGTAAGTATTTTGCGATATCACCACTTACAGTAGCATACACTTGCGATTGCGCTTGCAACTGAAAACACAAACCACACTGCTAATGTGCATTAATAACCATAAAGCTTATTTGTATTACTGAGCATCACAGCTGTCGAACAATCAACAGCAGCCAGACAGTATAAATATTTGAATTTATGATTAATATGCCATTGGCACCAAGCGAGCTGCTGCTTTTAGTGTCAGGGAGATGCGGCTCCTTACAACAGTAATGGACCGACGTGTAGTCCGCACGGACCCTTATGTTTCAAACGCCCATAAGCGTGCAGCCTACGCAGAGGTCTACAGAAATCTGCATGCAAGGGTCCGCACCCGGTGGACCACTGTACAACTGGAGCGGCAGTGGTCCAACATCCGCCGCCGTCAACCACGTTTGTTGGTGCAGCAATTAATGCATACAGCAGCATTTGTGTTTGCATGAGTGTGTTTGTTTACAGTTAAATGAATAGTAATATTTGCATCCATAAATATGTGTATGTTGTTTAGCCTGTAGATAGTGATAATGTATTTATGTAGGCATAGATTTTTGTATGCATATATACAGTATGTGTGTGGGTTGTATATTGGTATGTCAGATCCACTGTTTGAAAATGAGTAAACATGCAACCCACACACATACTGAACAGTGGCTATGACATATGAACATGTTATATTTTGTTTACACATTTAAACATTTTTTTTGTTCATTTGGACTTTTCTATTAACATTTATTATATTGATTTCACAATAGTAAAATACCAACAAAATCAAATTTCTAATTGTGCATTACTGAGTAGCGAATGTGTATTTTTTATAAATTGTATTTTCTATAAAAACAATAATGTTCAAAAACTAACATATAACTGTGTTCCTCTCTTCTTAGGCAGACCCCAAAGGAGTGGGAGGCAGTAGCGAAGCAGTCCCTCCCCACATCAAAGCCCCGCACCCCCTCAAGAACCATCCCCCAATCAAACTCCCTCCCCGGGTCAGTCTTCCACCCCCTCTCAACTACCCTGCCCCTCTTAATCTTCCACCTTCTCTGAACCTCCCTCTCCCCCTCAAACTTCAACCCCCTCTGAACCATCACCCCCTCAAACTTCAATCCCCTCTGAACCTCCCTCCCCCCTCTAACTTCAACCCCCTCTGAACCTCCCTGCCCCCTCAAACTTCAACCCCCTCTAAACCTCCCTCCCCCCTCAAACTTCATCCCCCTCTGAATCTCCCTCCCCCCTCAAACTTCAACCCCCTCTGAACCTTCCTCCCCAATCAAACTTCAACCCCCTCTGCACCTCCCTCCCCCTCAAACTTTAAACCCCTCTGAACCTCCTTCCCCATCCAATCTTACACCTCCTTTCAAGCCCCTTCCCCAATCCAACCTCCCACACTCTTTGAAGCCCCTTCCCCCATCCAACCTCCAACCCCCTCTTTGGCTGAAGATGTTGATGAAGAGGAAGAGTGGGTGGCTATGGCCTCAGATGACGAGGATGATGAGTGGGTGGCTATAGTAAGCATATCTTTAGTTAACCTATTTTTTTTTATTATATACAACAAAATGTGTCTTCAACCTGTATCCCTGCAGCTGCTGTGTAAATACATATCCCAGCAGTCCCTGCCACAGTTTGGCTATTAAGGAATGCTATCACTGAGGCAGGACATGTAGTTCCACAGCAGCTGGAGGGACACAGGTTGAAGACACATGTACTGCAAAAGATTACAGTAAAACATTAATTGTTTAGCAAACTTGGTCATAACAGACATAGAGGTAGGAAGGCCCTGTTTCCAAACTGACAAAGTATATGGAATACAGAATTTCTAACAATGCTAGTAAGTAATTCTAGTATACTCATAGTGCACCAAAAGCATTGCAAATACATTCATTATGTTTTTGAATTTAATTGGTAAAGGATTTAGAAAGTGTGTTGTAGGTGCATCTAAAAGGCTTGTCTGAATAGCTAATTTTCCAGGATGTGTGTGAGACCATTACATAAGATAGGTAGTGGGCCAACACACTCCAGGAATTGTGTTTGTGAACAAGTCAGCCATTAACGTGACAGATGCATAGTGTAGATGGGATTTGGTTGTTTTGACTAGATAAGGGGAGATATCTATATTTAATTTACAAATATGTATGCTAATAATTGTTTGTAGATGTGAGTGTAGGTTTTTATGTTATTAATCAGTAGCATAATGTGAAGAGCATAATCATCTTTGCAGTGGCATTCTTAATGGATTGTAGTGATGATGATTTACAGGAAATGTTTTTATGTTTTTATTTTTTATTTTTCACATTCTTTCCCACTTATTATTACAGGTCCTGAGGTTGGAGATAGTGACCAGACCATCAGGAGGGAGCCCCTGGCCATGCAGACCAACATCCAGGCCCTGCTGGTAAATGTTAACAATTTTTTTTTTTTATTGTTTTGTTAAAAATGTTCTTACTATTTTTATGTTAAATTTAACTACAAAGTAAACTTTAAAAACTATGCTATTGTATTGTTTTTTTTATTAAACAGAATCTTATACCTTTTCATCTGTCTTTTTTCTATATCATCTATCCTCTGTTTCTTCAAAATGTATCTTTTTTTTAGTTATATTTCATTTATGTGTCTTTCCTTTTTTTATTTTGGGTTAACAACATCACTATTTTAAAAGACTACATAACTGAAAATATAGATTTTTAAAATAGTATTAAGTTTATTGTGCAAATAGAACAACAAACATATTTTGTGCAAACAGTATGTATGTTGCCTTAATTGCTGAATGTTATCAAGCAATTAGGTTGTCAAACTGTTCATTTTGCAGTGTTTGATCACTTAATTGATCAATCACATTACAATTCCTTAGGGCGATTGTTTTATTTGTTTTGGGGGAAAAAAAACATTGGGAGAAATTCAGAGTTGATCGCAGCAGCAAATTTGTTAGCCGTTGGGCAAAACCATGGCCCTCGTTCCGAGTTGATCGCTTGCTAGTTGTTTTTACCAGTTGTGCAAACGCATATTCGCCGCCCACGGGGGAGTGTATTTTCGCTTTGCAAGTGTGTGAATGGCCGTGCAGCTGAGCTGTGCAAAAATGTTTTATGCAGTTTCAGAGTAGGTCTGAACTTACTCAGCCCTTGCGATCACTTCAGTCTTTTTGGTGCCGGAATTGACGTCACACACCCGCCCTCCAAACGCCAGGACAAGCCTGCATTTTCCCTACCACTCCCAGAAAACGGTTAGTTGACACCCATAAACGTCCTCTTTCTATCAATCTTCTTGCGATTGGCTTTGCGTATGGATTCTTCGCTAAATCCATAGCTCAGCAACGATGTGCATTGTACCCATACAATGCGCGTGAGCATTGCAGTGCATATGCATACGCAGTAGAGACCTGATCACAGCGCAGTGCAATCAACTCGGAATGACCCCCCATGTGCACTGTGGGAGGGTGGGGGGGGGAAAGAAATAACATGTGCAGAGAGCGTTAGATTTGGGTGGGATGTGTTCAAATTGAAATCTAAATTGCAGTGTAAAAATAAAGCAGGCAGTATTTACCCTGCATAGAAACAAAATAACCCACCCAAATCTAATTCTCTCTGCAAATGTTATATCTGCCACACCTGCAATGCACATGGTTTTGCCCAACTGTTAACAAATTTGCTCCTGCGATCAGATCTGAATTACCCCCATTGTGTGATTATTTGCAAGCTAGCGAATGCAACGCACATGTACGACAAGCTCCATGTTGCAAGTGATGCGATTAGCAACCTTGCAAACGCATCACTCCCGTGCGAAGCAAAATAGTAAACACCTCCTCCTGGTAGCCGTGTTTTTCTGTCTGTTTGCACGCTTGCATTCTATTTGCACACTTGCGAACACTGCTTGAGTGCTCACAGAATAGCTATCAGGTCTGAATTATCCCGATGGTTTTGCCCAGTAGAGAAAAATGTTACTACTGCGATCAGGTCTGAATTAGGCCCTTAGTTGTAAGGAGAAAACTAACATTTCTCAGAATCTAAGGTAAAAATGGATTGAGATCATAATGAATAATTTTCTGACAAAGGCAAATGTTCAAGACAGATGTCTCCCACAGACAAAACTTCTCAAAGGGATGCTGGCTCAGGCACAGATATAGAGCCAGCATCCTGGTATTCTGGTATCACCTGTAGTAGACAATACATTTGAAAACCTTTGACAAATTCAGGGGTGTAGACAGCTTTGCCGGGCCCTGGTAATGAGGGTGCGTGGCCAATGAGAAGGCATGGCCAAATTGTTGTACTGAAACTTAAAAAAAATACTGATGAGAGGGGGTGGTGGTTTCAGAAGTGGTGGGTGGCAGGCAGCGCGGTGTGGGTGGTGGCTTTGTGATGGAGGGTGCAATCACTCCCCTTCCTTAAAGTTTCATCATGGGAGAGAGGACTAGCTGCGTGTGCTGGGCTGGGAGATAGGCTGCTGCAACGGCGGCCACTCCTCTCTCTCCACCTAATGTCAGCAACGGGGAAGGGGGAGGGGAGCAAAAGGGCCTCCAAAGTGCTTGGCCCAGGTAAAGAGTACCCACCTCCCACTTCCTCTCAGCACCACTGGACGGATTAAGTGTTCTCATGAATTTGATTTGGTTGCTGGGCCATCTCATTAATATCCATCTTCCCCTCATGATACTGTATTTCCCATGTTGTTGACTGGAAAACCTGATTCCTGATTACAAGGGGGACTTTAGCTGAATCAACACTTCCACTTCCTGCACTTGGCTTTTCATGAACTTTCTGAAGTAGCAGTGCTCCCCTCCTTCCAGCACGTGTTTTAAATAATAGCACCTGACTACGGAAGTCCCTTCTTTATATCTGGGTACTCTGCTTGAGAAATAATAAGTAAAACTGAGTTTTGCTCTGTCTTTCTTGCAAAAGAATGCGGATTGTCACACTGTCAATTATGGTTTCACATTTTTTTTCTTTAATTTGTCTACACTAGATCTTGTACATGTACAGTAGTTCATATTAATTTATTAACAAATGATCTCACTGCCCTTTTAGATTGCTCATTTCAAATGCAATATTAAACCATATTTAAAGGTTTCCTAAACACTCTCATTTTAAATGTATTACTTCCTCTCTTAGACTAGTCACTGCAGTGTTTATACAGCCCATAAGAATACTAGCTGTTTAGAAGTCATGGTGGCCACAATCAACACGTTGTTGATTCACAGTTGTTGAACTTGAAACTCTTTTCAAACAACATTGCAAACATTTGTGCATTAATGCCCTGTCTAATTTCAGTGCCAGCTAATATTATATTCCTAAAATCTTGCTTTGGTGGAGTACACAGGCACACGGATTGCTTCACTCCTGCCATACTATTGATCACTTCAGCAGGAATTTTAAAAAGAATCCAAAATGATGTCACAAAGTTACAATAGTTGATGAATTCGAGAGCGTAACATTTACAATGAAGGCTTTGTTTAGCTGATCCGGTGAAAAGGAACAAACGTAAATAGGTCCAATTCACAGGACTGGAACCACCTGCATAGTTTTTTCTTCTACATTAGCGTGATAATTTCAGATAAATATAACTAAATATTTGAACTAAAACTTTTTCTGCATATGTCTGCTCTCTTCATTACTCTACTATTCAAAGAAATGTGCTAAATATATATTAGGAGGTTATTTAGTTATATACATTTTAGGTATTCTTTTTTATTTTTATATGTGGGGTATAATATTGTCAACAAGAGTTAGCATTCTTCTATTGATCTCTAAGATACTGTGAACCTGGCCACTAGAATGTGCAAACAGCATACTGTGTTCAGCACCATAAACTCCAGAAACTTAAGGGTTGGGAACAAATAAAGAATGGAGTTTTTTATAGGCAAGTATGGTGATTTACAATGCATAAAAATGTGGAGGCACATCATACAAACGGTTTCTTCTTTTGTTACATCATGTGCATATTTTTGCACATTTACATCCATTTTTTTATGAGCAGTTGCATTGGTTAGCAAGACAAGATGGTATGCAGCTCTGATAAGACAATATATTTTCTCCGTATAATGACTGGAGCTGGCAAGATATGAGTGGGTCAAAATTTATTATTTCAAGTATAAAGTATGAATACTATAAATGACATAATGAATTGATCATTGTCATCCCAGCTCTATTCATAGACTATAAATTCTGGAAAATGCAAATTTACAAATACAGTATAAAATAGTAAAGCACAAGAGAAGCTTTAACATTGAAAGGCCACCTTTGCAAAATAGCGTGTTCTGCTTCACAATTCTATCAATCTGTTAAATTTGCAGCACTTTTTTCTTCATCTTCACTTTTCATGTAATACAGTAAATCTGACAATATTTAAGATTGAATGTAATGCAAACAATACAGTGTATACAATGAAACACTAACATAAAAATTGTCCACAAAACCCTTACTGGCATATGTGATCTAAGGGGGTGATTCACTAAGGATTACAATTGCAAAGCTGTTTGCAGCAGCTTTGGGATTGCAATAATTAGCAATGCAAATGCAGGAAGACGTGTATAGCACCTCCGTCCTGCATTTACGATGCTATTGCATCTGAGATGACCAGGGATTAAAGTGGTCATGGAGAGGTGGTCGAACATATTAACCCCCACCTCCCCCCCACACACACATTAAGCGTGGCTAGAGCCAGTGCTAGTTTATTCGGCACCCCCCTGCAAACTACAAATTAGTGTCCTACTTCCCATACATTTTAAAGGGACATTGATCTCACAAAGAAGCAGCGTGGTCACACAATAGTAACCCCCAATTCAAATTACACCGCACAGCAGCACAATCTTATTCACATTATACCACATGTACTTCCCCTGATTCATATTACACCATATAGAAATGCCATTATTATGGTTCCATCACTCCGTAGTGCCCTTTATTCATGTTGCGCTACACAGTGCTACATTTTATATATGCTATGCCACACAGTAGTGCCCCCTATAAACAATATGCACAGCAGAGCCCATTATACACAAATCCCATAGTAGTAGTGCCCCTTACACAAATCTTATTCACATTACACAACATGTACTGCCCCTGATTCATATTACACCACATAGAAATGCCATAATGGTTACATCACTCAGTAGTGCCATTTATTCACGTTGCGCTACACAGTGGTACCATTTAATATGTTATGTCACACAGTAGTGACCCTTATATACAATGTCCACAGCAGTGCCCCTTATACACAATTCCCATAGTAGTCGTGCCCCTTACACATAATGCTCACAGTTGTTGTGCCCCTTACATATAATGACCATATTAGTGCCGCTTATACACATAATGCCCACAAAAGTGTCTCTTATACAAAAAATTTATAAAATGTCCACAGTAGTAATTCCGCTTATATACAGAATGCCCACAGTAGTAGTGTTCCTTACACATAATGCCCACAATAGTAGTGCCCCTTACACATAATGCCCACAGTAGTGCCCCTTACACACATCTCTGCCTCTCACTCCAGCAGCTCATCGCCCGTGTCCCTCCAGCAGCTCCATGCCCTGTATCCCTCCAGCAGTTTTCACACCTCTATTATGCCTCCAGCCCCCTCTCATCTTGTCTTCAAGAAGCACAGAGCCTGCTCCTCTTCATGGCTCTTCTTCACTTCAGCAGTGGTGAGAGCATGGCATCACATACGCAGTGATGAAAAAGGAAGTCACTGGGACCAACAGAGACAGCGTGTGTGAGTACCAAGAGGGGTAGACTGTAGGTGGAAGAGGACCACGGATCCATCAGGACCTGAGTAAAGGTGAGCTGGCTGCTACTCATCAGTAGCACTAGCACTGCCTGCATCGATTGACGTAGGTGATGGGGCTGGCTTTTCTGTTGGAATTACTATGGGGTAGTGGGGGAGGTGGAACTAGCTCCGCCTACCATTGCAGGTGGTAGAACTCAGTTCCAGCTCACCCCCCCCCCCCACACTTTAACCCCTGGAGATGACCATCATGACCATCGGTAACTATGTACATCTATGTAGACTTGACGTCGCAGGTGGCCATGCGAGGCCAAGGAAACTGCATCCATAATGCAGTCCTTGGCCATGCCACTCCCAGAAAATGGGGGCAACATTCCCCCATTTCCAGCAATGCCGGCAACCTCGACCCCATCCTTCCCTCTGAACACCTCTGCCTGACTGACATTGCAGAACCCGTTCTGCATATGTGCAGCATGCGTCCTGCACATGTGCAGTTTCCCCACCATTGGGTAACTGCACAGAGGATCGCTTATGCGACCTATAGTGAATCACCCACCAAGTTATAAATGAGGAGTAAATGATCAGTTATTTGGGTGAAAATTTTTAAAAATTAACCAATTAAGGTTTAATTCACATATGTTAGTAAGCATTTATTATTGGGTGGATAATGGACCCGATTCAGTCAGGATTGCAAATAGCAGAATTTGCTAAGTAGCAGAATTTGCAATCCTTTTGATCACATGCTGGGGGGCCAAAGGCTGCCCAGCATGATATCTGCCGCACCCCCCTTCCAAGACCATGCTGATAATGCGGTCGCACCGCAATTTCAGAGAGACCACTAAAAATAGGGTAGCTTTTTTTATGTGTTTATAAACATTTTATTCGTGCTATGTCTTTTTGGAATAAATATTTTTGGAGGAATACTTGGGTTATTTAGATGTCCCTTCCTTTTTTCTCTCTCCTGAATATACCAACTACCCAAGATACATTTTGGGGGAGTTCTAAGTGATACGGGGAGAAGAGGAAAAAAGAGGAGGAGTGACAACAAAAAGATACCTTTATATGAAAGACATTGCATGGAAAATAGTAAGTTTGGTACGCCCAATATCTGTTCACTTTCCAAATTTTTTGGTGTAAAGATAGTGTACCTTTATGGGATTTAAACAGCATTATTTGCAGTAAGTTAGGAACGGTTCTGTACCAAGACCTCATATATCCATCTCAGTGGTGACCCTTTAAGAGATACTAACACCTGTCTGAAGTGAAATACAAGAAAAGAAACCCTTTTTGGAGAGATCTACCCCTCTCTGATGTGTATAGGGAACGCATCCTTCGTCTCATAAGAATAATAGGGTGGCGGACCTACCTGTTTGGTTCATCAAGGGGACGGATTAAAGGAAAATTACCATCTTCAGACTTCACTACAATATTTGTCCTCCTGTTTCTCTCATCTCTTTCCTGAATTGGGAGATCAAATCGAGTTGGATCAGAATTCTGAGTTATCATGAGGAGACCGTTATTGTTATGTCAGTCTGAGTGGTGGACATATCCTAGGACTGCTTCATATCAAAGGAACATTGGCCCTGATGTATGGTGACTTTTTATTCTGGTTACAGTGAGCGCTGGCTGTGGTTGTGTTCAATTTGTTTTTAAAGTTCCTATTCGGTGTGTGTGGTGACACCAGTTATATGACCATAGACTGCAGATCCTGGAGTGCGTAGAGAAATTCTCTTCATCTATTTATTATGTGCAGTTGATGCAGTGATTGGTACATCATGGATAAGGATTAAAGGATAACATTCCGTTTCATATGGGTCAAAATTCTCAGTTCCAGCCCTCTCTCTCACTCACCTCTCACCATTTCACAGTATTCTTAACATTGCTGTTCATCTCACTTTCCTGTCTTGATGTAACGCATCTGACTACTCAACCACAACCAGCTTCATTGGGTCCCTGATCCACTTAGAATCTACAGTAGTTCAACTCTACACTCTCCCCACATCCACCCTCACTGCTCCTCTTTTTGACCACTGCCTTAGCTCTATCCTCATGCTCACCTTCATTTTTTTGGTCTGTTTTGCTACCCATTCTGTGTTGTTATAGTAATGGCTATACAGGTATTTATGCTATGTACTTACACTTTGATATTACGCTTATGCTCTGCTATTGTATTCTTTTGCGTGGTTTTTATATTTAATTCTGTTGTAGGGTGTTTCAGTGCATTACAAAAAAAGGGTATCCAGAAAACAGATCTACAAAGTATTGGTTGATAGTCAATAGGTCAACACCATATGGTGGACATGCATTAGGTCAACAGGTACAATATGTAAATTTTTGTTTTTTTTACATTTTCTCAATATTTGCTTGATTTACTTTCCACGTGGACATCTATTGGGAATAGTAATCTGTGGCAAGCAAAGTAGAACGAGCCACCATACCTAAAGCATGGCGAGTGAAGTGAGCCCGCGAGTTTATATATTAGTACTGATTGTGGTAACATAACATAAAATAGACAAGATTTGGCCCAAAAGCAAACAAACATGTATTGACCATTGTTATGTTGATCTTTTAACCGTCAACCTTTGTACCTGTCAACCTTTTATCTGTTGATCTTTGTACTTGTTGACATTTTGTACCTGTTGATCTAAGGTATTTCGACCATTAGATGTCGAAAATATTGACTGTTGACCTTACCATTGTCGATCCATTGAACCACACCATAAAAAAAAATAAGGATAATAAAGAATTGTGGGGATGCATTAACAAAGTTAAATAGCATTTACATCTTAAACATAGAAACATAGTATTTGATGGCAGATGAAAACCACTTGGCCCATCTAGTCAGCACATGTACAGAACATGCGTGCACTTACATACTAGGGTTAATTTTTGTTGGGAGACAATTAACCTACAAGTATATTTTTAGATTGTGGGAGGAAAACCAAGCAAGCATCGGTAGAATATACAAGTATATAGAATATGTCAAAGGTAGAATATGCATAGTTAGGGCCATGGTGGGAATTGATCCCAGGACCTCAGTGCTGTGAGACAGTAATGCTAACCGTTACACCATCCATGCTGTTCCTTAAGATACATATCTAACTGGTATAGCTGTCTACACCTTAGTATGTAAAATAATAAATCTGTACTAAGGTGTTTCATTCACTGTAGTAAAGACTGACTCACCTGCAGGTTTTTAGTGCTCTTCCTAGCAGAAAATGTAGTTTTGTTTTATATATCAGTGCCCTATTTTCTATTTGCCAGTATTTTCAAATCAGAGTCCTTTCAAATTTGAAATACAGCAAGGGTTTGACAGTATTATTATATGTATTTTAATATGTTGTCTCTCTTTTCTTGTCCTTTTGATACACACCACCATTTGGATGTAATGAACTTTAAGGGGTGGGAAAAACCCTGGCTCTTATTTAGGAATGGACTTTGTGGTAATACAAAGTACCACAATAGACATATGAGCCAAGTCTAGTACCACTCCTCAATCAAAGAATCATTTGTTTTATTTGGGACTTATTGAGATTGCCAGTATTGAAAATCTGAAATCACGGATGTATGCCCTGGATAAAGATGGCCACTGCCCTTCAGTCAAGAGAAACAAAGTATGTTTGGGAATATCCATTTAAGTGGATCTAAGGCTATAATTATAAAGTATAAGTGTAATACCAAAAGAAACAAGACTTCATATGATAAAATAGTGCTAAAATGGCTCGAAAACACCGTGGAATGCAACCGAAAGTCACCAGGTGGAACGCAACCAGTAGTGCATGGTGAGATGCAATAAAACATCACTTCCAGTTTTGGTTATACAGAACTAAAGGTTATTGCTGGGCGGGATATTTCTAACACAGTTAGGTCACTTCCTGTTTGGCAAACAGAAATTAACCAATTATGATGCAATTAGAGTGAGTACTGCAGGGTATTTAAACCCTTTACATGGTTTAGAAGCTATCCATTCTTGAAAAAGGTTTATGAAACCGAAACGCGTCCTTTGGATTGCCTGTACCTTATATCTACACAGGAGGGGAGAACATCGGATTGGTCCTACTAAGCCTACTGCGGTGGTGCCGTGCTTCTCAGCCCGGAACCAGCATTGCTTTATAGCTAGCCCACCACAGCTCCTCTTTTAGGTGAGAGACCTAAGGACAATTTGATGATCCCCATGCACTGTGTCACTTTATGGTACTGTGATTCATGAAAATGCACCAAGTCACTTTATAATTTTATTGCTAATGCACTGTGATAATAAATTGTACTGTATTTTATTATTTTTTATTGTTTTTTTATTAAAAATCTGTATTTTATACTACAAATTGGTACTCTTCATTGAGACATCAGGGAGTTATCAGCGCCAAACATATATACCTAATTTGCATACCTATAGTATTGTGGAATATAGTGCTCATTCCATTTTCTGGTATACATGTGGCAGCTCTGTATCCCCCTTACTGCACGGTAAACGGTGTATATTTTCTCTCAGACATTCCAGTATTATTATAGTATACAGATGTGGCCACATACATCTTTGCTATATTCCGCCATGTATGGCTCGTTAAAAACACCTTAGCTGTGTTTTGCATGTTGTGCCAAATTGAGCAAAAAAGCAAAGATGTAAGTGGACACATCTGTAAGTTTCCATTTCTGTAATATAACTCTCCATTCATAGGCACTGGAACAAGTGGGACAAGGGGGCAGCTCGTCCCCCTTCCCAACCCATATATTTAGAGGTGCCAGTCAAAGTACTGTTTTGCGGGGCACAGTGTGCCCAAGATCTACAGTTAATATGGGCAGTATCAGGACGGAGATAATACCCTTTACGGCTGCTCCACCTCCTCCCTCCCCACAGACCTTCTCCTCTTGCCTCCAGGGCCCTACTCCCCATTGCACCCAACTCCAGTCCCTACAGCGTGAGGCCTCTCCTGCTGGACCATCCCTGTGCCCTTCTCCCCTCCCACTTCAAATGTTCCTCACCTCTTCCCCCACAGCTCCCCTTTGTCCTTGCACCCTATTCCTTCACAGCACCCCCTGACTTACTCCCATTTCTAACTGGGTTTAGCTGAAATTGTACCCTGTAAAGTCTCATTACCTTCCATGCACAGCATCATCCAGCATGTGAGCTATAAGTCAATCCTGTCTCTTTGGTCTCTACATAAATTCACTCACATGTTACAGTTATGTTTTCGGGGCATATTTATTATACACATTTTGTGGGAAATCACACATAAAATCTAGCTACTCTTAAAATTTAAGTATCCCCTGAAATTATTTAAAATATATCTGCTGCACTTTCCCTGTTTCCCATGGAAATAGTGATGGAGTTAGCCATTTTAGACTATGGGCAATATATCGCACAATTTACCGGGAGAGGGATTGTCCAGATACCTCACCGGTAACAGCCACTGGTGCATGCACTGTCTAATCACCACACATGTTCAGTAGGTCCACAGCATAAAGTAAAGGGATGCCTGATGCAATCCCTTTAGTTTAAACATTGCTTGGATGGGCTCCTATTGTAGTGTCTGTCCCTGGATGTGATTTTTATTACATCTTGGTGAAATTAATTTCTTATTGCCTGAATAGTGGAAATAAGACATTCTATTTATCAAATCTGAACCTCAATGTACAGTAAATGGGCCCCTAATGTTGTATTTTTTAATACAATATGATCTGCATTCCACCTAGTATCCTCGGTTTTTTTACATAAATATTTACGGATTATGGTGCAATAGCATGTGAGCTCATCAGGAACAGGATTGTATGTAATAATTGGGTATGGCTGTCTAAGTCGACTTGAAAAAGGTTGACAGTGTCTAGATGCAAAAACCCACAACCAGTGGAAAATAAGTCCCCTGAAGAAGCACCTATTGGGGTGTAGGACTGTCAAATGCCGTTCCAAATAGTGAGGCTTTTCAGACAGCAGATATACCATTATACTCATTCTTTGTTACCAGGTCTGAGTGAATTTACAGAAATAAGTTACTTACTCTCCATTTTTTCAGTTTATGTTTGTTCTTTGTTGCACACTGTCCCCACATTTAACATTTGTTACAATGTCTTATACCCAGACACCTGTTTATTATTCTTCATGTTGAAAAAAAGATATGCAGATATATGGTGTATGTGGTTGGTGTATGTTGCTTCATTGCCATTCACTTATTTTACGGTGTTTGTTATACAGGAAGTGCCTCTAGAGCCAATTTATTGTTCAGCACATTAGCAATTAGTAAAGACACACTTCTGCAGCTCTGCAGATTCCTGTGGTGATTTGCACACAGACCATTTTACAGTATCCTTGTGTGGAATGCATAACTGTCAATGTACCCTCACATATATTTTCCTACTTTAGTCAGACTTCAATAAATGACATACGCTACTTATATTTGTCTCAATGTTTTGGAAGTGTTACATTTCCATATAAAGCATATGCATAGTTGTGAACTCTGTAGCACAGTAAGAATATACGTGTATCTAAATTTCCAAAGTACTTAGATAAAAGGGACAGCATACATAATCTACAGCATTGTTCATGGTATCTCAAAGACAGCCTTATTTTCACAAGTGTCAGTTATTAAAGAATCCAGGATTGTGTCTGTTTGTATAAACTTGGAGATTTCAGACTTCAAAAAAAAGAATGCTGATAATATTGTGTAATACATTTTCCAGAGCTGATAAAAGAGATTGCTTATACACACTTGGTATTTCTGCAGAGCTTCCACAAGTAATTGTATTATTTGTAAATAACTGAATGACCGTTTTACCATTTAAAGTGGTACTCATCATAAATTGTTTATATCACCAATGTGTGATAGGTACAGTAATATATATGCAGGTTACATTTTCCATGATTTTTTGTTTATGTGGTAATGTAGGTGTTTTATTAGTGATGTAAGTGATGCTAAGAGCAAATGTGAGTGATGTGTATGTATGTGACTAGAGGGAGCACTTAGATTAAAAGAGTTTCATTCTCATGGTATTGGAGATGGTTTCACTCAGGGTGACAGAAGGCAAATGTCTTTTTGATAACATAACTGGTTATTAAAAGAAATTCTAAACTATCTAAGGATTAATGTCTTCTGAAAAGTACTATTATTATTATTATTATTATTATTATCTTTTACTGTACTCTCGAGGTGCTATAACATTTCAGCACTGTAGAAGGGAATACAATTGACAGAATACATAATTAAAAACTAACACAAACAGTATATAAATTCATACAGATACACAATTATAGTGAGCAGTAAGCCTAGTTGGGGGAAGAGGTTCCTACTCAAATGAGCTTACAATCAATGATAAATATGGGTAGACACAATGGGAAAATATATTTTTTTAACTTTACACATGTGTGTAATTCAATAGAACTAAATATTACCTTAGAAAATATAGCAATATAACAAGTGATATCCATGTAGACTCAATTCAGTAAGTTGTATGGGTCCCCATGGCCAGACTAGGAAAACATTTACAGTGCATGAGTGTCCTGAACTCTACTCTCTGGGTATTTGATCAACATGGTCTTTGGAAAATCATGAAATCTGGGCCAAGAACACCAAATAGTTTTTTGTATTTTTTTTGTATTCCAGATGTTCAACATTGTTATATAGTGTAGAAAATTGAGTTGATTTGGTTGAAATTGGGAAATAAAAAGTATTCTTTGTACAGTACTGTATTAAATACAGAATTTAGGGAATATGGAACCTTCTGCAAGTTGTTTAAGTAAATTAAACATGTAACTTAAATTTTGTTCACTCAGAAATACTACCTAAGTGATGCAATACATAAAAAATACAGTAGAAGCTTTAACCCTTTCATTACTGAAGGTTTCCTCACCCATATGCTGAGATAATTTTTTGACATTTGGGGTTGTCACATTTCAACATCAGTATCAGTGATTTTTTTTATGAAGTACCCACCACAAATTACTTATATCAAAACAATTTGTATTTTCAAAAAATATCACTCTAAAATGGCTAATACAGTGATCTGTTTTACTGAAATTTCAAGTAAGTGAAAAAAAAGAAAACTTGATTGTTTTTCTTCATATAAGCCCCTTTGTGTTTTTGACAATAATAAACCTTCTAATAGCATGATGCAGGATTCTACAGTATGTGTAGGTTTAGACAAAAAAAAATCTGCACTTGAATATACATTTTTATTTAAAATTTTTGCTGTGTTTTTAAAAAAAGTTTACTATGTGTAGGAAGAAAATGGTAGCCCAAAAAAGAGTACCATTTTTAAACTAGACAACTGAAATGATGGACCACATATTAATTTGACTCAAGATTTGATAGAAATGGGCTTAAAATGCCCCTCATCTGTGTTTTTTTTTCCTTTTGTGTGCAGTAATAGTCTGGTGATAACCTGACAATAGCTACTGAGGGGGCACATTATTTGAAAGATTTAGATTTCCTTCTTTCAAACAATTGTATCTCCATGTGTGTGTACAGTAGGTCAACATGAGAAAAATAGGCACATTGTGACATTCCCAATCTGTTAAAAAAAATGCAATTTTGGTCCTCTAGGGGACCTTTGTGAAGATGTGTGTGGTGCCCCTCTCAAGGATGCATCTTTGAATAGGCATCACACATGTCTTGACAAAGGTTCTCTAGAAGACTGAAACATCAACCTGTATTTGTGATTTGCTGCTTTGAACTAATAAATATTATCAGCATATTCACTGACAAGCCTGATAATTGCTCTTCTCATATCCATGTGTTTATGAAGGTCCCTGAAACCTACGGGATAACCTTGAGCTATATCAGCACCCCTGCATATCTATATAAGTTGGAAACTGTGACTGGGGCTCAACTGATGGACTATATATAAAATATATATATACAGCATTTTTTATACAGTATACACCCTGCTGCACTATGATAGCTTTCACCCTTCAGCAAGAGAGGACTGGCCTATTCCCAGTTATTAAGAATTTTGTTGAACATTTTAAATTGGATACAGTTTGGTGAGTACAGAACACAGATGATAGAGAGAGAGAGTGTGTACACTGCTATTTTTCAGCAGGGACCAGCAGGAACTCAAATCATGAACCTCTCATTAAATATGACATAATCAGGAACTGGGTTCCTGAACCTGTCCTAAAAAAGTGTGTTCCACAAGATGTTCAGTAAAGATGCCACAAAGTCTAAGTGCATCATTATCACTTACAATTGGGACAGATACAGGTGATCAGTTTACAGTAACATATACCACAGCCTTCTGAAGTAATTCGGATTAGTTGTTGTATACAGTACATATAATTGTCTACAGTGTTTTCTTTATTGTTTGCAAATGATTCCTTTAGGTCCATTTATACTGTCTGTGTGATTATTGGTATCATTTTTATTTCTATGTTTGCATGAAATGTTTCCATGAGTCAAGTTAAATAATGAGTTTGAGCACCAACCCATTATCTAAAGGCTCATCTAAGTAGAATCACAACGTGCACACAACATTTATTACCATCACATCCTGATTACTTCACATATCTCATGGTTTCCACTAGAAAGTGCCAATCCTGAAACAATTCCAAGTATTCTGCATGGGAAGCACAGCTGCAATGAGTCTTAATGGTCGTACTGATGGGAAGATTTCCCCAGAGATGTGTGCTGAGCGGTCTAGCACACATCTCTCCCCCCGCTCAGCACAGCGCGATGAAATTAGCAATCTGCTAGATTGTGCCTGCATGCAGGCCAATCTAGCACCGGTGATAGCGATGCGTGGAACTGCGCTTCGCTGTCGCTGGCACCCCTACACACGGAGCGATGTTCAGCTAATTTTTAAGCAATCTAGTCAGATTGCTTCGAAATTATCTGAACAAAGCTCCGTGTGTACCCAACTTGATGAGCTCATTCAGCCATGAGGATCACTGGTCAGAATTGTGAGCTCATTATACAATATTGCAAAGGGGGAGACTGGAAGGAGAGCTTCAGCTTTAGGGATGTGAGTCTGATGGCTGCAGGAAGATTGTCTTCTATAAAATGTTGGTTGGCATTTCTAATGGTTTACATTAGATTCAACTATGTCAGTAAAAGCCTGGCTTGGCGTGGTCACATCTGATGCGACCACACCAGGCAAGTAGGTAACTTTGGTCAGTGTACATTGTACTGTATGTGTGGGTTTGCATGAATTAAAACAAGCAAAACTTTTTTTTTCTATTTGGGATGCTGAGAGAAGAGTTAAGGGGGACATGTACTAAGCAGTGATAAAAGTGGAGAAGTGAGTTAGTGGAGAAGTTGCCCATGGGAACCAATCAGCATTGATGTAACATTTATAATTAGCATACTAAAAAAGTTTACAGAGCAGCTGATTGGTTGACATGGGCAGCTTCTCCATTGGCTCACTTCTCCACTTTTATCACTGCTTAGTACATGTCCCCCTAAGTGTGTTAAAGAAACTCTGTCTCAGTTATTTGTCTTTTAAGTATCACAATAGTTGATTATACAGTAACAGATCATATTCAGGTAGGCTTGCAGTCCCAAAGGTCCAGAGAGCCTGCATCGAATTGAGTGGTCATTCATTTTATCACTGCTATATCTAAATTTTGTAACACAATTCACTTGGACCTCTCTTCTGCTTGCAGCACTGTTAACCACTGTCTTTACATACAAGACTTACATTCTCTGTTCTCAAGGCACTATCTTACCCTAGTTATACCCCTTTCACACAGAAATATAAATTACCAGGTCAAGCAGTTCTACCCGGTAATTTGCAAAAAAACACAGGTCCGTTATCTGTGTGAAAGGGTCAACCCAGGTTGAAATTCCCAGGACTTTGACCCAGGAATTTACCAGGGTTGGAGACCCTGGAATTTAATCCTGGGTTAACCTTTTCACACATATGAAATACCAGTTTTGATCCGCAAATTACCAGGTATAAAATTCTTGACCCGGTAATTTGCTTCTCTGTGTGAACGGGGGAGCCAGACAGAGACCGGCAAAAAGACCCTTCACATAAATACTGGGTAATTGCTGGGATTTATGACTGAAAAGGGTATTAACATCCTATTTATTTTGGCACTGCACTTTTAATACTAACAACTGCAAATAGTGATGAACTGCTGCAATACCAGCTAGAGACAAAGGGGTGCAGTGGACCATTAACACTGACAACTGCATATTGTATATTACTTTCTGCAACCAGATCTTGCTTAGGGTTAAGTCCATTAATGCTAACAGATGTCCCTTGCATTCAGCATTTATAAACCCCTCACGTCTAAATCATTTGTGCTACCGTAGCTCAACTATCTTGTCCATTTCATGGACTTCATGGCAGGTCTCTAATACAATAGTTACCTCAGGCAAAGTGATTTACTAGAAGCAATTAGCAACCTAACACTTATCAAATAACTCTATCAATGTTTATTTCTCTGAGCCATTACCCCTTTACTTTCTCTATAAATAAGAAAACAACAAGGCTCAGTTTTAGAGCCTTTGCTTAATACTACCATGGAAAATGAATGCCTTCTATAGATGGACGTTGACACCCACAATTATTTATCCTCTCCAGATATCTTGTCACCTTCTTTCTGGCTCCACCCACTCAAAACAAACCTCTTCTCTAACCTCCAAGCCATTAACCTCTTCTCTAGACTCAAAGGGGGGAATTCAAATGTTTGAAAAGTTGGTTGGGTGTCTTTTTTTCCTGTCTAATAGATAGGAAAAAACAGACTCCCAACTGACTTTTCAAACATTTGAATCTCCCCCCAAGTCCTCAATCTACCCCCTAGCCTGCAAACAATCCATAAAGACCCACCTTTTATTTAGTGTGATATTTATCAAACCTTGTAAAGATGACAAATGGCAGTGTTAAGCCTAGTGATCAATCAGATTCTAGTTATCATTTCTATAGTGCAGTCTATAATATGATAGCTACAATCTGGTTGCTATGGGCAACACATTTACTTGTTCTCTTTTGAAGGTTTGATAAATGTACCCCTTAATTCCCATAAAATCCTCCTAACCTCCATATGCTACTCTTCCCAATTACCACTTCTGTACACAACAGACATAAGGTTATTACGTTACTAGCACTGAATCTCACATATCAAAATGTGACCCAGAGATAAGATAACATTATTATATGAATAGTCTATGTAGCTTAAAGTGGAAAATTGTGGGGTTGAATCAATCCCCATAATTGGGGTCCAGGGCTAAAATGGGAATATCGCACAAGAGATTTTACTTTAGGTTCAACAGGATAATATAATTATAGGACATAAAAGTTTAGATGTGGTGGGTCTGTGTTTTTTTACCAACATTATTTTGTATATTTTGTAACATATTTTCTTTTGTTTTTTATTCACATATTAAGGTCTATATATTTTTGAGCACTATTGCATCATACATATAAAGGATATAGGCACAAATTGTTAAATCATTACTCATCTACAGTATATGGAAGACAATCATTTTGGACTGAGTTCAGACTTTGGGGGTGATTCCGAGTTGTTCGCTCGCTAGCTGCTTTTAGCAGCATTGCACACGCTAAGCCGCTGCCCTCTGGGAGTGTATCTTAGCTCAGCAGAATAGCGAACGAAAGATTCGCAGAATAGCGAAAATAAATTTCTTAGCAGTTTCTGAGTAGCTCGAGACCTACTCACAAATAGTGATCAGTTCAGTCAGTTTCGTTCATGGTTTGATGTCACACACACGCCCAGCGTTCGCCCAGCCACTCCCCCGTTTCTCCAGACACTCCAGCGTTTTTCCATGAAACGCCTGTGTTTTTCTGCACACTCCCAGAAAACGGCCAGTATCCGCCCAGAAACACCCACTTCCTGTCAATCACACAACAATCACTTTAACAATGAAAAATCTTCGTTCGGACGTGAGTAAATCTACTAAGTTTTGTGATAAAATACTAACCGCATGCGCACTGCGAACCATGCGCATGCGCATTTTTGCCTTAATCGCTCCGTTGCAAAAATCGGCAATGAGCGAACAACTCGGAATGACCCCCTTTGCCTGTAGACATTTTTTTTCACTATAAGGTACTTTCACCATTATTTAATTATTATATAGTGACTAAAAAAAATAAATGGATAAATAAGGCTGTCTTTCATTAGGTCATATCATTGAATTATGTGAAGAAGTTCTGTTCTATATATATGGCCTACATATTACCTGAAAGAGAAAAAAAACACTAATGTATAATACTGAATCCTGATTGATCTTTTTTACTGGTTTTATTTAAAATGGATGCTGTTTTCTGGTCTGGTACAGTACTTTTTATGAAGCTACGACAAGTTGGGAAAGTAATCAGATATGTAACTATTAACAGATTGGAATTTCCTAACATTGTAAAACTCTTCGGCTTATCTTCTGTTTTATTGGGAGCTTAGCTGAAAAGTCCCCCCGTTATCTGTTTGCTATAAGGGAAAATACCAGGCAGTCCCCTGAAAAATATTCTATCTGCAATTTACTGAACATATGTACTGCAACCAGCAGCTATAATTTGTTCCTCTGTTAACACATCTGTGGTGGAAAATGCTTAAAATGTTTATACTAGGAATGTGCGGCGGGCACTTTTCGTGTTTTGGTTCTGGTTCCATGCTCGTGTTTTGGATCTGGATTACGTTTGCCACCCTTTCGTGTTTTGGTTTTGGATCTTGATGATTTTTGGAAAAAAAATAAAAACAGCTAAAATCACAGAATTTGGGGGTAATTTTGATCCAATGGTTTTATTAACCTCAACAACTTTCATTTTCACTAATTTTCAGTCTATTCTGAACACCTCACACCTCACAAAATTGTTTTTAGGCCAAAAGGTTGCACCAAGGTGCCTGTATGACTAAGCAAAGTGACACATGTGCGGCATAAACACCTGGCCCATCTAGGAGTGGCACTGCAGTGCAGACAGGATGGCACTTAAAAAAATAGTCCCCACAAAGCACATCATGCAAAGAAGTAAAAGAGGTGCAATGAGGTAGCTGGATGACTAAGCTAAGCGACACAAGTGTGCGGCACAAACACCTGGCCCATCTAGGAGTGGCACTGCAGTGGCAGACAGGATGACACTTAAAAAAAACTAGTCCCCAAACAGCACATCATGCAAAGAAGTAAAAGAGGTGTAATGAGGTAGCTGTACAGTTAAGCTAAGTGACACAAACACCTGTCCCATCTAGGGTTGGCACTGCAGTCCCACTGCACTAATGGTGGATACCGGATGCACATCTAACACCAACAAAGCTGTAAAGGCCTCAGTTATCATGCTTTGCAACATGATGACTGCTGTCATATTTCATCTTCCTCGCAAAGGACTGTTGGACAGTCAATTGCTTAATTGAAGTAATACAAGTGGTTTTCCGACTTACCCTCTGGGATAACGATCAACTCCCAGCACCAACAACAGCAGCAGAAGCAGCAGCAGCAGCAGCAGCAGCAGTAGGAGGAAGTGGTTCTTGATCTTTTCCTATTTTATCCTCCAAATTTTTGATCTCCATTATTTTTTTGTAGTTATATAACAAAAAGCAGCAAAGGAGTGTGTACCTTTACACCACACAGGGCAAACCCTGTAAAATTATTTGGATTAAATATTAATAACCCCTTTATTTGGAGTAAATAATATACAGCACCACTGAATTTATATGGCAGTACCACTGGACTGGATTTATATGCCAGAACCACTGGATTTATATGGCAGTACCACTGGACATTTGCACCAGTACCACTGGACATATACAGCAGTATCACTGGAATTATATGGCAGTACCACTGGACATTTACGGCAGTATCACTGGATTTATACGGCAGTATCACTGGACTGGATTATATGCCAGTACCACTGGATTTATATGGCAGTACCACTGGACTTATATGGCAGTACCGCTGGAATTATATGACAGTATCACTGGAATTATATGGCAGTACCACTGGAATTATACGGCAGTACCACTGGACTTATACGGCAGTACCACTTGACTGGATTTATACAGCAATATCACTGGAATTATATACCAGTACCACTGGAATTATATGGAAGTATCACTGGAATTATATGGCAGTAACACTGGACTGGATTTATATGACAGTATCACTGGAATTATACGGCAGTACCGTTGGATTTATACGGCAGTACAACTGGACTGGATTTATACGGCAGTATCACTGGACTTATACACCAGTACCACTGGAATTATATGGCAGTTTCGCTGGATTTATATGCCAGTACCACTGGATTTATATGCTAGTACCACTGGAATTATATGGCAGTATCACTGGACTTATATGGCAGTATCACTGGAATTATACGGCAGTATCACTGGAATTATATGGCAGTACCACTGGACATATATGGCAGTATCACTGCAATTATATCGCACTACCACTGGACATATATGGCAGTATCACTGGAATTATATGGCAGTACCAATGGACTTATATGGCAGTATCACTGTACTGGATTTATACAGCAGTACCACTGGACATATGCGGCAGTATCACTGGACATATACGGCAGTATCACTGGACTGGATTTATACTCCAGTACCACTGGATTTATATGTCAGTACCACTGGACATATACGGCAGTATCATTGAATTTATACGGCAGTTCCGCTGGACATACAGTATATGGCAGTATCACTGGACATATACAGCAATATCACTAGACATATACAGCAGTACAATTGGATTTATACAGCAGCACAGGGACACCACCACTGGATTGATGCAGTACTACTGCAATGGACTGGACTTATACAGCAGCACTGGACATATGGCACCAGAGGACACGACCACAGTGACTAGACTGATGCAGCACCACAAGACACCAGTGGACTGGACATATAGAGCAGCACTGGACATATGGCAGCAGAAGACACCAACACTGTGACTGGACTGATGCAGCACAAGACACTACCTTTGTACTGATGTAGGACAACACAGCACCACTGCACTGGACTTATACAGCTACACTGGACAAATTGCAGCAGAGGACTCCACCACTGTGACTGGACTGATGCAGCATAAGACACTACACTGGATTGAGCAGCACAAGACAGCACTGGAATTGCCACCCCACTTTTCCTCCCACGCAGACACCGAGGACGGAGACAAGTCCTCTTGCTACACTCTCCAATGCCGGAGTGAAAATGGCGGCAACACGCGGCTCCTTATATGGAATCCAAAACCCGCGAGAATCCGACAGCTGGGTGATGACATTTTGCCTCGTTCTGGTTTCTGAGTCAGGCGAGAAATCCAGAGTTGGCTTGGATCCAGACTCGGGTAGTGAAGTCCGGTAGGGTTCGGTTCTAAGGGAACCTCTCATCTCTCGTTTATACCAAAATAGATGTGGTTCTTTCAGTTCTGCTGTCTTTTGGGATGTTTAAGCAGGAGCCTGCACCCCAAATGCAGTCTTAATCACTTAGTTATGTGATGCAGCATCAGTTAATAACTTTCCACCTAGAAATCAGTCTAAATTATGAGACAGAACTCCTGGAAGAACACACCCTGAACAGTTTCCTGAAACCAATTTGCTGAAAGCATTTACTGTACTTCCCAGTACTAACATGCCATACAGCAGTATTTTTTGACCATAGTCATGCCTGTCCTATTTATACACTATAAATTCAGCAAATTTCAAATTTGCAAGTATATTTTTAGTAATCATTAAAGGACATTTTACACATGAAACAACGGGTGTGGTCTTTTGAGGAGATAAAAGACAAAAAGCAACTATATGCCTTTTCCAGGGCACACTTGAAAAATTTAAAATATGAGATTATTAAGATGTAACTTTTATTATAATATACTTAAAAAATATGAGAGCAAGCATTCATAATTTAGGAGCATTAATACTCATAAGCATTAATATTCATATTATAGGCAAGATAATGGTGTAAGTAAGTGAAAATAAGTAATCCCTCATTCAAGAAAAAACGCATTCGTATCCTCTATAATAGAGATTTAAATAGAATGAGGTCACTACCTCGGGTCTGATAGGGTCCAATAGTTATTGGAACCTGGGGTGCAATTCCTCACTGTGGGTCCTGAAATGATACGCACAATATAATTTCAGGACCCACAGTGAGGAATTGGACCCCAGGTTCCAATAACTATTGGACCCTATCAGACCCGAGGTAGTGACCTCATTCTATCTAAATCTCTATTATAGAGGATACGAATGCGTTTTTTCTTGAATGAGGGATTACTTATTTTCGCTTACTTACACCATTATCTCACCTATAATATGAATATTAATGCTTATGAGTATTAATGCTCCTAAATTATGAATGCTTGCTCTCGTCTTTTTTAAGTATACAGAAAGTTACATCTTAATAATCTCATATTTTCAATTTTTCAAGTGTGCCCTTGAAAAGGCATATAGTTGCTTTTTGTCTTTTGTCTCCTCAAAAGACCACACCCGTTGTTTCACATTTGACACATGAGGCTGATATTTTTAAGTAACACATAAAGGGCCAAATTCAGCTCCAGTTAAAGTTTTGCGAAAAATCACAAAACTACAACTTTTCACTTTAACATGTGGGGAGCCACCCAGCAGAGGGCAAGGCCACCCCACATGCCAGGTCCTGCCCCTCCCTGCTAACATGTGAGCATACTTCTATACAGTGATGTGCTAGCATGATTAAGGTAGCCCCCTGCCTACGCAGCCTAGCAGCATAGGCTGACAGAGGGCCGCCTTCTTTTGTATCGCAGCAACTGAGTGTGACATTACACAGCTGAAGAGGCCTGCCCCTAAAACAGTCTGGACTTGCTTCTGTTGTCCGGACTGCTCCCCTAAAATGGAGCATCAATGTGGACAAAATTTGGCGTCAATGGCCTTTTCCCGCCTTCCTCCAGGTCTTACACTGCAATCGCCTGTGATTGTGGATACATTCGGATCTAAGATTGACCCCTGGCAGCGCAGTCTAGCTGTGCTTTCAGGTGGTCAGAAGCCATTTTTTGGAGCAGCTGCGTGTGACGTCACACAGTCACCCGAAAACTGTCCCGGACCACTTCCATTTTTCTGGTGTTCCCACTGCTACGCCGTAACACTGTCTCCTCAAATCCATCGCCTGTCAATCACATTACGGTCACATCCATCGGGGATGCAACCACAATGTGTATGGCCATGCAGCCGTTGTGCGACCACTGCACATGCACAATTTGGCGCCACTGGCAAACTGCGCTGCGGGTCACTATTGTGGCAGGGTCTGAATGATCCCCCAAGTACTGTACTGTAGGTCAAAGGTTAAAATCCTTCTGTCTGTCTGATTATTTGGCATGGACCTTTAACATCCTGAAACAAGCTGCTAAAAGTTTTTCATTTTAATTCCATGAACATAGAGATACAATTTTTAGATATTCCAAACAGCAGTAAATTCCATTGACATTAAAAACTCATAATGATCCAGGTAAAAGATTTTTGGTGGAAGAAGATTAATCTGTACTGATACTAAACAACCTTCATAAAACTCTCATTAGTTCAATATCATTGAGCTCTGGGTACTTATAATAAGCAGTTGATGGATAATTTATTCCCTTATGTTTTATTTATATATTTTGACATTCATTAATGTATTATTTATTAGCACTATTGTTGAAGGAGAGCACTCTTGAACACTGTCTCCCTTATAAGCCATATTAGTAGAGGACTTCAACTGGCATCTGTGTGACACTCATCCTTTGTGGGCTTCTGCACATGCACTAAGTTCTTCTCACTGGTTCCTACCAGTGACGTGCGGTGGGGTGAGGCAGGTGAGGCAGAGCCTTTCCTGTCATACTTACGTTTAAACCAGAGTTTTGACTCAATAAAATATATGAAAAATGCTGATCATTTGTTTAAAATATCTTCTTTGCATTATTCTAATAATTTTTATAGCCCAAACTCTGGAGTAAAAAGTCTATGGCAGGTGAGGCAGTGCCTCACCTGTGTATCCTTTCCACACATCTCTAATCAAAGTCACCAGATTTCCAGGAGTTTATACTGCTGCACCTGTGTATAATGCCCAGATGTACCCTATGGCTCATATATTGCATGTAAATCTGGTTCTTGGGTTAGCCAGTGGCTCCTGAGCCATTTAGCTCACCGCACGTCCCTGGTTCCTACATGGATAACGTGCTGCTGGTAGTATGGTCCAAGCAAACATACCTGTGGTAAAGATTCTACTGTTTATTGCCTGTTCCATTTAAACTCTGTTATCCCTGTATATTCCAGTGTTTAATTAATTCCCTGAAATGGTGGACTGACATCAATGAGACACATTCTGCTGAAACCTTCCAATAACAATGAGATTTGGATTGGAAAACTTTAAACCCAATGGTAATAATTTTTTATCATTATCCTGGGACACACAGGCAAGAGATGCAGAGAAGAGCTCCCATGCTGGCTGGTAGCCTTTGGGGTATTTATGATCTCATCATTGTGCCTCCAGCCTTCTGCTGGTTAGAATGGATCTGGATTATATTATAAAGTAGTGCTCCAATCTTCATATACTACTGCCTTACAGTAGGCATGCACTTTCACTACCACTAGCTACAATTTGTATACTGCTATCTAATACATCTATTGCTCCCAAACTTTTTGGATTGTTAGCTCACTAGGCAGGACCATCTTTAGTGTCTGTTTAATGTAATTTTACTGTGTCACTGACCTGGGTTGGGAGTGTTGAGAACTCGGGGGTTCTTCCGATGATAGGGAAGAGGAACCACAGCTGGGCCGGAACAGGGATGGCCGGATGTAGGTTTTCCTCATGCAGAACTTAGCCGTTGTAACCAACGTGTAATGCTAAAGAATTAGTTGTGGCCAAGGCTTGGGGGCGATGCTGCAGTACACAGAAGAATGAAGAACTTGTGAGTGATGTTGAAGAAATGAATGAAGATTTGAGAACGATGTTGAAGCACATAGAAGAATGAAGAACTTGTGAGCGATGCTGAAGAGATGAATGAACATTTGAGAATGATGTTGAAGCACACAGAAGAATGAAGAACTTGTGAGCGATGCTGAAGAAATGAATGAAGATTTGAGAACGATGTTGAAGCACACAGAAGAATGATGAACTTGTGAGCGATGTTGAAGAAATGAATGAGGATTTGAGAACTATGTTGAAGCACACAGAAGAATGAAGAACTTGTGAGTGATGCTGAAGAAATAAATGAGGATTTGAGATTCAGTGTAACTCTGGAAGTTTTGGAGGCGTTCCACTTAGGGATACCCTGTAATTCTGGAAGCACAGGAGGTGTCCCTCTGAGAGATACACTGTAACGCTGGTAACTGCAGAGAATGTCCCACTGAGTGATACACTGTAACGCTGGTAGCACAGGGAAGGTTCCACTGAGTGATACACTGTAACGCTGGTAGCACAGGGAAGGTTACACTGAGTGATACACTGTAACGCAGGTAGCACAGGGAAGGTTCCACTGAGTGATACACTGTAATGCTGGTAGCACAGGGAATGTCCCACTGAAAGATACTCTGTAACGCTGGTAGCACAGAGAATGTCCCACTGAAAGATACTCTGCAATGTTGGAACACAGGAGACGTTCAGCTTGAGAACACGCTGAACGCTGCTAGCACTGGTGATCATTGGAAAAGACGATACTCAGGTGCCGGGGCTCTGTACGGCGTCTGCCTTTGAACTTCCCGCCCTCTCCCGTTTGGCGGAAGGGGCCGATGATGTCACCCACTCACCATGCTCTCGTGGATGCCGGGCGCAATGGCGGCGCCCATACCCCGGGTACCCGCCGGAGGCAGCGCCAGCAAGACGCGACGATCCAGAGCCCACCGGGGGCAACGACCACCGGGAGACCCAGCGCACCAGGAGCGGTAAGCGCGGCAGCTGCAGCGCCGCGAGTGTGACATACTGCACAGCATATTATGTTGAAACATTATAAATACAGAAGAAAAATTATAATAGTGTTACTTGTCGCAGATGTCTACCCTGGTCATGGGTACAGAGATAGTCCTAGGCATAGGCTTTATTGACAAATGCCTATGGGCACCCCAAGCCTAAAGACAGCTCTGTTATACCAGTCATCCAGGAGAAGTGTGAAGACATCAGGAGGCTGCAGTTGCCAATCATAGAGCCAGTGCTCAGCTCACACAGGCAGGAATTGTGTTTACTGTACTTTCACTTTCTGCCTGACGGAGCTGAGCACTTACAGTATCTACAGAGGAAGACCTATGGAAAGTAGGGCACAGGGCGATATGACACTTGGGCGAGGAGACATGGCGGTGTGGATTCTGATAACAATGCAATTAGTGGGGAGGCCAGGAGGCAGTGACACATGGAAAGTGAGGGCTCAGAGGGCTAATGACTCTGCTATGGGGAGAGACCTATGGAAAGTGGGGGTACATGGGGAAATGACACTGTTATTGGGTGGGGAGAAATGGTGTTGTTGGAGCTGCTATTGGGTGGAAGGGCAGGAGGCAGAGAAACATTGAAAGTGAGGCCTCAGGGGACTAATGACACTGAAATGGGGGAAGGGGGAGATACATGTGGAGTGGGGGTCAGGGGTATAATAGCACTGCCATGGGGGGCATAAAGGTGTGCACGGGGGGGTGTCTTGTGTGCACAGGCACACCCTAATGTTGGGCACCCCCCCTTATGTCTGGTCAGATGCTGCACAAAAAGTTGAACAAGCACTAGCTGACCAATTGCACATAATACACACTATGCAGTCACACTGTGTAGGCTCCGTCTGATTGTGACACCACACACAGGTTAGATTCCTAACCTGCTGCTGCCTGCCAGCACCGATGGAGCAGACCCCCGCATACTAGGAAAATGGTTCTGTGTATGAGCTGCACTTGCTGGGGGAGATCTGTCTCAGGGGGATAGGGCATGATGATCTATCTGTGGTGGAGAGGGCTACTCTGTGCTAAGGGGAGATAATAATGTATCTGAGGAGAAGGGGGGGAATGATCTGTCTGAGTGAGCGATGTACAGGTGTGAGAGATATAAGGTGGGAGCGAGGTGCAGGACAGATGGACGGTGGGAGCGAGATAAAGGTGTGGGAGATGGAATGTGGGAGCGAGGTAAAAGAGTTAGAGGTGGAAGGTGAGCGTGAGGTACAGGTGTGGGAGATGATAGGTGGGATCAAGGTGCAGGGGAGATGGAAGGTGCGAGTGAGGTGCTGGGGTGAAAGATGGAAGGTAGGAGTGAGGTGCAGGGTGAGAGATGGAGGGTGGGAGCATGGTGCAGGGGAGATGCAAGGTGGGAGTGAGGTGCCGGGGACATGGATGGTGGGAACAAGGTACAGGTGTGGAAGATGGAAGGAGGGAGCGAGGTACAGGTGTGGAAGACGGTAGGTGGGAGCGAGGTGCAGGGGAGATGAAAGGTTGAAGCAAAGTACAGGTGTGGAAGATGGTAGGTGGGAGCAAGGTGCAGGGGATATGGAAGGTGGGAGCAAGGTACAAGTGTGGAAGATGGAAGGTGGGAGCGAGTTACAGATGTGGAAGATGGTAGGTGGGACCAAGGTGCAGGGGAGATAGAAGGTTGGAACTCGGTATAGGTGTGGGAGATGGAAGGTGGGAGTGAGGTGCAGGGGGGATGGAAGGTGGGAGCAAGGTACAGGTGTGGGAGATGGAAGGTGGGAGCGAGTTACAGATGTGGAAGATGGTAGGTGAGAGCAAGGTGCAGGGGAAATGGAAAGTGGGAGTAAGGTGCTAGGGTGAAAGATGGGAGGTAGGAGTGAGGAGCAGGGGTGAGAAATGGAAGATAAGAGCAAGGTGCAGGGGTGAGAAATGGAAGGTGGGAACAATGTGCAGGGGAGATGCAAGGTGGTAGCGAGTTAAAGGTGTGGGAGATGGAAGGTTGGAGCAAGGCAAAGCAGTTGGAGGTGGAAGGTGAGAGTGAGGTACAGGTGTAGGAGATGATAGGTGGGATCAAGGTGCAGGGGAGATGGAAGGTGGAAGTGAGGTGCCGGGGTGAAAGATGGAAGGTAGGAGTGAGGTGCAGGGGTGAGAGATGGAAAGTGGGAGCAAAGTGCAGGGGAGATGCAAGGTGGGAGTGAGGTGCAGGGGAGATGGATGGTGGGAGCAAGGTACAGGTATGGAAGATGGTAGGTGTGAGCGAGGTGCAGGGGAGATGGAAGGTGGGAGCAAGGTACAGGTGTGGAAGATGGTAGGTGGGAGCAAGGTGCAGGGGAGATGGAAAGTTGGATTAAAGTACAGGTGTGGAAGATGGTAGGTGGTAGCGAGGTGCAGGGGAGATGGAAGGTGGGAGCGAGGTACAGGTGTGAGACATGGATGGTGGTAGCAAGGTGCAGCGGAGATGAAAGGTAGGAGCAAGGTTTAGGTGTGAGACATGAAAGGTGGGAGTTAAGAGCAGGAGAGATTGAAGATGGGAACGAAGTACAGGTGTTAGTCCTGGAAGGTGGGAGTGAAGTGCAAGTGTTAATGCTTGTTCTATTTGTACAATAATGACATAACCTTTATGTGGAATGGTGAAGTAATGACAAAACATGAACAGTGAATGGCAGAAATTGCACACCTCAGGAATATACTCTAAGCTGTCCATTAAAAAGTTACTGCCATTGAGTACAGTAAATAAAAATGTACATAGTCAACAAGGATTGTGGCATGCAACATATATTAATAGGACAATGGGTTAAAGAAAGTATTAGTGTAGAATAAAATGAGTGTCTTTTCCTTAATTTGAAACCAAAAACTTGTTAGAACAATACAGTACTTTTGGCTGAAAATGTATTGCTGTGATACCAGTTGATTCATCCTTTTCGGCATAAAGCAATTTCCCTTTTTTAAAACTGTGCCATGAAGATAATAACTTGTTGTAGCTCAAACAAGAAATCAAGATTGTATATGTTTCTAAACAATAGCTCTTTCACCCCAAGCTTGGAGTATTTATTCCTCTGTTCTTTCATTTTCCAAGCAATTTCAATTGCGTAGCATTATTTTGCAAAGATTGTTAAATGTGTCAAGTTTTTTTGTTCTTTGTTCCTAATTTTAAGTGAAATGCTCTGCGGTTAGAACTTTTCTCTAAAAATATGTCTGTACGCACACAGCTTGGCTGCTATCCCAGGATGTAAAAATATGCCAAGAAGAAGACATATTGGTTTATTTACACATAAGATTCCATTTGTCACTTATTTGTGATTGCTATATCCTTTTCTAAATGTGTAAGGTGCTGAACTTTTCTGCAAGTTTCTGTAGTTACATTTCATGACAGCTCACCCAAATAGTTGTTTATCAAACATTTCTGAAGATAAAATGTGCCCGCCTATGACACTTCAAGAAATAAAATATTTAAAGTGTTGTCAGTGTTTAAGTTAGGAATCCAAGATGCAAAAAAACAAGTAACTTATTATTTGATTCTAAAAAAAACATTACAAACTGAGCAAATAACTTTTGATTTTTTTAAATTCATTAAATTTGTCTGCAAATGATTTCACAATGATTCAGTTGGTTGCAGAATTGTTAGTAGTTTTGCAATATTTTTGACAACCCTTGGGTGATATAAAAACTACAGTATTTTACCTCTCGACATTTATTTCTGATCTATATTGTCAAAGTCAGAAAAATTTCTCTATGCACACTACCATATTTGCACCTCACACAGGTCCGTGCTGCGCATGCGTACGCTCTCCCGTACGTGCGCATACTCACAGTCGCGGGCACCCGCAGGCGCATGGTATGCGTATTTACGGTAGAGTTTATGCGATCATAGCGTGCGACTCAATCATTACATATTTTCACTAATAATGTATTTTGTAGATCATGGTCCCTTTGATAGATTCTGAAAGTTTGGTTAATATAGAATGTTTATGAACAGAGGAATCCCTCTTTGTTTGATACGAAGGGTCAGACAGGAGTAATACAGTGGTGTTTAGTATCCATCGGAAGAATATTTAATTAGAAATATTCCGGTGTTGGTTTGAAGCAGATCAATCGCTCGTGCGAATAGTTATGGACATAAGAAGTTTATGAACATTTACTTTATTTGCACTTTATTACCCATGCGGCGGGAAACCCAGTTTCCCTCCCACCTGAGCAGTTGGAAATAGTCACAGCCCACCTGTATGAATCAACCTATGACCTTTTGTTATAATGCGAAGCCGAATTCCTGTGTCCAATGAACAATGAGATTGTAGGGACCATTGAATTGTATTGTGTGTGGGGCATAAATAGCAGGCCGACCATATCCAACTTCACTCTCTTCAACGGTTCTCATTGCTGATAATCGGGAGCTGGATATCGAGGCGCATGCGATCGTTCCCCTTGTGCGTAAGTTCTCTCCGTAATCATATTGTCTTACTGTGAGCCATTTCTCTCTCTCCCTCTCTTCTCTTTCTCTCGTATTTTTCCTTGATTAGACTTGAATCGTATTGTATTGTATTTCCTGTGTAGTTATCTGGTTAGTTGGTTTATGTTATATTGTAGTGTATCATTTGTACTGTGATTCCTTTTGCAAGTATAATAGTCATAATACACATAATAGGTTTCGGACCCTAAGCCCAGGTATCTGCGTATTCTTTATAGTGTTAAGTACTCCCTGAGCATCGGTGACACTCAAGCAGCTTTGTAGTTAATCAGGTTACACAAGGTTACACTTACACTTTGTCTCTACATTAAGGTTTGCTGTGTATTTCATTACTAAAGGTATAGATATAAAGGTTTAACGTTGTGAGCGTCTGCATCGCTGGTGATCTCCTCGTGGTCCCGAGCGCTGCTACGCTATAGCGAATCATTACGATAAGTCAACAGCCAATAGTCTGCCTGCCTGCGATCACTTGGCCGTGAGTGAACGTGACGCCTGAGCGTCTCGATCACGGCTAAGCGATCGATACGCAACTTGCGTACCCTTACGGTACTTCTTACGTAGATAGCGTACGTTGTTCTTAGACCTCATAAAGGGTTATATACACGATAAATATTTAGCTTTATCAATTGGCGGCTCGTCCTGTCCTTCACATATCTGCACTAGGTAGATCAGCAGACATTATCCCTCAGCAAAGGGCGGGAGGTTGTCTCGTAGTGCTGACGGGATAAGCGTCTGCTTCGCTTAGATAAAAGAGTGCTGAAGGAATCCGGGAACCGGAGGTAAGAACAAAACGCTAGTGTCTTTTAAAACTGTATTTTTTTGTCTTGCGTACACACGCACGCACACATATATATCTGCATTTCTTTTTCTTTTTCATTTTCGTATATCACTCTCCTGTCTGCCAGTTTTATAGTCGATAGAAGTGCTAAAAAAAGATTTGCCGTTATTTCATAGTTTAAGAGTAAAGGTAATATAGTTAAAAGATAGACAAACACACAGTTTTGCCTGGGAGATAAGGCGAAGTCAGTGTGTTGTGTGGTAGATGACCAGGGATCATCTACATTGATAAAAATATAAATTGTGTTACGGTGGATCTTTGCTTTGCGTACACGTGTCCCTAACAAAAGACTTGTGTACGCAATCCAAAGGCGGACGCACGCAGCGTACATTACGCAACGGAGCGTCCGGTTACGCCCACGTAGCTCAAGTCACGATAAGTTGATTTTTAACGCAACGCGATAAGTAACGCAAAGCGGTAAATAGCGCCACAGGCGATAAATAACGCAAGTCTATTTTTGGAAATCCAAAATTTAAATGAACAGATCCTGCTCCTAATTGGTAACACAGCTGGGCTAAAGAAAAATTTCTGCGCAGAAATAGAAATAGAAGCAAAAGTGTACATGTGATGAGTGAGTGTTTTTGTATTACATAAGTTTATATAACTTAAAGGTTGAACCACAAGAAAAGTCGAGTACTCGTGAGGTACACGCGTGTAAGTGATGTGCACGGTGGCTAGGGAGGCATCCTTGGTTAAACATAATATTTGAGCATTAGAGTATAGCGGACCAGTATAGAACAAGACCAGGAGGTCAGACCAGGAGGTCGTACAGAACAAGACCAGGAGGTCATAGTAGACCAGCAGGTCCAGGTACAGTAAACAGGGAAGTCTGCTATACAGTTCAGAGGCACAACACCAAGAGAAGGGTTGGTGCAAGACCCATATAGGCCGTACAAGCTCTGGCTGAAGGAATTCGCAGTCGTAAGTTTCGATTCCATTGGTCTTTCCGTACACAAGCTTAGTTGTTTGTGTACTGAACGACTGGACCGCACGTAATTGTGTACAGTAGTTAGTAATCTGACCTAGTACCATTAGAGTAAAGGGGTCACAAACGCTATTTGTACATTCTGACGTGATTTGTGTAATTTTTTATTTTTCAAGAAGGGAAGTTCGCTGGTCACTCAGGAACTATCTGACAAACCTCACCTTTACTGGAAATAGTAAGTGTTCTGCGGATAACCCTCGCATGTTCCAGTAAACAACGGTTTTTATAGGTGCCCTGGGTCGAGTGCGCCAGCACCATATCGGTGTGATCAGGTCGCATTGGTCGGCGTGGGCGAGTGAGTGGGGTACTCGGTAAACCGCCACCGTCAGCCTATTGTGAACAATCTGGTTTTCTGTAAGGGTTCGCTGAAGACCTTGATATAGAGATCAGAGGTAGAGCAAGCAACGCCTGCAGAGTTATGGGGGCCAGTTGTTCAGGTAGGGGGCGATCAACCTCGGTTCGGGTTGATTCAGTGGTCCGACCAATTGGGTCGGCCAGGTATATCATGTGTGAGAAATATGGAAGTCACACAGAGGTTTTATGTGATGAATGGGAGAGAATGACGGTACAAGACCGGGAGAAATTCCCAAGAATAGGTAGCTTCAGCCCAGAGGTGTTACAAAATTTAAGGAGGAGGATATGTCTCATAAAATCAACAAAGAGACGAGTTCAGCATTATGATTATTTACAGTTGTGGCAACAGGAAGGTGAGATACAGAGAGGTTTGGCTCAGGCGGCAGGATCTGGCTCTAACAGAAAACTGATTGCCACGGCCCCGCCGCCACCATATATATCAGGAGAGAAGTTGATTACGGAGAAAGACGCACTAAGGTGTAACACAAAATCACTTAGTAACTGTGTAAATGTTAATGATAATGTTAACCCATTAACCCATGCAAGTATTAACCCGTGCAAGTTGTACCCTGTTTTGAACTTTCCTCAGGAGTGTGATCAAGAGGACGAAGCGACAACGATCTCAGCGCTCTCTCTAGCAGCCACCATAGCAGAGACCACAGTAGGCACAGCAACACCCACGAGATTAGTAAAGGCCCCTAGCGGAGGGATAGGTGAGGTCGTATCAACTGGTAAGTACGGCACCATGCATTATGCTGAGACTATTTCACCACAAGCTGTAGAATCTACACAGAATGAGGTTGTTAGAATTACTCCTGTTAGGGTAATAGCAGTTCCCAATGGGAAAACAGATGTATCAGGAGCCACTCCCATAAGGAACATTGCCATGTACAGCCCATTTTCCCGAATGGAATTAAGGACCATAGTGTCTGAATTCCCTGACCCTAGAAAAGATTTAGTTGCCAGCCAAAAATACATCACAGACTTAGGAAACACTTTAGAGCCCAATAATAAAGATTGGCAGATATTGCTAAAAGCTTGTTTACCCTCCAATGTCGACTCAGCTCAATTTTTAGCTGATTGTGGACTAGATCTGGATGTACCTCTTACAGATGTGTACAACAAAGATAACGTAAGAAGGATAAACTTACAGTTAAAGGAGCATTTCCCAGCAGTTGTTAAATGGAACAAAATATTTTCCATTAAACAAAAAGAGTCAGAAACAGCTGCAGAATATTTTCACCGGGCACTATTAGAAATGGCAAAGTACACTGGTGGCAAAGTACACTGGTATAGAGGACATTAGGACAAATCCAAACCATCGAGAAGTAGCAGTATCTGTACTAATGGATGGTTTGAAGGAAACATTAAAGGCAAGGGTACAGACCGCGAGGTCTGTCAGTGTCCACTTTGAGAGAGGCTGCTATTGATCACGACCGAAACATCACCAGACACAGGGAGTCGCAGAGTGATAAGCTAATGTCAGTAAGTATACAGGCTCTGACCACAAAGCAGCCTGCGTATGTACCATCCAACCCTGTGGGTAAGTCAACTATGATAACATGTTATTCTTGTCAAAGACAGGGACACTATGCACGAGACTGTAGAGCGAAAAATTCGCAAAGATCATACCAACCCCCTAGACAACGACACGACACACGACATTGGGAGCAAGGTCCGCAGAAACGAAGTTATGAGCCACATACAGGGGAAACAAAAAGATATCCCCCAAACAGAGACTGGCATGCCTCTGGTAGTTCCCAACTATCTCCCTCACAAATAGTTGCTGCCAGCGGGATTCAGGGAGGTCACCATACCCAATAGGGGTGTGGCCATACCTGTAATCTGCAGCCAGTGAAATTGATTGCCAACCTTGAAAGTGAACCCGAGGTCGCAATTAATGTAGCTGGTAAAACTTTGAACTTTCTTGTAGACACAGGGGCGGCCAAGTCAGTGATAAATTTGACAGTGGGCATGAGGACCACTGGTAGGACAATTCCAGCCATGGGAGTAACAGGAGTAGTCCAGCACTACCCTGTTAGCAAACCAGCCGAGATTACAATAGGGCCTTTGCATACCAAGCATTCCTTTTTGCTGGCTGCATCGGCACCAACCAATCTCCTGGGAAGAGACTTACTGTGTAAAATGGGGTGCGTCATTTATTGTACTCCTGAAGGTGTATTCTTGGACATACCTGAGAAACACGCTCAGGAAGTGCGAGACATGTTAGACTCCCCATCAAAATTAATGTCACATACCATTATGACAAATAGGAATCCATCCCAAGTAGAAGAGATGACATCTCAGATACCAGAGTCACTTTGTACAAAAGACGGACAGGACACTGGATTAATGGCAAACGTAGCTCCAGTAGTTGTACAAGTAAAAGATGGTAGGATAGCTCCAAAAATCCCACAGTATCCTCTGAAGCCAGAGGTGGAGTTAGGAGTTTACCCAGTAATAGAGCGCTTGCTACAACAGGGCATTCTGGTAAGAACGTCCAGCACTGCCAATAGTCCCATCTTCCCTGTTAAGAAGAGTGGGGGGAGGGGTTACAGGCTAGTGCAGGATCTAAGGGGGATTAACAAAATAGTTGAGAGTCAGTTCCCCGTAGTGCCAAATCCAGCTGTCATCCTAATGCAAATCCCTCCCACTGCCAAATTTTTCACTGTTATTGACCTCTGCTCTGCTTTCTTTTCGGTACCTCTGCACCCTGACAGCCAATATTTGTTTGCATTCACATACAGAGGAGTCCAATACACGTGGACTCGATTGCCCCAAGGTTTCATAGATAGTCCAAGTATATTTTCTCAGGCTTTGCATGATTGTTTACAGTCTTTCCAACCAGACAGTGGATCAGTATTGATACAGTATGTGGACGATTTATTACTGTGTTCAGATTCACTGGAAGCATCTCTGAAGGATACGAAACAGCTCCTGTTTCATCTTTCAGACACCGGACACAAGGTGTCCAAAGACAAGTTGCAATTATGCCAAACTAAGGTAAAATATTTGGGACACTGTCTAACACAAGGACTAAGACACCTGACCGCTGATAGAATCCAAGCAATTATAGACATGACCCTGCCACAAACCCAGCAACAGATCAGAACGTTTTTAGGAATGTGTGGGTATTGCCGTAATTGGATCCCAGGGTTTTCCATTTTAGCGTTACCTTTGCAGGAAATGGTCTCCTCGAACAAACCTGATAGGATTTCGCATACAGACGAGTCCGAAACAGCATTTGAGAGACTCAAACAGTGCCTAACGCAGGCACCAGCACTAGGTATGCCAGACTATGGGAAACCCTTTGAACTATACGGAACAGAAAGTGCTGGTTGCGCGGCAGGCGTACTAACCCAAAAACACGGTGATGCCAGCAGGCCAGTTGCATACTACAGCGCTCAGCTAGATACGGTAGCGCGATCCCTCCCCACATGCTTGCGAAGCGTTGCTGCGATAGCATTGCTAGTGACAAAAAGCGAAGATGTCGTGCTAGGCCACAACCTCACAATCCATACGCCACATGCGGTATCAGCCTTATTGAATTCTGCCCAAACCAGACACGTCTCATCAGCGAGGTTTACAAGATGGGAATTAGCACTAATGGCCCCCGTAAACATCACCATAAGGAGATGCAGTGCATTAAATCCTGCAACATATCTCCCAGGTGTGCCTGGTCAGGCACAAAGGGTGGAAGGTGAGAGTGCTGGGGAAGGAGGATTTAATACAAAGGAAGATACACATGATTGTATGGAATATTTGACCCAAAATTTTACCGCAAGGCCTGACATCAGTGACAGCCCACTGGAAGATGCAGAACTCACGTTCTACACGGACGGCAGTTGTCACAGACAGTCAGACTCGGGAGACTTGTGTACTGGATACGCAGTCGTAGATGACCAAGACACCATAGAAGCGGAACCGCTAGGCCCACCTCACTCAGCCCAGGTTGCTGAACTGGTCGCCCTAACCAGAGCATGTGAATTGGCTAAGGGTAAGTCAGCCAATATCTACACCGATTCTAGATACGCATTCGGGGTAGTCCATGATTTCGGAGCTCTATGGCGCCTCAGAAATTTCATGACGGCAGCTGGTACACCGGTAGCGCATGCAGCTCACATAAAAAGGCTTCTAACAGCGATACAGGAACCCGACAGAGTGGCTGTTATCAAATGTAAAGCACACACATATAGCCAAGACCCGGTATCACTTGGTAACAGCCGAGCAGACGAAGCTGCTAAGTTAGCAGCTGCTACCCCCATACAGACAGACACCACACAACTGATGGTATTCAATACCATCAACACACAGAAGTTGTGTAAAATGCAAAATTTGTGTTCCACACAGGAAAAGGCAGTATGGAAGGCAAAGGGATGTGGCCAAGAGTCCTCAGGACTCTGGACGGATGGACATGGTAAACCAGTGGCCCCCAGAGCATATCTTCCATGTCTGGCTGAAGCAGCTCACGGGCTGACTCATCTAGGCAAGGAGGGAATGTGCAAATTGGTAAGAGCCTATTGGTGCGCCCCAGGATTCTCCTCTCATGCGAGTAAAAGAGCAATGTCATGCCTTACCTGTCTGAGAAAGAATATTGGAAAGGCAATACCTACAGAACCATCCCATATCCCACCTGCCGGCGGCCCTTTCCAGGTAATACAAATTGACTTCATTCAATTACCCCCTTGTCGGAATTTGAAATATGTACTTGTTTGTATAGATGTTTTCTCGAATTGGGTCGAAGCATTTCCTGCAGCTACAAATACCGCTATGTTTACAGCTAAGAAAATTGTGCAGGAATTTGTATGTAGATATGGTATCCCTAGAATAATCGAAAGTGATAGGGGTACCCATTTTACAGGTGATGTCTTTCAAGGAATGTGTACGTTGATGGGAATTGATAGCAAGCTGCACACTCCGTACCGTCCACAGGCGAGTGCGAAGGTCGAAAGAGTGAACAGCACTATTAAAAATAAATTGAGTAAAGTGATGGCAGAGACAGGATTGACATGGCCAGAAGCTTTACCCATTGTATTGTACAGTATCAGAACCACTCCCAGGTCCCCTCTTAATCTGTCCCCCTTTGAAATCTTATTTGGTCGACAACCGCATGTCATGATTAACCCTCAGGATGATTTGAAATGTAACAATGAAGTAACTGTAAAGTACTTGATTAACATGAGTAAACAGTTAAGGAATCAAAATGATAATCTAAAGTTGGTGATTCCTGATCTACCTGATAGTAGTTGTCATGACATTGAACCTGGGGATTATGTAATGATACGAAATTTTCTACGCTCAGGTTGCCTTATTGACAGATGGGAAGGACCATACCCGGTCTTATTGACTAGCACGACAGCATTGAAGGTTGCTGAGAGAGAGACTTGGGTCCATTCATCCCACTGCAAGAAGGTTGCTGATCCAGAGAAGTCCCATGATAAGGAACAGACGGTAGAGGTTGCATCACTGGAGTGTCTGTTCCAGGAGGACTGAGGCGGCACCTGAGCCTTGAAGACCGAGAGCTGTTGTCGACTCCCCACTCCCTTTTATTGTTTTTTTTCCACTTCCCATCCCCTCTCCCTCAAATGTATTTTTCCTCCTTCTCATTCTTCTTCGTCTCCTCCTCAAAGATGGACTTGCCCCAAGAGACTGTGATCCGGATTTTCCTGTTGACCATGATGTTGACCAGAGCAGTCTGTTCCGGCGAGAGTACCATGGAGGTCGATAGAGGTTCTGGAATGGGTTCTGATGATAAAGATGGAGGCGTAGTTTTCCAAGATCAACCTAACCAACAAGCAAAGGCGAGTATCAGAAAACGATCTGATAGCATTGACCATAGAAGAAATTGTGACGGATTGTTAGCTGAAGAAAACTGTATCTGTAGGCTCTGTAACAATGTCATTGAAGATGGGTGCATTAAGAAATGCCAATCCAGTTTTAATATCCATATGGACCGACATCCATTGAGTGATTATCACTCCTTAGTGGGTAATGTATTAAACAAAACAGATTGTTGGGTATGCTCTCAAGTACCTCAGGGTCATAGCAAATCAGGGCTAGTACCATTTCCTTTAACGATAGGGGAGGTACTTGAGTTAAATGGTGGGAGACCGGTGGACCGGAGGTTTAATATCTCCAGCCCTCCTAGTTTGAAGCTCCACCAATACCACGTGGATAGGTCCCTATTATGTTTTAACATCTCCAATCCCAGAAAGCCGGGAAATTGGGAAGTATCATGGAGTAACCACACCATGACCTTTTCACATAGAGCAGATAGAATGCCTACAGATACAGAGCTTGTACGCCACATAGCCAGTAGAGGAAAATCTTTCCGGTATAGATACACCTTAGGAAATAGGATTACTAGAGTTGAAGAAGTATCACCAGGATACTGTGCACATATCGTACAACCTGATACGTGCATTAAGCAGATGGAAGAATTAGGGCTAGGAGATTTCACCTGGAAGGTGTGTAATATGGTAATGTCTTTCTCCGTCCCATATGTTCTCCCCGATGATGCATATTTCATATGCGGGAGAAAGGCGTACAAGTGGCTTGCCCCAAACTCTGAAGGATTGTGTTATATTGGAAGAGTATTGCCTGAAGTAATGACTGTAACACATGATAAAATGAAAGACATACACCGTGGTGCCCAAGCTCCTTATACTCACACTCATTACGAGCACCTCGTTAAAAGACAACTGTCAGAAAGGTTAGAGCATCCGGCCTCTGATCTGATCCATGAATCCACCGGGATTCAGGTTCTGGTGGCGTTAGATTTCACTCGCACCGCTCGAGGAGTGATGAATTATAGATACATTTCCGCACTCGCCAATTTGTTAGATAATATCACTGAAATGTATGATGACACGTTTAGATTCACTGGAAGAGAACTTCAAGCTTATAAAACAGAACTGGTACAGCATAGAATGGTTCTTAATTACCTCACAGCAGTGACAGGCGGATATTGTGTTACATTGGCAACACAGTACGGCGTGAAGTGTTGCACGTATATCACAAATAGCACCGAGGATCCGGTAGAGGTCATAGACCAAAAGATGGACGATATTCTCCAATTAAAGTGGGAATTTTGCGGAAAACACAATCTCACTCTTGCTGCTGTAGGTAATGAGCTGACTGGTTGGGTGTCATGGTTGAACCCGCGAAATTGGTTCTCTGGTTTAGGAGACTGGGCTCAAGGAGTCATAATGGATGTTGGGAAGTTTCTACTATGTATCTTAGGTGTCGTTATATCGATTGGATTGATATTTAGATGCGGGCAGGCTTTAATGAGGTGCAAACAAAGTACCAGAGTGATGAGTTTGAGGAGTGAGGAAACTGTAATTAACCTGGATTTGATTTACGACCCAACGATAGAAACAATGATGTGATGAAAATGCGATTTCTACGGTCCGTTTCTTTCACCTGTTTTTCTGGTTTTTCTCCAAGATAACAAGACCCCCTTGGACGAGGAAGTTGATGAGACGCTATACAGACAACGGATAGACCAAAGAAGAAGTTTTGACCACTTGAGATATGGACACTTGATGAACTTTGCCATGGATCCCCAGTTTCCCTAGAATTCTTAAAATTACGCTAGCCCAACATTTTTTGTAAATCTAATGGCATTGACAAAGCTTATTGCTCACGCTTAATGAGCAAAACAGCGCAAAGAAGACGACTTTCAACTGATACCGAACAAAACTTCAACCGACAGATGTACATTAACCTGACATAGAATACCACCGCATTTACCGTAATTATGTCTTTTCTTCATTTCTACAACCCTCAGGTAATGACACACATAGTATAGGGAATACAGGCACAGATATCAGCAATCACATATTCCCCCATTCATGTATCATCAACTAAAATGTGCTCCCCATTTTGTTCAAAATCCGAAAAGAGCTCGGTAAAGTTTGACAGCCCATCCACAGACCTGTACCACGGGATAAGAAGGAATTCAAATGTATACTTCGCAATACCTCGAAGCTTGATTTACAACACGTACGGCACGATGATACATGACCCCCCAAACATGGACTCATACACACATGCTTCTGCTATCTCACTAGGTCATACCATCTTCCCACCTACTCCTCTCTCCTTCCTTACCCAACCATGGAAATGAATTAACCCCTGACATATATTTTTCTCCTTTTGAAATGTTTTCAGGAAGTGGCAGTTATTATTGACTGCCAAAGGGTGGACTGTCAAAGTCAGAAAAATATCTCTATGCACACTACCATATTTGCACCTCACACAGGTCCGTGCTGCGCATGCGTACGCTCTCCCGTACGTGCGCATACTCACAGTCGCGGGCACCCGCAGGCGCATGGTATGCGTATTTACGGTAGAGTTTATGCGATCATAGCGTGCGACTCAATCATTACATATTTTCACTAATAATGTATTTTGTAGATCATGGTCCCTTTGATAGATTCTGAAAGTTTGGTTAATATAGAATGTTTATGAACAGAGGAATCCCTCTTTGTTTGATACGAAGGGTCAGACAGGAGTAATACAGTGGTGTTTAGTATCCATCGGAAGAATATTTAATTAGAAATATTCCGGTGTTGGTTTGAAGCAGATCAATCGCTCGTGCGAATAGTTATGGACATAAGAAGTTTATGAACATTTACTTTATTTGCACTTTATTACCCATGCGGCGGGAAACCCAGTTTCCCTCCCACCTGAGCAGTTGGAAATAGTCACAGCCCACCTGTATGAATCAACCTATGACCTTTTGTTATAATGCGAAGCCGAATTCCTGTGTCCAATGAACAATGAGATTGTAGGGACCATTGAATTGTATTGTGTGTGGGGCATAAATAGCAGGCCGACCATATCCAACTTCACTCTCTTCAACGGTTCTCATTGCTGATAATCGGGAGCTGGATATCGAGGCGCATGCGATCGTTCCCCTTGTGCGTAAGTTCTCTCCGTAATCATATTGTCTTACTGTGAGCCATTTCTCTCTCTCCCTCTCTTCTCTTTCTCTCGTATTTTTCCTTGATTAGACTTGAATCGTATTGTATTGTATTTCCTGTGTAGTTATCTGGTTAGTTGGTTTATGTTATATTGTAGTGTATCATTTGTACTGTGATTCCTTTTGCAAGTATAATAGTCATAATACACATAATAGGTTTCGGACCCTAAGCCCAGGTATCTGCGTATTCTTTATAGTGTTAAGTACTCCCTGAGCATCGGTGACACTCAAGCAGCTTTGTAGTTAATCAGGTTACACAAGGTTACACTTACACTTTGTCTCTACATTAAGGTTTGCTGTGTATTTCATTACTAAAGGTATAGATATAAAGGTTTAACGTTGTGAGCGTCTGCATCGCTGGTGATCTCCTCGTGGTCCCGAGCGCTGCTACGCTATAGCGAATCATTACGATAAGTCAACAGCCAATAGTCTGCCTGCCTGCGATCACTTGGCCGTGAGTGAACGTGACGCCTGAGCGTCTCGATCACGGCTAAGCGATCGATACGCAACTTGCGTACCCTTACGGTACTTCTTACGTAGATAGCGTACGTTGTTCTTAGACCTCATAAAGGGTTATATACACGATAAATATTTAGCTTTATCAATATGACTATTTATCTGTATTTTGTCACCAATAAAAAATTTTCTATGGAAAGGAAGTGAGAACTGCATTGTAAAGATATCACAGATTTTGGGATGTGCGTAATAAAGACCAGAGTGTCTACTTTGTGAAGTGACTAGAGATTTTGGATAGTCTGGTTTGTATTACCACACAATTGGGGCCTGCATTGTAAATTCACCAGATATTTTTGTAGGTATGCATTGCATAATGGACTACAGAACAGCGGCCACTTTTGCTAGAATTGTGTCTGTACTACTGTATATATGAGTCTTTAGGAGGCTCTGTATATTGTTTTTGCATCACTAGAATGCTCTTTATATTGTATATCAAATAAATATTGACCATTTACATTCTTTTTCAATTTTTAATTATATTTTTATTGCAGCTTTAACATATCTGAAAAAGGTCATTGTTAGATAAATGTCTGCTACAGAATGTGACTGCATTCATATTCCTATTGTTATCCTTTGACCTCAGGAGTTAATAACTAAGTGGGGGACTAGCAAGGAAGTCAGCAGTGGTTACATTTGCCTCCTGGCCTCCACATCATTATAATGAAAAAGTCATATAGGTCACTTAAAGAGCAAAAATGTGTTCATTTTATATACCTAATGTGTCAGAAATGAATCATGCAAGAGGCTTCCAATACTTTGGATAATAATATTTTATCACCTTAAAAGTTTGGAGAATCAGATGACTCCTCTGCTAGATATTAATATTAATAAAATAATAATTCCAGTAGCTATGGAATGAGGGCTATTGTTTATAAATAAAATTATTGCATAAACCAAATGGTCATTCACACAAGCAGAAATACAGTAGGTGCCCTGCAGGACATTTAGGAGGTCACTTTAAATAGACTCGCCATTCCCAGGTTTGGGGTGAGAAGTTGCATGTGACCACATTGTATAATAAAATCACAGAGCTCAGCTCCAGGGGTGGATTTAGAAGCCAAAACGCCCTAGGAATAACAGGAAATCCCACCCTCTTCTGCCTAATTTTATTATTTTCATTGATTGGTCATGAGCCATCAGTTGAGGGCAATTTAGTAGAATAAAAGGAAAAAAATAGTTTTATGTTTAATTATGTATACAACTTGCGGGGGCTGTATGTGGATGTCCTACCCATTCACACTCAAGATGGCCTTATGGTACAGTAGAATGGAAATATTTAGCAGTTACTGGTAAATTTCGCCCTTAGGCAGTGTCTCACTTGCCTAATGGGAGATTCACTAATGCTCAACTCACCATAATGAACTCACTCAGTGGATTAATGTTTTTATATACAGTATTTTGGTTCATGTTTTAATTAACCTTTTTGTGATCACATCTTCTTATGCACCCCTTTGTAAGCTAATTTATTTTAACCTATGTCCTAGTAGTTTTGCAGCAGCTATGCTTGATTACTGTGTCACCTATACCTGCCGGTATGATGCGCACTGGAGCTCTCACAATAGCTGCGCACATTCCTAGTGGAGCCATCCTGGAGGTAAGACAGAATGCATCAGCACTAGGCTGTGGCACTGGAAGGTATTGCCAGAGGAGGGAGTTATCATTTTCATGCTGCTATAATACATCTCCCCCTGAATCTGCTCTTTTTCTGGAAGATGTCCAACAATTATAAAGCTATATCAGCAGTAACCATATAGAGGAATTGTTAGTACTCTTTTCTAAAATCTTCATAAATAGACTGCACAAAGTTCACACATCATAGAAGACACTAAAGACTATTCTTACCTAAATAAATTATCTTTTAAGTGGGAGATGAAAAGCCACTGGCACTGGACATTACATATGTAGAACAAGTGTAGTGGAGGAGATTTATACCAGTATAGAACTGCACAGGTACTGTACAGTTCAGGACTACATTAATTTCTGTCTAATACTACTAATATGGACAAAAATGATACATGAACTAGAGATGAGTGGGCTTGGTTGTCCGAGAACTGAGCACACCTGAACTTCTGTGATCTGAGGGAATCCAAGCTGTGGCTCAGGTTTTCCCACCAGGCATGGATTCCAAAATTAGGCAAAATGCCATCTTCCCAGAATCGGAACTCACATGTTTTAGATTCTATATTAGTACCTCCTGATGTAATTGGGGCACCATTTCACACAGAGGGGAGGAAGAATTAAAAGATTAAAGCAAGGAGTCACTGTTTGATGGGCACCCACATGTCCCTAGTTAACTTTATATACTGGCCGAGCTAGGATGTAGGCAGTTAGTGAAACATTCTATTTTATTTTTATAGTGCAGAAAGGAACATCTATATACAGTATTGCTTGCATTTTGACTAAGTGTGTCACACTGGTGCTGTAACTTAACTGCAGCAACTTGGTGCACAGCAAACTGTTGGTGTTTATTTTTGTCACTGCCAGCCAGTGGCATGCGGTGAGGTGAGGTCAGTGGCTGGTGAGGCGCTACAGCCATAATGTCCGCCAGATCCTGCCGATGACCCCTACCGCTGCCGAGCCAATGCCCACTACTGCCTCTGAGTCAATGTCTGCTGCCACCGCCAATGGCTTACAAACTTGCCTTCCATCAACTGACCCAACCCTCCGCTACTAATTTGCATCTCAGTCCGATGCCGCCAATGCCTGCTGCCTGCCTGCTCATCATACTTGTGATATATTGTACATTTTTATAGAAAAATAAATAAAAATTAGTGTTTGGGAAGGGAGTGGGAGGAGGACATGAATGCAATTTTGTTGTCCAGGGCTTCCATTAACTTAATGGAGAAGGGTCTGAATGGGTTAAAAAAAAAAAAAAAAAATGTGTGAGGTCCCCCCTCCTAAGCATAACCAGCCTCGGGCTCTTTGAGCTGGTCCTGGTTGTTTAAATACTGGGAAAAAATTGGACAGGGGTTCCCCGTATTTAGACAATCAGCACCGGGCTCTTAGACCGGTCCTGGTTCCAAAAATACGGGGGACAAAAGATGTAGGGGTCCCCCGTATTTTTAAAACCAGCACCGGGCTCCACTAGCCATAATGGGACATAATGCCACAGCCGGGGGACACATTTATTTAGGTCCCTGCGGCCGTGACATTACCCCCCCAACTAGTCACCCCTGGCCGGGGTTCCCTGGTGGAGTGGGGACCCCTTAAATCAAGGGGTCTCCCCCCCTCCAGGCACCCATGGGCTAGGGTTGAAGCCCGAGGCTGTCCCCAGCACCCCTGGGCGGTGGGTGCCGGGCTGATAGCCATAAGTGTGTAAAAAAAAGAATATTGTTTTTTGTTGTGGAGCTACAAGGCCCAGCAAGCCTCCCCCGCTTGCTGGTACTTGGAGAACCTCAAGTACCAGCATGTGGGGAAATAACGGGCCCGCTGGTACCTGTAGTTCTACAACAACAAAAATACCCAAATAAAAACAGAACACACACACCGTGAAAGTAAAAATTTATTAAAACACACTTACACACTCACACATACTTACCTACATCCCACGCCGGTCACGTCCACTTGTCCAGTAGAATCCAATAGGTGGTTCCTGTAAAAATGAGAGAGAGAGATTACTTACCTACATCCCACGCTGGTCACGTCCACTTGTCCAGTAGAATCCAATAGGGGTACCTGTAAAAATGAAAATTATACTTACAAATGAAGTTATCCACAGGAGGTGAGAGAGAGAGAGAGAGAGAAATGAATGAATATTATGTACTCGTTGACGCGGGAAGACGTTAGCACAGACAGGGGAGAGTGCTGCTGCCGGCTGGCCTGTAGCTTCGCCCCCAGTAGCTGTGCCCCTTGTGGCTGTGCCCCCAGTTGCTGTGCCCCCTGTAGCTGTGCCCCTTGTAGTTGTGCCCCCAGTTGCTGTGCCCCTTGTAGCTGTGTCCCCAGTTGCTGTCCCCCCTGTAGCTGTGCCCCCAGTTGCTGCTGCCGGCTGGCAGGATGGAGCAGGCGCCCCCAATAGTTATGAGCCCAGTAGCTGTGCCCCCCAGTAGCTGTGCCCCCCAGTAGTTGTGATCCCTCTAGCTGTGCCGCCAGTAGCTTTCCCCACTGTTGCAGCGCCCCCTGTAGCAGTGCCCCGAGTAGTTGTGACTCCTGTAGTTGTGCCCCCAGTCGCTGTGCCCCCTGTAGCTTTGCCCCCAGTAGCTGTGCCCCTTGTGGCTGTGCCCCCTGTAGTTGTGCCCCCTGTAGCTGTGCCCCATGTAGCTGTGCCCCTTGTAGCAGTGCCCTGAGTAGTTGTGCCCCCTGTAGCTGTGCCCCCAGTAGCTGTGCCCCCTGTAGTTGTGCCCCCAGTAGCTGTGCCCCCAGTCGCTGTGCCCCCTGTAGCATTGCCCCCAGTAGTTGTGCCCCTTGTGGCTGTGCCCCCTGTAATTGTGCCCCTTGTAGCTGTGCCCCCAGTTGCTGTGCCCCCTGTAGCTGTGCCCCTTGTAGTTGTGCTCCCAGTTGCTGTGCCCCTTGTAGCTGTGTCCCCAGTTGCTGTGCCCCCTGCAGCTGTGCCCCTTGTAGTTGCGCCCCCAGTTGCTGTGCCCCTTGTAGCTGTGTCCCCAGTTGCTGTGCCACCTGTAGCTGTGCCTCTTGTAGTTGTGCCCCTGTAGTTGCGCCCCTTGTAGTTGTGCCCCTGTAGCTGTGCCCCTTGTAATTGTGCCCCCGTAGCTGCGCCCCTTGTAGTTGTGCCCCTATAGCTGCGCCCCTTGTAGTTGTGCCCCCGTACCTGCGCCCCTTGTAGTTGTACCCCCGTAGCTGCGCCCCTTGTAGTTGTGCCCCCGTAGCTGCGCCCCTTGTAGTTGTGCCCCCGTAGCTGCACTTCTTGTAGTTGTGCCCCCGTAGCTGCGCCTCTGGTAGTTGTGCCCCCGTAGCTGCGCCCCTTGTAGTTGTGCCCCCGTAGATGTGCCCCTTGTAGTTGTGCCCCCGTAGCTGCGCCCCTGGTAGTTGTGCCCCCGTAGCTGCGCCCCTGGTAGTTGTGCCCCCGTAGCTGTGCCCCTGGTAGTTGTGCCCCTGGTAGTTGTGCCCCCGTAGCTGCGCCCCTTGTAGTTGTGCCCCCGTAGCTGCGCCCCTGGTAGTTGTGCCCCCGTAGCTGCGCCCCTGGTAGTTGTGCCCCCGTAGCTGCGCCCCTGGTAGTTGTGCCCCCGTAGCTGCGCCCCTGGTAGTTGTGCCCCTGTAGCTGCGCCTCAAACACACACATATATATAAAAAAACAAAAAACATACTTACCGCTCCTGCAGTGCCGTCCTCCGTTTCCGGCCGCCGGCTCGTCTCTGCTGTACTATGGGAGAGACGTCATGACTCATGACGTCTCTCCCACTGTAGCGCCGCTCAGACACTAGGGGTCAATTATGACCCCTGTTGTCAGTCAGCGGCGCCGGCTGCTGCGGGCGCACACACAGCCCACGGCGCCTGCTGCAGCTGGGAAGGGGGCTCGCTAGTGATTGGACAGCGGATCCAGCACTGGATCCGCTGGGCCAATCACATCTGGGGCAGTGACAGGGGGGTGCATTCGTCGGGGCTGAATGCACGCCCCTGTCATTGCGGCACCAGTATAGGTGCCGCTTACCTGTACTTTCTCAATGGGCTTTCACAGCCCATTGCAGCGCCCCACCCCCTGCCCACCATTTTCACGGGGGGGAGAGATTATTAAAATAATAAAAGAAGATATTTATCACAGACTCTGTTATAAATATCTTCTTTTTATTATTTTAATTATTATGACAGGGGAGGCACTGCCTCCCCTGTATCCGCTGACTGCACGTCCCTGCTGCCAGCAGGGTTGTAACCAGAGTAGTGTGGAAGTTCCGCAGCATACATTGCATGTGCCCTGTGGGCGCAGCCACACCCACACTCAATCCCCGCTGTATGTGCTGCTGCTGTCACCAGCTGCTGTGTACTGCCCACTGTAATGTATTATAGTAGCGGTGCACGGCTCCTTGTCTGCCGAGCGTACAGTACCACTACCATAACACATTACAGCAGGCAGCTTGTAGATGTCTGCTGGTGTGCTCCAACTTCTTCCTACTGGTAGAGGACTGTGTTCCCCTTCATCTTCACGTCCACTCACAGGGACACCACCCTTGTTTTCTGTTCAGAAGGAGGTAAGGAAGGCTGTGCTTCCCAGGTCTGGGAACACGTCCCGGAGTGAGAGATAAGTGGAATAAGTGCAGGCTGTAGAGTACATCAGGAGACCAGGGGGAGCACCTGCCCCAGTACAAGGAGACGCAGGTACCCGTGGGGTGCAGCAGATTTTTGGTGAAGGACAGCTTAACTGAGAAGGAGCACATGTGGCTGGCATCTGAATATGGAGGGAACTGGGCATAAGAGGAAAGAGATGGGAGCTTGGTATGTTAGGAGGGAGATGGGAGCTGGGTATGTCAGTAGAGAGAAGGGAGTTGGCTATGTCAGGAGGGAGAAGGGAACTGGGTATATCAGGAGGGAGAAAGGAGCTGCTTATGTCAGGAGGGAGAAGGGTGCGGGCTATGTCAGGAGGTAGAGGTGAGCTGGATATGTCAGGAGAGAGAAGTGAGTTGGCTATGTCAGGAGGGAGCTGGGTATGTCAGGAGTGAGAAGGGAGTTGGCTATGTCAGGAGGGAGCTGGGTATGTCAGGAGTGAGAAGGGAGTTGGCTATGTCAGGAGAGAGAGGAAAGCTGGGTATGTCAGAAGGGAGAAGGGATCTGGGTATGTTAGGAGGAAAAGGAGAACTGGGTATGTCAGGAGGGAGAATGAGCTTGGTATGTCAGGAGAGAAAAGGGAGCTGGGTTTGTCAGGAGTCAGAAGGGAGTTTGAAATGTCAGGAGAGAGAAGGTATTTGGATATATCAGGAGGGAGAGGGGAGCTGGGTATGCCAGGAAAGAGAAGGAAGCAGGGTATGTCATAAGGGAGAAGGAGCTGGATATGTATGGAATGGAAGGGAGCTGGATATTTCAGGAGGGAGATGAGAGCTGGGAATGCCAGGAAGGAGAGGGAAGCTAGGTATGTCAGGAGTGTGAGGGAAGCTTGATATGTCAGGCGAAGGGAGTTGTATATGTCAGGAGGGAGCTGGGAGCTGGGTATGTCAGGAGAGAGAAGGGAGCTGGGTATGTCAGGAGGAAGAGGGAAGCTGGGTATGTCAGGAGAGAGAAGGGAGCTGGATATTTCAGGAGAAATAAGGGACCTGGGTATGTCAGGAGAGAGAAGGGAGCTGGATATGTCATGAGGGAGAGCGGAGCTGCTTATGTCAGGAGAAATAAGGGAACTGGGTATGTCAGGAGACAGAAGGGAGCTGCATATGTCAGGAGGGAGAGGAGAGCTGGATATTTCAGGAGAGAGAAGGGAGTTGGGTATGTCAGGAGGGAGACGGGAGCTAGGTAGCCCCATAACCAATAGTAGTATATGTATTACATATACAGTATATAGTTTATAAATATAGGCAGTACACATGGTGTAATGGTTAGCATTACTGCCTCACAGCACTGAGGTCAGGCATTCGAGTGCCACCATAACCTTTACTGTGTGGAGTTTGTATATTCTCACCATACTTGCGTGGGATTCCTCCAGGTACTCCAGTTTTCTAGCACAATCCAAATATATGCTGGTAGGTTAATTGGATCTCAACAATTTGATGATAGACAGACTGAGCAGCGTATGTCTGTCATCCATGCATGTGGCAGATGCATATCCCGGATAGGGAAGCCAGTACCCACTGTATATTACATACAACTGCACATGTTTGTTCATATGTGCTGGCCAGCTCTCACTGTGCACTTTAGTTGGTGCTGCAGCCCAGGGGCAACAGCCATCGCTGGCAATAATAATAACAACAATAATATATGTGTGTGTTTGTGTGTGTGTGTGTTGCTTGAAGACGGGCAAATAAAGTCGGAAATGTTGCAGGAACAGTCTTGTGTAATTATGAGATAATTTACTAAGACAGTTGAGTGCCGATGATCGGATTTATAGTACTATACTATACTGTACATCGGACACTGCGGCATTTGCTATACAGGATGAGAGTGCCAGCTATTCAGAATCTCTCTCTCCTTCTATTCTAGATGTAGGCTTTATAACATACTGTATGAATATTACTGTATATGTGAACTCAGCCAAATTTATTATGGAAATACAAAGAAAATTTTGCAACATTATTTAAGACCAATGTATTTACTAAATACATTAATTTATCTTAGTCTTATAATAATTTATTCTATTTTAGAATTAGAATCAGCTTTATTGGCCAGGTGTACTGACGTACACCAGGACTTTTTTGTGGTACAGTGCATCGCCAAGCAGCAACATGAAGGGGGAAAACATAGCATAAGAAGCGGAAACGTAGCATACATTACAAATATTACACGTATGAGTTCATACTGCACATTGCAACTGTATGATAGACTCGACATAATAGACATATCATCAGTAGCGGTTCTTGCCATGGGTAAGCAGGGATTTTGCCCGGGGTACCGCTGTCCCCAGTGCTCCGCCGCCGTGGCAAGAGCCACTACTGATCCCCTCTTCCCGGCTGCAGCAGACGCTGTGGGCTGTGTGGGTGCCCGCTGCAGCCGGCTCCACTGACAGACACTAGAGGACATAATTGACCTCTAGTGTCAGTTCTGCTATGGGAAAGACGGCGGCCAGAGATGGAGGGCAGCGCAGCAGCGGTCCGGAAGCAGGAGCGGGGCTGGTAAGTATTGTGTTTTTTTTTTATTGTGTGTGTTTGTAAGTAGCGCTACTGGGGTACAGCTACAGTGGTTACAACTACTGTGGGCACAGCTACTGGGGACAGGACTTCAGGGGGCAGAACTACAAGGGGCACAGCTACAGGGAGCAGAACTACTGGAGGCACTACTATTGGGAGCACAACTACAGGGGGCACAGCTACAGGGGCACAGCTACTGGGGCGCAGCTACAGGGGGCACAACTACTGGGAGGCACAAGTACAGGGGGATAACTGTGGCCACACCCCTATTTTTGGGCATGTGCCTTCAGAGCACACCAGCTCGATTTTCCCGGGGGGTTGGGTGCCACAGGATACTTTTGTCCTGGGCGCCACAAGGAATAGAACCGGCCCTGTATATTATACATGTTAGACTTTTGACATATTGTTCAGCTGGTGGACAGCTAGTGGGAAGAAGCTTTTAATGGATCTGGTCGACTTTGTGGGAATGGACCTGTCGCATCTGCCTGATGGAGGAAGTTCAAAACGTTTGTGACCTGGGTGCTGCATATCTGCCACGATTTTCTCCACTCGCTTCCTGACCCTTTACTGGTATAATTCCTGGATGGGAGGGAGGTCAGCCCCAACAATCTTTTCAGCTGTCCTCACCACCCTTTACAGCCTCTGTCTGTCACTCTCATTGGCAGCTCCATACCAGACTGTGATCAAGGAACATAGGACCAATTCTTTGATTGCTGTGTAGAAGATGTGCAGCAGCTTCTGTGGGATGTTGAATTTCCTGAGTTGCCTCAGAAAGAACATCTGCTGCTAGACCTTCTTTATGACAATGCTTATGTTGGGTCTTCATTTCAGGTCTCTGGAATTTTTTGACCCTAGGAATTTGAAGGAGTCGACCCACGAAACCACGCTGATGGCTATTACGAGTGGTTGCATGGTATTGGGTTTCCTTCTGAAGTTCACCACCATCTCACCTGTTTTCAGGGGAGTAAGGTCAAGGTTGTTCCTGCCGCACCACTGCATAAGCCGCTGCACTTCACGTCTGTATGCAGATTCGTCTTCATCCTTGATTAAGCTGACGACAGTGGTGTCGTCTGTGAATTTTATAATTTTTACTGATTGCTCAGCCGAGGTGCAGTCATTGGTATATAGAGAGACAAGCAGAGGGGAGAAGACACATCCTTAAGGGGCCCCCGTGCTGATCATGCGCCCACTAGACGTGAATTACCCGGCTTTCACCACTTGTTTCCTTGCTCTCAGGAAGTCGACAATCCAGAAGCATGTTGATCCTGGGACCCCTAAGGAGAGGAGTTTTGCTTGCAGGATATTATTAATATATATATTATTGCTTATGTTTAGACAAAGTCAAATTGTATCTGACTCAAAAATAGCCACCTGGATGATCTCTGTACTCTGTAGTTTGAGTGCCAGTGGCAACTGGAGTGTTAATTAATTTGCCCAAATGCTGTCACCATTAGCCTATTTAAATGGCTTTTCAGAGAATGGGATATACAGCTTGAAACAGTACACAACAGTGAAAGAAAAACGCAATGCTGATTGGAGATACGGTCGTTAGGTCGACACAACTTAGGTCAACCACTGAAGGTCGGCATAGGCATTAGGTCAACATGCACCAGGTTAACATGGTCATTAGGTCAACATGTACTAGGTCGACTGGTCAAAAGGTCGACATGAGCTTATAAAAAAAATTCCCAATTTTTGGACCTTTTCATACTTTATGATCCACGTGGACTACAATTGGGAATGGTAACCTGTGCCGAGCGCAGCGGTAGTGGAGTGAGGCACCTTCCCCGAAGCATGGCGAGTGAAATGAGCCATGCAAGGGGACACGGTGCACTAACTGGGGTTCCCCATCACTTTATGAAGAAAACAACACCAAAAAAAGTCCAAAAACTCACGTCAACCTTTTTACCTGTCGACATAGTACATGTCGACCTAATGTCCAAGTGACCTAGTGCATGTCGACCTAATGCCCATGTTGACCTTCAGTGGTCGACCTAATGACTGTCTACCTAAGTTGTGTCGACTCAACGACCCATATCTGCTGATTGGACCCCTTAACTAACCATCTCAGCAGCAATGAGTACTTGCACCTGCATAACTGGTGCTCCCTGCAACTGGAAAAGCTACATTCACTTGGGCACAGACAAAACTTGTATGCCTACCCTCGAATCATATATCAGTCAGGTTTGCTACAAGTGGAGAACAATGCTTCACTGATACTAAGCCAGCAGTGAATCCTATGTCTGCCATGTCTGTAGCTATTATGGATTAGGACGTGCAGGCTTGAATTGCCATACATCAGACCCATAATTTACGGGCTCACAGCAAGTGGAACCTTACTGGCATTACTGCATTATTAATCAGTACAGACAACAGAGAGGACACAACAATACGGTACCGTATGCATATTTATATTGCCCCAGGAACATTATCCCAAACCTAATTTAAGGAAATACAGTGGGTCATCATTGATCTGATTTCATTTTCTTACCAACACAGAATAAGCAAAAGTTTGCAAAAGTTTATGCAGTCTCTGCACAGATCAGGACTTACTCAGCCGCTGCAACGAACCGGCATCAGGTTCCCTCCCTGGAAACGTCAGGTTCTCTCCCTGGAAACGGCCGGGCACGCCTGCGTTCGGCCGGACACTCCTTCAAAATGGTGAGTTGACACCCCCGGCCGGCCTCTTCCTGTCAATCTTCTTGTATTCACCGCTGCAAACGCTTTCTTAGTTCTTTTTGTCGCTGCCCGGCGACGGTCATCGCAGGGCAGCGGCGTGCCTGCGCATTGCGGCCCACGCGCAAGCGCTGTTGAGACCCAATCGCACATCTGCAAAAAACTGCAGCGTGCGATCGGGTCGGAATGACCCCCAATATACCTACACATTGTCGGGTCGGAATGACCCCCAATATACCTACACATTGTGGAATGACCCCCAATATACCTACACATTGTTGCAGAATGACCCCCAATATACCTACACAATGACCCCCAATATACCTACACATTGATAATCCCTGATGGCATTGTCCACTTTCCTCAAGATAATGTGCCCTGCCACGCTGCAAAAATTGTTCAGGAATAGCTTTAGGAACATGACGGAATTAAAGGGGTTGACTTTGCCTCTTTAATTCCTACAACTCAATTCAGTTGAGAATCCTTGGGATGTACTGGAAACAAGTTTGATCTATGGAGGCACCACCTTACAATTTACAAAGACTTAAAGAATCTACTGCTAATGTGTTGGTGCCAGATACCATAAGACACCTTCAGAGGTTTTTTGTCCATACCTTGTAAGGTCTGAGCTGTTTTGGCAGCACGAGGGGGACCATCTACCAATAGTCAAGTAGTTTTAATGTTATGACTGAATGCTGAATAATATACAGTAGCTGTCACCAATAATTTATATACTGTACAGTACATCCAATAACAGTGTAGAGCTGTAGTTTAACATGGTTACTAGTATATCTTAAAGTTGCATTGTCCTGTTTGTACACAAAATTGTAATGTGATGAAGGGTCATTGACACAAAAAAGAATAGTGTACTGACAGTTATAAATACATGAAAAACACATTTTTAATATAAATTATTATGCAATCCTAGCTCCCACAGTGCTCCTGACAGGCTATGATGGATTTCAGTTATAACAGTAGCCTTTCCTAGGTGAAGTAGGTTCACCCAGTATTGGGATGCCATCAGGACTTAAAGCGGGGGCAAGGAGCCCATGGCAGCCAATCAGCTGCTCTCTATAATTTTATAGTATGCAAATTATAAATGTTACATCAATGCTGATTGGTTGCCATGGGCAACTTCTCCACTGGCTAACTTCTCCACTTTTTCACTTTTTAATACATCACCCCCAAGTGAGCACAAGGAATGGGCTGAGGTGGGTGCAAAGGAACTGAGACAGACAAACCATAAACACCAGGAACTAAACAGGCATGGGCAAGGGCTGGGTGCAGGTAGAAATGTTCAAGGCAGGAAAAAGGTGCTGGACAAAAGGCTAGCAAAAATCCAGCGGAGTATTCACAGCAAAAACACTAAGCAAACATCAGCAGGGCATGTGTCTTCTGGCATGCATAATCTAAAACAACAATTCACCAAAGCTTGATTGTGTTTTACCTGTTCAGGGAGCCAATCAGAACCCCAAGGTAAACACAAGCCCCTTGCACTTCATCAGACTGCAGCTGTATAGCTGCATAAACAGTGACAAGCTTCTTACATTGGATTATATTGCAGCTGAGTAGCTGAACACACAGAGAAAGCATCCCAACTGCTAGTGACAGCTAGCACCAACAGGCAGTGCAGCCGTAGACAATCCCGGTTGCCTAGCATTCAATGGGACCATCAGCCATTGCAGCTGGCTGGCGTTGCCTAGCAGCAACTGGGACCCATCAGGCTTGTGAGCCACTGCAGTGGCTCCTAACATAAATATAATGAAGTGCTGCAAACATGTTCACATATATTTCTTAACCTTTTAAACTCAAATGGCATTATTCTTTCCTGCAGTAATCCACTTGGAAAGTGAACAGTAACCCACATAGTGCAATCTAGCCTTGACGCTAATGATATAAGTATTTTAAGCTTGAAAAGTTAATAATTAACTCGCTAATTAGCACTGCTGACACTCATCATATTAATTGAATATTGTTAATGCATCCAAATCTCATTGTGTTGCAGTTACTGTTCCCAAATCAACAATATGCAGAAATATTAGATAAAAATATATTTTTATGTATGCACAGTAGGAACTTTCTGATTGGCTTATTGACACTTCCAGCTGATTAAACTTGTATAATTCGTGTCTTGGCCAGGTTATCTGAAGTTATGTCAGTTTATTTACATTACAGTATATAAAATTTTCATTTTGACTATTGCTGTAAAGAATAATTCCATTTGATTACTAAATATAGAGATAACTAAAGATGTTTTATATCTCATGGGATTTTGTATTGTAACTGCTATTTAAATGCAGAAAAATAAAAATCACAACCTTGTTCAGAACAATTTTTTTGTGAACCAGAAACAACAAACAATGGTTTTTCACTTGTGCTCCAAAAAAAAATCGCTGCCCAGTTCTAATTCAGAGCCACACTTCTCTTTAACCATATACAGTATAACACAAACAAAGACCTCTAAGGAGTGCCCTATGTTCACTCAAAGGTTTCTTTATATATCAGGATCACGACAGGTTCTTGATCATACACAGGGTACCACACCAGATATACAATTCAAATCAAACTGACCTTAGCATAGGTTCCTATGTTCCCATAACAGTTTCTTTAAACTGTGGTTCGTAGGTCTACTGGTTTTAATATCCACTTTAGTGTAGAGCCACAAGCACTTCTCAGCATTTAAAAAAGACAATTTTATTGGCTGTACCAACCACAGAAAGTCCATAAAAAATGTCAGTACATATAGGTAAAAACATAGAAAAAACAGTTTATAAACTGCAGGCACTTGTCTCAATGTTTGGTTGCAGGACATACAGGTGGTAAGTAACCTATGCTAAGGTCAGTTTGATTTGACTTGTATATCTTGTGTGGTACCCTGTGTATGATCAAGAACCTGTTGTGATCCTGATATATAAAGAAACCTTTGAGGGAATATAGGGCACTCCTTAGAGGTCAGTGTTATAACAATTTTTTGCCTAGGAGGGGCCCAGTTGTTTCCCAGTAGTGTATCTTTATCTGGAGTATGTTCTAAGGAGTGAAGTGGAATAATCGTAATTATTATCTTGCTATAAAGAAGAGGAGACAGATATTACAAATATCAATCCTTCTGGAAAGAAGCTATTTTTTAAATTTTTATAGACTGCGCCTGAGTTGTTTTCCTTGTTTATTTTATAATTATTTTTTTTGTGTGTACAGTATATGACTCTTTTTACATTGTTATATTGCGTACAAATAGGATAATGCAAATTTTGATTTTACTTCAAACACAATTGAGCAACATCTCTACGCTATCTTTATGTTCATATGGGGTAGACATATACAAACTTTTTTCTTCTGATGTACATCTTGCATATATGCTAGCATTATACTGTCTGATGCACACTGAGTGTAAATACACACACACACACACACACACACACACACACACACACGTACTTTTTATTGTGTGCGTCTCTTCCTGTAGCCTATACAGAACACTGAGGATCAAATGATTAAATTTCTACATGTACTTCTATGTGTACTGTATATTGCAAATTTAGATAAACAAAATTTGGGGCCAAAGTTGTTCTCCCTGTTGCATCATTCATTGTAAAAAATTATATTGTGTTCATATTTAATAATGTCAAACAGTATATACACTTTCCTAGTAAAGATATGATTTGGCATACTCATGAAGCACAGTAATGGCACCAGATAAATTGAAGTAGATTAACTAATCACTGCAAATTCAGATTTTTTAAAACTGTTCAAGGCCATGTGCCTGTCATTACTATCATAACCTTTACATTTCAAATCTCATATCAAATGACTTAATTTAACCTGACTGTCATCGCAATTTAAGATGCATTGGCATTTCTCTTCAGGAATTTAAACAAATTACACATACCAGCAGCTAAGATTAGATAGTCTGTAAAATCACTGAAGAAATATGAAAAATCTTTGTGTAAAAATTGAGATTTAGAATATAACCTACCACCTCAGCTTACCATCTTTACTTTACCAAATTATTAGACATGTTTAGTCAGATACTGTAAGCGTGATATACTTAGTTACACGAATTAAAGAATCATCATTGCTTATATGAAATTCTGAACCAAGGAACAGGAGATATTTTCATCTACTCCATTATAATTAACGTTGAACTGAGTTCTTATTGTTAGTGAGTTGTCTTAATAAACAACTGATTATGATGATTTTAAAACATTGGGGGCATATTCAAAATCTCTATTGGTCTGCTATATAGTGTTTCTATGTGGTAAATTCAATTAGTGTTGAATCCCTTGTTTTGTTGAAAAACTGGGCTTTTTGTACTAAAAACCCCATGTCGAATTGGATTCGACAATTCAATACGGCACTTTTTGACAAAAAACCTGTTGAAACAGTTTCGACTTTTGACTTTTCAACAGTCGAATGTCTGTAATGATAAAAAGCCAGCTTTTCGACAAAAGTTTATTCAATTGAAGATTGTTGATTCGGTATCAGTGGTTTTCGATGTGACTTTCGCCAATTTCATTGTGCCAAGTTTTTCTGTCGTTATCTGACAATAAATTTGAAATACTTGAATTTTTTGGTGTTTTTTTTATTTCTAATAGCATATATATTTATATTTGAAGTAATTATATAATAGTTTTTTGTATTTCTGACCCACATTATTATATTTTGAAATTTTCCCCGAATATTTTTTCTATACTGGGCTGAGGGAAGAAATGTACCCATGATTCCACAGTTTTACCCAGGTTACACTTCTCCAAAGCCACTCCTATGCTTGATACTTCAGGGAGAAGAGCAGCCATTACAGTCAGCTCTCTTGTGGAATCTTTTTTTAGGGCAATCTGCGTTTTTAACATATATAACATATTTTTTTACACTGATTACAATAATGGAGCCTTTTTCTGACCAGATTGTGATGTTCATGCTCGTGGCAAGTGTGGATGATGAACAGGCGCTTGAAGATCAGGATCGTGGTCAGCAAATGTCTGCATTGGGTGAGTCAGTGCATGCATCATTTCCACATCCACGCCAGTATCGCACTAGGCGTGTACTGGAGGATCTCTCCGAGTTCGAGGTGATACCAAATTATCACTTATCGGCTCGTGAAATATATTCGCTGTATGATCTGTTGGAACCAGACCTGGAACCTATGGCACAGACAAATCACACAGTCAGTGGTTTCCAGAAAATGCTGGCTACGTTACATTTTTTGGCGTCAGGCACATTCCAGCCTACTTTGTCTCAAACGTACGGTTTTTCACAACCGATACTGTCGCGCTGTATAACCCAGGTCATTAAGGTGTTCCGCAAATTAACGACCCAGTTAATTAAATTTCCAGATACGGACAGCAGATGTCTTGAGATCAAATTAGGCTTTTACAATTAATTTAAATTCCCCAATGTTCTGGGTACAATTGACTGTACGCATGTGCAATTCAGACCACCACAGAATTCGGAAGAATGTTTTCGGAACCGAAAATGCTTCCATTCCATGAATGTTCAGGTGGTCTGTGATGCAGAAATTAAGTTTACAAACCTTTTTGTGGGATTTCCTTGGTCATCTCATGACTCATTCATCCTAAGCCAATCATCAGGATTTTGAGACAGGAAAAATGCCGGATGGCTGGCTGTTTTGTAAGACTAATTTTTTTTTTATATTACCCACCATTTTTCTTTTTTTCCATAGGCAATGCGGGTTATCCTAACAAACCTTGGCTCTTGACCCCATTGTCTAATCCTGTAGGTGAAGACCAAGAACGGTACCAAGAGACACACATTACATCGTGGGGAGTAATTGAACGTGCCTTCAGTCTACTTAAAAGCCAGTTTCTAAGTATAGACTCTTCCGGTGGTGCTCTTTTATACTCACCGTCGAAGGTTTGTGGCATAGTTAATACATGTTGTATCCTACACAACATTTGTGTTGCAAACCATTTGCCGGTGACTATTCATCGCAGGGCTTTCTGCAGCGGGAACCATTCTTCTGCTCCACCTGTGGGTATGGACAAAGGAGATGAAGCTCAAAGTCATTTAATCCAGACATATTTTTCCTCAGCCTGTGAGTATACTTGTAATATTTGTATTATCATGTAAAATCAGTGTGTCATATGCTTAATTAAATTAATGTGTGTCTTTTATTATTATTTTTTTATTCCAGAGTTTTGTCCTATTGACAGTTTTATCCCCAAGTTGTGTCCTGTTGATGGGTTCCCGTTGTTGATTTGCCAGTTGGGTTTGTTTACCCCTTTTTGGATTCCTGTTTACGGATTCCTTTTTGGATTCCTGTTCCTGTTGACGGTCTACTTGTGATGTGGACCTCCCCCACCACCATGTTACAAAGAGACCCTTCAGTTGATATGCAGGGACCCAACCTCCCTCTTGTCTGTGTAACCTGTGTTTGTGCAATGTTGCTGGTACCTGCTGCTGTTCTTTTTCAAGGGGGATGACACACTTTCGAGTACCTTGAAATGAATCATTTTTCTCTTCCACAGGTTTCACGGAGTAGCCCTCCCAAGGCCAAAGTACCCTGTCCGGTGTAAAGTGATGCTACAGTCCCCCCTCTACCATGACGGCCTACTTGTGATGTGGACCTTCCCGCCACTGCCTTGTTACCAAAGACACCCTGCAGGTGAGATGCTGGACCCCAATCTCCCTGATGTCAGTGTTACCTGTGTGTTGTTTCCTGCAGCTGTTCTTCTTTTTCAGGAGGGATGTCATCTTTTGAAGTCCCTTGTAACTATTACTATTTTTCTCTTCCACGGGTTTCTCAGAGTAGCCCTTCAAGTACCCTCTCCCGTGTAAAGTGATGCTAAAGTCCCCCCTCTACCATGATGGCCTACTTGTGATTTGGACCTTCCCGCCACTGCGTTGTTACCAAAGACACCTTGCAGGTGATATGCTGGACCCCAACCTCCCTGATGTCAGTGGTACCTGTGTGTTGTTGCCTGCAGCTGCTCTTCTTCTTTTTCAGAAGGGATGTCACGCTATGAAGTACCTTGCAACTAATACTATTTTTCTCTCTTCAACAGGTTTTCCCTGGAATGTACTTTCATGACCTTGATCACCAAAGTGGACAGTGGAGCTAAGATCCTCATCCCCGCTACCATGCCGGCCTACCTCAAGACCTTCAATACCCCCACTTCTTTTTAATGCCCTATCGTAAATTACATTTACTATATTTTAAAGAAAAATACAAAACTTCTAAATGTAAAATTTTATTTAAGAAAATTAAACAGTAGTATATTGTATTGTTCATAAAAAATACATTTTTTGTAATTTAACAAAAAAGAAGTGTTTGTTCTTCTTCATACATTCCTTGTTCTTGTGTAGATATCTGAAAGAAATAGAAAATCAGACTTAAGTAAAGGGCACTGTAATGATGTCACATTCACATTCTTTTTCCAAGAACATTTGTGGAACCACACAGCCCAGCCAAAACCCATTGCGGGGCAAAGTGGAAGAGTCGTGGTGTCAGTAGTCTGCACTTTGCCAAGCTTGCACTTGTGGAACCACACATCCCAGCAATGGGTTTTACTGGACTGTGTGGTTCCCCAAGGTTTGTGCCATGTGTATAGTGAAACATAGCATTACTCACCTTTGTAAGCACACCATGAACAAAGCTGTCCATGTCTCTCTGTCAACCATCCCTGTGAAGAATTGAAAAAAATACTATTGAATGCTCAAGCTACACAAAAGTGAATTCTCTAGTTACACATCTTTTAACCTAAGATGTATTTATAAAAAAAAAAGTTGTATCAGATTGCTCTTTGGCCCATCAAATATGTAACCACAAGGAGCTTTCATCATTTACCACACTCATACATGCCCACGCATGTATGTCTACACATAGCTCCTTGGTAGTACCCAGTCGGGGTGGGGGGAGAATATATATTAAATTAAAACAATACAAAGAAAAAAACAAACAAGGGACAGCAGTGTCTATGCCCCAGCAAAAGCCGCGATCGCAATCGCGACCGTGACCACTGAGCTACTGCAGCAGCAGAGAGCTACATAGCTCTCTGCATAGAGAAAGTCCGAGGAGAGCTGCTGGTTGCACATGCTCATCCGCAGCAGCTCTTTCCCTCCTCACAGAACCGCCAGTCATCTCCTGCCTCCCAGCCCCTGGTGGTATGTATACCACCAATACTGTATATCAAGTGTGTGTGTGTGTGTGTGTGTGTGTGTGTGTGTGTGTATGTATTTACAGGGATGTTTGTGTATTTGTGTATGTATGAATGTGTGTTTGTGCATGTATGAATGAGTGTGGTATGTGTATGTATATATATATATATATATATATATATATCTCTGTGGAGCGCTCTTTCTTAATGATTTAAATAATCTGATTGAAATATTTTTACCAAATATTTATAAAGAGAGGATGACCTTACACATATAGACACCCATATTTAAAACACATACATCTTTTTATTATTAAGACAATATAATTCAAATTCACATTTGCATAAAAAGGAAATGATAATGAACATTTCTTTTACATTAAAAACACGATTGTTTCAACTTTTTAAAATAACAATAAAAAGCTTTCATCCAACGTGTTTGGTCTTATAGCGACTTCTTCAGGAGTGTTTTCTGAATAACAACTCTTTGTTTATTTTGAAAAGATGTATCTTTCATAAAGAGTAAGGTCCTTCATAGAACCAATGAATGTGCTGAAAATTATCATAGAATAAATTTGAAAACTTGAAGATTTAAAACTCTGATAGATCAGCTTCCACAGTTTGGCAATACTAAGTGGGGTTTGCTATTTGAGCCCACTTGATAGTTTATATTATTATCCAAAATGAATGTTTACAAGTTGCTTATCAAGCCTTTTTTAATTTTCACTGCAGCGATCCTATATGTCTGTATACATAGGGATCCAAATGTGGACAGAATGTTATCAAGCCTCTTTTAATTTGCCAGCAGCAGTCCTACATGTCTGTATGCATAGGGATCCCAATTTATACGAAGACAAGCACGGGAAGTCGAATCCAGGCTGCCCACTATTCGACCATTGGTCCCTTTTCGGCCGGAGGGGTGTCAAATTCATTTTGTATTGATTATGTTGAATTCAGGGCACCGGGTGGAGGGTTTCGACGGTCGAATGCTGTCGAATCTGAAAACTGTTGAATCCACTGCGGGATTAGACACCAATTGAATATAGCCCTATGTCTTTTTGATTATGGATACATTCATTATTAGGACCACAATATGGCCTCCTAATATATACGTTTAGCAAATTCAAAAAACTTAATTTTTTTTAGGTTTGCCTGCTGGAACTACAGATGCACCCTTTTACATCTTTGCTCCATAAGCTACAAGTCGCATTATACATAACGTGTGAGTGCTGTGTGACTCTGTAGCACCAAGCATCTCTTTTGTCGTGAAATGTAACTTAGTCGCAAAGTAATGCAATATGATGCAAGAGCAGCTTCTGCTGATTAAATTGTATGCAGCTGGCCTATATTCGGGTGCGGTATGTGTGACCGGCGGTCAGGAGACCGCTGGTCAGCATACCGATGCCGGTATCCCAGCATGCCAACCATCAGGATTGTGAGGGGGTGGGATGTAGGGGTAGATATGTGACTGGCAGTCTCCTGACCGCTGGTCATATAACTACATCCCCTATATTGTGTGTGTGACTGTGACTGTATTTGCATACAAAATGCTGTGCTACAGTGTTTTACTGGAAAACACTGTAAGGTGGCATTACAGATACAGATACAGCCACTATTACACACAGAATATAGGCATGCTGCGAATGCATTAGCATCCATCTCTGAATCAGGCCCTTAGAAACTATTGTATTTTACATTGTTAACTACTCTCCCAAGATTTTTTGGACACCGGGCCTAATTTAGATGTGGTTGTTATTGTGATTGCTGTTGTTAGCATTTTTCAGTATGCAATTGCAACTATATGCTAATATGGGCAGAAGCTAACCTGAGCATACAGACAACCACGGCTGTCACATTATTTCCATACGACAGCGTACAATTGCTGATACATCAGTACCCTCATTATTAATCAGGTCATGTCGCAGATTCTGAGTGCTTCTGTAGGTGTGCAGGCTGAGCTGCTCTCAAGGAATGCAGAGATGTCCCCAGGAACAAGTAAGATTGCAACTAGTAATTTACAGTATGCATGCCAAGAAAATGCCATCTAAATGGCCATGACATGCCTGCGTTTATCTGACCACTCCAAGTTCCAACTCCCAAATGCTGTCTTCCTGTCATTCACTTTGCGACTGATTCCTTGGTGCAACTGCCATCGCAATTCACTCACTGTGCATGCTCATTGCGGCTTAGGTGCTTGCGCAGTAAGGCCCACTGTCCTATCCTGATTCTCATCTTACTTATCAAATTAGTCTTCAGTGTTCCCTTCTCTAGATCCACTTTCTCTCCAATTTGTTAATAATTGCAGTACCACAAATCTCAGTCTGAGGTCCTTTGCTGTTCTGTCTATACTAAGTATACTGGAAACTAGTAAGCTCTTTCAGATGCCATGTGAATTTGGATGATATTGAAACGTACTTATACTTTTTGATTCTCTCAATCTTTATGTGCACTTTACTGAATGCCTTTCTGACATTTCATCTTAGTTGTTCTATAACCACCTCAAACTCAATCTTTCAAAGATATAGCTAACATTCCCATCAGCCAATAGAAGTTATCTGCCTGACATATCTTGGCTGGATGAGCATGGCTTCATCTGTATGTGTAGTAGATGTGATAAGGGAGTTAACTGACAGGACAGAAAATAAATTACATACAGAATAGTGTTAAATATGAGTATAGGTTAGGACTCCAGTCCTTTGGGATGCAACAGTGCCTAGTATATGAAGTGGCAGCTAAAAATCAATAATAGCATTATACCTGTGTTAAACTAAAAGAAAATAGAAGGCAAACAAACAACAAACCAACATTACTACAGAAGGTCTGCCTCACAACCACAAAGCTTAGAGTCATTATGTGGCCTCTCCACACCTCTGCAATGATAGCTCCAGGACCAGGCTCACCACCCCTCTGGCTGAAAACATCAGGTCTGCCCCCAGGTCTTACCCTCAACATAAGCAGGGAGCTATGGGGAGAGCACCAGGAGCAGGCTCAGCAGCAACATTTCCATCTGACATGAGTGTGCTCCCACATTCTCATACCCACTCATTCTGCTCCTATGAGACCAGGACATTTATAGTTTTATCAAAATAACATTTTCCTAATTTCCCCCTCCATTGGTTACCTGTATTTTTTACCATGTGTTTTCCCCTCTCTTCCACCCCACTGTGTGCTATTCCTGGAATGTGTACCTCTACTGTTTGCACACCCTTCCAGTGTAACCTAGGCAGTGCACCCCAGAAGGTGGCCTCAGATTATTCTTCCCCCTGCAGGATGTTCTGCATGTGGATCTTTCCAAACATACTACTACTGCTGCTGCTACTACTACTACTACACAAGTGTCGGTTTTTCCATGTATGCATTAGGCCCTTGTATGCCTCACCTCCCACAGTGTAACCTTCGTAATGCACTCAACATGGCTGCCTTATCTGGTACGCTTGTGGGTTTGATGAAAAGATACATGTACCTGACTGTTTCATTGGGACCCTACTCTTAGCATTATGATGCTGAAATCACCCCATTTTGTGTCATCTCCTCTAGTGGTAGACTATTCCACCCAGGGTCATCCTATGCATTGCACCCAAAATGGCTGCCTCACCTGGTACCTTGTGAGGGTGGAATACACAACCCTTGGAAGATGTTACCCAAAATGCCTACATCCATTCCTGCATTATGTTTACTGTGTGCTCAAGGTTTTCTTTTTATGTCTGTGTGGCTTGTCAATTGCTGTATTCCTTAAATTTGTATTATGTGCTTTTGTATTTGATGTCTGTAAAGCGCCTTGAGTCATGTTGGAGAAAGAGCGATACATAAATAAAATTATTATTATTATTATTATTATTATTATTCTGAGTTGAATGTTATAATTGCGGGCTAAGACCCAAATATCTATATTATCCTGTTTGCAGAGTTGTATGAAACTCCTGTATGCAGAGGTGTATGAATTTCTGGGCCAAACCTCCACTATTGATAAGCTTGGTTTCATAGCCTTTATCATAATCAGTGCATGCTTGCACCCTTCTATTATTACTTACAAAAGACCCTTTTGATAATAGGCATATTTAGGTGTAAGCACAATACTACATAGCTTGCAATTCCATTGACATGCTCTCACTACACTTACCCTTTTTGATTATGCTTTATTACAAGCCTTGTTACTGTATGTTACTTCAGATGCACAATAGAGATGTGTTCATTTGCATACTCCTCTGTATCACCTATTGTTGTATGCACCTGTTTCTAGAGCACGTAGAGAGAAAAAACAAGCAAGATACACTCCTAAAGTAAATTGCAATTAACATTGATTCAGCCCAAAATGTGTAAATATTAAAAATTGGTAGATATTGAAAGGTTAAAATATTTAGCAATTTACTGTATTTCATATGAGAGACACATATTCCAAAGCCTAATATGATTGGGATATGTATTTTTATTGTGCTGGGACAAAACACTTCTGAGATAAGAAAAAAAAGTTCAAAATTCATAGGTAAAAAAGAAATATAAAGTTAAAATGAGACACTTGAGGCTGTAATTAAATGAGCAAATAGCCTATAGAACACCACACAAAATAAATTACTTTGAGAAATTATTAATGTCAAACCAAAATGATAGCAAGTGTATACTAAAATAAAAAGCAGATTATGCCTAATTTAAAATATGATTTGATTCCTGTAGAAAAATCAGTGCGTAATCAGATCACTGCTACAGAATAAAAAGAATAGATCTTTCTTTTTAACAATTGCTCCAGGTTAGTGCAAAATGACATGGCTGAGTTCTATTTTAATCTGGTAGCATTTAATCTTCATAATTACTGGTTATTAAAGCATATTATAAATTTGGTAATGGAACACTAATTGCAATATAGATATTAAATCAATGACCCCACAGGGTGATAGATAAAGCATCATAAACGTGCATATGACTATGTAGTATAATTCAATGCTTTTTCACTATTATTTTAATGGCAGTAAATTATCTTCTTTCATCGAAATTTTACTTTCTTGTTATTAAGATTCTGATAATAAAACTAAGATGTCTTTGGAATTGTCTTTATTATATGTGTCACATACATGCGATCCAATGTTTTTATTACATGAGTATTTGTGTGAACTTTAAATAAATGCATATATCAGCATTAAGTGCACCACACTGGTACAAAAGCATTTCCATGCACATATGAGGTGATCCTACATTAATTAGTGAGCATTAGTAAAAACTAACCTTTTTAATGGGAAACCAAATTTGTTGTGGTACTTACTGTACTACAAGTTGCAATGTCTTACTATACTGTACATGTGACTCTCAGTGTGGGTTTTTTATACAGTATTTACTAATATCAGCATGAGCTTCATTGAAAAACTCAAAGTAATGCACAAGTACTGTAGGTACCCGAGCAGCAAGTATCCTGAGATGCCATATATACTGTATCTTTGCAATTTTTATTCTATTTTTTCTGACTCATTTTGCTTCTGACTATCTTATAGCCAGCTGCTTATTCTCCATGGTACTGACCCATCCTGTTTAGATTAAATATAAAGTATTTACCAGCAATATAACCTTAAACTGGTTTGCACCTGTGTTGCCTGTTTTGATCTCTATTACATTTCTGAACATAACAGTGTGTCAGCCTTTGTTATCACTTCTATCTGAGCCAAAAGCTACCTTATCAGGTAAAGCCAATAGCCTTTGCCCCAGCGTGTGTTGCACTACAGTCTATTACTTCTTGTGAAGTTCCCCTGATGAAAACAACAGTAGTCATCCATTGGACTCATCAAGTAAACCAGCAATGCAATGACTGCTAGTGCAGATAATCCACATCTCCCACAGTGTTTGAACCTGGATGTTATGAAACTCCCACTAAACTACTGAGGTTAGTTGGGTTTGATATAGTTAGCCTTTCAATATACTCTTGAATGCAGTATAATCCCATTCTGATCAAAATCATATCAGATACCGTAGCTTGTATTGCTGTTTGTTAAAAGCAACAATTTAAATTTACTCTGCCATATAATTATAATGCACTGTATCTCAACAGCCATCATAGAAGCCTTGAGATCTGTTTATCATAATCAAAGACTTCAGTTAAGAGGATTGCTTTCACACTTTGTTTAAGATAATTATAAAAAGCAAAGGAACTAAATTCAATATGTATTTTGCTAATGACAAAATGATTGATAAGAATGGAACAATAAATTATGATGTAATAATTGATGTAATGCCCCTAACAATTTTCCAGGCAATATCCACTTTTCAAGTAGCCTTTCATTTTTAAATGTATCCAACAAATCAGATATCCTTTTTTAAAATAAGAATTGAAGTCCCCTACAATTCCATGACATTTGAAAAATTACCCTAAGCATATAGTTTATTTATAATCTATACTATTTCATCATAATCAGACCATACAGTAACTTTGTCTCTTAATGGAATGGATCAATATTTATCATAAACTATATTAGACTTAAAGCAATTGATCATTTTACTCACATTTCAATAAAATAGTTTTAGTATGATTGCTGTTTAATAACCAGATCAATAAGATACTATGTCATTGATCATACAGTGGCTTTGGTTCAGATCTTATTTCTGATTATCTTGACATTTTTCTCCTGGGCCCAATTAAACACAGATTTAGAAGTAAAATCTTTATAACCTGTTTGACTACACTTTTTTAAAGTCTATTGAGATGTCAATAAGTGTATTTTACATTTCCAGATATGCATTTATAGTTGAATCCTTCAAATCGTATTTATGTTATGAACAGAAGAGTAAAATATAAATGTTAAATAACCAGGGTAAATATAGATTTTTCATTAAATCGACACCATCAAAACCATTTCCCTTGTCCGGACCCTAATACTGATCACATACACCAGTACAAACAACTATATTTAGCAACTTTAAGCAGTAAATATAGAATATGCTGAAATATTGGAGTTTTTTATGATAAATATGCCAACTCTATGGCGCTAGAAAAATGATTCTAAAGTCTACACCATCACACACATTAATAGAAAGCACATGCACAAACTACTGTAACATTTCTGTGGTTGCACAAATCTTTTTAATTACACTGGGTCACTTTCATTAAAATATATGTGAATGGAACTTAAGAATATAGCATCATCATGGCTGTTATTAGAAAAGATCAAATAAATGTGTTTAAACATATACTAAAAAGTGGGATTTAAATGGAAGTAATATACAAATGTTTAATAAATAGATACTGTAAAGGTACTGTATATAATGAATATTGTCGGGTAGGTCTACCAAATCAACCAACTACAGTGTTTGAATCCTACAAATAAAAAATGCATAATAGTGTAACTAGCAGCTTTTGGTTTTTATATATAATTAGGAGCACAGATATTTTTACTTATACAGTGTATGGAAATGGCCACTGTGAGTATGATGTAGAGTTTACATGACTGCACTTGCACAGCATTACCTCTTTCCTACATCTCCTCCAGTCAGGGCATTATTGGCTAATAAGAATGACACTGCCCAAAGAACTTCAAAAATAACTATTAGTACCCATTGGTCTCTAATAATACAGTACTATTGCTGCATTTAATGAATAATTAATATGCCTTCCATAATTTATTATAGACAGTGGCTCCCTAATAAATTTGACCTAAGTCCTTTATTTCTTGAACAGTAGTAATCCAATGTGAAGACGGATGGAAACTCTAAAATAAAAACTCTATGAATGGAATGAAACACTGCCAAGGAGTATGCACCAGTGACCCCAGTTAATTAACAATTGAGCAGCTAATTGGGAGTTACCTTTTACATATTGTGATAGAACTTATGCCCCGGTGCACAGAAGAAAGCCCCAAAAACCCCTTCCCAGATACAAGATCATCCCATCCTTCCTTCCGGAGGACAAAGGTTTCCCTCCTCTTGCTTATCAGCAGGGAAAGCAGCATGAGAACAGAGATACACAGGAGCACACAGTGTAGCTTGTATAAATGGTGGCACATTGCTTCCCCAACTTTAAAGGCAGCATGCGGTTCAAATGAGACTCCCTAGCCTGCCCCCCTCCGCCACTTATATATATACATAAAAATGTCTGTTTGTTTGTTTGTCTGATTGTGACAAACTCTGAATATGCAGAACTAATTACGATATGGTTTTCACCATTGTGTAGGTAATTTTCCCCAGGCAGATCAATCGTCAAGGGGCTGAGGAAGGGGGCTCCATTGGGAGGGGTCCCCTGTACTGCTCTTGTCTAATCAGCAATGGTAAGCGTACGTGCTTCAACAGCGACTGATCAGAACATTGTGGAACATGAGTACTGTGTACCATGCTTATTTATAGGTAAGTGTTGTAAATTAGTACTTCATTGGACTAATATCTCTACATGTAGGCCAAAGAGCTAAAAATTATATTTGTAACTGGTTCATTTTTGTTGAGATTTTACAATGCCTAGGAGAAAAATCTTCACTTGGTCGTGACAGTGCTGCAGGTAAAAGGGTTTGCATTGTGAGAAGAAATAAGGATATCCTGGAGACAGAACAGCTTCTCAGCATCAAACAAACTCTGCAGCAGATAAGTACTTGCCTATCCTTGCAAAGAGAGTGAACTCGTTTACATAGGCAAGGAGACAGTCGCTGGCTTCCACCCGAGTGGAGCCGGGTACTGCAGCTACAGTAGTACAGTACATCATAAAAAAGCTAATAATTACCATGCAAATAGTGAGTCATTCTTTCCCATATGACAAGCACCAAGCCCTGGTGATCTATGTACAAATAATTATTATCTATCCAGTAGACTTAAAGATCAAATTAATTTTTTTATTAATATTTTTATTAACATTGTTTTACTCATCTAAATTAATCAAGCACAACACAGTTAAAAAAATCTCACTAGTCTAAAGAAGAGAAGATAAAAATATAACATGTTTTGAGATTGTTGTGTTTTATATATCAATTTGTTTACTGCAAAACTACATTATGTTATGTTGATATGAAATACTGTACTTGTATTTGATAGACTTCTGATGATTCACCACACAATAAAGGCATGCATGACCTTAGAAGAATTTTCTTGAGCAGTTTCAGAGTCGTGGTTCATTAGACTGGATGTTTGCCATGTTTACTGGTGCTTCTTGAATAGGCGATGATCTCCTTACACTCTTTAATTATTGTCTTTGCTAATATTGATTGCACATTTCATATATATATATATATACATACACTCAGGTGACTTTGAAAGAGATAAGCATTTATGAAATTGTTAACTGGCATTACAAAACTGATATAAATAATTGATATATAGTCAATGGACCTGCGTACCATTTGTACAGTTTACAAGCCAGCTAGTGTAATACAATCCTTGATATTAAGTGATTTATACTAGTCTGATATAAATGTTACCTATTAGTATGTAAAACATCTTTATTTTGAGGCTATTGGCAAGACGTTAACACTTAACTACCTAAAATGTTCCCTAAAAAAATTAACACTAAAATATAAAAATCGTATGGAATAATTCATTTATTGCACTGTTTTCACAAAATAAATATATTTCACATTCATGTCTTGCAAATCCAGCACAGTTAAAAAAGCTTAATTATATGTTTTGCATAATGGGGGTAATTCCAAGTTGATCGCAGCAGGACATTTTTTAGCAGTTGGGCAAAACCATGTGCACTGCAGGGGAGGCAGATATAACATTTGCAGAGAGAGTTAGATTTGGGTGGGTTATTTTATTTCTGTGCAGGGTAAATACTGGCTGCTTTATTTTTACACTGCAAATTAGATTGCAGATTGAACACACCACACCCAAATCTAACTCTCTCTGCACATGTTAAATCTGCCTCTCCTGCAGTGCACATGGTTTTGCCCAACTGCTAACAAAATTCCTGCTGCGATCAACTTGGAATTACCCCCTAGCACCATACCAAAGAGTGAGATTACTGTGGTGGCTGTTGTATGAACATTGTGTACTATTATTGAAATCTTCCATGCCTGAAGTACAATTTCTGTAAAATAATTAAAGTAGCACATACAGTAGTAATTTGTCTCAAAATAGATCCATGGGAAGGCGCTGTAAATAAAATCTAGGGAAATTGGAAATATGCAGGTGTTTGTCATCTACTGCTCACCCATCAAGTAATACTGAATAAACAAATGCTTAAAAGGAGTACAAAGCTAAAGTACCAATTATGATCGCCATCTGATACAGATCATTTAATTTAATACATATATTATAGGGTGAAGTATGTATTTTGTATACTATGTTATGGTAGGTACAGTACATTATGTATGCAGTGAAACTTTTTTCAATGTTTAGCACAAATTACTTTAGAAATTAACTTCAAGTTCCATTTGAAGAACATTCTGTGTCTCTTTGAGAGGTAAAAAATATGCAGAAATATGTGTCTGTCATGACAGCCTACAGACTTGATGTGCTAATATAGCTATTTATTCATCTATGTATATCCTTCCTATCTCCCAATCACACCGTCCACTGTTTTTATGCATCTATCATTAATATCTGGACTTGCACCAATCCATGCATGTGCTGAGTCAGACACATCTAAAAATTCATACAGCTGCGTAATAGTAGCATTTGTGCCAGGTGTACAAATGCTTTTACTTATTCCCCACAATATTGTAACTTGACAGTTATTAATACATGAGAAAGACAGATTTTAAAGATTTAGGGGGAAAATGTACTAAGCTTTCCAGGGTCATAAAGTGGAGATAGATAAAGTACCATCCAATCAGTTCCTGTCATGTTACAGAAGGTGTTTGGAGCAGAGCCGTCCCTAACCAATTTGGTGTCCTAAGCAAGATTTTGGCCCCTTTATGTCATAATAATTTGCTTTGTTTGCCTATGCCTAGGGCAAGCTCTGATCATCAATCTTTGTTATTGCAACAGCCCTTCAGTACCTGCAAGAGGTGTACCTTCCAAATCTAAGGAGGTTGCCACATCTAACTGTTCCATAATTACCAATATTACATGAGTATAGCCTACACTAACTATACTCAGCCAATTCCACCCTTGCCAGACCCTGCTCCATTCCTCTAGCCACCATAAACACAAATTTCACATTTGCAGTATGAAAATGCATATCTCACATAATAAAGTAGTTAGATAGATAGATAGATAAATAGATAGATAGATAGATAGATAGATAGATAGATAGATAGATAGATAGATAGATAGATAGATAGATAGATAGATTTATAAATAAAGATATATTGTGTATCACCTCATGAGGCAGCACTCCCTGGACTGTAAAAGCTCTGTGCATGTCCACAAAGTTGTTCCAACATTTCACTCACCTTCAATGATTTTCCTCATGGGTAAAAAAGCAAGATACCTTTAAATAAGCAGCAACACTTTGTATACACCAACCAGTAACTTCCTCCGGGACTGGGATGACATCATCAGCATGTGCCATCCCACCCCCCAGTTGCGCATCAGTTCTGAGACATCATCACGCACCACCTCAGGCATGCTTGCTAACCATGAAGAAAGTACAAACATCCTCAAACAATAAAAAACACAAAGTTATTTAAAAATAAGTACTTTTCTGGGAGGGCATACAGACATTAATGTATAATAAGGGGTAGTGCTGACCATGTTGCTGTGTGTGTGTTTATATATATATATATATATATATATATATATATACAGTATACACAGTATAAAAGGCCCTTTATGAAGAAATTTTATCTAGACTCAAAATATGTACGTGGATGTGGTGAAAGTAGTTTTAGGGGAAGATTAGTTAGATGTAATAGCCAATTCAGGAAGGTATACATTCCTATATTTTCTTTGAATATATGTGTATTCTGTTTGGAGACAGATTGAATTTGGAAAACAGTTTTGAGACAAGGATTACACCTGGGAAGCTAAATTAAGATGGCAGATTAAAGTTTAGTAAAGTGCCATTAACATAGATCAAGGGTTCCAACTGATCTAAGGGGGTCATTCAGACCTGATCGCATGCTACGGTTTTTTGCAGTGCTGCTATCAGGTCAGAACTGCGGATGCGTATGCACCGCAAAGCGCAGGCGCGAGGTCCCTCCAGCGACAGGGAACACCGGAGAGCGACTTACTTACTGAAAAAAGCGATCGCACTGGCGATCGCATGAATATTGACAGAAAGAGGCCATTTGTGGGTGTCAACTGACCATTTCCAGGGAGTGTCCGAAGAAACGCAGGCATGTCCAGCCATTTGAATGGAGGGTTCCTGACGTCAGCTCCAGGTCAGATTATTGCAGCGGGTGAGTAAGTCCTGATCTGTGCAGAGACTGCACAAACTTTTGTTTGTGCAGCTTTTTGCACATGGATTCACATCCCTGCACAGCGCTTACCCCCTCCCCTGTAGGCGGCAAAAACGCCTGCTTGCGACCAGGTCTGAATTAGGTCCTAAGATAATACATTCATAGCTATACCTTCATGTAAATACAGTATATTTAGCAATTTGTAACTTCCAGCATCCTTGTAATCTTATTGCAGCAATAATTGTAAATCACAATCTCAAAAATGATCTGGGCGCCACATACAAACAATACCTTTCTATACATAATTCAAGGCATCCCAGTGACCATCAAGAAATAAAAATAAAGCATCCTTGTGACCTCTACACTATACAAAGTGCATCCTATTGATGGACATTTAATACAGACAGCATAATAGTGACCATCATACAATATAATGATGAGAGGTGCCTGAGTTCCCAGTCCCAGTGAGGCATTTGAGTTTCCAGTGCCAGTTGGGGCATCTGAGTTCCCAGCCCCAGAAAGGGCATCTGAGATTCCCACCCCAGGAGGGGAGTCTGAGATTTCAGCCCGAGGAAGGGCATTTGAGTATCCAGTGCCAGAAGGGGTGTTCAAAGTTTTCAGCTGCAAGAGGTGCATCTGGGATTCCAAATCTGGGAGGGGTGTCTGAGTTTCCAACTCCAGGGAGAGTGTCTCAGTTTCTAACCACAGGAGGGGGTTCTGAGTTTTTAACCTTAGGAGGGGTTTCTAGTACAACAGCCTCAATTGTGGACTCCTGTTCACCAGTCTCAAAGGGAAATTCTAGCATGCCAGTTTCTGTGAAGATGTCATTCTTTCAGCCTGTTCCAGAGAACAAATTGGTTCTACAGTATGTGTTGTAGAGTTGGTCGCCAGTTTTAATACTATTGGTTCTGTCTCTAATTGCTGACCAGTCCAGTCAGGGCCATCCAAGATTCTGGCCCAGCCAGGGTCAACATATATTCTTTTGTAGCCTCCAGAATGTCCATCTTCTCCTCAGTCTTTAGAGAGTTAATTCACCAATCAGTCTCCAGAGTCTCTAGCATCCACTCAACTTTTAGAGTGCCTAGCCTTCAGAGTGCCTGGCTGATATCCAATACTCCATCTAATTTGTATTGAATCTTGATAAACTCCATACTTTTGGAATGCATCTCCGCTCTCTGCCAGTCAAGCTTATGTGGTGAAATGCCTTATCCTAGCTCTCAGAGGGGAAGCATTGGAGTAGACTCATTCACTCATAGAATCCAGAAACTCAGTGTTTAATTATCTCCAAGCCTTCTGAGACATTGCAGAAACATTTGGTCCAATGGCTGCCCAGTTGGGGTCAACTGAGTTTCTTGCTCAAGTATCTGTCTGACACTCAGTCCCCCAGCCTTTTGGATTCTGAACAATTTCAGTTTTTGTTGGACCAATATATTAGAGACTTTAAAACTGTCAAGAAAAACTTCCCAAAATCAATACAATGCTGCCTGTCAGTTGTGCTTCCCTGTTTTCTTCCAGTGGTCCTTTGTGATGTTTTGGTTCTTTGAATAGACCACCCAGTATTGATGTTGTCTTCAATAAAGAAAGTCTGATTCTAATGATGGACTTTGACTCTGAATCTGGCTATGAACCTGTGATGGACACTAGCCAGTTTTTTTGGGGTTCATGGTTGCTACTTGTGTTTTTCCTGGCATTGTCAGTGAGAGCTATAATATCTCAGAGGAGAAGGTCAGATCCTGGAGGAGGAAAAAGAGATAACTATGGGGATCATTCCGAGTTGATCACTTGCTAGCAACTTTTTGCAGTGCTACGATCAGGTTAAAACTTGGCAAAACTGCGCATGCGTATGCACCATAATGCACAGGCGCGTCATATGGGTACAAAGAGGATCGGTGCTGGGCGATGGATTTAACGAAGAATCCATTCGCACAGCCGTTCGCAAGGTGATTGACAGAAAGAGGGTGTTTATGGGTGTCAACTGACCATTTTCTGAGAGTGTTTGGAAAAACGCAGGCATGTCTAAGTGCTTGCAGGGTGGGTGTCTGACGTCAATTCTGGGACCAAAAAGTCTGAAGTGATCGCAGTGGCTGAGTAAATCCAGAGCTACTCAGAAACTGAAACAAACTTTTTTGTATCGCTTGGCTGCAAAAGCGTTCGCACACTTGCAAAGCAAAAATACACTCCCCCATAGGCGGCGACTATCTGATCGCAGCACAGCAAAAAGTTGCTAGTGAGCGATCAACTCGGAATGACCCCCCATGTGTACATCTGAACTCCATTGCTTTTTCTGCTCAATTGTTATGAAATTACTCTCTGCTTACATGAAAGCTTTGTCCGGAAGGGATATTTCTGACCACAGGGTTATTCATGGTTGACTTCTTGCACTCATCTAAAAATTCCACCTGAACTTTCTTTCAATACCACATAGGTATCCAGATTCTGTGGATTCTTAAGCCCTCTTGTCACACCCACAACTGCTGATTCACTAGCTGGCATGTCTCCACTTTCCAGTCATCTCAGTATGCCCCTGTTGTTACTTGAGTATTGTATTCCTGCAGTCTGGTGCTGCATGGGCACCACCATCTTTCCTGAGGACAGCTGACTTTATTACAGCCATTCACAATGTCTTTACTCCTCACATTACTCCAGTTTCCAATCCTATTATTATTATTATTATTATTATTATTATTATAGAGCATGCTACTTAGACCATTCCCTGACACCAGTTCATTGTAGGAACAACTTGTCTTCAAGCTGCTCCTGATCCCTGTGTCAGAAGCGGTTTACTCTTACTCCGGCTCTTCCTGCTATTTTTCTAGATACAATCTGGTATTCTGCAGAATACTTCTTTGTCTCTCTTCTTCAATTGATCCCGTGTTCAGCCCTAAACAATTCAGAAGATGGATCCTTCTCCAGTTCTCCCTGCTGTCATCAGCACTCCTCCATTGTACCAGTATGCTGTCTGCTACTCAACATAACAATCAGCACTACCAGCTACAGTCTGCTATTTGCTATAGCCTCCTGCATGCAGTCTCCAACACTAGCTGCAATTACCTGTGTTCATCACCATGAAGTACTGTGCTATTACTTTCCTGTTGATTCTTGGATTCAGCCTGGTGCTTAATCATTTCCATTACACAAGTGTACTTCTCTGGTTCAACCTGCATGCCTGCCTGTAGTCTTAAACCTGCTCAACTTGTACTTATTGTGTGGAGTCTCAGTCAGTATTTCCTGCATACACTATTCACTACAGCAGGCATTCCCAACCACGGTCCTCAAGGCACACCAACACTGCAGGTTTTAGTGATATCCAGGCTGCAGCACAGATGGTTAAATCAAAATAACTAGAGATGTGCACCGGACATTTTTCGGGTTTTGTGCTTTGGTTTTGGATTCGGTTCCGCGGCCGTGTTTTGGATTCGGACGCGTTTTGGCAAAACCTCCCTGAAATTTTTTTGTCGGATTCGGGTGTGTTTTGGATTCGGGTTTTTTTTTTCAAAAACCCCTCAAAAACAGCTTAAATCATAGAATTTGGGGGTAATTTTGATCCTATAGTATTATTAACCTCAATAACCACAATTTCCACTAATTTCCAGTCTATTCTGAACACCTCACACCTCACAATACTATTTTTAGTCCTAAAATTTGCACCGAGGTCGCTGGATGACTAAGCAAAGCGACCCAAGAGGGCGGCACAAACACCTGGCCCATCTAGGAGTGGCACTGCAGTGTCAGACAGGATGGCACTTAATTTTTTTTACCCCAAACAGCACATGATGCAAAGAAAAGAGAAAAAGAGGTGCACTGTGGTCGCTGGACGGCTAAGCTAAGTGACACAAACACCTCAATATCACAGGAATTATTCGTTCTTCTAATCAATGGTATTATTGGTCTAAATCACTGGAAGAAAATGACAAAATCACTGGAATTATTCGTTCTAATCAATGGTATTATTGGTCCAAATCACTGGAAAAAAATGACAAAATCACTGGAATTATTTGTTCTAATCAATGGCATTATTGGTCCAAATCACTGGAAGAAAATGACAAAATCACTGGAATTATTCGTTCTAATCAATGGTATTATTGGTCCAAATCACTGGAAGAAAATGACAAAATCACTGGAATTATTCGTTCTAATCAATGGTATTATTGGTCCAAATCACTGGAAGAAAATGACAAAATCACAGGAATTATTTCTTTTAATCAATGGTATTATTGGTCCAAATCACTGGAAGAAAATGACAAAATCACTGGAATTATTTGTTCTAATCAATGGTATTATTGGTCCAAATCACTGGAAGAAAATGACAAAATCACAGAATTATTCGTTCTAATCAATGGTATTATTGGTCCAAATCACTCGAAGAAAATGGCAAAATCACAGGAATTATTCGGTCTAATCAATGGTATTATTGGTCCAAATCACTGGAAGAAGACTGACGTTTTGGGGATTATGGAGACATAATGTTTTTGAATATAAATCCTAAAGCAGGTGGTGTATTAGAGCAAAAGAGTGCAAGAGACCAGCCATGCAGCTTCTGAAATATTATGACAAAATGTTACTGTATTTCATAAGCACTCATTCCTAACTCTGCTAAGTACTGTTTGGTATACTGTATCTGGCTTCCATGAGGTAGTTGTCCATTATTTCAGCTTCCATTGACCTTTTTGAAAGCGGTAGAAGTTATCAATTCTTTTTTTTTTTTTCCCCTATTTTTAATTTTCTCCTGCATAGCCCAGTAAAATGTTTTAATGTTAAGTATTGACTTGTGCCTTCTGGGGGTCCACTTCTTCACCAAACCCAGCCAAATCTCATCCTGATTCCTAACCCTCTGTTCCACGTTCTCTATGTACCCCATCTGTGTCACCCATGTCTGTCTACCCCTCCCCTTTAGATTGTAAGCGCTCACGAGCAGGGCCCTCTTTCCTCATGTGCTTATATACTGTTGGTCACCAAAATGCTGCACTGTAATACTATATATACTGCTCACAAAAATGCTGCACAGATATGGAATGGATACTTGCAGTGACACAGAGCTGCAAGATACAGCAATGGCCTACTGTACAACTATATACTGTTATTCACCTAAATGCTGCACTGTAATACTATATATACTGCTCACAAAAATGCAGCACAGATATAGAATGGATACTTGCAGTGACACAGAGCTGCAAGATACAGCAATGGCCTACTGTACAACTATATACTGTTATTCACCTAAATGCTGCACTGTAATACTATATATACTGCTCACAAAAATGCCGCACAGATATGGAATGGAAACTTGCAGTGACACAGAGCTGCAAGATACAGCAATGACCTACTGTACAACTATATACTGTTAGTCACCTAAATGCTGCACTGTAATACTATATATACTGCTCACAAAAATTCCGCACAGATATGGAATGGATACTTGCAGTGACACAGAGCTGCAAGATACAGCAATGGCCTACTGTACTGTACTTATATACTGGTGGACCCCAATCCCCACAATGCAGCACACTGATCAGATATTTGCAGCACACTGAGCACAGATATGGAGCGTTTTCAAGCAGAGAACGTAGATATTTGCAGCACACTGAGCACAGATATTTGCAGCACACTGAGCACAGATTACGGAGCTTTTCAGGGAGAGAACGCTGCCACATCCTCTCCGTTCAATCTCCAATGCACGAGTGAAAATGGCGGCGATGCACGGCTCCTTATATAGAATACGAATCTTGCGAGAATCCGACAGCGGGATGATGACGTTCGGGCGCCTTCTGGTTAACCGAGCAAGGCGGGAAGATCCGAGGCTGCCTCGGAACCGTGTAAATTAGGTGAAGTTCAGGGGGGTTCGGATCCCGAGGAACCGAACCCGCTCATCTCTAAAAATAACTGAGCTATTAATTAAGTCACCTGTGCTGAAGCCTGGATATCACTAAAACCTGCACTGTTAGTGTGCCTTGAGGACTGTGGTTGGGAATGCCTGCACTACAGCCTGTTATTATCATAGTGCAATTCCTGTATTAGCCATCTGGGTTCTGATTTTCACCTGCAGAAGTCTCACATCCCTAGTGTGTAGTATTATCTGTAATTATACATTGTTTTCTGTACAAAGTAACATGAAGCACCATCCTTAGTGTGTTGTAGCACACCATCACCTTACCTACAGTAGTATTCTGTTCACCTTACAGTATTTCTGTATTTTGAAGGTAGAACTCATTGAGAAGTGTCATTCATTCACCTTGTTTCATTTACTCCAGTTCCCGCTAGTCCTGTATGATGGCCCCAGTTCTTTGCCCACAATTAACGCAGTACCTGACGATTAGCTTTTGACACCTTATACTTGGTATAATTTCATGTAATTCCTTATCTAAATGCTAATATTAAGAAAAAGCTAAACTTTCATGCAAATTTTTCACAATTATGTTTCATGTATTTTTAACTGTATTATTACATCCTTGCCATCACAGTAACTTGGAACATTTCTGGTCTTTAAGAAATAAATAATTAAAAAAACAAGTATTCTGTTTTGCGCTATACAGGTGTATGAAAATAATGCATGTCCTGATCAAAAGAAATTTCTGAATCACCGTACTTAGGCCCTCATTCTGAGTTGATCACTAGCTGCTGTTGTTTGCTGTGTAGCGATCAGTTAAAAAAATGGCAAAACTGCGCATACGTATGCACCGCAATGCACACGCACAGCGTACGGGTACAAAGAGCATTGTAGTTTTGCACAGGTTCTAGCGATGCTTTCAGCCGCACTGGCGGACGCAAGGAGATTGACAAGAAGTGGGAGTTTCTGGGTGGCAACTGACCGTTTTCTGGGAGTGTTTGGAAAAATGCAGGCGTCCCCGAGCATTTGCTGGGCGAGTATCTGACGTCATTACCATGTCATTCATCGCAGCAATCATCGCACAGAATAAATAACTACAGGACTGGTCTTGTTTTGCACAAAATGTGTTTGCAGCCGCTCTGCTGCACAGGCTTTCGCACTCCTGCAAAGCGAAAATACACTCCCCCGTGGGTGGCAACTATGCGATTGCATGGCTGCTAAAAGTAGCTAGTGAGCGATCAACTCGGAATGAGGGCCTTATAGATGAATAATACCATCAAGCACCAGTTGTACATGTTTTGATCCCATCGTGTACAGGTTATTTTAGCCAGTTTTTATCTAATTTCATTCATTTGCATACATTTACTTATTTTCTTACAAGGACAAGAGTACGTTTGTCTATTAGGTTAAAAGAACACTAGGTTAATGAATTACTTTATGTCAGTGTTCAGAAGTCCACAAAAAATAGTAAGTGGGCTGTATTGGGAGATAATATTATGGAAACCATTATATGCTGTATAGCTGCTGTACATGGCTGTAGTATTTCAAAGACGATATATACAGTAAGTCTGTTGGAAATTTATATGGACAGATAAGACAAAAGTGTAATCTTGAATATCTTATTTGGAGAAAATAAAATTAGAACCCAAACACTCATTCCAGCAGTTAGGCATGGTTGGAGTATTATGACTGTTGATCTCATTGGGATGTTTTGTATTGACCTGAACGCCCTGATTCTGAATAGGGCACAGTGGCATTCATGTGTGTATCTTTTGCTGGAATTGTGCCTGTGGCTTTAGACTACTTATACTTCTACAAGGTTCTTCCCTGATGTACATATGTGCGTATGAATATAAGGATTCAGACGCACATACACAGCATCTTCGGACACTGTAACACCACTTTAGACTCAACTACAGTATCAGTTTCACCATCGCTACCTGAATTAGTGCTTTGCTAGTTGCAGATTCTACATATGAGTATAACCTCCAATGTGAGTGATTAAGCATTTGTGTATGCAACCACTTTCAACAACACAACCGTGACACACCCATAACACCCCTAAAGGATGTAGCATATCCAGATCTCTGAATAGCCACCACCCAGTCAACGCCCAGAAACACACAATACATTTCCAAGACTGTGGGGTATATTTATTAAAGTGCAGATTTACAAAACTGGACATGTTGGCTACAGCAACCAATCAGATTCTGGCTATTATGTTCTAGAATAGGGATCAGGGAACTTTTTTACCTTTTACCCCAAAATATATTTAGATACGCCGACGTTACCCCCTTGATTTGAAAGGAAGGAAATAATATATTATTGTGCATATATACTGGTTATCACTGTTTATATGGCATTTCTGAGATACTGTGTATATATATTGTCAAAGTCGAAAAATATCATAATGCATATGCCTTGTACTAACCCGCCGTGCGTGCACATATCTGCAATTTGCGTAGGATCGCTCCGACGATCATGCGCATGATATGGGTATTAACGGCGGAGTTTGTGAGCGTATAGCGTGTTATTAGAACATTGCATATTTAACCCATATAGCGTATATTGTAGATACAGTTCCCCTAGACCATGTCAGTGAGTATTATTAGTTTAAACAGTTCCTGGACAGAGAGATTCGCCTTTGCATGATAGGAAAGGTCAGATAAAGGTTGGAAGGTGATATCTAGTATCCAGCTGTAGGGTATTTTGAGGGTAACTTTCCGGTGTTAGTTAGAGAAAGATCGCTTGTTCCTGCGTATAGTTATGTACAAAAGTAGATTATGAACATTAACTGTATTTACTGTAAATTACATATGCGGCGGGAATCCAGAGAATACCACCCACAAGAGCAGATGGGAATGACATCGCCCACCTTTTCAAATCCACCTATGACCTTTACTGTAGTGTGGAGTTATATCTCTGTGTCCAATGAACAATGAGATTACAGTGACCATTGTATTGTGTATGCATGTTTGTGTATAAAAAGACCATTGTTGCCTGGCCGGTCAGAAGACTCTAAACACTATCTGTATGACCAGCGGAGGACCGGAGCCGGGTTGTGCTTGCGAATATTCTCACGTACGTACATTCTCTGTAGCCATTAATCTGTTTAGATTTACTTGTTAGCCTGTAGTGTATAAATGGTATTGTTTTTATCTTTTGGAATCAATCCACGGTGGCCTTAGAACCCTGTGGTTTCAACTACAAACTGTGTTGTGTTTTCACTTTCCTGCATGGGCTTTAAAGTAGATTTACTTGTATAAGGTGTATAGCATTGATAAGGTGTATGCACTGCGGGTACTTAGTATCGCCAGCGCTACTTAAGGTTTAAAGGTATAACATCGTTGCAGTACTTTGCTGCCAAAGGTTTAAAGTATAAGCATATCATTACATTGTATCATTTACAAGGTTTAAAGGTTATCAATTGTGTGTACGCTAGCTGTGTGTACTCCGTACACTCAGCGCAGCGTGCGTATGCCAAGTGCGTACCACGTGCAGGACTCTGTACGCAAATAGCGTACAAAGTGCGTAGCACGTGCATGTAGTCTAGCGGCCATAGCGGCTCAATGGTAATATTGTACAAAGGGGTATAGTTTTGCGGTCTAAGATAATACCGACATTATCAAAATATAAATATATATATATATATATATATACACACACAAAATGTATTATTACTTTCGACAACTATTTTTTGGCAATGAATGGGTTAATTAACACTTTCTCCCCAAAACACCAGAATGAATGTAAGAAAGATGCATGAGGGGGGAAGGGGAGGACACAACTTTTAAGAGACAGATGGTCACATCCTCACCTCAGTAATGTCAGTGGGAATTTCCCACTGTTATGTGGGACACTGTCTGATCCTGCGGAACTCTGTCAGCAGTCAGCTACAGAACACTTCAAGTTCTGTGTGTGGGTTGGCAGGACGCGGGCGGGAGGACAGGACAGCGCAGGACAGGCGGGCATGAGGGAGCATGGTGTGACATCAGCATGTCACACCACGGCCAGGAACACAACACAGGGTGGCCAGGAGCACAGCGCAGGGCGGACAGGAGGGAGCATGGTATGACGTCAGCACATCACATTGCGAGCCGGCCGGTGCTGGACAGGGCTGTTTCTCGGCAGCGTGACCATCCATTACCCCCAGGAATTTCATTTTTACCCCAAGACTGAATATCAACCCATTGGGAGAGGGTATAGACCGAATATACATAGAGGGGGTGATATAGAAAGGAGGCCCCGGTATGAATCCCATAGAGATGATTATCAAAGGAGATGGTATCCTAGACCTAGGAAACAATCTTCCCAATATTGGGACTCTGTACATCAAAGAGAGGAAAATAATGGGAGGTTTAACAATCCACGGAATAGAGCCCGTCTAAATTGGAGACCAGAAAGATACATTGAAAAGTCTGATGTGTTTAGATCCCCGACTCCTGAGGAAAATGACAGACGTCATTTTTTAGAGGACAGAGGAGGAAGACGTCCCATCATTCCTCACCGCCAGTGGAAGGAAGAGCTCCACACGAGACTAGATTCCCCTCAGTCCAAAAAAAGAGGATTTGGCGTAGACGAGGAACAAGAGGAGGACGAAAGGTCCCCCAAAAAAAGGAAGAACCTTCAGGCACAGGGGTCATCAACAATTCCCAAAAAGAACTATCTACAGCAGAACTCTCGGTTCTAGATAAGGGTTTGAAGTTTGCCCCTGATGCACACCTTGATAAGTTTAATCTCTTTATTGACTTGAATAAGTACATACGTAGTCTTACGGTTCAGCGTCACTTTTTGAAAAATCCCTGTGTAGAAAATACGTCTTCGTTAAAGCCTAAACCAGTGGTGGCCTTACCATCGCGGTTTTATCCTGTAGAATCTCGAGGAAGTCATATTGACATCTTTTATGACTCCGTTAAAGAAGATTTTCGTAATATTAAATTAATCAATTCTAAATATTCGGGGAACTTGAATCCCCAAGAAAAACAGGCAATTAAATCATTGAAACAGGATGATAAAACTATAATTAAACAGGCTGACAAAGGGGGCGCTGTAGTCATACAGGATGTTCAAACTTATATGGATGAGTCTAATAAGATACTTCTGGATGATACTACATATGTTAGTCTTGATAGGAACCCTACTGAGGAGTTCTTTGAGCAATTGTCCTTACTTTTGAATAAAGGTTTAAAAGAGGGGCGCATTTGTATGGAGGAATATAATTACCTTCTGGTTAGATTCCCCATAATTCCGGTCTTTTACCATATACCTAAGGTCCACAAGAATAAAAGTAACCCCCCCGGGAGACCTATAGTTGCAGGGGTGGACTCATTGACCGCGAATTTATCACATTATGTGGATCTAAAATTACAGCCTTTGGTCCTATTGAACAAATCGCACCTGAAAGATTCTGCGTCTGTACTAAATATTGTCAATGATCTGGTGTGGTCCTCAGATATGGTGTGGATTACCATAGACGTTCAAGCATTGTATTCTAGCATCCCCCATTCTAAGGGAATGGAAGCGGTACAAAAAGCCTTAATCACTAACTCAGCAATGGAGGGAAAAGAAGTTATGTTTCTTTTGAAATGCATAAGATTCATATTAGAACATAACTACTTTGAATATAAAGGGAAGTTCTTCCTGCAAACCCAGGGGACGGCTATGGGGACAAAATTTGCTCCCTCATACGCAAATATCTTCATGGCAGCCTGGGAAATGAGTTGCGTCTATGGCTCAAAGTTCGAGGAAAACATAGTACTGTATAAACGCTATATAGACGACATCTTGATTATATGGCAAGGGAACCCTGAGTTAATTCCTGAGTTCATTCAATATATCAATACTAATGATAATAATCTCCGCTTCACGTATTCAGAAGATCCACAACAGATCGAGTATCTGGACCTAGTGCTGAAAGGCATACCAGGAGAACATATACTGTCCAAAACCTTCTTTAAAACTGTAGACGCTAATAGTTACATTCCTTTTTCAAGCTGCCACCACCCGACGTGGAAAAAAGTGTCCCTTATTCACAATTTTTAAGAGTAAGACGGAACTGTAGTCAGCTACAGGATTATTGGTCTCAATCCCAGGTATTGGCTGAACGTTTCCTACAGAGAGGATATGATCCTCGCTTGATTGAGGAAGCTAGAGAAAAAGCCTCCAGGAGAGAAAGATTGGATCTACTTGTTCCTAAACCCCAGAAGGAGAAGAAAATACGTATTAGACCATTTCTTACACAATACAATAAAGAGAATCATTTAATTAGAAAAGTGCTCGATCGTCATTGGGGACTACTTAAGAAAGATCCTGTACTTGGTTCCCATTTACCAGCGAAACCTCAGGTGGTGTTTCGGAGATCTACCAATCTTAAAAGCATAATTGCTCCAAGTAGATTTCAACAACAAAAGAAAACATCTAACATAGAGAAAAAGAATTTCCTGGCAGACAAGAAATCGGGTTGTTTTCCCTGTCAGAAATGTATTTGTTGTAAATTCATGGATCGTACCAAGTTTGAATTTAAACTTGACACAGGGAGACGCTATACGCTAAATGAGGCAATCACTTGCACCAGTTGTTTTGTCATATATAAAATATCCTGCAGTTGTGGTTTAGTTTATATAGGGAAAACTAAGAGACAACTAAAACTAAGAGTACAAGAGCATATGCGTAATATTAAAAATAATGTAAGAACACACAGCTTACCGAGGCATTATGCGGACAAGCACAATTCCGAAGTTTTAATCTCTAATTTTAGTTTTAGCGTTTTGGAATTTGTCAAAGAACCTGAAAGAGGGGGTAGTAGGGAACTAGTACTCTCAAGACGTGAAAGTTTTTGGATATATACTATGAATTCTTTAACACCCTTTGGCTTGAATGAAGGGATCGATATTGCTTCTTTTATTTGATTCATGTTCTGTGTGAAATAGTTGACATGTCATCATAGTCCGAAGGTTACGTGTATGATCAGCTGCTGTTTTAATTTAAGTCCTTATTAATGTAGGTCCGCGATTACAGGCACTGGACCCATGAGCGTACTAGTTGTTTCTTTTGTAAATATGGAAATATTGAACCTTTAAGAGGAGTTGATATAATAAGGGGTATAATATATATTAAGGGGTTTGATTGGTTAGTAAGGTAAGGTTAGGATAATTTAAATATAAGACTTAACATTAGTATGTATTAAATTCCTCTAAACAGACTACTGGTTGTTCAACCAGGGGTTATTGACTACTGATTTTAGGTTAAGGGCCTTTCTAATAGCACTGCATTGATGTGATCGGGCAGTTATTAAATATACGGCCTGATCACTTTGATGATCGCTAAAATTACCCGATCGTCAGTTTTAGTAATAATAGCCCCCTTAGTATTTGGTTGTCATGGCAATTGTTATGATTGCCATGGTGATCATAATTACTGTCTGATCGTCACTATAAGGAATATTAGCTATTTGTTTTAAGGTTGTCATGGCAACCATTATAATTACATCATTAGGTACTATGGCTACCTTTATATATGGCAACCGTTATAATTACATCATTAGGTACTATGGTTACCTTTATATAAGGATGGGACACGTGTTTTTCCCCTCCCTTCTGCGGCACCATGGCAACATTTGGTACACAACAGTTTATGTCCACATTCCTTATTAGTGGACACCTGCCCCTTTCTGGCCAGTTCCTGCTACTCAGGATGAGACGGAGTTGGAACGCAAACACCGGAAGTGAATGTCCGGCGGTCGCGGCACAATGATAACCTCCGCGACGCGCTTAAATATGTTCACATCCTGCTGCCGTGGACGCTTGCCTCGTTAGATGTGTTCCCCCGCCAGTCAGGAAGTGACGGCGGTGGAACGCAGACACCGGAAGTAGATACCCGACCGTGGAACGCATGTTAAATACATGCGTTTCCACGCTTACTCTTTATTTGAGATTACATCAGTTAACATATGCCTTATTTCTAGTACATATTGGGGAATGAGGTCCCAGATTCGGACACTTTAATATGGGTGTTTAGGTAGTATAATGTCTACCAATCAGAATTAAGAGGAAATGAGGTCACAGTGTAGGAGGTATAAATAAGCAGAGCACCACCACTTCCAGTTATGCACTGGACTTTGTGAGAGGTGGCAGTATTGAAGTAAGTCTTACCACTTTAGGGGTTCAATATTTCTATATAATTAGGGGAATTAAAGTGGTTAGAATGGATTTTATTTGTTAATGGATTTTATTTGTGTATGTTTTGTGAATCCAACCTATTGGTTTTTTGATACACTTGTAATATATTATGAATTCAGAATTTTGATTATGAATTTATAATGTTTCTAGGCACTCAAACCACATGATTTGAGGCCAACTAAAATCTTTTATCTATCCAGTGGTGTACAAAACACCTATTATATGGGTATGTATTAAAATATTTATTTTCACAGTGGTGGTCCAAATACTAAGTAGGTTCTCTTTTTGAATACAATTTTCTCTATTGTAGGTCTGTTTTAATTTTATAGACCTACTTCACCAATATTTGACTGTTTTTATAAATAATAGTCAAAGGAATTGTCTCTCTGGTTTCAATCTATGAGTCCATTAGGTATGTATATGGTGTAAAATTTTTGTCACATGGGTGATTAATCCTAAAAATACCCACATACAATGAAAAATCATTTTTACCATAGGCGTTTTTTGATCTCACTATTATGGATACCGTCTGGAGTTATTAGTTTCAGACTTATGTTGGTATGTACATTTATTCATCACTTATTTCACGACACCTGCTCTATCTCCACTATTTACTGGCACTAATAAAATGGCTACTGTATTATAGTCTGAATTATGTTATTATATTCACTATATATGGGTACTAATGTAAAGGAAATTATATTAATTTATTCAAAATTATGTTTATTTTTTTGTATCTAACCAATGGGTCTGGATGGTTCTATTTATTTATGTATTGTGATTTTAAGTCATTGTACTTTTTCTGTTTATTCAGATCTAATACCCCTGAAGAAGTCCTAATGGACGAAACGCGTTGGGTTCTACATCTGATTAAAACCTGATTGGTATATATTTGAATTGGGTATTGTAATTGAGCCAAAACTTGATTGGTGTATATTGAAATCTGTTGATGTTGTATCCATCCTGTATGATAACAATGTTATTTGAAAAGATGAAGTAGAGACATACATTGTATTTTAAGAATAAATTTTAAACTATATTGATTGTCTGCAATAAGTCACTAGCGCCCTCAGATTCTGTATGTATTTATCATTTGTGAATCCTTGCTGACGAGGGATTCTTCTAGAGGTGCTGCTTTTTCATATCCCGAGCGCAACTTGATACCATTCTTGTGTTTATATTATTGTTCGTCAGCATCCAGATTGCTGCTGGGAAATGCCGATTGGTTTAGATAGGACCAAAAGGTCCCAAAAAGCCAGGAATATATTTGTGGAGGATGAGCAGGTAGTGGAATTGGAGGAGGAAGATGATTACTACAATTATCTCAACTCTTTGGAAAGATTGGCTTCCAAGGAGATGAGAGGTTGGTATGACCTTGTTACACTAGAGAAATACTTGGAGGTGGGACGGATCCCAAGAGGGTTACGAATTTCCAAATTGCCCACCTTTGGGGGAGATAATATGCCCTTTTTAAAAAAGTGGAACGCTGTATTGGATGAATGTTCAGTAAATCTGATCAACTTAATTATTAGCGAGCGCAAATCAGAAATGGTTAAACTACAGGAGGAAATTGTAAAGGTTGAGACTTTTATAACTAAGTTTGAAGAAAGTGAAGAGTATAAAAGGGATATGAAAGATTTGCAATATAAGATCGACAATCTAGAAAAAGATATCATTGTAAGGAAACAAAAAAAGTTTCAAAGGGACAAGAAGGATTATGCAAGTGGGCAGATCTATAATAGTGCCAATGATGCATATTTGGTGGATACACAGAAGGTCAATAGGAGGTATCCACCTAAGACTGAATATCAACCCATTGGGAGAGGGTATAGACCGAATATACATAGAGGGGGTGATATAGAAAGGAGGCCCCGGTATGAATCCCATAGAGATGATTATCAAAGGAGATGGTATCCTAGACCTAGGAAACAATCTTCCCAATATTGGGACTCTGTACATCAAAGAGAGGAAAATAATGGGAGGTTTAACAATCCACGGAATAGAGCCCGTCTAAATTGGAGACCAGAAAGATACATTGAAAAGTCTGATGTGTTTAGATCCCCGACTCCTGAGGAAAATGACAGACGTAATTTTTTAGAGGACAGAGGAGGAAGACGTCCCATCATTCCTCACCGCCAGTGGAAGGAAGAGCTCCACACGAGACTAGATTCCCCTCAGTCCAAAAAAAGAGGATTTGGCGTAGACGAGGAACAAGAGGAGGACGAAAGGTCCCCCAAAAAAAGGAAGAACCTTCAGGCACAGGGGTCATCAACAATTCCCAAAAAGAACTATCTACAGCAGAACTCTCGGTTCTAGATAAGGGTTTGAAGTTTGCCCCTGATGCACACCTTGATAAGTTTAATCTCTTTATTGACTTGAATAAGTACATACGTAGTCTTACGGTTCAGCGTCACTTTTTGAAAAATCCCTGTGTAGAAAATACGTCTTCGTTAAAGCCTAAACCAGTGGTGGCCTTACCATCGCGGTTTTATCCTGTAGAATCTCGAGGAAGTCATATTGACATCTTTTATGACTCCGTTAAAGAAGATTTTCGTAATATTAAATTAATCAATTCTAAATATTCGGGGAACTTGAATCCCCAAGAAAAACAGGCAATTAAATCATTGAAACAGGATGATAAAACTATAATTAAACAGGCTGACAAAGGGGGCGCTGTAGTCATACAGGATGTTCAAACTTATATGGATGAGTCTAATAAGATACTTCTGGATGATACTACATATGTTAGTCTTGATAGGAACCCTACTGAGGAGTTCTTTGAGCAATTGTCCTTACTTTTGAATAAAGGTTTAAAAGAGGGGTGCATTTGTATGGAGGAATATAATTACCTTCTGGTTAGATTCCCCATAATTCCGGTCTTTTACCATATACCTAAGGTCCACAAGAATAAAAGTAACCCCCCCGGGAGACCTATAGTTGCAGGGGTGGACTCATTGACCGCAAATTTATCACATTATGTGGATCTAAAATTACAGCCTTTGGTCCTATTGAACAAATCGCACCTGAAAGATTCTGCGTCTGTACTAAATATTGTCAATGATCTGGTGTGGTCCTCAGATATGGTGTGGATTACCATAGACGTTCAAGCATTGTATTCTAGCATCCCCCATTCTAAGGGAATGGAAGCGGTACAAAAAGCCTTAATCACTAACTCAGCAATGGAGGGAAAAGAAGTTATGTTTCTTTTGAAATGCATAAGATTCATATTAGAACATAACTACTTTGAATATAAAGGGAAGCTCTTCCTGCAAACCCAGGGGACGGCTATGGGGACAAAATTTGCTCCCTCATACGCAAATATCTTCATGGCAGCCTGGGAAATGAGTTACGTCTATGGCTCAAAGTTCGAGGAAAACATAGTACTGTATAAACGCTATATAGACGACATCTTGATTATATGGCAAGGGAACCCTGAGTTAATTCCTGAGTTCATTCAATATATCAATACTAATGATAATAATCTCCGCTTCACGTATTCAGAAGATCCACAACAGATCGAGTATCTGGACCTAGTGCTGAAAGGCATACCAGGAGAACATATACTGTCCAAAACCTTCTTTAAAACTGTAGACGCTAATAGTTACATTCCTTTTTCAAGCTGCCACCACCCGACGTGGAAAAAAAGTGTCCCTTATTCACAATTTTTAAGAGTAAGACGGAACTGTAGTCAGCTACAGGATTATTGGTCTCAATCCCAGGTATTGGCTGAACGTTTCCTACAGAGAGGATATGATCCTCGCTTGATTGAGGAAGCTAGAGAAAAAGCCTCCAGGAGAGAAAGATTGGATCTACTTGTTCCTAAACCCCAGAAGGAGAAGAAAATACGTATTAGACCATTTCTTACACAATACAATAAAGAGAATCATTTAATTAGAAAAGTGCTCGATCGTCATTGGGGACTACTTAAGAAAGATCCTGTACTTGGTTCCCATTTACCAGCGAAACCACAGGTGGTGTTTCGGAGATCTACCAATCTTAAAAGCATAATTGCTCCAAGTAGATTTCAACAACAAAAGAAAACATCTAACATAGAGAAAAAGAATTTCCTGGCAGACAAGAAATCGGGTTGTTTTCCCTGTCAGAAATGTATTTGTTGTAAATTCATGGATCGTACCAAGTTTGAATTTAAACTTGACACAGGGAGACGCTATACGCTAAATGAGGCAATCACTTGCACCAGTTGTTTTGTCATATATAAAATATCCTGCAGTTGTGGTTTAGTTTATATAGGGAAAACTAAGAGACAACTGAAACTAAGAGTACAAGAGCATATGCGTAATATTAAAAATAATGTAAGAACACACAGCTTACCGAGGCATTATGCGGACAAGCACAATTCCGAAGTTTTAATCTCTAATTTTAGTTTTAGCGTTTTGGAATTTGTCAAAGAACCTGAAAGAGGGGGTAGTAGGGAACTAGTACTCTCAAGACGTGAAAGTTTTTGGATATATACTATGAATTCTTTAACACCCTTTGGCTTGAATGAAGGGATCGATATTGCTTCTTTTATTTGATTCATGTTCTGTGTGAAATAGTTGACATGTCATCATAGTCCGAAGGTTACGTGTATGATCAGCTGCTGTTTTAATTTAAGTCCTTATTAATGTAGGTCCGCGATTACAGGCACTGGACCCATGAGCGTACTAGTTGTTTCTTTTGTAAATATGGAAATATTGAACCTTTAAGAGGAGTTGATATAATAAGGGGTATAATATATATTAAGGGGTTTGATTGGTTAGTAAGGTAAGGTTAGGATAATTTAAATATAAGACTTAACATTAGTATGTATTAAATTCCTCTAAACAGACTACTGGTTGTTCAACCAGGGGTTATTGACTACTGATTTTAGGTTAAGGGCCTTTCTAATAGCACTGCATTGATGTGATCGGGCAGTTATTAAATATACGGCCTGATCACTTTGATGATCGCTAAAATTACCCGATCGTCAGTTTTAGTAATAATAGCCCCCTTAGTATTTGGTTGTCATGGCAATTGTTATCATTGCCATGGTGATCATAATTACTGTCTGATCGTCACTATAAGGAATATTAGCTATTTGTTTTAAGGTTGTCATGGCAACCGTTATAATTACATCATTAGGTACTATGGCTACCTTTATATATGGCAACCGTTATAATTACATCATTAGGTACTATGGTTACCTTTATATAAGGATGGGACACGTGTTTTTCCCCTCCCTTCTGCGGCACCATGGCAACATTTGGTACGCAACAGTTTATGTCCACATTCCTTATTAGTGGACACCTGCCCCTTTCTGGCCAGTTCCTGCTACTCAGGATGAGACGGAGTTGGAACGCAAACACCGGAAGTGAATGTCCGGCGGTCGCGGCACAATGATAACCTCCGCGACGCGCTTAAATATGTTCACATCCTGCTGCCGTGGACGCTTGCCTCGTTAGATGTGTTTCCCCGCCAGTCAGGAAGTGACGGCGGTGGAACGCAGACACCGGAAGTAGATACCCGACCGTGGAACGCATGTTAAATACATGCGTTTCCACGCTTACTCTTTATTTGAGATTACATCAGTTAACATATGCCTTATTTCTAGTACATATTGGGGAATGAGGTCCCAGATTCGGACACTTTAATATGGGTGTTTAGGTAGTATAATGTCTACCAATCAGAATTAAGAGGAAATGAGGTCACAGTGTAGGAGGTATAAATAAGCAGAGCACAACCACTTCCAGTTATGCACTGGACTTTGTGAGAGGTGGCAGTATTGAAGTAAGTCTTACCACTTTAGGGGTTCAATATTTCTATATAATTAGGGGAATTAAAGTGGTTAGAATGGATTTTATTTGTTAATGGATTTTATTTGTGTATGTTTTGTGAATCCAACCTATTGGTTTTTTGATACACTTGTAATATATTATGAATTCAGAATTTTGATTATGAATTTATAATGTTTCTAGGCACTCAAACCACATGATTTGAGGCCAACTAAAATCTTTTATCTATCCAGTGGTGTACAAAACACCTATTATATGGGTATGTATTAAAATATTTATTTTCACAGTGGTGGTCCAAATACTAAGTAGGTTCTCTTTTTGAATACAATTTTCTCTATTGTAGGTCTGTTTTAATTTTATAGACCTACTTCACCAATATTTGACTGTTTTTATAAATAATAGTCAAAGGAATTGTCTCTCTGGTTTCAATCTATGAGTCCATTAGGTATGTATATGGTGTAAAATTTTTGTCACATGGGTGATTAATCCTAAAAATACCCACATACAATGAAAAATCATTTTTACCATAGGCGTTTTTTGATCTCACTATTATGGATACCGTCTGGAGTTATTAGTTTCAGACTTATGTTGGTATGTACATTTATTCATCACTTACTTCACGACACCTGCTCTGTCTCCACTATTTACTGGCACTAATAAAATGGCTACTGTATTATAGTCTGAATTATGTTATTATATTCACTATATATGGGTACTAATGTAAAGGAAATTATATTAATTTATTCAAAATTATGTTTAATTTTTTGTATCTAACCAATGGGTCTGGATGGTTCTATTTATTTATGTATTGTGATTTTAAGTCATTGTACTTTTTCTGTTTATTCAGATCTAATACCCCTGAAGAAGCCCTAAGGGACGAAACGCGTTGGGTTCTCATCTGATTAAAACCTGATTGGTATATATTTGAATTGGGTATTGTAATTGAGCCAAAACTTGATTGGTGTATATTGAAATCTGTTGATGTTGTATCCATCCTGTATGATAACAATGTTATTTGAAAAGATGAAGCAGAGACATACATTGTATTTTAAGAATAAATTTTAAACTATATTGATTGTCTGCAATAAGTCACTAGCGCCCTCAGATTCTGTATGTATTTATCATTTGTGAATCCTTGCTGACGAGGGATTCTTCTAGAGGTGCTGCTTTTTCATATCCCGAGCGCAACTTGATACCATTCTTGTGTATATATATATATATATATATATATACACACACAAAATGTATTATTACTTTCGACAACTATTTTTTGGCAATGAATGGGTTAATTAACACTTTCTCCCCAAAACACCAGAATGAATGTAAGAAAGATGCATGAGGGGGGAAGGGGAGGACACAACTTTTAAGAGACAGATGGTCACATCCTCACCTCAGTAATGTCAGTGGGAATTTCCCACTGTTATGTGGGACACTGTCTGATCCTGCGGAACTCTGTCAGCAGTCAGCTACAGAACACTTCAAGTTCTGTGTGTGGGTTGGCAGGACGCGGGCGGGAGGACAGGACAGCGCAGGACAGGCGGGCATGAGGGAGCATGGTGTGACATCAGCATGTCACACCACGGCCAGGAACACAACACAGGGTGGCCAGGAGCACAGTGCAGGGCGGACAGGAGGGAGCATGGTATGACGTCAGCACATCACATTGCGAGCCGGCCGGTGCTGGACAGGGCTGTTTCTCGGCAGCGTGACCATCCATTACCCCCAGGAATTTCATTTTTACCCCATTTTGGGTAATTTACCCCTGTTCCCTGACCACTGTTATAGAAATTGCTAGATAAATGATAACTAGAATATTATTAGTTGCTATGGGCAACATCTCCAGTTTTGTAAACCAACATTTTAGTAAATATACCCCATGTGTCTGAAATAACTCTGTATGCAGATAATTTGGGTGCATGCACACTGTGATTTAGACCCAAGCAACTACAGATGAAGCCACACTCATCCAGCCTGCCATATTTGCGGCAATCCAGGCACGTCAAGTGTGTCCACAATTAGGATGTGCACATGCATCTACAGTAAGTAAACACACCAAAAGTGATACATGGGCAGCGTACTAAGTGGCACCCGTGCCTCGGAGTGGGGCGTGTGCCCATGTGGCCAAGCAGCAGGCTGGATGAGCATGGCTACATCTGTAGCTAGTATTTTAACCCTGTTGCTACTAAGGTTTTTTTATAGCCTGTGCTGAGCCTGATTTTGCACTGGTCACATTCCAATATCAATAAAATCACGTTTTCTATGTACAGTAGTGCTAATACCAGTTGAACCTTGTTTTTTTTTTTTTTGAAGACTTAACATTCCCGGAAAATGCCCTTAATTTGTTTATAGCTTCTTACATGGAAAAAATAAAAAAGACAAAAAAGTATTTTGTTTTTTAATGAAATTTTAATGAAATTGCAAGTAATCTAAATGTATTTTTTTGGAAACACCACAAAGAAATACATAATAGTTGTTTACTTGACATTAATCAACTTTTCTGAAATAGCAATAAGCAACGTTCTAGACATAGTTTTTCTTAATAACATCTACACTTGAAAATGTTTGCTGTTTTTTTCTGGCCTAAAACTAAAGTAGAATACAATGTAGGAATAACATTGCAGCCCAACAAGAAACTATGAAATGAACCACAATAAATGAAGGAAATCCTTTATTTTCTAACCAGGATGGGAGAGAGCTGGGAAGGGGGGGGGGGGGGGGAAGAATAGTAGTGGGCATCATTGTTTGGTGATCACCAGAAAATAATTGCCAAATGGCACATCATTTGAAAGATGGTAAGGGCTTCATGGGTGGGATGTAATGCCGCCCAAGTTCGGTGGCCATGCTGAATGCCTGCCTCAGAATTTTTATTTAAAGGGGCAATTACTCATAAGGCAAACCCATGCCTAGCTGCAGTCCCCCCAGTAAAATCTGTCACTACAGGGAGTGAGCCAGTTGCAGTCTGTGGCTGTGATTACTTTTATTAGAAGTCCTACCTGCCAGTTAATCCCAGTACAGGCAGTCTCATTGGGAGGTGTCGCCTCCCTCTGATACTGGCAGACCAGGCTGCAATTGCCTGGTTGCAATTGGCGCATGCACAGTCAAGCGGTCGATTGACTGTGCATGTGCAAACCCCGGCTTTTATGGAATGCAGCCGATACAGTCTTTTCACTGCGCATGTGTGGACCTGGACAGTGGCAGCAGCGGCTCTCTCCCCTCCCCAGGACCCAGCTGACGGCAGCTGCAGCTCTCACCTCTCCCTGGGACCTGGCCAATGGCAGCTCCTCTCCTCCTTAAAGGTAGGAGCCTCCGCTGCTTGTAAGTGATTGTCCCTGTAAATAAATATCCAAGTTCGGCCGGCAATCTCGGGAATTCAGTATTGCAAAGAGTGAAAATATATGTGTCTATACTTTTGAATTATTAAAGGCAATGTTATTTTTCTTTTGTTATAAAGTATTTTTTTTATTTTTGGTCAGGCGTTATGGGATCTTATTCAATGGTCTGGCAACATGCATTCTATCAAATATTAGTAACATGTAATTTGCACACCACTACTACAGTATTTATATTCTAAAGCTAACATGACATAGCAGTAACACATTTATAAAATGTTTCTTTGAGGTTAAGAGATGGTAAACTGGTAAACGAGAGAACCAAATATAATGCAAAACTACAATTTTATGCATCAAATAAAATAAATCATGTTATTTGGTTTATAGAGTATAAAAATATAGCAAAACCTTGTTTTCAATATTTCGCAAATCCATGTAAAAATGTTTACATAATTGTCACTTTTTACTGTATGTTTCAGTGTATTATAAATGTACTTTTAAGGAAAACAAATATAAAATAGCAAATTTCGAGTAAATAAAAACGTCTCCAGTTACAATTATGCTGATGGTTCCCAGTAATTCATCTTGACTATCTTTTCTGGAAATTAGAAATAATTGTAATTTTTATGTAATTTAGAGATGCATCAGTATTTTAAATACATAAAAAAATAAAACACATTTTGCATCTTACAATTGATATATTACTCAACTCTTGTAAAGCAGATGGCTATAAATGAACAAATATAGTTTCTGCAACATTAAATGTTCACTATACCATATATGTGTATACTTTTTGATTTTAATGTTCATTCTTAGAGTTATGAATAAGCAGTACATATAAAATGTAGACATGAAAACATTGAAAATGCAAAAAAAATAAACGGATTTTGAAGACTCAATTCTAATAGTAATACAATATTTAGCCCCACATAAAAATATACAGTATATTTAGCTGCTGGACAGAAATTTAATTGAAACTACATGTGAATGAGTGTTAAATTAAGTGTCATTTATTATCTATTTGGAAATTATTTTTCCCATTTTTCTTTACTAAATTGCTTTAAATCAGAGGAGGAGTCCCACTTGTCATCCATACTCAAGCAGTGAAATAAAATAAAAAATACTTGCCTTACCAGCAGCGGTAGTCAGGAACAGTGGGGAACCGAAGAGGTGGACCAAGGTCACTGACACTATTTTTCCATTCCTTGATGATGTCACAATGAGGTACTGTATGGCTTCTCCTGAATGATAGGAAATATGTGCAATGCAGGAGATGGTGAGAGATGATTGAAATAATCCTCTCTCCCCTATTATGGCACTTAGAAATATGTGTGCACCCTTTGTTAAAGCCCTACATAAGTTATTGTCTGATGAACAGTGTGACCACAAGATAACATCCACCTATAATGTAAGAAAGTTAATGAGGTATAGTTCAGCACATACATTATTATGAAACCTAATTATGGTTTCCATTAAATCAGGCGTACATACATTTAAAAAAGTACCCTCTTTCAAGTTATATAGGTGGAGATGTATCAAAGTTTGGAGAGAGAAAAAGTGGAGAGAGATAAGTACCAACCACTCTACAAGCTTTAAAAATCTTCATATTAACTCTAGTAGTTATTGTTTGGAGAACACTTGTGATCACAAAATAATATATCTATGCAGTACTGAAAACATTACTTTATTGTACATGCAAAAAAAATCTCCCCTAAACTGACATCTGGGCTGGTAAAATGCCTGCAGTGAGAATTCAGACCGCTCCATGGTATTCCCATTCGGGTGCTGGGTCCACACCACTTCCCGAGAGAGAATAAGACCATTGGTAAGCTTGAATCGTGGCGAGTGCAGCGAGCCTACGAGGAGACTCAATGCCAGTATTGCAGCTGTAAGCATATCGCACCGAGCCCATCCTCACCACTGTACAAAGAATATAGTATGTATTTGTTGATAATTGATGTTATTCATATTATATCAGTTATTTGAAAAGCCTGTTTTTTTCTTGTCAGGACCAATGTAACTTATAGACCAATTGTGTAATAAACTTAGCACATTTTTATTTGAACTTTTGAAACTTATTTTTTAAACACATAAGACAAATGATAACATGCATGAAACATAAAATTGTAATGCAATTTATTTGAAATTATTTAACTCAGAAAAGAAACAAATTCACAAAAATAATTTTTTAAACACCAAACAAAATATACTATAAAACATAAAATTAAACTAGATTGGAGCGTTATATTCATTGGATGTTATCACTATTGATAGGCATTTACTTATTAAAATTCACGACAACTTTCCATTCCTATGTATTCAGCATCATGCATATAATAAAAATGTTTGATTACTGTGAGTTTGACTTTAAATTGTATCTTGTCCATCTAAAATACAGTACATGGATATACTGTTAGGAAATTCAAAGAAACGACGGAATGTAATGGAGTCGGAGATTGCCAGAGGTGCGGGTTGCTATACGATCTTGGAGGGTTTTTTAAAGGCATAAACACTTACAAGGGAAAACCATGCCTTGTAAGTGATTGTCCCTTTAAAAAAACATCTGAGATTGGCTGGCAACACACAACTCTGGTAATCTTGGACTCCATTACATCTCGCCGATAGACTCTTAGGGCATTATAGAAAGATTTTAAAAGAATTGTCTACTCATCATAGTGCTCAACCCAAATTCTTGGACGAAATTCCAGCAACTCTGGCAATTCCAAGTTGGTTAAGGCAATAGTTATTGAGATGATTAAACCTACACATTGAGGTAGGGAGCAGTACTTTAGGCTTTGTAAAAGAGAGGCATTTGACATACATAGCCTAAAGACCCATCCAGAAGACCACAGTGATACTAAAGAGTTGGATTTTTAATATACATTTAAAATGATAATTTTATTTTTATTTTCACTCTCAACTATTATCCTGATGTACAGTATTTTTTGGTGTACTGCCACTATTTGAGAATTAATATATTTCAATACAGGAAATACTGATAGAAATATAAAAATAATTAAAATACTATCTGTGGACTGTGCTCTATTGTGGGAAAGCTGCTCCATTTATAAGATGAGGAAAGGGGACTGGAGTGCTACAGTATATGTCAATTTTGGTGCATGTGTATATAAGTGCAAAGCTTTGATTTTTTTTGTCAGGTAGCCCGATGTAGTTTTTTGGGGGTCTGCTGTTGTGTACCTGAGATCATTGCAGTTGCTATAAGGATGAGGAAGCAGGTCCCTAAACTAACTGTCCCTTTCCTACCTTATTTCCTCCATTGTGGTGATTTCCCCAGTCAGTGCCGTCCGCCCAACTTGAAGCAGCAATGACATCACTTCTGGTGTGTTGCATTTCAAGTCCCAGCAATGCATTTTGTGCATCATGCACATATATCTGGGACATATTTTTACCTCAAGAACAAGAGACTGTTTGATTCACTTGATTGTAAAAATTTTTACAGCCTAAGGTACAAATACTTATCTCTGTCCCATCTGGTGATATTGAGATACAGACACTCAGGAGGAATATACAGTGCCACACGAATAGTGTTTTGCAAATATATGGTATGCACCAATAGAAGAACACAAGGGAATAAACAGAAAAAGACACCAGTCCTTATCTGATATTCTTCCGGCGCTGATAACAATTAGTAATTAATTACACAAAGTGCATCAATAGCTGCTGAGTAGGACAACTAGCTAGGTTGCCAAATAATTGAAAAACAAGAAAAGGATAATAAACTCTGCGCTATATAACCACTATATCAAATTAAACTATGGTGTGCAGTCTGTCATACAGAATAATTGACTCAGTAGAACTTTGTACGTATAATAATAAATTCTTTATCTAATATTAAAAGGCAATATACATTTTGTACAGAATAAGCAGCATGTGTTAAACAACAATTAATCTATAAGCACAATTAATATAACATATAATGAAATAAAATATTACTAAAAAGTAATGAATGAAAGTACACTGGCGTCCCAGTGACTAGTATAATGTCTCGTAAAGGAATATATATTTATAGCTTTGACTGATGTTAAACTTTTGTATATATTGAGGTATATTTACCCATGTGCAAATTTCTGAGTATGGATAAACCGGATCCGTTATTATAAATGTGCACATCAATGGGTATACAGTTTAATGTAACTGGTTAAAGCTGATTTTGAACAGGCCGTATATTTTTCTCTCGGCTTTATTCCGGATAGATAAAGTTCTTAATAAACTGTATAAAGATCTCCAATAAACCCACCTCCTCAAACCGGGTGTTTAGACCTCACTGCGGAGGTCAGTAGCAGTCACTCGGTACGGGAGAGCGGAAAGCTGCACGTCTGTAGTGATGGTAATCTCCTCAAGCCGGGTGTTAGACCTTAGTGCAGCGGCCAATATCACTCACTCGGTGCAGGTAAGAAGAGAACCTGACGTCTGCAGCACAGCACTTGGACGGATGTCAGCGCACTCGCCGAGAGCCGCTGGCCGGAGCGCCCGGCGTGTATCCAAGCCGTGATGGGATGTAGCTGTGGAGATCGTTGGCTGTGGGACAGTTTGGCAAGATAAGTCAGCAGGTAGTGCCGAACAGCTGAACTTCGGAAAGTGGGCGTCAACGCGTTTCGTCTCCTTGGCAACCGGAGACTTCCTCAGGACGAATACCTCCCCTCTATTCAGTCACATATTTATACTCTTTCTAATGAAATTACATGCATCAGCTGGATCTATTTAATAGGCTGGAATGTTTAAATTAACGCTGCACATAATGGAAAGTTACTCTTTATAATTAAAAATTGATCATACAACACAATTAATTAACTAATGAACATCTACTGAGTCAATCTAGCAAATTGTATACATTAGTAAGAAATTTTTAACTTAATTACCATGATTCTTGTCTATCGATCAGACATCACTTTTGGTCCCATATTACTATCTTATATATATTATTGACCAAACGGCTTTCTCTTGTTAGTAAACAGGGGTACCCAAATATTATGAGCTCCCAGACAGAATGAAGGGTATTTATGTACAGATATTATACCAAAAGATATATATATATACATTTATTAAGGAGTTTCAGACACCTATCTTAAGTTGATAATTTTTACTAGTCTAAAATAGAGAAAACTCCACATTTGATAAACAAATTAAGATAGAGAATAAACAAGCAAACTAACTTTGAATTTCTTTTATATATTAAATGTTGTTCTTCGTTGTTTTTTGTCATTTTTTGTCATTAGCCAGTTTCTATTAGTAAATGGATTTCACACCACATAATTTGAGAATACCAGAAAGTTTATAAGTCTAGATAAATAAAAATAGGCTTATATAGATCCAAGAATATGAGAAAATGGAAAAAATAGAAAATAAATAATAAAAAAATAATAAAATAATAATAAAAAATAAATAATAAATAATAAAAAAATATATATAAAAAATATATATAAGAAAAAATAAGAAAAAATGAAAAGAAATACATATATAAAGAAATTCAAAGTTAGTTTGCTTGTTTATTCTCTATCTTAATTTGTTTATCAAATGTGGAGTTTTCTCTATTTTAGACTAGTAAAAATTATCAACTTAAGATAGGTGTCTGAAACTCCTTAATAAATGTATATATATATATATATCTTTTGGTATAATATCTGTACATAAATACCCTTCATTCTGTCTGGGAGCTCATAATATTTGGGTACCCCTGTTTACTATCAAGAGAAAGCCGTTTGGTCAATAATATATATAAGATAGTAATATGGGACCAAAAGTGATGTCTGATCGATAGACAAGAATCATGGTAATTAAGTTAAAAATTTCTTACTAATGTATACAATTTGCTAGATTGACTCAGTAGATGTTCATTAGTTAATTAATTGTGTTGTATGATCAATTTTTAATTATAAAGAGTAACTTTCCATTATGTGCAGCGTTAATTTAAACATTCCAGCCTATTAAATAGATCCAGCTGATGCATGTAATTTCATTAGAAAGAGTATAAATATGTGACTGAATAGAGGGGAGGTATTCGTCCTGAGGAAGTCTCCGGTTGCCAAGGAGACGAAACGCGTTGACGCCCACTTTCCGAAGTTCAGCTGTTCGGCACTACCTGCTGACTTATCTTGCCAAACTGTCCCACAGCCAACGATCTCCACAGCTACATCCCATCACGGCTTGGATACACGCCGGGCGCTCCGGCCAGCGGCTCTCGGCGAGTGCGCTGACATCCGTCCAAGTGCTGTGCTGCAGACGTCAGGTTCTCTTCTTACCTGCACCGAGTGAGTGATATTGGCCGCTGCACTAAGGTCTAACACCCGGCTTGAGGAGATTACCATCACTACAGACGTGCAGCTTTCCGCTCTCCCGTACCGAGTGACTGCTACTGACCTCCGCAGTGAGGTCTAAACACCCGGTTTGAGGAGGTGGGTTTATTGGAGATCTTTATACAGTTTATTAAGAACTTTATCTATCCGGAATAAAGCCGAGAGAAAAATATACGGCCTGTTCAAAATCAGCTTTAACCAGTTACATTAAACTGTATACCCATTGATGTGCACATTTATAATAACGGATCCGGTTTATCCATACTCAGAAATTTGCACATGGGTAAATATACCTCAATATATACAAAAGTTTAACATCAGTCAAAGCTATAAATATATATTCCTTTACGAGACATTATACTAGTCACTGGGACGCCAGTGTACTTTCATTCATTACTTTTTAGTAATATTTTATTTCATTATATGTTATATTAATTGTGCTTATAGATTAATTGTTGTTTAACACATGCTGCTTATTCTGTACAAAATGTATATTGCCTTTTAATATTAGATAAAGAATTTATTATTATACGTACAAAGTTCTACTGAGTCAATTATTCTGTATGACAGACTGCACACCATAGTTTAATTTGATATAGTGGTTATATAGCGCAGAGTTTATTATCCTTTTCTTGTATGCACCAATAGGGCAAGAAAGAATAAGACACGAATACTGTTGGGAACTGTATGATATTTATTAATGAGCATGAGCATAAATATGTAAACACATGTACATTATAAAGATATACAAGTTCTACAAATTGCGGACACCCTGTGTGCAGTAAGTCACATATTTTAAACACTTTCTCTTTACCTTTTCACCTTTATATTTTACCATTTATTTCGCAAATGTTTTTAATAATATGAATTAAAAGTTACATTTTATATTAATTAATGTGCACCATGACAAGGCAATCTTGTTCTCTTTTCGTATACTTGTCTTGAATTCAACAGGAGAGTCTGGAGCTCTCTACAGGTTGATAGACAACAAAGCACTGGTGATTTACCTGTGTTGGGATTCAGGATTTATACTCCTGGCTTGCAGCTGATTGTCAGTAACGATCACATGACTGTGAAGTGGTTCCTGATTGGATTCTGGATGATTAGCTGACCAGAACTGTCATGGCACTGTCCATGGCTGAGTTTGGAGGGAACTGCCGGCATGGTGTGTGCAGCAGGAAACAGCCCAGGATGCCGATGGACAGCACCCCAGAGTGTGGCGAAGGTTAGAGAGAGTGCAGCTGGGGAGCACTGAATACCTCTGTTTTGTGACATGTAGTATATATATGCTTAGTTTGTTTGTATTATTATGTCAGTATGTCACTTTAGTCTGTCTACTTTCTGCCATATGTTAAAGATACTGACCTCAGTTCCTTTAATTTTTATTTTATCTACAATATGTATCATGTAATCATTTTATTTTAATGTACTTTTTCTTGTTTATTTATGTGTATATAATGTGTATTGTGATTCTATTTCATGCACTATATGTATTCATTTTAGTTTATGCTCCTTTGGGTGAGCCATCACTTTGGGATGTTGTCTTATGCTGCCTCCCTCCTTGTATCTGATTATTTGGAGGATGTGCATTCCTTGTGGGCACCTTCCTGCCCGAGACGTGATTGGATGGCAAATATATATTTTTAATTTGTTTCAAGAGATCATCTGGGAATGTCCATTATGCTGACTTTCTTTTCACAGAAATCAATGATAAAGGTTCAGTTTCGGATGTTTTCTAAGATATCCTGTTCTCGGTCTACCATTTAGGACAATTGTGTCACATCTACTTCTATTTGATTTGTAAATTTTTAAAATAGAGCATTCATTAAATAATTATGATGAGATATTTTTCAAAAAGAATACACAACTTACCTTGGGCGGGATGTAATGAATACCGAGTTCGGGGGGCTGTGCAGGATGCCAGCCAAACTCAGACTTTTTTTTTTAAAGGAGCAATCATTTACAAGCTAAAGCATGCCTTTCAATTTTTGCCCCTTTAAAAAAAGTTCAAGTTTGTCTGCCATCCTGCACGGGCGCTGAACTCAGACTTCATTACATCTCGCCCATTAGTTAATTTAATAAGTGAATTGAGGACACGTACGATTTAAATGCTAAGCAAAAAGGGTATTGACATGAATATGGTCAGTCAAAACATCTCAAAATGCCTTTTCCGTTTTAATAGTTTATGTTTATATGCTAAACAAATTGGCACATCGACAAACTGCTGAAGTCCTATAATGAAGCAACAAATATTAGCAGTAATGCTTGCAGCATCGGTGATATTATACCAATTATATTCCTGATGGAGAAATCATTAGGCAATATGCAGCAGGGATAAAGGGTGAAGAAAGCAATGAAGTCTCAAATATATTTTAATAAATATATGCATCTGTAAATTGTTATATTCTTGGGGTAAACAGGAAAGTGAGGAGGAAGATAGGGAGACGTTAATGGAACAATAACATTTAAAGAGTAAATGAAAAGGTAATCAATTTCTCAGAATTGGTGTTTTAGTTTAATGAATTATATGAAATAGTTGGTATAACTGCATTTCTAGTCTTTCATTTCTTATGGTGAAAATATTGCTCTACAGCAAATTATATGATGGAACCACTCAGATTTATAACAATTTATATAGTCCTGGGGGAACAATAGATATCTGTTGCAGGTATTTTTTCTCCAATAAAGCACAGTATGACAAAAAAAAGTGTAAAACTCCCTATAATAATTATAATAGCAACTTAAAAATCAGGACAAATCTGTTGTTATTATACATTGTGCATTATGCAGTACAGTAGGACAATTATGTATTTTAAAGGTGAGAGTTGTTTTACTTTCTAGCTTATTGTACGTTCAAATAAAATAATTAAATATTTGTTATGGCAGCAAAGGGGCAAATAAAGGCTGAGTATAGTAATGGTATGTAATTGTGACTCAAGTAGACCTAGATACAAGTTCAGATACAGTTAAGGAGATATATCTTCTGTGGTGCCTAAGGACTGCTCAAACAATATGGAGTAACGATGACAGTCAGCAACACTTCTGTAGCTAGCACTTCCTATTGGCTAATTGTGGTTTGACCCCTCTAGCAGTACTTAAATCAATATTATAGGCAATATTATATGAAGCTGTTATTATATATTCACATTACATTATTGATATTTCCTTTTGGACTATGGACCTTATTCAGAGTTGGTCGCAACAGCGGCCCGCAGCACAATTTGCCAGCATTAGCAAAGTGCACATTTGCAGTGGCCTCATCACGCCTGTGTGACCTTACACAATGCGGCCACCTCCCAGAAGGATGTGGGCGCAGTGTGATTTACAGCAGCGGCCATTCGCGGGTGGAGGCGTGGCCTTGTGGGGAAGGGAGTGGGGGGGAACATTTTTGGGGCAGCTGCATGACGTCACACGCAACCACACCGATAAAATATATGGAGGCGGGCATCCTGACAGCGCAGCCAGGAAGATTCCCATTTTATATTTAAAGGTAACCAAAAACAAATGTTTGTACTTCTTTGCATTTTAGATTTGTGTGTGTATTTCATTTTATATTTATATTAGTTATTATTTCTTGTGTATGTGACACTTCATTACCTTATTATAAAATAATGTTACTTTCGCATTTACTATTAACACTGTCAAACCAGATCTCCACACTAAATCACTGCATTCTCTCTGCTGCCATAGGCCCAAATCACATACACTTTACATGCACTTAACATAAATGTGAGGAGTCTAACCAAACATATGCATTTTAGCAGGGCTAGTCAGTTCTAGACATCTTGGCGGCCAGCAAGAAAGTTTCCTTTGGCGCCCCCCAGTCAAAATATGGTTAAGTGCACGTGGCAAAAATATGGGCTCAGCTTCATGAGGAATGGTCGTGGTCAAGGAATAGTAACAATTCACACCGAACAGTAGTGTCTGTCAGTCACATTACACCACACAGTAGTACCCCTTATACACATTACGCCAGGCAGTGCCTTTTATATAACACAGGAAAAACAAAAACACAGGGTAAAAAATCCTGATTCATGCCCTTTACATTATTTGTCATTTTTCCTTTTTATAATAATGCGCCTTACACATTATGCCACATACTATAATTCTCATTACATGTTATGCCACACACCTTAATGTCCATTACAGGTTATGCCACACACTGTAATTCCTATTACAACTCATGCCACACACTGTACCGTAATGCCCATTAAACATTATGCCACACACCATAAAGCCTATTACAACTTATGCCACACTCCATAATGCCCATTACATGTTATGCCACATACTGTAGTGCCAATTTCATATTATGCCACACACTGTAATGCCCATTACATGTTATGCCATACATTATGCCATACACTTTAATGCCCATTACAATTGATGCCACAAACAGTTATGACCCTGACACCTTTTATAATCAACACACAGTAACATAACTTAGAAATTATTCACCACAGTAAGGCTTCTAATTACTGTTAAATTACCTTCTCATTGCCAGGGGTCTAATGTTCATTGTCTGAAGTCTCATGCTTATTACCAAGGGTTTCCTGCTCTGGTTTACATGCTTATTGCCAGCGGTCTAATGCTCATGCTATGTGTCTCATGCTCGTTGCCAAGGGTTTCTTTCTATGGGTTCCATACTCATTGCCAGGGGTTTCCCTTTAATTGCCAGTGGTCTCATGCTCACTACCAAGGGTTCCATGCCCATTGCCAGGGGGTTGCTGATCACTGCCAGGGGTTTCATGCTCATAGCCAGGGGTCTCATGCTCATTGCCAGCGGTTTCCTGCTCATTGCCATAGGGTTCATGCTCATTGCCACAGGGTTCATGCTCATTGCCACAGGGTTCATGCTCATTGCCACGGGGTTTACATGGGAGAAGATACATTCTGCATCTTTTCCCACTGCCAGCTGCACACCGCCCACACCCCACACACTGGTTGCAGCAGGCGCCATGGGCTGCATGTGTGCTCGCTGCCGCCGACACCATTCAGGGAGACAGTCAGATGCTAGAGGTTCCACTTGACCTCTAGCATCTGGAGAGCAGGGAGGCAGACACTAGAGGTCAAGTGGACCTCTAATGTTTGACTTTCTCCTTCAATGGTATCAGCTGCCATGGGTGCCTATGCAGCCCATGGCTCCTGCTCATGGCGGGTGCCTGTGGCTGTGCCCTCAGCACTCTGGGTGGCTGTCCTGCTTGCCCGCACCTACAAATAATCCTGCATGTGAATGCCTTTGTTCATGTGTGCACATTTAACTACTTTCAGTAAGTCTGTGTGCAAATGTATCCAATGCTGCATGAGTCTCTTTGAGCTGCAGTGGATAAATGTACATTGAAATGTAAAACCTGATTTAGAGTTTTGTGTAGGGATAACTTCTAGAAGGCAGTGTACAAATAGAGCTGGCTTGCATGTGTAGGAAGTATGCAAGAGCATGCAATAGTTGTAGAACTTGTAGTGCAACATGGTTTTAAAGCAGCACCTTAGCCTATTTGAGAATCTGAGATCATGTGACTACACAAAAAAAATGCTAGAATGCACTAATTAATATGGTTTTTCTATATTTTTTTTAAATATTTATTTATTACAGGATTAAAAAAATGAAAAACAAAATAAGAATACAGTACAAAGAATTTGTCAGTGCAATAAAAAGGCAGTAAAATAACAAGGACATTGGGTAGGTTGATTGGGGGTCATTCTGACCAATTCGCTCGCTGCTTTTTTCACAGCCGAGCAAACGGGTCCCTACTGTGGCCGATTGCCGTAGCAGGGCTGCAATCGCCCCTGCCTGATTGACAGGCAGAGACGGTCGCTGGGCGAGAAGGGGTGGAACAGCGGCATTTGTCCGCCATTTTGTGGGCGCGATCCAGCCAATGCAGGCATGGCCAGACCGAACAGGAGGCGGGTCGCAGCGGCTGCATGACGTCACATGCAGCCACTGCGGGCCAGGGAGCGATGAGAAGCTCCCGGTCAGCACGCTAAAGCTGTGCTGGTTGGGAGCTACTCTTGAAGTGCAAAGGCATCACGACTGTGCGATGCCTTTGCACTTCTGCGGGGGTGGGGAAGCACTGACATGTGGGGCGGACTAGCCCTGTGCTGGGCATCCCCCCGCATGTCAGGGAAGATGATCGTAGCACTACAATCAACTCAGAATGACCCCCATTGTAACATACAACTGAACAGAGATATGAAACAATAAAAAAAGGCGAAACACAAATAATTGTATTAAAAATACATACTAGACTAACAGGCGAGAGAGTGTGGGTGCAGCATCACAACTTCTAATATAATATAACCAAATCAGAATGTAAATTATACCATGTTGTTAATTGTATGGATGCCCTAAGGGCAGACCTAATTTGGAAAGATGGGGGGAGGATGTACTAAGCTTTGGAGAGTGATAAAGTGGATAAAGTACCAGCCAGTCAGCTCCTAACTGGCATGTTACAGGCTGTGTTTGACAAAGGACAGCTAAGAGCTGGTTGGTTGGTACTTTATCTCTCTGTACTTTATCACTCTCTGAGTACTGTGCATCTGCCCTTTGGTGAGGACATAGGTTTTTTTTTACATATTTTGTTAATAACCTAAAGTTAGGAATCATACTGTACAGTATACTGTACTAGTGGCAGAACTTGTGAGTAGTGGGCCCAGCTACAAAAATATAATTTACCCTCCCCTCCTCCACCCCAACCCAAATTCACAATATGCCACACGACAATGGGTGACGGGGAAATGCAGAGGGAGACAGCGTAAGACAGGGGCAGGAAGAGGTTGATATAGAGAAGCAGAGGATGATAATAGAATCCAAAGGGAGGCAGAGGGTGACAGTGGGAGGCAGCTGCTGACAGTGGGAGCCAGTGGGTGACAGGGAGAAGAAGTGGGTGACAGGGGTACAAGCACAATGTCCTGTGTGGTGTAGAGAACAGGTAACATGTACCTTCATGGAGGCAGGAACACAGTGGCCTCTGCTCTGTCTTTGACAGGAAACCCCACCCATTGTGCTTTCCTCAAGTTGGCACTCAGTCAGGCAGACTATGACAGTGCCAATTAAACCTGTTGTGGCTGACTTTAAGCAGTGAATAAGAAAATGAACAGCCATATATTAATTAGAGGCAGTATGTGGCTGTGATCATCAGCACTGATATGTGGCAGGACTCCTCTATCAGTCTGGCACACACAAGGTCAGCCCCTCCTCCCTACGGTAATGGGCAGGTCCCTCAGGTAGTGGGGCCCACCCTTCTCTCTGCACTGGGCCATTTATTTGATATTGCTTTAAATGGTTTGCGGTATGTGTGTGTGTGGGGGGGGGGTTCAGGAGATAACTCATTGCTTGTGTGGGCAGCAGTAGGCACCTTAGTCCTCAGGGGCCCCAGTGCAATGCACCTGCTGCACCACTGGTAGTTACACCCCTGTACTGTACCATTCACCCAAGATCAGCAGTTTTAGAAATTTCATACAAAGATGAAAGCACTCAGCTCTTACAAAGTATTAAAGGATTTTATTGAAATACACATATTAACTACAAAAATATTGCACATAACATATAAGTAACATCCTTATGCAACCTATAAGCAACAAATGAATAACCAATTTATTGCTGTCCATGGCTTTCTGAGGGTGACTGTCCAGGTATTGCAAAAGACTATCAGTTTTAAGTTACATAATAACCAGGCTCAGTACCATAGTAACATAGTTGGTGAGGTTGTAAAAAGACCAGTAGTCCATCGAGTTCAACCTGAAATATATTATATTCCCTATTCTATTCTAGTTAAAGGCTATATCCTCAGATATCGTTTCTGTTAGAAATTTATCTAACCCATTTTTAATGCATTGACTGAGTCCATCATTACAACCTTCTCTGGCAGTGAATTCCTTATTTTTATTGTCCTTACAGTGAAGAATACCTCTCTGCGCTGAGTACAAAATTTCCTCTCCTCAAGCCTTAGTGGATGTCAGCGCGTTCTGTGTAGAAGTCTCTTAATAAACAAATCACCTGATGTCTCCACATATTGCCCCTTTATATATTTGTAAATATTAATCAAATCTTCTCTTAGTCGTCTCATTTCTAGTGTAAACATATTTAACCTAGAAAGCCTCTCCTCATAGTCTAGTGCAGTGATGGCTAATCTTGACACTACAGCTGTTGTTGAACTACACATCCCAGCATGCCCTGCATCAGTTTTAACATGGCCAAATAACAAAACTGTAGCAGGACATGCTGGGATATGTAGTTCAACAACAGCTGGATTGTCAAGGTTAGCCATCACTGGTCTAGTGTCTCCAACCCCGTAATCAATTTGGTAGCTCGGATCTTAACCTTTTCAAGTTCTAACATGTCTCTTTTATAATGTGGTGCCCAGAACTGTGCATAATACTCAAGATGCGGTTGCACCAATGATTTATACAGTGGCAGGATTACACTCTCATCCCTTTTCTCAGTTCCCCTTTTAATGCATGCTAACACCTTATTTGCTTTTGTTGCTGCACTTGGATATTGTGTACTGCTGCTATATCTACTAACAATTAACACCCCAATCCCTTTCTAATACCGTTTTCCCTATATTTACCAAGCTCCCTTAATTTGAAAATCAGCCTCCTGTGAGGCACTGTGTCAAAAGCTTTCGCAAAATCCAGATAGACCATATCTAATGCATTACCCTGGTCAAGATTGCTGCTTACTTTCTCATAGAAGCTAATCAAATTAGTTTGACATGACCTATGTCTCACAAAACCATGCTGGTACTTATTAATAGCATGGGAGTTCTCCAAGTACTCCTGTATGCTATCCCTTAGTATACTTTCCAAAAGTTTCCCCACTATTGATGTCAGACTAACCAGTCTATAGTTACCAGGAAGGAGTTTAATGCCATTTTTAAATATTGGGACTACCTCTGCTATACGCCAGTCCTTTGAAACCATGCCTGATGTAATTGAATCAGTATTAATCAGATACAGTGTCCTTGCTATTTCAGTGTTTAGCCAGGAGATTTATTAGTATTTTTTTTTTAAATGCTCACCGAATACTTCCTAAGACAGTTAAGTATTAAGCAACAGCCTTTAACATTACTATTATTAATGTTACTCACTAATACCACCATCTGGTCCTCTCTAGTAAACACTGATGAAAAAATGTGTTCAATATTTCAGCATTTTCTTTGTCATCATTTATCAAGAATCCCAGTTCACTTTTTAATGGTCCTATGTAGTCCTTTTTTAGCCTCTTACCGTTTATGTACTTACATTTTTTTTAGGGTTAGTTTTTCTCTCCTTAGCGATTTGCTTTTCGTGTTTTAGCTGCTCTGATTTCCTTTTTGAATTTGTTGTTACATTCCTTGTAGTACTGGAATGACTCCGCTTTCCCATCTGATTTAAAAGCTTTGAATGCTCACCTCTTTTTATCAATTTCTTCCTTTAACCTTTTGGTTTAGCCACATTGGTTTGAATTTATTAATCTTATTTTTACTGCCCATGGGAATGCACTTATGGGTATTTTTGTCTAGCATCATTTTAAAAGCATCCCACATTTCAGCGGTGTTCTTTCCCTGAAACAAAGTTTTACAATCTATGTCCTTTAGTACATGTTTTATAGAGATGAGCGCCTGAAATTTTTCGGGTTTTGTGTTTTGGTTTTGGGTTCGGTTCCGCGGCCGTGTTTTGGGTTCGAACGCGTTTTGGCAAAACCTCACCGAATTATTTTTGTCGGATTCGGGTGTGTTTTGGATTCGGGTGTTTTTTTCAAAAAACCCTAAAAAACAGCTTAAATCATAGAATTTGGGGGTAATTTTGATCCCAAAGTATTATTAACCTCAAAAAACATAATTTACACTCATTTTCAGCCTATTCTGAACACATCACACCTCACAATATTATTTTTAGTCCTAAAATTTGCACCGAGGTCGCTGTGTGAGTAAGATAAGCGACCCTAGTGGCCGACACAAACACCGGGCCCATCTAGGAGTGGCACTGCAGTGTCACGCAGGATGTCCCTTCCAAAAAACCCTCCCCAAACAGCACATGACGCAAAGAAAAAAAGAGGCGCAATGAGGTAGCTGACTGTGTGAGAAAGATAAGCGACCCTAGTGGCCGACACAAACACCGGGCCCATCTAGGAGTGGCACTGCAGTGTCACGCAGGATGTCCCTTCCAAAAAACCCTCCCCAAACAGCACATGACGCAAAGAAAAAAAGAGGCGCAATGAGGTAGCTGTGTGAGAAAGATAAGCGACCCTAGTGGCCGACACAAACACCGGGCCCATCTAGGAGTGGCACTGCAGTGTCACGCAGGATGTCCCTTCCAAAAAACCCTCCCCAAACAGCACATGACGCAAAGAAAAAAAGAGGCGCAATGAGGTAGCTGTGTGAGTAAGATTAGCGACCCTAGTGGCCGACACAAACACCGGGCCCATCTAGGAGTGGCACTGCAGTGTCACGCAGGATGGCCCTTCCAAAAAACCCTCCCCAAACAGCACATGACGCAAAGAAAAAAAGAGGCGCAATGAGGTAGCTGACTGTGTGAGAAAGATAAGCGACCCTAGTGGCCGACACAAACACCGGGCCCATCTAGGAGTGGCACTGCAGTGTCACGCAGGATGTCCCTTCCAAAAAACCCTCCCCAATCAGCACATGATGCAAAGAAAAAGAAAAGAAAAAAGAGGTGCAAGATGGAATTATCCTTGGGCCCTCCCACCCACCCTTATGTTGTATAAACAAAACAGGACATGCACACTTTAACCAACCCATCATTTCAGTGACAGGGTCTGCCACACGACTGTGACTGATATGACGGGTTGGTTTGGACCCCCCCAAAAAAAGAAGCAATTAATCTCTCCTTGCACAAACTGGCTCTACAGAGGCAAGATGTCCACCTCATCTTCACCCTCCGATATATCACCGTGTACATCCCCCTCCTCACAGATTATCAATTCGTCCCCACTGGAATCCACCATCTCAGCTCCCTGTGTACTTTGTGGAGGCAATTGCTGCTGGTCAATGTCTCCGCGGAGGAATTGATTATAATTCATTTTAATGAACATCATCTTCTCCACATTTTCTGGATGTAACCTCGTACGCCGATTGCTGACAAGGTGAGCGGCGGCACTAAACACTCTTTCGGAGTACACACTTGTGGGAGGGCAACTTAGGTAGAATAAAGCCAGTTTGTGCAAGGGCCTCCAAATTGCCTCTTTTTCCTGCCAGTATAAGTACGGACTGTGTGACGTGCCTACTTGGATGCGGTCACTCATATAATCCTCCACCATTCTATCAATGTTGAGAGAATCATATGCAGTGACAGTAGACGACATGTCCGTAATCGTTGTCAGGTCCTTCAGTCCGGACCAGATGTCAGCATCAGCAGTCGCTCCAGACTGCCCTGCATCACCGCCAGCGGGTGGGCTCGGAATTCTGAGCCTTTTCCTCGCACCCCCAGTTGCGGGAGAATGTGAAGGAGGAGATGTTGACAGGTCGCGTTCCGCTTGACTTGACAATTTTGTCACCAGCAGGTCTTTCAACCCCAGCAGACCTGTGTCTGCCGGAAAGAGAGATCCAAGGTAGGCTTTAAATCTAGGATCGAGCACGGTGGCCAAAATGTAGTGCTCTGATTTCAACAGATTGACCACCCGTGAATCCTTGTTAAGCGAATTAAGGGCTGCATCCACAAGTCCCACATGCCTAGCGGAATCGCTCCGTGTTAGCTCCTTCTTCAATGCCTCCAGCTTCTTCTGCAAAAGCCTGATGAGGGGAATGACCTGACTCAGGCTGGCAGTGTCTGAACTGACTTCACGTGTGGCAAGTTCAAAGGGCATCAGAACCTTGCACAACGTTGAAATCATTCTCCACTGCACTTGAGACAGGTGCATTCCATCTCCTATATCGTGCTCAATTGTATAGGCTTGAATGGCCTTTTGCTGCTCCTCCAACCTCTGAAGCATATAGAGGGTTGAATTCCACCTCGTTACCACTTCTTGCTTCAGATGATGGCAGGGCAGGTTCAGTAGTTTTTGGTGGTGCTCCAGTCTTCTGTACGTGGTGCCTGTACGCCGAAAGTGTCCTGCAATTTTTCTGGCCACCGACAGCATCTCTTGCACGCCCCTGTCGTTTTTTAAAAAATTCTGCACCACCAAATTCAAGGTATGTGCAAAACATGGGACGTGCTGGAATTTGCCCATATTTAATGCACACACAATATTGCTGGCGTTGTCCGATGCCACAAATCCCCAGGAGAGTCCAATTGGGGTAAGCCATTCCGCGATGATCTTCCTCAGTTGCCGTAAGAGGTTTTCAGCTGTGTGCGTATTCTGGAAAGCGGTGATACAAAGCGTAGCCTGCCTAGGAAAGAGTTGGCGTTTGCGAGATGCTGCTACTGGTGCCGCCGCTGCTGTTCTTGCGGCGGGAGTCCATACATCTACCCAGTGGGCTGTCACAGTCATATAGTCCTGACCCTGCCCTGCTCCACTTGTCCACATGTCCGTGGTTAAGTGGACATTGGGTACAACTGCATTTTTTAGGACACTGGTGAGTCTTTTTCTGACGTCCGTGTACATTCTCGGTATCGCCTGCCTAGAGAAGTGGAACCTAGATGGTATTTGGTAACGGGGGCACACTGCCTCAATAAATTGTCTAGTTCCCTGTGAACTAACGGCGGATACCGGACGCACGTCTAACACCAACATAGTTGTCAAGGACTCAGTTATCCGCTTTGCAGTAGGATGACTGCTGTGATATTTCATCTTCCTCGCAAAGGACTGTTGAACAGTCAATTGCTTACTGGAAGTAGTACAAGTGGGCTTAAGACTTCCCCTCTGGGATGACCATCGACTCCCAGCGGCAACAACAGCAGCGCCAGCAGCAGTAGGCGTTACACGCAAGGATGCATCGGAGGAATCCCAGGCAGGAGAGGACTCGTCAGACTTGCCAGTGACATGGCCTGCAGGACTATTGGCATTCCTGGGGAAGGAGGAAATTGACACTGAGGGAGTTGGTGGGGTGGTTTGCGTGAGCTTGGTTACAAGAGGAAGGGATTTACTGGTCAGTGGACTGCTTCCGCTGTCACCCAAAGTTTTTGAACTTGTCACTGACTTATTATGAATGCGCTGCAGGTGACGTATAAGGGAGGATGTTCCGAGGTGGTTAACGTCCTTACCCCTACTTATTACAGCTTGACAAAGGGAACACACGGCTTGACACCTGTTGTCCGCATTTCTGGTGAAATACCTCCACACCGAAGAGCTGATTTTTTTGGTATTTTCACCTGGCATGTCAACGGCCATATTCCTCCCACGGACAACAGGTGTCTCCCCGGGTGCCTGACTTAAACAAACCACCTCACCATCAGAATCCTCCTGGTCAATTTCCTCCCCAGCGCCAGCAACACCCATATCCTCCTCATCCTGGTGTACTTCAACACTGACATCTTCAATCTGACTATCAGGAACTGGACTGCGGGTGCTCCTTCCAGCACTTGCAGGGGGCATGCAAATAGTGGAAGGCGCATGCTCTTCACGTCCAGTGTTGGGAAGGTCAGGCATCGCAAACGACACAATTGGACTCTCCTTGTGGATTTGGGATTTCAAAGAACGCACAGTTCTTTGCGGTGCTTTTGCCAGCTTGAGTCTTTTCAGTTTTCTAGCGAGAGGCTGAGTGCTTCCATCCTCATGTGAAGCTGAACCACTAGCCATGAACATAGGCCAGGGCCTCAGCCGTTCCTTGCCACTCCGTGTGGTAAATGGCATATTGGCAAGTTTACGCTTCTCCTCCGACAATTTTATTTTAGGTTTTGGAGTCCTTTTTTTTCTGATATTTGGTGTTTTGGATTTGACATGCTCTGTACTATGACATTGGGCATCGGCCTTGGCAGACGACGTTGCTGGCATTTCATCGTCTCGGCCATGACTAGTGGCAGCAGCTTCAGCACGAGGTGGAAGTGGATCTTGATCTTTCCCTAATTTTGGAACCTCAACTTTTTTGTTCTCCATATTTTATAGGCAGAACTAAAAGGCACCTCAGGTAAACAATGGAGATGGATGGATTGGATACTAGTATACAATTATGGACGGACTGCCACGGTTAGGTGGTATAAAAAAAACCACGGTTAGGTGGTATATATTATAATAATAATACAATTATGGATGGACGGACTGCCTGCCGACTGCCGACACAGAGGTAGCCACAGCCGTGAACTACCGCACTGTACACTGGTTGATAAAGAGATAGTAGTATACTCGTAACAACTAGTATGACACTATGACGACGGTATAAAGAATGAAAAAAAAACCACGGTTAGGTGGTATATATTATAATAATAATACAATTATGGATGGACGGACTGCCTGCCGACTGCCGACACAGAGGTAGCCACAGCCGTGAACTACCGCACTGTACACTGGTTGATAAAGAGATAGTAGTATACTCGTAACAACTAGTATGACACTATGACGACGGTATAAAGAATGAAAAAAAAACCACGGTTAGGTGGTATATATTATAATAATAATACAATTATGGATGGACGGACTGCCTGCCGACTGCCGACACAGAGGTAGCCACAGCCGTGAACTACCGCACTGTACACTGGTTGATAAAGAGATAGTAGTATACTCGTAACAACTAGTATGACACTATGACGGTATAAAGAATGAAAAAAAAACCACGGTTAGGTGGTATATATTATAATAATAATACAATTATGGATGGACGGACTGCCTGCCGACTGCCGACACAGAGGTAGCCACAGCCGTGAACTACCGCACTGTACACTGGTTGATAAAGAGATAGTAGTATACTCGTAACAACTAGTATGACACTATGACGACGGTATAAAGAAAGAAAAAAAAATACCACAGTTAGGTGGTATATATTATAATAATAATACAATTATGGATGGACGGACTGCCTGCCGACTGCCGACACAGAGGTAGCCACAGCCGTGAACTACCGCACTGTACACTGGTTGATAAAGAGATAGTAGTATACTCGTAACAACTAGTATGACACTATGACGACGGTATAAAGAATGAAAAAAAAACCACGGTTGGGTGGTATATATTATAATAATAATACAATTATGGATGGACGGACTGCCTGCCGACTGCCGACACAGAGGTAGCCACAGCCGTGAACTACCGCACTGTACACTGGTTGATAAAGAGATAGTAGTATACTCGTAACAACTAGTATGACACTATGACGACGGTATAAAGAATGAAAAAAAAACCACGGTTAGGTGGTATATATTATAATAATAATACAATTATGGATGGACGGACTGCCTGCCGACTGCCGACACAGAGGTAGCCACAGCCGTGAACTACCGCACTGTACACTGGTTGATAAAGAGATAGTAGTATACTCGTAACAACTAGTATGACACTATGACGACGGTATAAAGAAAGAAAAAAAAATACCACAGTTAGGTGGTATATATTATAATAATAATACAATTATGGATGGACGGACTGCCTGCCGACTGCCGACACAGAGGTAGCCACAGCCGTGAACTACCGCACTGTACACTGGTTGATAAAGAGATAGTAGTATACTCGTAACAACTAGTATGACACTATGACGACGGTATAAAGAATGAAAAAAAAACCACGGTTAGGTGGTATATATTATAATAATAATACAATTATGGATGGACGGACTGCCTGCCGACTGCCGACACAGAGGTAGCCACAGCCGTGAACTACCGCACTGTACACTGGTTGATAAAGAGATAGTAGTATACTCGTAACAACTAGTATGACACTATGACGACGGTATAAAGAATGAAAAAAAAACCACGGTTAGGTGGTATATATTATAATAATAATACAATTATGGATGGACGGACTGCCTGCCGACTGCCGACACAGAGGTAGCCACAGCCGTGAACTACCGCACTGTACACTGGTTGATAAAGAGATAGTAGTATACTCGTAACAACTAGTATGACACTATGACGACGGTATAAAGAATGAAAAAAAAACCACGGTTAGGTGGTATATATTATAATAATAATACAATTATGGATGGACGGACTGCCTGCCGACTGCCGACACAGAGGTAGCCACAGCCGTGACTACCGCACTGTACACTGGTTGATAAAGAGATAGTAGTATACTCGTAACAACTAGTATGACACTATGACGACGGTATAAAGAATGAAAAAAAAACCACGGTTAGGTGGTATATATTATAATAATAATACAATTATGGATGGACGGACTGCCTGCCGACTGCCGACACAGAGGTAGCCACAGCCGTGAACTACCGCACTGTACACTGGTTGATAAAGAGATAGTAGTATACTCGTAACAACTAGTATGACACTATGACGACGGTATAAAGAATGAAAAAAAAACCACGGTTAGGTGGTATATATTATAATAATAATACAATTATGGATGGACGGACTGCCTGCCGACTGCCGACACAGAGGTAGCCACAGCCGTGAACTACCGCACTGTACACTGGTTGATAAAGAGATAGTAGTATACTCGTAACAACTAGTATGACACTATGACGATGGTATAAAGAATGAAAAAAAAACCACGGTTAGGTGGTATATATTATAATAATAATACAATTATGGATGGACGGACTGCCTGCCGACTGCCGACACAGAGGTAGCCACAGCCGTGAACTACCGCACTGTACACTGGTTGATAAAGAGATAGTAGTATACTCGTAACAACTAGTATGACACTATGACGGTATAAAGAATGAAAAAAAAAACACGGTTAGGTGGTATATATTATAATAATAATACAATTATGGATGGACGGACTGCCTGCCGACTGCCGACACAGAGGTAGCCACAGCCGTGAACTACCGCACTGTACACTGGTTGATAAAGAGATAGTAGTATACTCGTAACAACTAGTATGACACTATGACGACGGTATAAAGAAAGAAAAAAAAATACCACGGTTAGGTGGTATATATTGTAATACAATTATGGATGGACGGACTGCCTGCCGAGTTCCGACTGCCGACACAGAGGTAGCCACAGCCGTGAACTACCGCACTGTACTGTGTCTGCTGCTAATATAGACTGGTTGATAAAGAGATAGTATACAATACATACAACAATATACTACTATACTGGTGGTCAGGCACTGGTCACCACTAGTCACACTGGCAGTGGCACTCCTGCAGCAAAAGTGTGCACTGTTTAATTTTAAATTAATATAATATTATGTACTCCTGGGGGCTCCTGCTATAACAACCTGCAGTGCTCCCCAGTCTCCCCCACAATTATTATAAGCTTTGCCTTTTATACATTGATGTGCAGCACACTGGGCTGAGCTGAGTGCACACAGACTGAGTCACACTGTGTGACTGGCTGCTGCTGTGTATCGTTTTTTTTCAGGCAGAGAACGGATATAGCAGAGAACGGATATATTATATTAAAATAAATAAAAGTTAACTAACAACAACTGCACTGGTCACTGTGGTAAACTCTGTCTGACTCTGCACAATCTCTCTCTCTCTTCTAATCTAATTTCTAATGGAGAGGACGCCAGCCACGTCCTCTCCCTATCAATCTAAATGCACGTGTGAAAATGGCGGCGACGCGCGGCTCCTTATATAGAATCCGAGTCTCGCGAGAATCCGACAGCGTCATGATGACGTTCGGGCGCGCTCGGGTTAACCGAGCAAGGCGGGAGGATCCGAGTCTGCTCGGACCCGTGAAAAAAACATGAAGTTCGTGCGGGTTCGGTTTCAGAGAAACCGAACCCGCTCATCTCTAATGTTTTAGCCTGTTAAAATTTGCTTTTTAATAGTTAAGAGTCTTAGTTGAACCCTTAGGATGCTGCTTTTGAAAACTAACGTCAAATGTGATCATATTATGATCACTGTAAACTGTAAACTAAGGTCTCGCCTACTGTGGTATTTGCTATTATCACCACATTGTTAGTTAGGTCCAGTATAGTCATTACTCTGGTTGGCTCCTCAACTATTTGTGACATGTAGTTATCTTTTAGCATATTTTAGAACCTTTTACCTCTGGTTGTATCACATGATTTGTTGGTCCAATTTATGCCCAGACAATTAAAATCCCCAATGATTAGGACCTCCCCCAGTCCTGTAGCTTTCTCAATTTTCATCAAGAGTTGCACATCCTCATTCACACTAATATCAGGCGGTTTATAGCATGTCCCTATTAAAAGCTTTTTTGTACATTTCCTTCCCATAGAAGTTTCAACCCATAATATCTCCACAATATTTCCAGTTTCTTTGTAAATAACGTCCTTTAAGTATGGTTTTAGAAATGGTTTGACATCCAGACATACACCACCCCTTCTTTTAATAGCGCTGTCTCTCCTGAAAAGAGTATAACCCTCCAAGTTAGCTGCCCAGTCATGAGAATCATCCCACCATGTCTCTTTGATACCTATAATATCATATTGTTCCTTCATTACAAGCATTTCTAATTCCTACATTTTGCTTGAAAGGCTTCTTGCATTTGCAAGCATACACTTTAGGTTAGTAATATCCTTATCTATTTGTATTTAAATTGGTATCCTTTCCATTCTTAAATTAGCATTCCCTGATTTTCCAATTCTAGCTGTTTTTCCCCTTCCCCCTTCTTCACCTCATTATACCTAATACCTCCCCCCTTGCTGCATTCACTAATGTTCCTGTAGTGTCTTTCTAATCCCCCTAGACATTTAGTTCAAAATCTCCTCCAACTTTTTAACCATCCTTCCTCCCAGCACTGCTGCCCCCTCCTCATTCAGGTGCAATCCATTGTGATAAAAAAGTTGGTACCTGACTGAGAAGTCCACCTAGTGTTCCAGGAACACAAACCCCTCTTTCCTACACCAGTCTCTAAGCCACACATTTACCTCCCTAATCTCCCTCTGCTTTCCTGGGCTAGTGCCTGGCACAGTAACCAGAGTTAATCTCAGGATCTAAATAATAGAAATTCTTCATTGTCATAAATCGTGAAATACAGTACAGTAAAGAGAGAGGATTAAAGAAAATAAATAAATATATATATATAAATAAACACGATAGCAAAGAAGAAGAAAAATGTAGGTGGAAGGAGAAAAAAGAGGAGACAGAAATAACATGATCACATTCCCCTGACCAGAAACTCCAGTGATTTTTTTGTCTTCTGCAGGATCCTAGTAATTATTTTAACACAACTTTTTAGCACTAGGACTGAGTTTAGTAAAAGCAACTTTTTGATTTTTGCCACCACTGACAGAAGCAAACAAACCATACAATACTTAGCAGCCCACCACATGGTTAAGTGGAAATACCCTGCCCAGTGGCGGAACAAGCAAGCGGTGGGCCCAGGTGCGACAAAATGCTTTGGGCCCCCCCCCCATCCAAGTCCACCCCGGGGGCAGTGCGCGCCGTAGGCGCGCGCAAAAATACATAGTGGCGTGGCTTCGTGGGGAAGGGGTGTGGCCACAAAATAATACCAACACAGTAGTCTCCATTATTCAAATTACGCCGCACAGTAGCACCACTACACCAGGTAGAGACCCTTTTACACCTTACAGCGAACAGATTCCTCTTTTTACACATTACAGCAGACAGCGTGCCCTTTTTACACATAACGGCAGACAGCGTGCCCTTTTTACACATAACGGCAGACCGCATGCCCTTGTTACACATTACGGCAGACAGCGTGCCCTTTTTACACATTACGGTAGACAGCGTGCCCTTGTTACACATTACGGCAGACAGCGTGCCCTTGTTACACATTACGGCAGACAGCGGCCCCATTTTTACACATTACGGCAGGCAGATTCCTCCTTTTTACACATAGCAGCAGGCAGATTCCCCATTTTTACACATAGCGTCAGGCAGCCCCCCTTTTTTACACATTACGGCAGGCAGATTCCCCATTTTTACACATAGCGTCGGGCAGATTACCCCTTTTTACACATAACGGCAGACCGCGTGCCCTTGTTACACATTACGGCAGACAGCGTGCCCTTTTTACACATTACGGCAGACAGCGTGCCCTTGTTACACATTACGGCAGACAGCGTCCCCATTTTTACACATTACGGCAGGCAGATTCCCCTTTTTACACATAGTGGCAGGCAGTCCCCCCTTTTTAAACATTGCGGCAGGCAGTCCCCCCTTTTTACACATTGCGGCAGGCAGTCCCCCCTTTTTACACAGTGCGGCAGGCAGTCCCCCCTTTTTACACATTGCGGCAGGCAGTCCCCCCTTTTTACACATTGCGGCAGGTAGTCCCCCCTTTTTACACATTGCGGCAGGCAGTCCCCCCTTTTTACACATTGCGGCAGGTAGTCCCCCCTTTTTACACATTGCGGCAGGCAGTCCCCCCTTTTTACACAGTGCGGCAGGCAGTCCCCCCTTTTTACACATTGCGGCAGGTAGTCCCCCCTTTTTACACATTGCGGCAGGCAGGCACAAGAAAGAAAGAAGGAAAGAAAAAGAAAGAAAGAAAGAAAGAAAGAAAGAAAGAAAGAAAGAAAGAAAGAAGAATTATACTTACCCTCAGGCTCCTCGGTGCAGCTGCGTCAGACGACGATTCCCGGGCAGTAGAGAATGAGGAGGAGGGAGCCGGAGGACGGAGCCGCAGCAGCGCTTTGTTACTGGTGGAGGCGCTGCTGCTGCTGCCCCTCTGCTTCCCTATAGGCTGTTCTCGGAAGACAGCCTATAGGGAAGCAGAGGAGCAGCAGCAGCAGCGCCTCCACCAGTAACAAAGCGCTGCTGCGGCTCCGTCCTCCGGCTCCCTCCTCCTTCCCCCGTCTGTACCGCTGCTCAGCTCCTATCTCCGGGCGGCTGTGCGCTGCGGGCAGCGGTTGCCTGCAGCGCACAGCGGCATGTAATGAGTCAGTTTGACTCATTACATGCTTGGGCCCCTGGACAGAGGCGGGCCCCAGTGCATTGCACTGCCTGCACTGCCGGTAGTTCCGCCTCTGACCCTGCCTCAGTCTAACAATGCTATCATAGGTAGCATAAGAATTGTTAAGATTAGCGCAGACATGGCATAATGTGATAAGTATAAAATGGCATGCTTGTCATTACACATGCACTCTCCTGAAGGTACTAGAAACATATGGGGTAATTCAGAGTTGATTGTAGATGTGCTACATTTAGCACATCTATGATCATTTACTGCCATGCGGGGGGGGTGCCCAGCACAGGGCTAGTCCACCCCACATGTCAGGCCATACCCCCCCCTGCACAGGTACAAAAGCATTGCAAGACTGCAATGCTTTTGTACCTGATGAGTAGCTTCCTGCCACTGCAGCTCCTGAGCGCTGGTAGGGAGCTACTGCCCGTACCCAGGTTACAGCGGCTGCGTGTGACGTCGGGCAGCTGCCGCAGCCCACCCCCCCAACGGTCCGGACATGCCTCCATTGTCTGGACCATGCCCTGCCAATGGCATTCTAACGCCATTGGCATGCCCCCTGCGAATGCACAGTGCGGCCGCTGTCTGTGCGCACTCCACACAGCAATTCAGATTGTGATTGCTGCCGTTGCAGCGATCCAGTCTGAATTACCCACATAGTTGTGATAATAAGGGTTTTAGGGGGATGTTTTAATGTACCAAACAGTATCACAAATGTGTCCGGTATTATGTCCTATAATGTTTAGTTTTGATGTGCGCAGGAGAATGACCAGACACTTTTGTCACACTTCCTCTATACTCGCTAAGCCAGGATGAACAGTTAAAAGACTCAGTAAAATGTAATATACAGGCTGTCTTTTTCGTAATGACATTGGTCATGTTAATTAACAGCACTGTTGTTTTATTAAGTTCTAAAATAACAGTTTGATGTTTTTAATGCACTTAAAACAGCATGCAAATTCCAGGACACAATGTTCATATTAGAAATAAATAGAGTACAAAGCAATGCAGAATATATCTTAGCACTTAGAGAGTATTTTAAGACCTTTTTGTGCAATTTTGAAAATGTGCCTTAGCGCATTATTGCATTTTTGTGTAAGCCTGTGGTAATGATGATGGACTAGTGTGATTTTCTAGTTAGGGGAAAAATACATTTCTGTCATTTTGTTTTTACACGTGCTGTAAGAGAAAAATCAGCCAGGTGAAGCATTGTAAGTGTATGGATTTTTTTTATTATTCAAAACAGCAAAATTACCTTGTTGAGATTGTCAAAAACAGAAAACCAGTGGAAATATATGGTTTACATGTAAATTGTAACAAAGGAACCATGAAGTTCAAAACAAAAAGAACATTACCTATTCCAAAACAATAAACTAAAAATTAGACCAAATCTAAAATGTACTTTAAATTTCATTGCAAAACATCATTCAGAAGAAGCATTTTAAATCACTTTCCATGCTAATATTTTGCTTTTAAGTTTTTATGATACATTTTGGAAATAGAGAAGGTAGCTAAAGTGCATTTTATAGTACAACACAAGTACTTTCCTTCTAGATAAACTTGGTGAAACTCAATATTTCTTCTGTGCATGAGCTTTATTTTTCTGTTCTGGTTTAGATTGCTCTGTTAGATTTACTCTAATGTGAAAATGTGCACAATAGAAGTATAGTGTTTATCAGAGAAAGAACATTCACTGTACAACCTATTCTAGCTATTTAAGTTAAATGAATGGTTGTGGAGCTATTGCATTTCACTATCAACAAAAGAGTGTGTTTGGTGTATTTTAATTTATTAGTGAATAGCATTTTTATTAGAGATGTGCAAAGACACCCATGTTTTGAATCTAAACCATTGTTGTGTTTTGGTTTTGTTTCTAAATCATTGTTGTGTTTTGGTTTCTAAATCATTGTTGTGTTTTGGGATTGGCTTTGATAACAACAGCTAAAATCGGTATGCGGATAATATACCGCCTGTCGGGATCCCAGTGTACAGGTTACAAATGCCGGAATTCCAACAGACGGGGGAAATGCCGGCATTTAGAATCCCGATTACAGCCCAGTATTCCCACTTTGGTAGAGGGTCCATGCCACCTCCCGAGTAGAAATATAACCTGTGGGGAGCAGGAAGACTCGCTGCTGGGATTCCGACTGACGGGATGCCGCAGTCAGTATACTGACAGCTGGCATCTCGTCAGCTAGTCTACCATATATATCCCCAAAAAAATCATGTAACTTGAACTAGCTTTTGTTCTTTCAGTATTAAAAACATCAATGACATCAATATCCACTCATTCCCAATCAATTTTACTCACCTCGCCAAACACCCTTCTGAGTGAAATGACTACTGAAATCATGAGAGAGGAACTTATTGTACATGCAATCCAACCCTGAGATTAGTTTTTCAAATCCAAGTTCTGAACTTGAGGGAAGACCTGACATGGGACTCAGTTCACTCAGTTCCCCAATATTGATCCGAGCCAGGAATCAGTTCTACTTTTAAAAGTTTGGGTGTGTTAAAACTGAACTGCTCATCTCTAGTTTTCATATGTTTGGATTGTAACGCTCTATAAATGTCACTCTTTACATCTGTATGGAACTATTTATTATTATTATGAAATTTCGCCACGGAAATGGAGCAGATGCCTTTGCAAGCATTGTCAGGCTTTGGTTAAAAATAATTCCACACCCAAGAGGTGGCTTCTTTGGTCTTATGCCCAGGCTTTCCTTTTATCATGGCAAGAACTGAAACCACTGTTGGCTGACCTACACAAACAACATCATCAACATCCTTATCTTCAGATAGCAGTAGCACACGCATATACCCCTCATACTGTTCCACTTCCACCAAGCATACTCAAATTCTATTAAGTCCTTATTACCATCTTTACTTGTACTGCTCCCAACATGTGCAGATGGTGCATAAATGGTGGAAGGAGGACAGTGTGGGAAATGTCAGATTTACACATAGCTAAAGTGGACACCCCTAGACTCTCCTCATAGATGTTTAATCATTCTGAACACACAGTTTGTTCTACTGCCTTTGGGGGGGGGGGGGGGGCTTATACCTCTTCTAGACACTGAGTGAAAAGGTTTTGCATTGTCATGATGGGCAGGAGAAGATGCTTCACTGACAGCTGCAGAACCATCACTCATAAATAAAGGCCTAGGAGTTTTTCCTTGCCACTTTGTGTGGTGAATGGCATGTTGTCAATTTTATGTTTTTCTGCACTACACTCTCCTTTTAATAGAGGTGTTTTTTTTCTTTACCACTGTATATTTTGTTTTGGGTTTTTTTAGATGCCCTGACTTCACCCCACTTTGCCCTTGAGCATAATCTTTTGTTATACAAAAACTACAGTTTAATAGTATTTATTTATTTATTTACTTGAAATTTTTTTTTTAAATCACTACAGTACTAATATGCTATGGAAGCGCAGTGATGTATGGCCTGCATTGTCACAGTACTTGCATGTTGTGTATGCACAGTAGTCACAGTACTTGTATGTTATGCATACACAGTGCGGTAAGGCCTGCAAAGTCACCGTATTTGTATGTTATAAATACACAGTAGACACAGTACTTAAATGTTATGGATACTAGTGATGAGCAGGTTCGGTTCCTCGGAATCCGAACCCCTCCGAACTTTAACCTTTTTACACGGGTCCGAGGCTGACTCGGATCTTTCCGCCTTGCTCGGTTAACCCGAGCGCGCCCGAACGTCATCATCCCGCTGTCGGATTCTCGCGAGGCTCGTATTCTATCGCAAGACTCGGATTCTATATAAGGAGCCGCGCGTCGCCGCCATTTTCACACGTGCATTGAGATTCATAGGGAGAGGACGTGGCTGGCGTCCTCTCCATTTAGACTAGAAGAGAGAGAGTGAGAGTGAGACACTTGATTTACTGGAGCTTAGGAGTACTCAGAGAGTGCAGAGTTTACCAGTGACTGACCAGTGACCACCAGTGCAGTTTTATTATATTATTATTTAATATATTCCGTTCTCTGCCTGAAAAAAAACGATACACAGTGACACAGTAACAGTATACCATATCTGTGCTCAGCCTCAGTCTGCTGCATCATCTATGTATATCTGACTGTGCTGAGTGCTCAGTGCTCACACAGCTTAATTGTGGGGGAGACTGGGGAGCAGTAGCAGGAGTACATATTATTTAACAGTGCACACTTTTGCTGCCAGAGTGCCACTGCCAGTGTGACTGACCAGTGACCACTGACCACCAGTATATTGTGATTGTCTGCCTGAAAAAGTTAAACACTCGTCGCGTGGTGTTTTTATTCTATAAACGCATTCTGCTGACAGTGTCCAGCAGGTCCGTCATTAATTATATAATATATACCTGTCCGGCTGCAGTAGTGATATATATATTTTTTTTATATCATTATCATCCAGTCTATATTTGCAGCAGACGCAATACGGTAGTCCACGGCTGTAGCTACCTCTGTGTCGGCAGTCGCTCGTCCATCCATAATTGTATACCACCTACCTGTGTTTTTTTTTCTTTCTATCTTCTTGATACTAGTAGCTTACTTTAGGAGTCTGCAGTGCTGACAGTGTCCAGCAGGTCCGTCATTATAATATATACCTGTCCGGCTGCAGTAGTGATATATATATATTTTTTTACATCATTATCATCCAGTCTATATTAGCAGCAGACGCAGTACGGTAGTCCACGGCTGTAGCTACCTCTGTGTCGGCAGTCGCTCGTCCATCCATAATTGTATACCACCTACCTGTGGTGTTTTTTTTTTTCTATCTTCTTGATACTACTAGTAGCTTACTTTAGGAGTCTGCAGTGCTGCTGACAGTGTCCAGCAGGTCCGTCATTATATAATATATACCTGTCCGGCTGCAGTAGTGATATATATATATTTTTTATATCATTATCATCCAGTCTATATTAGCAGCAGACGCAGTATGGTAGTCCACGGCTGTAGCTACCTCTGTGTCGGCAGTCGCTCGTCCATCCATAATTGTATACCACCTACCTGTGGTGTTTTTTTTTTCTCTATCTTCTTGATACTACTAGTAGCTTACTTTAGGAGTCTGCAGTGCTGCTGACAGTGTCCAGCAGGTCCGTCATTATATAATATATACCTGTCCGGCTGCAGTAGTGATATATATATATTTTTTATATCATTATCATCCAGTCTATATTAGCAGCAGACGCAGTACGGTAGTCCACGGCTGTAGCTACCTCTGTGTCGGCAGTCGCTCGTCCATCCATAATTGTATACCACCTACCTGTGGTGTTTTTTTTTTCTATCTTCTTGATACTACTAGTAGCTTACTTTAGGAGTCTGCAGTGCTGCTGACAGTGTCCAGCAGGTCCGTCATTATATAATATATACCTGTCCGGCTGCAGTAGTGATATATATATATTTTTTATATCATTATCATCCAGTCTATATTAGCAGCAGACGCAGTACGGTAGTCCACGGCTGTAGCTACCTCTGTGTCGGCAGTCGCTCGTCCATCCATAATTGTATACCACCTACCTGTGGTGTTTTTTTTTTCTATCTTCTTGATACTACTAGTAGCTTACTTTAGGAGTCTGCAGTGCTGCTGACAGTGTCCAGCAGGTCCGTCATTATATAATATATACCTGTCCGGCTGCAGTAGTGATATATATATATTTTTTATATCATTATCATCCAGTCTATATTAGCAGCAGACGCAGTACGGTAGTCCACGGCTGTAGCTACCTCTGTGTCGGCAGTCGCTCGTCCATCCATAAGTATACTAGTATCCATCCATCTCCATTGTTTACCTGAGGTGCCTTTTAGTTGTGCCTATTAAAATATGGAGAACAAAAATGTTGAGGTTCCAAAAATAGGGAAAGATCAAGATCGACTTCCAACTCGTGCTGAAGCTGCTGCCACTAGTCATGGCCGAGACGATGAAATGCCATCAACGTCGTCTGCCAAGGCCGATGCCCAATGCCATAGTACAGAGCATGTAAAATCCAAAACACAAAAGATCAGTAAAAAAATGACCCAAAAATCAAAATTAAAAGCGTCTGAGGAGAAGCGTAAACTTGCCAATATGCCATTTACGACACGGAGTGGCAAGGAACGGCTGAGGCCCTGGCCTATGTTCTTGGCTAGTGGTTCAGCTTCACATGAGGATGGAAGCACTCATCCTCTCGCTAGAAAAAAGAAAAGACTTGCGGCAAAAGCACAGCAAAGAACTGTGCGTTCTTCGAAATCCCAAATCCACAAGGAGAGTCCAATTGTGTCGGTTGCGATGCCTGACCTTCCCAACACTGGACGTGAAGAGCATGCGCCTTACACCATTTGCACGCCCCCTGCAAGTGCTGGAAGGAGCACCCGCAGTCCAGTTCCTGATAGTCAGATTGAAGATGTCAGTGTTGAAGTACACCAGGATGAGGAGGATATGGGTGTTGCTGGCGCTGGGGAGGAAATTGACCAGGAGGATTCTGATGGTGAGGTGGTTTGTTTAAGTCAGGCACCCGGGGAGACACCTGTTGTCCGTGGGAGGAATATGGCCATTGACATGCCTGGTGAAAATACCAAAAAAATCAGCTCTTCGGTGTGGAAGTATTTCAACAGAAATGCGGACAACAGGTGTCAAGCCGTGTGTTGCCTTTGTCAAGCTGTAATAAGTAGGGGTAAGGACGTTAACCACCTCGGAACATCCTCCCTTATACGTCACCTGCAGCGCATTCATCATAAGTCAGTGACAAGTTCAAAAACTTTGGGCGACAGTGGAAGCAGTCCACTGACCAGTAAATCCCTTCCTCTTGTAACCAAGCTCACACAAACCACCCCACCAACTCCCTCAGTGTCAATTTCCTCCTTACCCAGGAAAGCCAATAGTCCTGCAGGCCATGTCACTGGCAAGTCTGACGAGTCCTCTCCTGCCTGGGATTCCTCCGATGCATCCTTGAGTGTAATGCCTACTGCTGCTGGCGCTGCTGTTGTTGCTGCTGGGAGTCGATCGTCATCCCAGAGGGGAAGTCGGAAGACCACTTGTACTACTTCCAGTAAGCAATTGACTGTCCAACAGTCCTTTGCGAGGAAGATGAAATATCACAGCAGTCATCCTGCTGCAAAGCGGATAACTGAGGCCTTGACAACTATGTTGGTGTTAGACGTGCGTCCGGTATCCGCTGTTAGTTCACAGGGAACTAGACAATTTCTTGAGGTAGTGTGCCCCCGTTACCAAATACCATCTAGGTTCCACTTCTCTAGGCAGGCGATACCGAGAATGTACACGGACGTCAGAAAAAGACTCACCAGTGTCCTAAAAAATGCAGTTGTACCCAATGTCCACTTAACCACGGACATGTGGACAAGTGGAGCAGGGCAGACTCAGGACTACATGACTGTGACAGCCCACTGGGTAGATGTATTGCCTCCCGCCGCAAGAACAGCAGCGGCGGCACCAGTAGCAGGATCTCTCAAACGCCAGCTCATTCCTAGGCAGGCTAAGCTTTGTGTCACCGCTTTCCAGAATACGAACACAGCTGAAAACCTCTTACGGCAACTGAGGAAGATCATCGCAGAATGGCTTACCCCAAATGGACTCTCCTGTGGATTTGTGGCATCGGACAATGCCAGCAATATTGTGTGTGCATTAAATCTGGGCAAATTCCAGCACGTCCAATGTTTTACACATACCTTGAATTTGGTGGTGCAGAAATTATTTAAAAAATGACAGGGGCGTGCAAGAGATGCTGTCGGTGGCCAGAAGAATTGCGGGCCACTTTCAGCGTGCAGGCACCGCGTACAGAAGACTGGAGCACCACCAAAAAAACCTGAACCTGCCCTGCCATCATCTGAAGCAAGAGGTGGTAACGAGGTGGAATTCAACCCTCTATATGCTTCAGAGGATGGAGGAGCAGCAAAAGGCCATTCAAGCCTATACATCTGGCCACGATATAGGCAAAGGAGGTGGAATGCACCTGTCTCAAGCGCAGTGGAGAATGATTTCAACGTTGTGCAAGGTTCTGCAACCTTTTGAACTTGCCACACGTGAAGTCAGTTCAGACACTGCCAGCCTGAGTCAGGTCATTCCCCTCATCAGGCTTTTGCAGAAGAAGCTGGAGACATTGAAGGAGGAGCTAACACAGAGCGATTCCGCTAGGCATGTGGGACTTGTGGTTGGAGCCCTTAATTCGCTTAACAAGGATTCACGGGTGGTCAATCTGTTGAAATCAGAGCACTACATTTTGGCCACCGTGCTCGATCCTAGATTTAAAACCTACCTTGGATCTCTCTTTCCGGCAGACACAAGTCTGCAGGGGTTCAAAGAAATGCTGGTTAGAAAATTGTCAAGTCAAGCGGAACGCGACCTGTCAACATCTCCTCCTTCACCTTCTCCCGCAATTGGGGGTGCGAGGAAAAGGCTCAGAATTCCGAGCCCACCCGCTGGCGGTGATGCAGGGCAGTCTGATGCTGACATCTGGTCCGGACTGAAGGACCTGCCAACGATTACTGACATGTCGTCTACTGTCACTGCATATGATTCTGTCACCATTGAAAGAATGGTGGAGGATTATATGAGTGACCGCATCCAAGTAGGCACGTCAGACAGTCCGTACGTATACTGGCAGGGAAAAGAGGCAATTTGGAGGCCCTTGCACAAACTGGCTTTATTCTACCTAAGTTGCCCTCCCTCCAGTATGTACTCCGAAAGAGTGTTTAGTGCCGCCGCTCACCTTGTCAGCAATCGGCGTACGAGGCTACTTCCAGAAAATGTGGAGAAGATGATGTTCATTAAAATTAATTATAATCAATTACTTCTTGGAGACATTCACCAGCAGCAATTGCCTCCAGAAAGTACACGGGGATCTGAGATGGTGGATTCGAGTGGGGACGAATTAATAATCTGTGAGGATGGGGATGTACACAGTGAAAGGGGTGATGAATCGGATGATGATGATGAGGTGGACATCTTGCCTCTGTAGAGCCAGTTTGTGCAAGGGGAGATTGATTGCTTCTTTTTTGGTGGGGGCCCAAACCAACCCGTCATTTCAGTCACAGTCGTGTGGCAGACCATGTCGCTGAAATGATGGGTTGGTTAAAGTGTGCATGTCCTGTTTATACAACATAAGGGTGGGTGGGAGGGCCCAAGGACAATTCCATCTTGCACCTCTTTTTTCTTTTTTTCTTCTTTGCGTCATGTGCTGTTTGGGGAGTAGTTTTTTGAAGGGCCAGCCTGCGTGACACTGCAGTGCCACTCCTAGATGGGCCAGGTGTTTGTGTCGGCCACTAGGGTCGCTTATCTTAGTCACACAGCTACCTCATTGCGCCTCTTTTTTTCTTTGCGTCATGTGCTGTTTGGGGAGTAGTTTTTTGAAGGGCCATCCTGCGTGACACTGCAGTGCCACTCCTAGATGGGCCAGGTGTTTGTGTCGGCCACTTGGGTCGCTTATCTTAGTCACACAGCTACCTCATTGCGCCTCTTTTTTTCTTTGCGTCATGTGCTGTTTGGGGAGTAGTTTTTTGAAGGGCCAGCCTGCGTGACACTGCAGTGCCACTCCTAGATGGGCCAGGTGTTTGTGTCGGCCACTAGGGTCGCTTATCTTAGTCACACAGCTACCTCATTGCGCCTCTTTTTTTCTTTGCGTCATGTGCTGTTTGGGGAGTGTTTTTTGAAGGGCCAGCCTGCGTGACACTGCAGTGCCACTCCTAGATGGGCCAGGTGTTTGTGTCGGCCACTAGGGTCGCTTAGCTTACTCACACAGCTACCTCATTGCGCCTCTTTTTTTCTTTGCGTCATGTGCTGTTTGGGGAGTAGTTTTTTGAAGGGCCATCCTGCGTGACACTGCAGTGCCACTCCTAGATGGGCCAGGTGTTTGTGTCGGCCACTTGGGTCGCTTATCTTACTCACACAGCTACCTCATTGCGCCTCTTTTTTTCTTTGCGTCATGTGCTGTTTGGGGAGTGTTTTTTGGAAGGGCCATCCTGCGTGACACTGCAGTGCCACTCCTAGATGGGCCAGGTGTTTGTGTCGGCCACTTGGGTCGCTGAGCTTAGTCATGCGACCTCGGTGCAAATTTTAGGACTAAAAATAATATTGTGAGGTGTTCAGAATAGACTGAAAATGAGTGGAAATTATGGTTATTGAGGTTAATAATACTTTGGGATCAAAATGACCCCCAAATTCTATGATTTAAGCTGTTTTTTAGGGTTTTTAAAAAAAAAAAACCGAATCCAAAACACACCCGAATCCAACAAAAAAAATTCGGTGAGGTTTTGCCAAAACGCGTTCGAACCCAAAACACGGCCGCGGAACCGAACCCAAAACCAAAACACAAAACCCAAAAAATTTCAAGTGCACATCCCTAATGGATACACAGTAGTCAGAGTACTTATATGTTATGTATACACAGTAGTCACAGTAATTGTATGTTATGAATACACAGTGGGGTACAGCACAAAATAAAAACTTTTTTTACATTTTTTTTGTACTTTTTAAAACATTTTTCTCCTTTTGTAATCTTTTTTTACTTGTTTACATTTTTTTTAACACTGTACCAGATGGAAACTGGACAGTGCATCGACAGCACTGGAGCGGATGGACACTGGACAGGTGTGTCAGCAGCATTAGAGCAGATGGACACTGGACAGATGCTTTAGCAGTACTGAAGCAGATGGACACTGGACAAGTGGGTTGTCAGCACTGGAGCAGATGGACACTGGACAGGTGCATTAGCAGCATTAGAGCAGATGGACACTTGACAGATGCATCAGCATACATTTAGCAGATGGCCTCTGGACAAGTGCATTGTCATCACTGGAGCGGAAGGACACTGGACAGGTGCATCGGCAGCACTGGAGAGGATGGACACTGGAAAGTCACTTAAAAGACACAGCATTGCCACTTTTGGATGAACACAGCACAGCTACTAAATTAACACAGCCACTTTAGATGAACACACAAAGTACAGCCACTTGTATATGGAGTCTAGAAACAGCACAGCCACCACTTGTATGAAGTCTGGACACAGTCTGAATACTGCACAGCCGCGTAAAGCAGAGCGCAGCATACAGCATGCCTGGACTGGAGTTAAACTGTGCAGACTCCCCACCGCAGCCCTCTTTTATATAATCTTAAACCCACGAGAATTTGAAGCCGGGATGATGACATTTTGCCTCTATTTTAAATCCGAGTCTGGCAGGGAAACCCTAGCAAGACAAACCAATGAATCTGATCTGCTCATCTCTACTGTTGTTCTAATGGAGTGGAACTTCAGCAGAGTGGGATGTCATGCAGCTCCCCATCCAGTGAGGGTATGTAGGCACATAGTACTGGTGCAGATACACTGGAATTATTGTGGACTAGAGGTAATTGCATGGTTCTCTAATTAGGAGAACCCTATCTCCCACCATACCACAAACCACATACTGTAACACAGCAGACACTTTTGTGGCCATTGTGATAATTTTGAAGAGATATTCTGTATTTATAGTAAAGACAATGATCCATTTTTGAATGGTCAAAACCCATTTCTTGTAGCACAGTTATTTATCTTATTTTATGTACCAACACATTGGCCACTCTGCTTCAGGCCATATAGTGTTTTTCATCGAAGACAAACTTCTCCTTCCATAACCACCTTCTCATTTTAGTGTTCTGATGGTTCCATAGAAATTTCCTCCATCAGTTCTCCATTTAGAAATGCTGAATTGAAATCCAGTTGGTAAAGTATCATATCGTGCAATGCTGACATAGCTATGACTAGTCATAAGATACTGTATTTTGCCATCTGAAAATAGGTCTCATCGTAATTAATTCTTGACTTTTGGATATAACCTTTTGCAACCAATCTGGCCTTGCACAGTGCAATGCTTTCATCTGCCAGAGCCATAAATAAACATTTCAGTGCCCTGTGTAAGAGAGAACACCAGTGCCCCCCATCTTGGGGAAAGAGATAGTAGATGCCACCTACTTCAGCACACACCTGGCCCTTTATAAGCACTACCCCAACATCTAACTCCCTTTTCTGACCTATCCATTTTCTTTGACGTAACCTGTAAGTTTTCTATGCATCAGCCTGACAGATTGTGGCTGTGTCCGTACTAGGCCTCCATGAAACCTTACCTTTAAACACTGCCAAAGTAGTGCACACCACTGTTATGTACTGTACATGCTGCACCAACTCCCCAAGCAGAGCATCATGAAAAGGGTCAGATGGGAAAAAGTTTTCACACTGCTGAAACAGTCCATCACAAACAGATGATCTCAGAAGGACTTAAGTGAGCAACAGTAAGTAGGGCAGTGAAGGAAGGGGGAGAGGTAAAGGAGAAGTGATAGGGATGGGAGGAGTAGAGACAGGGAGGAATAGAAGGAAGTACAGAGGCAGAGGGGAAGTAGAGGAGAGAATCCCTACATACCTCCAATCCATGGAACAAATAGAGGAACCAGCAGCAGGTGCTAGAGGTACAGCAGTGCTTGTAAATAAGAAGAAAGTATGGATACAAAAAGAATGGGGTCCGGACAGTCTCCCTGCTTTCCTGTGAGTAGGAGCACTTGTTTGAGCGAGGAGCTTCTCTGATAAGCCTGCGCCCCCCCTTTCTTGTGCTATGTGCAGTACACATTCCATACCACCATAGCTATAGCCCTGTCAGCTGCTTTCATTTTCTTGCAGAACACCCATTTACTGTATTTTTAATTGTGTTGTATTGACTTGGTCTTTGAACTACAGTCCACATACTGTTTTCATCAAGTGATTTCAACTTTATGTCTGTTGCTGACATCCATTCCAACTAGTCTGCACTTGACTGTGCTTCTTAAATATATTACTGATATTTTAAATTACAGAAGGCATTTTCTATGATTGAACTTTCATGCCAAAAGTCTCTGATTAGGATATATCTTCAGCTGCTGACATGTCCAGAATCACATACTGCATATCAACTTCTTAGGTCAACTAAAATCGCTCTTACTATTGGAATCTTGATGTCCTTCAGCCCAACTGTTTTTCCCTCCTTGACTCCTTTCTTTTCCCCATTACTATCCTCATCTGCTCGACCAAGCTGTCTACTTCTCTGACCATGCCCAAACTATCGCCCTTGACTCTGCTGACCCTATTGCTACCATTAATCTTCAATGGTCCCCTCACCAAATCCTGACACTCTGCTCTGACCTATTTTCTTTAAACATACACTCACTCTGCAGATCAGTTCTGGAGGAATTTGTGATCTCATGTCAACTTTGTCAACTTAAAGTTCATCTCCCATCTAACAGCTCCCATCTAACAGCTTCTCATCTCACTCAAAAATAGAATCCTACTTCAAAGCCTGGAAATGTGTAGTTTAAATGTAAATTGTAATAATCTTTGCAATGACAAAACACAATGCTTCTGTGTTAGAAACAGCACACTAAGTTTTCTTTATATATTTCGTTCTCAGATTTGTACACACACACTCACACACACACACACACACACACACACACACACACACACACACACACACACACACACACACACTTATACTCATTTGCCTTGACTTTAAATATTGATCATTTACATATAGATGACTGTACCCCACATCACCTTTTACTGAAAAATGCATATACAACATGTAAAAAAATACTACAAACAACTATTCAATTGTAGTAAAAATACAAAGAGTTCTTTCTTTTTTTGTTCATGAAAAACAGTTTTAAAGTTTACTAAATTAAGTTTATTTAAAAACCTGTTTAATGCTCTCAGTTTCTGTTGCTTAAAAACAACAGACAGATGTTTGATCTCCTCTTTATGTACCGTGGGCAAAGTATTAATTTCCACCTCTGGTGTCCTTAGTACTAATAACCTGCTCCAAGAAGCCTAGGGGTCGGGAAAAAGCATACTGATTTCCATCTGACATTTGCAGGGGTTCACATTTTTCATTTTTATTTTACGCTTTATAACTATAGTTACATACCTCCAGCTGACCATCAGGATAGTTCACATCAGTAATGAGGAACCCATGCACTGTTTATACCCTGAGTATGTTAATTAGCTCAGAGTGGTTAATATCTACAATATTGAACAATATCATTGGTATCTCAAATGTATTTGTTTTACAATTCTATTTTTCTCATGCAATCAAAAAATTGTCATTACAGTATTTTGGTGGTATATCAGCTACCCATAAGTTATCTTTTTGTAATTTTTCAAAATATCTATGCATTATTCACACAACTAATTAACTACAGTAATTATTAAAGGGCACTAATTTATCAGGTGAGAACAATTCAGGAGATAATAAAGAACAATTAAAAGATAGCCCCCAACCTGACCCAGAAAGAGGCAACACAAGCTTTTCCAAATAATCTAGGCACTTTTACTGTATATACAGTAGCCTATGTTTGTTATCGGAAAGCAAGGAAGGTAATGTATGTTCTTATATATTATTATTCTTATACTGTATTTGCCACAAAATGTACAAGGAAATGACAATAATATGCACAGAAAATATAATCAGGTAGAGGTGATCACTGGGCTGAGATGCTAATAGCATCTCTGGCATGCGCAGGTGCACTGCGGTGCCTGCGCACGCAGTTCAGACCTGATTGCCCGCTGTGCGAAAACGCACACCAGTGATCAGGTCTGAATTAGCCCCTGTATCCCTCCTGTATAAACCTACTGTGGATCTCCATTTTATTTGGTGAGAACTGAGGATAATATATACACACAAGAATATAGTGATTAGCTTTTCCTATTGAACATTTTTTTTAGAGTATTTCACTAGGTTTTTATATATATGTGAGATGTTTATGTAGGGATTTTAATTGCAATACTGAAGTAATTTAATAAATTCATTTTTTTATTTAGACAACCATTTATATTTGTCTGTTGTCTATATGTATATGTAAAGCAGGTTTCCATGCTAGTTTCTGTGATATATAAATGCAGCTTATATGAGTAAACTTCAAAGACAAATATGTGAACAAGCACAAAGTATATAAGAGAAAAATAAGAAACTGGGAGCACTGATAAATGAATTATGTATTTGTACTTGTAAATATGCATCAATACAAAAAATAATAAGAATGAATGTTAAAATAATGTGTCAACAAATAGAGAAAAACAGCATATACACATAAAAAATGGGGTGTAGTACGGTATGCCGGCGCTCGGGCTCCCGGCGACCAGCATACCGGCGCCGGGAGCCCGACCGCCGGCATACCGACAGCGTGGCGAGCGCAAAGGAGCTCCTTGCGGGTTTTGCTGTGCTCGCCACGCTGCGCTCGCCACGCTGCGGGCACGGTGGAGCGCTACGCACGCCACACTATTTTATTCTCCCTCCAGGGGGGTCATGGACCCCCACGAGGGAGAATAGTTGTCGGTATGCCGGGTGTCAGGATTCCAGCGCCGGTATGCTGTGCGCCGGGATCCCGACATTCGGCATACAGAAGACCACCCTAAAAAATGTATGATGAGCATTGGTGCTCTGAAAAGAAGTGGGTATTTATATGGAACACTGTGGCAAACAGGAAAATATATTGTAACAATAAGCAATTATAGTTGTAACATTGTAGCAATAAGCAATTAGGAAATCCTGTTAAAAGTAACAACTCTGCATTGTTGAATAGAACACAATACTAATCTTATGATGTTATTTGTATATACTGTAAAATTAGTTATAGAAAAGAGTCTGAATAGGTTATGCGTGTATATGTATACAGTAAATATACAGGTTGAGTATCCCTTATCCAAAATTTAAAATCCCACATTTTATGGTAACCTACTGAGATAATGACATATATATTATATACTATGCAAATATACTGTAGATATATTATATAGATATATAATATAATATACACATATATGTGTCATTATCTCAGTAGGGGAACCAAAAATGTGTGGTTTTGAATTTTGGATAAGGAATACTCAACCTGTATATATATAACATTGAAATATCGCATTATCGATCACATGCCTGAGTCCACCAGGGATTGCAATAGAGCACAGAAATTGCTCCAAATGGAAACCCGTTGGATTTTCATACTTGATAGCATTCGGCCCAGAGGTCTCAATGAGACAATGGGCTTAAGTAATTTTTTTGTAACTCTTTATAATTTCACACAATGTTTAGAGGCAAGTCATCCAGGGTTCCCTGTGTAAAGGGTATGGGTTTCCCAACTTGAGTTATATGTATACATATAGATACACAGTGGATAATAGGGACCATTTATAATATACTGTTCTAGTTTTTTAAGTTTAAAATTATGCTGCTTACATCTGTGTAGAGTTTTGATGTGCTCTTAATATATAGAAAAAAGTTTTTAAATGTATTGTTGTAAATGTATATTTTTTTACTGTACAACTATTTGTTTACGAAAAGTGGGAAAATTATGGAGTAATAGGGGGAATTTTATATGTTATATGTTATATGTAGGATGTTTCCCTGTTAAGGAGCGGTCTGCAGCAGGGTCCGCAGGTGTAGCCTTTGAAAATGAGCTGGTCTATGGTTTTGCAGTAACACTGTGAAGGTGGTGGTGTTTACGCGGTTACACTTATTATTGATTTTTGATCTCGTCATGGTTATATTAATCATGTAAGGGGCATTTGTAGTTTTTCTGTAGTTTTTTTTGTAGTTCTATTACACTTGGTGTGTTTTAATATGTGTATTGCACTAATGAGCATTCACTGATAATTTATATATAAACTGAGGATTTTAAGCTTTAACCCTTTGTATTATATCACCGCTATTGCGGTTATATACTTTTTTAACAGAGGAGTCACTGTTTTATTTCAATTATGCACCATGCACTTTTATATGTTATCAGTAGATTGATGTATTTTGCACAAGAAACAGTTCTTATTCTTGCACACTAATGTGATACCCGACAAATCAGCTCCGTGACAGGCTTTGTTGTGTTGTGTCCGGTTACCGCGGCAAGGACCCGTGACGCCACTTCCGGCAGAAGTAGATAGCCCAGGGAGACGGACGCCGGGCCCGGGATGCAGTGGCAGCGGTGACCAGCATGGGAGAGACTTCAGGGGTGAGTGCACCTATAAATGTGTTTGTTTGAGACAAGCACCGTTTGAAAAATTTAATTTGGTTAATGTTTCAGAGGACCTAACACCCTCTTTTGTCAGGACGAAGGAGGATATTAGGTCCTCTGAAACACTGAGCAGATTCATTTTTCAAACTGTTTTTTTGTCTCCTGCGAGTGCCATTCCTCCATGCTGACTACAGTATATCATCTCACTGTTCAGGCACCGGGAGCTGTTGACTTGTTTAAGTAAGAGTCCCCGGCTGAGTATGTATATATATATATATATATATAGTGGCAGTCCAGTCCGGATGCCACCCTGGGTGTTTGCAGCACAAGGCACAACAGTTTGGGTGCCCGGGCTAAGGCGACCTGGGTTTAGGACTGGACCAAGAGGAAGCCCCAGGGAGGTGTTTGGACACAGCAGTTTGTCTCTTTAATGTTGTGTCAAGGATTATCTGGCAGTTGGAAATTATAGTATTGATTGCTGTTGATACACAGAAGTACCCTGCAATTTCATACAAGAGATCCCATCCATGTATGTCCGGTCCAGGTATTGGAGCAAGCGCTCCCAGCAATCAGGCACACCTGTGTCACACTTTTATGAAGCTCATAAGGGCAAGGGCTCAGGGCTACTGATGCCAACAAGTGGCCAGGCAATAGAGGGTGGGCCAGTAGGTTAGAGACAGGGAGCCTGAGATTGTGTACATGCTGTTTATGAACTGGTGCCTAGTTAAGGTACCCATTGAAACTTGCTGTGAAAAGTCTGTTTACTATGCTGTGGAAGTAAACAGACTAGTTTTCTTTCATATACCTGTGTCAGCCTCTTGTAAGGTGGAAGGTCGCTTGTTACAATATATATATATATATATATATATATATACACAATATATATATACAAAGAATATACCAATATACCCTTTCTCGTGCTGAAATAGCAGCACCACTGGAGGAACCCCCGTTAGTGGAAACTTAGAAAATAAACATATACAACAAAAAACTCTAGAGTGTGCTAAATGGGTGTTTGCTGATTGTGAGATCCCAATTCAGATTCCTCATTCAGAATTCTTCATAAATTCTTTAGCATTTAGGATCTCCCCAATTTGAGTATGAAATATACTCTCTCACCAAGAAATATATCACCCAACAAAGATTGGATTGATTAGATTAAAAAAAAAAAAATTGGTTGTTTTAGAGATATAGTAAAAATCTTCTAAAACCATAGGTATACAGATATATTAAAACTTTACAGTGATTTAGTAATGGTTCACACACTGCACGCTAGTTGACAAATACAATATCATCCTCACCTTAAAAAGTTGTGAGCTCTAGGGTGTAAGTACAGGCAGAGTGGTGGTGAACAAAATTTGATAAACCCGGTCACCAGGAGCTGCTGACTTGTTTAGTTGAGAGTTCCAGGCTGTATATATATATATATATATATATATATATATATCCATCCACTATATGGATGCCTGCCTATTACTCCAACTAGGACTATAAGGACATTGTATTCAAATACATATACTTTAATATGGAGTTGGTCCCCCTTTTGCAGCTATAGCAGCTTTCACTGTTCTTGGAAGGCTTTCCACAAGATTTTATAGTGTTTCTGTGGGAATTTGTGCCCATTCATTTTGTAGAGCACTTTTGAGGTCAGACACTAATTTTGGATGAGAAGGCCTGACTCGCAATCTCCATTCCAGTTTATCCCAAAGGTGTTAGATGGGGTTGAGGTAAGGGATCTGTGCAGGCCAGTCTAGTTCTTCCACACCGTACTCAAGAAAACATGTCTTTATAGTACGTGCTTTGTGCACTGAAGCACAGTCATGTTGGAATAGAAAAGGGCCTTCCCCAAACTGTTGTCACATAGTTGGAAGCATAGCATTGTCAAAAATGCCCTTCACTGGAGATACGAGGCCTGGCCAAAACCCTAAAAAACAGCCCCATACCATTACCCTCCTCTGTCAAACTTTACAGTTAGCACAATGCAGTCAGGCAGGTAACATTTTCCCAGCATCTGCCAAACACAGGCTCGCACATCTGACTGCCCAACAGAGAAGCATTATTCATCACTTCACAGAAGATGTTTTTACTGCTTAACAGTCCAGTGTCAGTGTGTTTTACACCACTCCATCCAATGCCTGCCAGGGAGCTACACTTCCAGTACAAAAGCATCGCTGCTGTGTGATGTTTTTGTACTTGTGCGGGGTGGGGGGGTCAGGCCTGACATGCGGGGCAGACTAGCCCTGTGCTAAGCATCTCCCCGCATGTCTGTGTGACTGATCGTAGATGTGCTAAATTAAGCACATCCACAGTCTGGTCTGAATTAGGCCCTTGGTGAGGTGAGGCTTGTATGCAACTGCTCGGCCATGGAAACCCATTCCATTAAGCTCCTGCCACACAGTTTTTGTGCTTACATTAATGCCAGTGGAAGTTTGGAACTCTTCAGCTATGGAATCAGCAGAGAGTTGGTTACATTTATGCACCATGCGCTTCAGCAGTTGTTGACCCCATTCTGTGCTTTTACATGGAATTCTGCTCTGTGACTGAGTTGCTGTTGTTCTTAAATGCTTCCACTTTCTAATAATATTGCTTACATTTAACTGTAGAATATCCAGCAGGGATGAAATTTCATGAACCATCTTATTGTAAATGTGACATCCTATAACATTACCATGCTTGAAGTCACTGAGCTCTTCAGAATGAACCATTTTGTATCACAAATGTTTGCAATTGGAGACTGCATGGCTAGGTGCTTTATTTTATACACCGGAAATAGATCTGATTGAAACTCCTGAATTCAATAATTAACAGGTGTGGCCAAGTACTTTTGTCCATATAGTGTATATGTAGTCCATAAAGGCAGCACTCCCATATACTCAAACAGCAGCCCCAGTGCCCTCCTAAGTACTGCTGTGCAGGAGCCCAAACACATCAGAAAGCGATCGGTGCCACTCAGATAATAAATGAGTCTTAAGTCATCAGGTATATCACTGTTTCAATGGTTTATTCCATCGTCATCAAGACATGTCCTGTTGATGATGGAATAAATAATTGAAACATTGATATGATGACTACCAGTAAAAATGTTACCTAAAGGTTGCCCATTGTAAGGAAGAACACAAATAAAATGAGGTAGTGAACAGTTGCCTGTAGTAAGTTCCAGGTAATCAGTAGATTGTAAAATATGATAAATCAATGTGTACTGTGATCCATCGGGATGCAGTTGACATACAGGTACTTGGGATGCTAGAAGTTGAAATGCCATAAATGCTCACAATGCTGACGCCAGAATCCCGGCTGCCAGCATCTCAAAGGTAAGTATGCTGGCAGAGCCGGTGCTAGCGTGTTCGGTGCCCCCTGCAAACTATAATTTTGTGCACCCATCCCCAATTATCAGAGTGTGCTGGAGTCAGGGACACAGGAGAGACTCCTTTCCCCCCATCAGGGCCAGTTGTAGACCTTGTGGTGCCCAAGGTGAATGTTTCTTTTGGTGCCCCTATTTAAAACAGGGACAATGCGTGCCAATGGTGTACGTCAAAAATATAAGGGCGTGGCCACAGTATAGTACCAATTAACATTACACAGCACAGTAGTGTTTGTCAGTCACATTACACCACACAGTATTACCCCTTATACATGCCAGGTAGAGCCCCTTATACATGTTATGCCAGGTAGAGCCCCTTTTGCACATTACGCCAGTTAGCCCCTTATACATACTGCGCCGGGTAGCCCCTTATACACATTACACCAGGTAGAGCTCCTCTATAGAGAGTGAGTGTTTGTATGTATATGTGTACGTGTGTTTGTGTGCTGCTGCCTGTGTCCCTGCTCTCACCATCCCACACTTCAAACTGCCACTGCCCCTATCCCCAATTATCACTATGTGCTGGAGCCAGGGACAGAACCCCTCATCCTCAAGTACAGTATTAGAGTGTACAGGGCTTAGTGACAAAGGACAGGTCAACTACAAACACACCACTACTCACCCCAATTATCGGAGTCTGCAAGAAGTCAATGGCTTTCACTTGTGGGTGTTCAGAGGGGCAGAGAGTGAACAGGCATGGGGTTGATGCCATGGGCTGGGTGAAGGGGCAAACATGGCCTCTTGCTCCATCAGGTCCCGGAGGGTGGGTGTCAGGGCTTTGGAGCGCTGTCATATGAAGGTGCATTAGCGCCGATCAGGAACTCATTGGTGGCAGAGCAAAGGGCCGTGCTGCTTCTCCTCGGCCGCGGGTGTAAGTTTCGGCAAGGGGATGCTAAACTCCGGAGGGTGGGGGGCAGAGGGATTCCAATGGCTGCAGGTCCGTGCTGCCAGCATTACTGCTGTCTGAGTGTGACAGGCGCTGTGTAGTGCTGGACCTGAGCAGGGGGATGATAAATGCTGGAGAGGGGTGGTGTGCTAACTGCCGCGGGTCTGCACTGCCGGCGCCGGTGCTGCCAAAGTGTGACAGGAACTGGCAGCAGTAAGCATCAGCAAGAGCAAGGTTGCTGAGCGGGCAGATCGCCTCTCCGACCCGGCGCCACCCTGACCCGGTGCCTCCCTGCTTTGCAGACCTTGCTGAGCAGTTAGCGCCGGTCCTGTATGCCAAGGAGGGTTAGGGTTAGGCTATGGGGTGAGGTTGGGGGTTAGGTTTAAGCACTACAGGTTGGTCAGGATTAGGCAGCATGGGGGAGGGATAGGCACTAAGAATGGAAAGTTAGGGTTAGGCACTGAGGGGTATGGATAGGGTTAAGTACTATGGGGGAAGAATAGGGTTAGGCTGCACAAAGGGGAGTTTTAGGGTTAAGCTGTAAGTAGGAATGGTTAGGGGGTAGGGGGAGAGAATTAGGATACTTAACTACAACGTGTCGGGATCATGAGCATCGGGATGCCAGTGTCGGTCTTTGGCATTCTAAGCACTAGTATCCCGTACTCATCCATTCGGCAATAAATGTAACACTTACATAACTGTGTATAGAGTATAAGACACTTTATACCAGAGGATCTCCTTATTTTGTGATGCACCAAAGATGCACTCAGTAGGGTAGTTTGTAAATATGCAAATTTCTATTTTCACTTGGGTTCCAAACACCATTGATCTGAAGGATCCCTTCAAAGTGAACAGTCACAGCACAGAAATGTTGGTCAGAAACCTAGTGGCCAGGAGCTCATACCCCGGGATGCACTGGACCTCAGGGCAGGGCTGCCACCAGAAATTGTGGGGCCCGGGACTTAAAAAATAGGCAGGGTCCCACCCCCACCCCCGCCCCATGGATCTTCTTTGGATACACATAATGTGATGTCTGCAGCATCAGAGAGGTGGATGAGCGTGTATCTATTTGCTTTAGAAGTTTTATAAAGAAGAGGAATTACATCTGAACATTTGAAGATCTTGGACTGAATTAATGAATTTTATGGTTTGCAATCAGTTTAAATAATTGATTATCTTCATCCCAGAGGTGCGCACAGCTGCAAAACCCTATTATATTGTATCTATCTTTGGAGGTGAGGTGACCACCCCAGCAGCAGTTGCAGCACTACTGTTTTGAAGCGCTGTTTCCTGTTTTTTTGTCTAAAATTCCCATTACGGCTGCCTGAACCAGCCCCGGACACCCTTCAAAGAATCACAAACAATTACAAACACACAAAAAAACATACTTACCTTTCCAAATCCGTCCTGAGAGTCCTCCTCTCTCTGCTCTCTCGCCCACGCTGTTCCTGGCTGTCCTGACTCCAGTCCTAGCTCTTCGGTCTACTCAGGCTCCTCTTTTCTGACGCGCGTAATGTCATGACGTCACGCTGCATCTAGAACACAAAAAACTTTATTCAAACAGGCACAGCAAGCTGCTGCTTGCTGAGCCTGATTGATCATCGGCGGCGGGCAGTGGGCGATGATAGCTGCTGCTGCACTGACCTGAGTCTGACCGACAGTGCAGGGCAGGCTGCCTGGCTGAGGCTCAGCAGAAGGGGAGCGGCAGGCGGTGGGCAGCGGGCAGCGGCAGACGGCAGTGGGTGGCTGAGCGCAGAATGACAGTCAGATGCCGGGCGGCATCTTTAGTCAAGGGCAATGTGAGCGAGTGCGCAGTGTGTAACAAACAATTAACTGGTACTGGTAGAGTCAGCCAGGCGGCCAGCCGTGGTCAGTGACGTGTCCGCCGCCGGGAATATCCACGGCTGGCTGTTTGAGCAGCCCGGGCCCTCCACTCTGTTAGAGTGGCCGGGCCCGGGACAACTGTGCACAGGACACCCCCTTGATGGCGGCCCTGCCTCAGGGTACAGGGAAACTCTTGGTTGGCCACTCTGCCTAGGGCCCTACCCCCTACTCTAGGTATCAGGTTCCAGAGTGTGCACTTGAAATTATACATTATGCATATGTTACATTATACTGCACAGGACTATGATGTATTTTCTACAGTGCATTGCTGTTAATAATCTAGTACATTATCATGCATGGACTCATTATCTACTATATATAGTAATCAAGGGGCCTAGACAAGGCACTCTCTTATGATTAGCCAATCCTCTATGGTGGCTGACCACATGGGCTCCTACCAGTTGGCCCCAGTCCGACACTGCTCATACACGCTTATGCGACACCACTGTGGGTGGTAACAGGGTCCTGGGAAAGCAGTGCTGTTAATCCGCTCCAGCAATTAATCCAAATCGTACCATGTGCCGGCTTAGCAACCGTTCTGATGGTCATTCAAAAACTGCGCTGTGTGTGATATTGGTGCTGGCTTTGTTGCTGCTCAACTAGTAACTCAAGTCACATTGTATATTGTGACAGCGCTGGCTAAGTGACAGGCTCCAGCTTCAGCCAGGATAAAGTTACAGCAGTTAAGAAATGTATTATGTTCTAAGATTCCATTTGAAACAAGGTCTTCTAATGCTTTCTCAGCCCCAAACAAGCTGACCATTTCCTCAGAGGTAATGGTATAAAGTGTATAAGAAATATGTTATGTTAGCCTATGACAATAAATATTTTAATGAACACATATTGAATAGCTTTTAAAAAATTTAGACTGTATTAATTTAAAATCATTTGGTGTTGGTTAGTAGGAGTCATTAAAACCATTATTATGTTGAACAAATTTGATTAGTGCAACCTCGGCGCCTGCCCTGGCCTGTCTCTACTATTTACTCCAGATTGTCTGTCTGTAGTTAGGAACCTTTGTCCTGGCAAAATGAAACATACTTACAGTAAAACACCCAATCTGAAGCAGATTTATAGATGATGAGGTAAATGTAATAGCCTAGGTAGGTTCTTAGCGAGTCTGCCCAATGTTTTAAAGTATCAATTTTTTCAAATGCAAAAAATATGAAACAAAACTCACAGGGAGGTATTCAACTGAAGGCAGGAAATGTAAAAAACACTGTAGTACTGGGTTTTCAAGAAGCCGTAGGATTCTGCACTTATAGGACAGAAAATGACTTTTTCCATGCATCTCCAGAGCAAGTCCTATTTTTCCTAAAATCATTAAAATCACCGGGACTTGCTAGCCACTCCAGTGGTACCCCCTCCCCTGAACATTAATGAAGCAATTTAAAGTTTCAAATTAACTTAATTAGTCTGTAACTACTATACTCACTTCCCAAAGCAGTGTCTTCACCTCCAGCATTGTAATCCACACTATTGCAGCAGCGGTGAATGTGTGTGAGTTTTTGTAAGTACAATATGTGTGTGTGTTTGCATGAGAGTGTGTGTGACCATCTTCCCCGAATGTGTGATCCCCCACCCCCCTCCTGAAGACTGCAGCCAGGAAAACTACATCTCCTAGTGGTCACCGAACTTTCCAGCAGCCCAAGAGCCATTGCAAAGATGTAGAGGAGACCACCGGGAGCTGTGGAGACCACCAGAGGGGTATCATTTTATTTTCTCATGCCGCAGGTTTTTCAGAGCTTAAAACTTCATGACCATTTTTAAAAAAATTGGGTACCATAGGTATCGGGAGTGCACATACCTGTGGTAATCTAAAATTGGTCATGAGGTGTGCAAGGTTTTTTGCTTGGTAAACCTAGCACCAAATTGAATCCTCCCATAGTGATGGTATAATCTTTACACTAAAAAGAGACAAAACCTGATGGATTTATAACGTAAAAAATATTGACTCCGTCTGGTTTAAAAATAGTTTTCAAACTTTTAGTGGTAGAACCTTTATATGCATACTAAACTATTACAATTTTTTTAACACATACTGTACTGTACAGTATATTTATTTTTACATATTCTTTTATTTACTTTTACTATTAACACATATATAAGAAGGTCAAGAATTTAATTTGAGATTAATAAAAAGCTATTTTTAAATTCTATGTTTAAGTGGTAGTTTGTACGAGGGGTGTGCAATAGGTTTCCGGATGCACAAAAAGTGTTATACAGGTTGAGTCTCCCTTATCCAAAACGCTTGGGACCAGAGGTATTTTGGATATGGGATTTTTCCGTATTTTGGAATAATTGCATACCATAATGAGATATCATGGTGATGGGACCTAAATCTAAGCACAGAATGCGTTTATGTTTCATATACACCTTATACACACAGCCTGAAGGTAATTTTAGCCAATATTTTTTATAACTTTGTGCATTAAACAAAGTGTGTCTACATTCACACAATTCATTTATGTTTCATATACACCTTATACACACAACCTGAAGGTCATTTAATACAATATTTTTAATAACTTTGTGTATTAAACAAAGTTTGTGTACATTGAGCCATCAAAAAACAAAGGTTTCACTATCTCACTCTCATTCCAAAAAGTCCGTATTTCGGAATATTCCGTATTTCGGAATATTTGGATATGGGATACTCAACCTGTATTTACAAACAAAGTGAACATTACATTTTTTTTTTAAATATTCGCCAGAGGAATCTATGAAAAGTTGTATGCACTCACATCACTTGATGAAACACTTCGACCAGTCTGAAGCAGGTATGTCTTCTACATGCTGCATGAAGGTCTCCACTGCAGCTTCAAAATGAATCCCAATCATCTTGCTCTTAATATTTGGGAACACAAAGAAGTCGAAGAGGGCCAGGTCAGGACTGTATGGTGGAAGACCAAGCTCCTCGATGTGTTCATGGGCCAGATAGTCCTCCACTTTCCTGGACTTGTGGGCAGATCCATTGTCAAGATGTAGAGGGGCACCATAAGTACGAGTTCTTGGACAGTACTTGGAAATGGCTTCCAGCACTTGCAGAAGGCATTGGATGATGTACCAGTCCTCAGTGATGGTGCACTGCTGCACGAGTGGTATAGTAGCTACCAGTGTTGGCCACAAAAACAGCCACCATCTGTTTGACCATGCTGCGCTCACACCAGGAATTCTGTGGAGGTGCACCTACAACTGGGGCCATTGAGCCGACACTGTAGATCCAGGATTCATTGCAACTGATAATCTCTTAGACAGAGTTTGAGTGACTTCCATCAAACCTGTCCAGCATGTTGCGGCACAAAGTCACCCGAGGCTCCTTCTGCTCTCAAGTCAGCTAATTGGACATCCAGCATTCATAAATTTTGCTCAGCCCAACCTTTTCGTTGATTATAAAGCAGATGGATCCCAATGAGATGCCTCCCCTCTAAATGGCAGGGGTGACTTTAGGAATTATGCCACCCACAGGCACATTGTTGGTTGCCCCATCATGTCACTGCCCCCTTCACTCCCCTCATGTCGGAGGACATCCCAATGCCTCTAGACTGCTGAAGGAGACCCATCCTCTCCCCACCACCTACTACAATGAATTTACAGTCCTTTGTTTCCCCCCTCTCCCTACCAGACAAAATATAATAAGCCATAATGATGCAAAAAAAAGAATTAATGGCTTCATTTGGCTGTGCTGCCCATCAGAAACTGGTCACTCCAATGCACATGCTTTGGGGGAAATCCACTACTACTAACTTGGCCACGGTTAGCCTGGCATGCACCTCAACTATGGCCCGCATGGCAGCAATTTTGTCCTCAGAGATGGTGGACACAGGGTGGCTGCCACGCTCCTCATCTTCCAGGGACCATCTCTTATGCCAAAAAAATTCTGCAAACCACTAAAAAACAATGGTCCTTGATGGTGCTTCCTCCCCAAAAGCGGCTTGTAGTCATTCAAAATTTATTGCTGCTGCAAACCAATCTTATAAATATAGAAGATCATTGTTCTCCAGTGGCAATCCAAGGAAACAGGGGCCTTGGCAAAACCATCTGCCCTGCATGGGGGAGGCAGATATAATGTGCAGAGAAAGTTAGATTTGGGTGTGGTGTGTTCAAACTGAAATCTAAATTGCTGTGTAAAAATAAAGCAGCCAGTATTTACCCTGTACAGAAACAAATTAACCCACCCAAATCTAACTGTCACTGCACATGTTATATCTGACCCACCTGCAGTGCACATGGTTTTGTCCATTAGCTAACAAATTTGCTGCTGCAATCAGATCTGAATTAGGCCCTATACATATTTGGAAGACTTACAGATGTTTCCTTTCTCATTTGAAGTGCTCATCATGGAAAATGCAACTCGTTTCCCATGAATAGTGTGCCCACGACCAGTGTCAGACTGGGGCTTGAGGGTCCCACTGGGGGGATGCTGTTGAAGGGGCCCATGCTTAAGGGTGTGGCTAGGCTCCAGTGGGAGCGTGGCCAGCCACCACAGAGGTTTGGATAACCATTACAGAGTACATGGCAGATATAATATTTGCAGAGAGAGAGTAAGATTTGGGTGGGTTATTTTGTTTCTGTGCAGAGTAAATACTGGCTGCTTTATTTTGACACTGCAATTTAGATTTCAAATCTAACTCTCTCTGCACATGTTATATCTGCCCCCCCTGCAGTGCACATGGTTTTGCCCAACTGCTAACAAATTTGCTGCTACGATCAGGTCTGAATTACCCCCATGGCTTTGCCCATTAGCTAATAAATTTGCTGCTGCAAACAGATCTGAATAAGGCCGTAAGGGGGTCATTCTGAGTTGATCGCACGTAGCAACTTTTTGCTGCTCGTGCGATCAACTTGACGTCGAGTGTATTTTAGCATTGCAGGGCTGCGATCGCTTGTGCAGTCCTGCTATGCTAAAAAGTTTCCTGCAAAACAAGACCAGGGTCAGACTTACTTACTCTGTACGACGGATCCAGCGACGAAGGTCCCAGAATTGACGTCAGACATCCGCCCTCCAAACGCCTGGACATGCCTGCGTTCACCTCACTGCCCCTGGAAAACGGTCAGTTGAGGCCCCAAAACGCCTCCCGTCTGTCATTCTTCTTGCGATCGTCGCTGCGGAATGACCCCCAAAATACGGTCGCTCTAAAGCTGCCCCTATCAACTGTGTTCAACATTAACACAATTTAACTATCCAATACCAATTGGTCTCAAAAGAATTTAAGAATTTTTATCACATATTGAATTTCAGATTTTTTTTTTGTAGATAACATACAAAGATATCACATGACATCAAACTGGTAAAACAGTCAATAGTATATATCTATGGTATATGGGTGAAGATACAGTGGTTATGAAATTGAAGGTACTGTATGAAGACAAAATATGCAATTAGTTTTTTTTAACCATATTTATTTTCAAAGCAGCACATACTGTACCATATTTATTATACACTTTGTGCCTGTTCATTTTACATTTGTTTGCATGTTTTTTTCTGAGTGCTGCTATTTTTTATTTAAATGTATTTATTTGCAGTGGTGACTCCTGCCTTTAAACTTAGGGTGGGGGGTGCAATTGCCTAGATTCTGCTGGTTACAGCATACAGATAATCTACTTTAATCACCATAAGTTATGGCATAACCAGGGCCGGTGCTAGGTTGTTCGGCGCCCCCCTGCAAACTATTAATTTGTACCCACCCATATTTTACAAAGGGACAGCGCACATTAAAAAGGGTGTGGTCTCACAAGGTCGGGCATGGCCACACAAAAGTACACCCATTTCAAATTACGCCACACAGTAGCACAATCTTATTCACTTCAACCCACGCATAGTAGTGCTGTTTATACATATAATACCCTCCTATGCCGCTAATCCTCCTGCTGTTCACTCTGTATAATATGAACGTCTCTTGGTTCTAACACGACCGTGACCAAATCCACCTAGTGCCGCCGATGCGTTTCTACCCTATCAGGGTCTTAGTCATGGCATAGGTGGGCTTGGTCTGGTCACTTAATTATATAGAGGAGACGTTCATATTATACAGAGCGAACAGCCGGAGGATCAGTGGCATAAGAGGTGTGTGCAGGAAAAAGGACCTGTGGATGACCAGCAGTAAAGAAAGCCTTTTGTGTACAGCCCTGGGTAATAAGATTCCCGGTGGAGAGGCAGAACCATGTCCATCATTGGCGTCCGGGAGGTCCGGTGAGACAATTCCTTGATTTAACACTAACACCTATAAGCTGAACTAAAATAATGCTAACCTCTGCTGTGAACATACAAGGAGGAGTACTTTGTTTTAAGTGACTTTTTAAAATAAATATCATTGGCCCTCATTCCGAGTCGTTCGCTCGGTATTTTTCATCGCATCGCAGTGAAATTCCGCATAGTGCGCATGCGCAATATTCGCACTGCGACTGCGCCAAGTATCTTTGCTATGAAGATAGTATTTTTACTCACGGCTTTTTCCTCGCTCCGGCGATCGTAATGTGATTGACAGGAAATGGGTGTTACTGGGCGGAAACACGGCGTTTTATGGGCGTGTGGCTGAAAACGCTACCGTTTCCGGAAAAAACGCAGGAGTGGCCGGAGAAACAGGGGAGTGGTTGGGCGAACGCTGGGTGTGTTTGTGACGTTAAACCAGGAACGACAAGCACTGAACTGATCGCACAGGCAGAGTAAGTGTGGAGCTACTCTAAAACTGCTAAGTAGTTTGTGATCGCAATATTGCGAATACATCGGTCGCAATTTTAAGATGCTAAGATACACTCCCAGTAGGCGTAGGCTTAGCGTGTGTAACTCTGCTAAATTCGCCTTGCGACCGATCAACTCGGAATGAGGGCCATTGTGTTTTACTTTGAACTTTTGCTGGATTGCACATCATGTTTAATATAAAAGACGCAAGAAGTTATTCCGTTTCAGAATACATTGCATTTGTCATACAAAGGCTGATTAAGAACAGCGCTGTAGAGTGTTTTTTTAGGTTTTTTTTGTTTTTTGCATGTGGTGTGGTGCTGATTGGCTGATAAAAAACACAGCTGCAGTTTACATCTGTGCGCTTGGATAAGGGTCCCCGTCACACCTTATCCCCACAGCACACACACACATACCCCCCCCCCACACACACACGCCCCACACCCCCCCCCCCCCCCACACACACACACACACACACACACACTCACTCACACACACTTTTTCAATCACTCTCCCCCAACTTACCATCTGGCAGGCAGGATCTGCAGCAGTTTCTGTCTGTCCTCCTCTGCAGCCTGGTCCCATGTAGCTCCGCCCCTATGCACTGTGTAGCTCCACCCCCTTTTCAGGCTAGGCTGGGGACTGTGATATAACGCTGTCAGTGTGACAGGTACAGCAGCCGTCAGCAGCAGGGTCCCAGGCGCAGCACAGGGATGCAAAGCAGGCAGATAACATTATAATAACTAACAGAACACTCTCTTATGACCAGCTTTTTACAACCTAGGGCCTAATTCAGATCTGATCGCAGCAACAAATTTGTTAGCAGTTGGGCAAAACCATGTGCGCTGCAGGGGGGCAGATATAACATGTGCAAAGAGAGTTAGATTTGGGTGGGGTCACTGGCGTTTCTATAAAGGGTGCAGTGTGTGCAGTGCACACGGGCCCCTGAGTCCAGAGGGGGCCCCCACCACACACACTGCACCCATTTTCTAAATACTCACCCCTCCGGAGTCCCACACCATATTCCGCGGCGGTGTTAAAACTCCGTGAAAATGGTGCAGCAGCCATTTTCATGGAGTTCTGCACATGCGCAGTACAAAATTCACTGGAAAAATGTCCGCTGTGCCATTTTCCCGGAGATCTGCGCATGTGCAGTAGAGTTTGAGCGCTCTAGAGCTCAAATTTTCAGCACTGCTGGCAGAGATGAGGGTGCCCGAATGGAGTAGGCTGCATCCGAGCCTCCTCCTCTCTTAAAGCGCCCCTGGGAGGGGTGTGTTCAATCTGAAACTAACTTGCAGTGTAAAAATAAAGCAGCCAGTATTTACTCTGCACAGAAACAAAATAACCCACCCAAATCTAACATATGTTATATCTGCCACACCTGCAGTGCAAATGGGCCCTCATTCCGAGTTGTTCGCTCGTTATTTTTCATCGCATCGCAGCGATTTTCCACAAACTGCGCATGCGCAATGTTCGCACTGCGGCTGCACCAAGTAATTTTGCTAAGAAGTTTGGTATTTTACTCACGGCATTACAAGGTTTTTTCTTCGTTCTGGTGATCGGAGTGTGATTGACAGGAAGTGGGTGTTTCTGGGCGGAAACTGGACGTTTTATGGGTGTGTGTGAAAAAACCTTGCCGTTTCTGGGAAAAACGCGGAAGTGGCTGGAGAAACGGGGGAGTGTCTTGGCGAACGCTGGGAGTGTTTGTGACGTCAAACCAGGAACGAAACTGACTGAACTGATCCCAGTGGCAGAGTAAGTATCGAGCTACTCAGAAACTGCACAGAAATTTCTATTCGCAATTTTGAGAATCTTTCGTTCACAATTCTGCTAAGCTAAGATTCACTCCCAGTAGGCGGCGGCTTAGCGTGTGCAAAGCTGCTAAAAGCAGCTTGTGAGCGAACAACTCGGAATGAGGGCCATGGTTTTGCCCAACTGCTAACAAATTTGCTGCTGCGATCAGATCTGAATTACCTCCCTATTTCTGATGCTGTGAGTCTCAATTACAACAGCACCTTTATGTGTACACTCTGAATCAGAACTCTTCAGCTCTGAATCAGGCCCTGAGTGTGTCAGTCCACAAGCATTTCTGTGACATGCCAGCAACAGTCCCATAACACGCCTATAAGACAGTTCATCTCTGTGAGTAGCCGCCACCCAGGAATGCCCCCATTTTTTCTACTATATTTCTGAGATGATGGGGGTAAATGTAATAGTGTCTGAGTTGCCGGTGGTGCGGAACTTTGGGTAAAAATTACCATATTTCTGAAGCGCTAATCATTTTCAAGGCACAACCAAAGTAACCGCCATGTGCAATATGGAAAACAACTACACGGACTGATTTGTCAGATACAGTATGTGGTAGCCTTGTGGTTCATTTTGACAGTGCGCTGCTCAACTGTAAAGTGTCGGTCATCCCTCATACACCTTCATAGCCGACTTTCACATCTCACATCAATGACACATGGTGCTCTGCAGTTTTCACATTGGTTAATCACAATGGTGCCATTTGTCCAGTCACAATACACCTTCTCCACAGCAGCACAAGAGCATTTCACAAATCGAGCTGTTTCAGGAATACTGCCACCCTTGTCCGAAAAGACGATATTCATCCCTTTTAGCAACTTGGATAAATCGCCCCTTTTACCCATGACAGCATTGAGTGATATGTGTGCAGACGGCCTATCATATACCCAATGGTGCAAGTATGCAAGTATGCTCAGGTACGGAATACCCTTAAGAATATACCACCCACTGCACACTTTGCACCTGTGACTGCCATTACCGCAATTATAATGCCCTTCCAAGCAACAAGACCATGGTGTTTGGCAGCATGACGGAGCCTCACACTTTGTCATGGCTACAGGGAGTGCAATGGTGATGTCATGAGATCACATCATGCTTCCTCTCTTGGCGGCCGCAGCTGGCATGAAGAGAGAAGCCTAGGATGGGTGTCTTTTCCTGCAGTGTCCAGCTGTTTCGCTTCACTCCGCTCAAGTGATGCATCGGCACTAAGCAACTTTTGTTCTTCACAGGCTGGGCTGCTGGTCATGTCTCTGGCTTCACTGTGTGGGGTAATTCATTTTTTTATATACTGTGGAAACTATTATATATTTCAATTTAATGTGGACACTACTATATATTTCTATTATTATAGGGCATTACTATATATTTCTATTGTAATGTGGGACACTACTATATATGTCTATTATTATGGATCATTTTTATATATTTCTATTATAATGTGGGACACTATTATATATGTCTATTATTATGGGGCATTGCTATATAATTATATTGCAATGTGGACACTATTATATATTTTTATTATTATGGGGCATTAATATATTTTTCTTTTGTAATGTGGAACACTACTATATATGTCTGTTATTATGGAGGCATTACTATGTATTTCTATTGTATTCTGTGACACTACTATATATGTCTATTATTATGGGGGCATTACTATGCATTTATAATGTAATGTGGGACAGTACAATATATGTCTATTATTTATGGGTCATTACTATATATTTATATTGTAATGTTGGACACCACTATATATTTCTATTATACCGGGGGGCACTTCTACAGTATATATTTCTGTTATAATAGAGGCATTACTATGTATCTTTATAAAATTGGGAGCATTGCAGTACATTTCTATTATACTGGGGGCATCACTATATATTTCTATTATACTGGAGGCAGTACTATACATTTCTAGCCTTGACTCCAGAGTGCAAAGAAAAGGGACTGTGCTGTGTGGACACACCCCTAGTGTAATGTAGCTACTTCCCCTAGTGTCATGTGGTCTTGCACCCTCATGACACGTGACCATGCCCATTTTTTCGGCACACTCAGTACCACTAAGAAAATATTTCTACTTGCACCACTGCGTACACCTTATATTAGGGTGCATCAAACACCCCATGAATTTTTAAAAGTAAGAAAAATGATTTGTCCCCATGCTACATTTTTTATAATTGATAAGGATATATTGCATACAAATTTTGAAGAATCTGAGATGATATTTATGTGGCCCACCATGCCCCTGAAGATTAAAGATTTCTATTTATTTTAAATGCAATAACACTTGTTTTAACTTCTCTGATACAAGGACTTAAAACAATTTAGTAGGTTAATGATAAAGTGATTTATTCATTGTTAACAACTGAACAAAGAGATATAAGCAGAATTAGTGATGGAACAGTGAACAACATGTTACAGTTGGCTTATTACAAAGTTGAAACTCTCTTATTGCTGGCCTTACGTAAGTTTGGTCTCTCTTTGCGATCATCTTCAACTACTTGGAGTACATTTTGATAGTGCTCTTCCTTCTTAGCCAATGATAAGAAGTCTGAACTAAGCTTGACACCACGTTCAGCACAATCATTGACAACATTCAGTGTTTGAATATTGGTTTGTGAATTCTGATAAGCATCAGATTCTTTTCATTCACCAATGTCTTTCATAAGAAAATCACTGTTTAGCTGAAGAATGTTAAACATAAACCATGAATCTATTTCTGATGTGACAAATCTGAAAAAGAAATAATGATTTGATCAATGTTTTGTGATGTGGATGGGAACAGCCACGATAGGCCCATGAGGCTTCATGCTGTTCCCTTTCTTTGTTATGTTCTTATGTTCTTAAATCAATGTAAGACACGCATTCATGACACACATACAAAAGTTGGCTTCATTTTGCTAAAGTTAGTTATAATACAATACACGTGCTTTAGTATCAAGATACAGAATTTTTTTGGGTTCGGCGGTGTACCACCTATGTCAAATCGTACATCAAAAAAAATTTGCACAGTTGTTTCTATGCTAAAAAGGAACATTTTAAGACTAGGGACAGCAAGCATTCCGAATGTCAGGGTATTTGATGCACCCTACCTTATATACCCACCAAGCTAGCACACGAAATGTGATGTACCTCATAGGCTAGGTGCTGCCAAAGTGAAATGTAGGAGGTGATCATAAATGAACAATATATATAAATATATATAAATATATATATAGATATATATATTAGAGATGAGCGGGTTCGGTTCGTCTAGATCCAAACCCCCCCGAACTTCACGTGTTTTACACGGGTCCGAGGCAGCCTCGGATCTTCCCGCCTTGCTCGGTTAACCCGAACGAGGCCAAACGTCATCATCCCGCTGTCGGATTCTCGCAAGATTAGTATTCCATAAAAAGAGCCACGCGTCGCTGCCATTTTCACTCGTGCATTGTAGATTGAGCGGAGAGGACGTGGCTATGTTCTCTTCCTGAAAAGCTCAATATCTGTGCTCAGTGTGCTGCATTGTGGTGACCACCAGTATATTATAGTAGTACAGTACAGTAGGCCATTGCTGTATCTTGCAGCTCCGTGTCAGACTCAGTTCTAGTATCCTGATCAGTGCTCAATATCTGCTGCATTGTTGTGTGACCAGTATAGTAGTACAGTGCAGCATTTTGGTGACCCCCAGTATATATAGTTGTTCAGTACAGTAGGCCATTGCTGTGTCTTGCAGCTCTGTGTCACTTCTAGTATCCATATCTGTACTGCATTGTTGTGAGCAGTATATAGTAGTGCAGTGCAGCATTTTGGTGACCCCCAGTATATATAGTAGTACAGTACAGGAGGCCATTGTTGTATCTTGCAGCTCTGTGTCACTTCTAGTAACCATATCTGTGCTGCATTGTTGTGAGCAGTATATAGTAGTACAGTGCAGCATTTTGGTGACCATTAGGATATATAGTAGTACAGTACAGTGTTATGCACACCAGTGCCTGCAGGAATGTACTGGTGTTTGAACTGTTATGCACACCAGTGCCTGCAGGAATGTACTGGTGTCTGAACAGAGAGGGATGCAAAACAAATGAACTCACAGACAGACTGGGAAATATGACATAACGTACACAGAAGGTGATAGGGTAACAAAACCAACACAGAGTGAACAGAGAAGCCCAGAGGCTAAGAAACTGGGTGTCTCCCTAGTATTAGAAATGCTCAGATGGAAAAAGCAAGATGTTGTGTTTTAATACGTAGAGAACCCGAAATGCTGTTGCTAAGGGCAACAGCAAAACCCTAAAGGGTTACCAACGGGTGTGGCAGTAAACTCCTTGGTCAGAGATGGAATAATAGACACAAGGAGAGTCTCCACAATCCTAATTCTCACTTGCAGGACCCAGGTACAGCTTACTGCCACTAAACTGACACATGGACACCCTGCACAGTGAGAGAGGATTAAGCAGGCAGGTCTGAAAGTACAGCCACAAACCTGCTGGGTTCACAGAATATCAAAAGAACCTCAGCAGGCTAAATGACTGACTCCAGTCTTACTGCTAGGTCTGGATTGGCAGAGTGTAGTACCAAATCCCCAGGCCTATTTGCAGTAAGCAACAACAAATACAAAGCTACACAGTACTGGCTAACTTTCAGGAACTGACTAACCAACAAAGATTCAGCAGCATCTGCTTAACCTGAGATGAGGCCTTATAAAGCAGATGCTGTCCACGTCCCCCTCAGACCTCACTGACTGTGAGCACAAAAACCAGCACCGGATCCCCTGCCTGTAGCCACTGCACAGCAAAAGACCCGAACCGGAGTATCAGCTGCGCTCAGGTTACTCCGCTAGCACTTGTCTCCCGGTTGCCATGACGACGTGGCAGCACAGGGCAGGAGACCCTAACAGTACCCCCCCTCTGACGAGGGGTCAAAGAACCCCTACCACCGGGTTTATCGGGGAACTGCGAGAAGAAAGAGCGTATCAGTCTGGGGGCATGAAGATCACAACTGCGCACCCACGACCACTCCTCCGGGCCATACCCCTTCCAGTGCACCAAAAATGACAGCCGACCCCGAACCATCTTGGAGTCAAGAATCCTTTCAACCACAAACTCCCTCTGGCCACGTATCAGAAGAGGGGAAGGTCTTCCTCTGGAAGAAGGATTACTAATCGCCCGTTTTAAAAGGGAACAATGAAATGTTTTATTGATACCCAAAGAACGGGGCAGATCTAACTGAAATGCCACCGGATTGATAACCCTGGTGATCTTATAAGGGCCGATGAACCGGGGGCCTAACTTATGAGATGGCTGTCTCAACTTCAAATTCTTGGTAGACAACCAGACGAAGTCTCCTAATTTGAAGCTGCAGGGTCTTTTCCGCTTATCAAAAACCCTTTTGGTCACTAATGACACAGACACAAGGGCTTTCTTCACTTTCCTCCAAATACCCCTAAGGACCGAAACGACAGAGGAACCACCAGGCGTGGAGTCCAGGGGGTCAAAAGAATTGGCCTTAGGATGATGCCCATACACACAAAGGAAGGGAGAGATCCCTGTAGCAGAGTGAGCCGCGTTGTTATAGGCATACTCCGCCATTGACAGATGAGCAACCCAGTCAGTCTGACACTTGGAGACATAACACCTGAGGAACTGCTCCAAGGACTGGTTCACCCTTTCAGTCTGCCCATTGGACTGCGGATGGTAGCCTGACGACAAGCTGACAGAAATCTGGAGATCGGAACAAAATGCCCTCCAGAATTTGGCCACAAACTGGGATCCGCGGTCAGAGACCACATCAAGTGGCAACCCGTGGAGACGCACAACATGCAGCATAAATAATTCAGACAGGCGTCTGGCCGATGGCAGCCCAACCAGTGGAACGAAGTGCGCCATCTTCGAAAACCTGTCAACGACAACCCAGATGGCTGTCATCCCCGAGGATTTGGGCAAGTCCACAACAAAATCCATTGAAATGTGGGTCCATGGCTTAGATGGAATAGAGAGTGGATGTAATGGGCCAACAGGAACCCCTCTAGGAGTCTTATTTCGGGCACAGATGTCACATGCCCGAACCCACTGATCCACATCCTTAGCCACCGAGGGCCACCACACCGCCCTAGATAGCAACTCCCGAGTTATGGCAATACCCGGGTGACCTGCCGACTTCTTGGCATGGAATTCCAGGAACACTCGCTGTCTTAACCTAGGAGGCACAAACAAAAGACCTACCGGAAGGTCTGGAGGAGCCTGCTCCTGTGCTCTAAGGACTAATGACAAGAGGTCCTGGGTAATGCCCACTTTAATACATGATGGGGACACAATGGGCAACGGCTCCTCGGTGGTCTCCTGGATTGGAGCAAAACTCCGCGAGAGCGCATCAGCCTTGATGTTTTTTGACCCAGGGCGATATGTTATCAAAAAATTAAAGCGAGCAAAAAACAAAGCCCATCGTGCCTGCCTGGCATTGAGACGCTTCGCTGACTCTAAATATGCCAAATTCTTATGGTTGGTGAGAATTGAGACCACAAACTTAGCCCCCTCAAGCCAGTGTCTCCACTCCTCGAGTGCATCCTTAATAGCCAACAATTCCCGGTTACCCACGTCATAATTCATCTCGGCAGGCGAAAATTTACGGGAAAAGTAAGCACAGGGATGAAGGCGATTATCAGACACTCCCATCTGAGAGAGCACTGCCCCAATACCCATCTCAGAGGCATCCACCTCCACCACAAAAGGACGCTCTGGATCTGGGTGTCGCAGCACCTTGGCCGAGACAAATGCCCTTTTGAGACGGGCAAAAGCCGCTTTGGCCTCACGAGACCAGTGAGCAACATCCGTCCCTTTCTTAGTGAGTGCCACCAAGGGCGCCACTATAGACGAAAATCCAGCGATAAATCGTCTATAATAATTTGCATAGCCCAGGAAATGCTGAAGCGCCTTCAAACTAGTGGGCTGCACCCAATCCAGGACTGCCTGTACCTTGGAACCCTCCATTTGGAAACCTTCTGGGGAGATAATATATCCTAGAAATGCGATTTGCTGAACTTCAAATTCGCACTTCTCCAGCTTCGCCCCAAGCCGGTGGTCTCTGAGTTTCTGGAGGACTAAGCGTACATGCTTCCGATGTTCCTCCAGGGAATGGGAGAAGATTAGGATGTCATCTAAGCATACAACTAAGAATCTATCCAAATATTCCCTGAGCACATCGTTCATGAAATCCTGGAAGACTGCCGGGGCATTACAGAGCCCAAAAGGCATCACCAAATATTCATAATGCCCTGAGTGGGTATTAAAGGCAGTCTTCCATTCATCCCCCTCTCTTATTCGGATTAGATTGTACGCACCGCGTAGGTCAATCTTAGAAAAAATGGTGGCAGTACGAAGCTGGTCAAACAAGACCGAAATGAGAGGCAGTGGGTATGAGTTTTTAATCGTGATACGGTTCAATTCCCTGAAGTCGATGCAGGGTCGCAATGAACCGTCCTTTTTACCCACGAAGAAGAACCCCGACCCAACTGGAGACTGTGAAGGTCTGATAAATCCTTTAGCCAAGTTCTCCTGAATGTACTCTGCCATAGCCTGAGTCTCAGGACGTGACAGGGAGTACAACCTGCTCTTGGGAAGCTTAGCATTCGGCAACAAATCAATGGCACAGTCATAGGGGCGATGGGGAGGTAGTACCTCTGCAACTTTTTTGGAGAACACGTCCGCAAAATCTGCATAACACCCTGGCAATCCTGGCAAACTTAGCTGCGAGAGCCTGACTGGAAGGCTCAAGCAACTCCTGAAACAATCAGTACCCCAACTAAGAATCTCCCCAGAGACCCAGTCAAATTGAGGATTGTGGGCCCTTAACCAGGGTAACCCCAACACCAATGGGGCAAAAGTACAGACAGTCACATAAAAGGACAATTTTTCAGAGTGTGTGGCTCCAATAAACAAAGAAATCTGGCTAGTGCAAGAGGTAATTTTACCCTGGGATAATGGTTCCCCGTTTAACCCACAAATCTCAATTTCCGACGCCAAGGGTACTAAGGAAACAGAGTGTTTCAGGGCGAATTGGCGGTCCATAAAAACCCCGTCGGCCCCACTGTCCACAAAGGCCCCAGTCTTGACAGTTTGACCGAGGATCTTCAAGGTCACCGGAATGATAAAAGTCTTCTTGGGAAATTCTGACTTCTGGCCTGACAGGATATTGCCCATCACCCTCAGGCCCTGAAGTATTCCGGCTTTTCTGGGCATGATACTACCACATGACCCTTATTCCCACAGTACAAACACAACCCCTGCTGTCTCCTCCGCGTCTTCTCACACGAGGAGAGGCGGGTAGCCCCAATCTGCATAGGCTCCTCGGAAAATTCCTCAGAGTCTGAGGTTCCCTTGGGAAAGAAGGAAACCTCGGTCTCCCTTTCAAGCCTACGCTCTCTCAGCCGTCTATCCACCCGGATGGATAACTGCATGAGCTGATCCAAGCTATCAGGCAAGGGATATTGTACCAGTTGGTCTTTTATCTGGTTAGAAAGACCTCTTCGGTACTGGTGTCTCAGGGCTGGGTCATTCCACTGGGTATCATGGGCCAACCTCCGAAACTCCGTACAGTAAACCTCAACTGGCCTTCGCCCTTGCTTAAGGATCGAAATCTGAGCCTCGGCTGAGGCCGTCTTGTCAGGGTCATCATACAACATGCCCAGTGCCGTAAAAAAAGCATCAACACTTTTAAGCGACGGACAGTCAGGCTGCAACCCATATGCCCAGACCTGTGGGTCTCCTTGTAGCAAGGAAATCACTATGCCCACCCGCTGAATCTCTGACCCAGAAGACTGAGGCCTAAGCTGGAAATATAACTTGCAGCTCTCCTTGAAACAAAAGAACTGCGAGCGATCTCCAGAAAAACGATCCGGAAGATTTACTTTCGGCTCCTTAACCCCTGAAGGTGCTGCTGCTGCGGGAGCTCCGCCAGCGGCCTGGGAGGTGTGCATTTTAATGGACAAATCATTAAATTGACGAGTCAGGACCTGCACCTGATCGACCACCTGTTGCAACGTATTTTGAGGGGTATGCTCCATATTCCCACAAAATTTCAACAGGAGTATTGGGCTGCTGAATATGTTATGCACACCAGTGCCTGCAAGAATGTACTGGTGTTTGAACTGTTATGCACACCAGTGCCTGCAGGAATGTACTGGTGTCTGAACAGAGAGGGATGCAAAACAAATGAACTCACAGACAGACTGGGAAATATGACATAACGTACACAGAAGGTGATAGGGTAACAAAACCAACACAGAGTGAACAGAGAAGCCCAGGGGCTAAGAAACTGGGTGTCTCCCTAGTATTAGAAATGCTCAGATGGAAAAAGCAAGATGTTGTGTTTTAATACGTAGAGAACCCGAAATGCTGTTGCTAAGGGCAACAGCAAAACCCTAAAGGGTTACCAACGGGTGTGGCAGTAAACTCCTTGGTCAGAGATGGAATAATAGACACAAGGAGAGTCTCCACAATCCTAATTCTCACTTGCAGGACCCAGGTACAGCTTACTGCCACTAAACTGACACATGGACACCCTGCACAGTGAGAGAGGATTAAGCAGGCAGGTCTGAAAGTACAGCCACAAACCTGCTGGGTTCACAGAATATCAAAAGAACCTCAGCAGGCTAAATGACTGACTCCAGTCTTACTGCTAGGTCTGGATTGGCAGAGTGTAGTACCAAATCCCCAGGCCTATTTGCAGTAAGCAACAACAAATACAAAGCTACACAGTACTGGCTAACTTTCAGGAACTGACTAACCAACAAAGATTCAGCAGCATCTGCTTAACCTGAGAAGAGGCCTTTTAAAGCAGGTGCTGTCCACGCCCCCCTCAGACCTCACAGACTGTGAGCACAAAAACCAGCACCGGATCCCCTGCCTGTAACCACTGCACAGCAAAAGACCCGAACCGGAGTATCAGCTGCGCTCAGGTTACTCCGCTAGCACTTGTCTCCCGGTTGCCATGACGACGTGGCAGCACAGGGCAGGAGACCCTAACATACAGTAGGCCATTGCTGTATCTTGCAGCTCTGTGTCACTTCTAGTATCTATATCTGTGCTGCATTGTTGTGAGCAGTATATAGTAGTACAGTGCAGAGTTTTGCTGACCACCAGTATATATATATATAGTAGTACAGTACAGTAGGCCATTGCTAATGATATATTACTGGCATATAGTTCCACATATTAAAAAATGGAGAACAAAAATGTGGAGGGTAAAATAGGGAAAGATCAAGATCCACTTCCACCTAGTGCTGAAGCTGCTGCCACTAGTCATGGCAGAGATGATTCAATGCCATCAACGTCGTCTGCCAATGCCGATGCCGAATGTCATAGTAGAGAGCATGTAAAATCCAAACAACAAATGTTCAGTAAAATGACCCAAAAATCTAAATTAAAAGCGTCTGAGGGGAAGCGTAAATTTGCCAATATGCCATTTAGGACACAAAGTGGCAAGGAACGGCTGAGGCCCTGGCCTATGTTCATGGCTAGTGGTTCAACTTCACATGAGGATGGAGGCACTCATCCTCCCGCTAGAAAAATGAAAAGAGTTAAGATGGCAAAAGCACAGCAAAGAACTGTGCATTCTTCTAAATCACAAATCCCCAAGGAGAGTCCAATTGTGTCAGTTGCGATGCCTGACCTTCCCAATAGTGGACGGGAAGAGGTGGCTCCTTCCACCATTTGCACGCCCCCTGCAAGTGCTGGAAGAAGCACCCACAGTCCAGTTCCTGATAGTCAAAAATTGAAGATGTCACTGTTGAAGTACACCAGGATGAGGATATGGGTGTTGCTGGCGCTCAGGAGGAAATTGACAAGGAGGATTCTGACGGTGAGGTGGTTTGTTTAAGTCAGGCACCCAGGGAGACACCTGTTGTCTGTGGGATGAATATGGCCATTGAGATGCCTGGTCAAAATACTAAAAAAAATCACCTCTTCCGTGTGGAATTATTTTAACAGAAATGCGGACAACAGGTGTCAAGCCGTGTGTTGCCTTTGTCAAGCTGTAATAAGTAGGGGTAAGGACGTTAACCACCTAGGAACATCCTCCCTTATACGTCACCTGGAGCGCATTCATCAGAAGTCATTGACAAGTTCAAAAACATAGAGGTGACAGCGGAAGCAGTCCACTGACAATTAAATCCCTTCTTCCTCTTGTACCCAAGCTCCTGCAAACCACACCACCAATTTCCTCCTTAGACAGGAACGCCAATAATCCTGCAGGCCATGTCACTGGCAAGTCTGACGAGTTCTCTCCTGCCTGGGAATCCTCCGATGGATCCTTGAGTGTACCACCTACTGCTGCTGGCACTGCTGTTGTTGCTGCTGGGAGTCGATCGTCATCCCAGAGGGGAAGTCAGAAGACCACTTGTACTACTTCCAGTAAGCAATTGACTGTCCAACAGTCCTTTGCGAGGAAGATGAAATATCACAGCAGTCATCCTGTTGCAAAGCGGATAACTCAGGCCTTGGCAGCTGTGTTGGTGTTAGACGTGCATCCGGTATCCACCGTTAGTTCATAGGTACTTAGAGAATTTCTTGAGGTAGTGTGTCCCCGGTACCAAATGCCATCTTGGTTCCACTTCTCTATGCAGGCGATACCGAGAATGTACACAGATGTCAGAAAAAAAGTCACCAGTGTCCTTAAAAATGCAGTTGTACCCAATGTTCACTTAACCACGGACATGTGGACAAGTGGAGCAGGGCAGACTCAGGAGTATATGACTGTGACAGCCCACTGGGTAGATGTATTGCCTCCTGCAGCAACAACAGCAGCGGCGGCACCAGTAGCAGCATCTCGCAAATGCCAACTCGTTCCTAGGCAGGCTACGCTTTGTATCACCGCTTTCCATAAGAGGCACACAGCTGACAATCTCTTACAGAAACTGAGGAACATCATCGCAGATTGGCTTACCCCAATTGGACTCTCCTGGGGATTTGTGATATCGGACATCACCACCAATATTGTGTGTGCATTACATGTGGGCAAATTCCAGCATGTCCCATGTTTTGCACATACAATGAATTTGGTGGTGAAGAATTTTTTTAAAAACAACAGCGGCGTACAAGAGATGTTGGTGGCCCGAAGAATTGCGGGCCACTTTCGGTATTCAGCCACCGCGTGCCAAAGACTGGAGCACCAGCAAACACTCCTGAACCTGCCCTGCCATCAGCTGAAGCAAGAGGTGGTAACGAGGTGGAATGCAACCCTCTATATGCTTTAGAGGATGGAGGAGCAGCAAAAGGCCATTCAAGCCTATACATCTGCCTACGATATAGGCAAAGTAGGGGGAATGCACCTGACTCAAGCACAGTGGAGAATGATTTCAACATTGTGCAAGGTTCTGCAACCCTTTGAACTTGCCACATGTGACGTCAGTTCAAACACTGCCAGCCTGAGTCAGGTCATTCCCCTCATCAGGCTTTTGCAGAAGCAGCTGGAGAGATTGAAGGAGGAGCTAAAATGTAGCGATTCTGATAGGCATGTGGGACTTGTGGATGGAGCCCTTCATTCGCTTAACCAGGATTCACGGGTGCTCAATCTGTTGAAATCAGAGCACTACATTTTGGCCACCAAGCTCAATCCTAGGTTTAAAGCCTACATTGTGTCTCTCTTTCTGGTAGACACAAGTCTGCAGATGTTCAAAGACCTGCTGGTGAGACACTTGTCAAGTCAAGCGGAACGTGACCCGCCAACAGCTCCTCCTTCATTTTCTACCGCCACTGGAGCTGCCAGGAAAAGGATCAGTGTCACAACTGAGGGCCTGAGCTGACGGGAGGCAGCCTCAGTTGTAGGGGCTGAGATGTACCGGAACCTGGGAGGTTGTATCAGACCCCTGGACATGTAAGTAACATGAATAATAACTGCCCGAAGGCGTGACCACGACAACTTAGATAAAAGTCAATGATGTTTATTATGACAACTCCGCATCACAGCAGCAATAAAAGAAAACGTAAAAGTCAGCAAAGAATAAATACAGTTCCTGAGTACTACAGCATGGCAGGAGCCACAGGGCACTGGTAGTGTGAGATAGTTCTTATGATCTTCTAGATGGAAAGTCCTTACCAGGCCCGGCTGTAGCAATGGAGATAACCCAGGATTGTACCAGCTGGTGTTCCAGGAAGAGCTGGGTTGCTGAAGGTAAAACAGCTGCTGTGGATACTGGCTGGAACCAGACTGTTGTTAGCACGGAGTGGATACTGGCTGGAACCAGTTAAATAATAAATGAACTTTGGGAGCGATGAAATGTGAACTGAAATGTAGAACTTGAGAGCGGAGAAATAATAATTCCGGTGGAGAGTGGTAAAGTGTAGAAAGGACACCGGCCCTTTAAGGGAAGCTGTACTCTGCTGGAAGCTGAGGCTGGAAGCAGGTAGTGTTGTAGCTGGAAACAGATGAATCCACAATGGATTGGAGAGTCAGGCTACACCGCAGGTGGAATGCTGGTGCGGGTCTCTATGGTGGAAGTCTTGAGACAGGAGCTGGAACCTGGAAGACAATCATAGAAGAGAGACAAACAGGAACTAGGTTTGACAACCAAAGCACTGACGTCTTCCTTGCTCAGGTACAGCTTACTTATACCTGCAGCAAGGAAGGGGTTGGCTAGGCAATTATGCAAATCAACAACACAGACAGCAGATTGGTGGAAATGATCAGATGACAGAATCCAAGATGGCTGCGCCCATGCAGACACTTGGAGGGAAGTTTGGTTTGTAATCCATGTGGTCTGGGAAACAGTAATGGCGGCGCCGGCCACCGGAGACAGGAGACGCCAGGCTGATAGATGCACATTTAACCACGCGGGCACAGCGGAGGCCGCGGCTGATGAAAAGACCACTCTGCATGTGGAAACTCAGGAACAGCGGAATCCGGTCCTGGAACGCTGAGCCCGCCTTAGGAGGCATCTGAAGGGTAAGTAATGGCGTCCAGATACCCGGATCGTGACAGCACCCCCCCCTTTAGGAGTGGCCCCAGGACACTTCTTAGGCTTTAAAGGAAACTTTGCGTGGAAATTTCGGACCAAGGCAGGAGCATGGACGTCAGAGGCATTGGTCCAAGAGCGTTCTTCAGGACCATAGCCCTTCCAGTCAATGAGATACTGAAGTTGACCGTAACGGTGACGTGAGTCCAGAATCTTGGCCACTTCATACTCAACGCCTCGTTGAGTTTGGACTTTCGGAGTTGGTGGAAGTGAGGAATGAAACCGATTCAAGATTAGCGGTTTCAACAGGGAAACATGGAATGTTCTGGGTATTTTTAAGAAGGGAGGTAACTGGAGTCTGTAAGCAACAGGATTGATGACTTGATCAATTTTAAAAGGACCGATGTAGCGAGGTGCAAACTTCATACTGGGAACTCTTAACCTCAAATTCTTCGTGGATAACCATACCCGATCACCCACCTTGAGAGCAGGAACTGCTCGACGCTTCTTATCCGCAAACTTCTTGTACCTGAACGATGCCTTGAGCAGAGCTGATCGTACGCTCTTCCAGATATTGGCAAACTGATGCAAGGTGATATCCACTGCGGGAACAGAAGTTGCTGGAAGCGGTTGGAACTCAGGGACTTTAGGGTGGAATCCAAAGTTGGTGAAGAATGGTGTTGAGGAAGATGAAGAATGATACTGGTTGTTATGACAGAACTCGGCCCAGGGAAGTAATTGAACCCAGTCATCTTGAGAGGAGGACACATAGATGCGGAGGAAGGCCTCCAAGTCCTGATTCACCCTCTCAGTTTGACCATTGGTCTGAGGATGGTAAGCCGTGGAAAACTTTAACTTGACTTGGAGGACTTGACATAAACTTCGCCAGAATTTGGCTGTGAATTGAACTCCTCGATCTGAGATAATTTCTTCTGGAAGACCGTGGAGTCGGAAGATCTCTTGTATGAATACTTGAGCCAACTTGGAAGCTGACGGAAGACCGGTGAGAGGAATGAAGTGTGCCATCTTGGTGAACCGGTCAACTACCACCCAGATGGTATTGAACTTGTTGCACATGGGCAAATCTGTAATAAAATCCATCGACAAATGGGTCCATGGTCGACGGGGAACAGATAGTGGAACCAGTTGCCCCGCAGGCGACTGGCGGGATACTTTATGTTGAGCACACTTTGGGCAAGATGCAATAAACTCCAAAACGTCCTTTTTCAGAGTTGGCCACCAATAGGACCTAGAGATAAACTCCAGGGTTTTTTGGATACCTGTATGTCCGGCAAAACGGGAAGCATGGGCCCAATGCATGAGCTTCTTCCTTAGTGTCGGCTTCACAAAACTTTTCCCTGATGGGGGCGTAGAGTCCATCCCTACCGTGGAGAATGCCAACGGATTTATAATAGGATGCTTGTCTGAAGACTCTGACTCATTTTCTTGCTCCCACGAGCGGGAAAGGGCATCGGCCTTGCGATTCTGAGAGCCCGGACAGAACTGGAGTTTAAAGTCGAACCTGGAAAAGAAAAGTGCCTATCTGGCCTGACGAGGGTTGAGACATTGTGCGCCGTTTAGATATAGAAGGTTCTTGTGGTCTGTAAGGATGGTGATTGAATGAGAAGCTCCCTCCAACAGATATCTCCACTCCTCTAGAGCGAGCTTGATGGCTAGCAACTCCTGGTCGCCAATGGCATAGTTGCGCTCCGCTGGGGAGAACTTCCGTGAGAAGAAACTACAAGGATGTAAATGACCATCTTTAGCCCTCTGAGATAACACCGCTCCTACTCCAACGGAGGAGGCATCCACCTCTAAGATGAAAGGAGAGTCGATGTCAGGCTGTTTCAGGACAGGTGCAGAGATGAACCTCTGTTTTAAAAGATGAAAAGCTTGCATGGCTTCTTCAGACCACTTGGACGGGTTAGCACCCTTCTTGGTGAAAGCAGTAATAGGCGCCACAATGGTGGAAAAGTCTCGTATAAACTTTCGGTAATAATTGGCGAACCCTAAGAACCTCTGGACCCCTTTGAGGGTTAAGGGTACCGGCCAATTCTGGATTGCTTGTAGTTTCTCAGGATCCATCTCTAGTCCGGAACCGGACACAATGTACCCTAGAAACGGAATGGACTTGACTTCAAAGACGCATTTCTCTAATTTGCAGTAGAGATGATTGACACGGAGACGGGACAGAACCTCCTTTACCCAGAAACGATGTTCCTCTAAATCGTTGGCAAAAATGAGGATATCATCTAGATAGACCACGACATGACGGTATAGAATGTCTCTGAAGATCTCATTGACGAAATGCTGGAAGACAGCTGGAGCATTGCTCAATCCGAAGGGCATGACGAGGTACTCATAATGTCCGTCACGGGTGTTAAATGCGGTCTTCCACTCGTCACCCTCACGGATCCGGATGAGATTGTATGCACCTCTCAGGTCCAGCTTTGTAAAGATGGTAGCTCCGCTAACTCTGTCAAAGAGCTCAATAATCAGGGGTAAAGGATAGCGGTTCTTGATGGTAATGTCGTTCAAACCTCTGTAGTCGATGCACGGCCGCAGACCACCATCTTTCTTCTTTACAAAAAAGAAGCCTGCGCCGGCTGGAGAAGAAGAAGGTCGAATGAACCCCTTTGCTAGGTTCTCTTTAATGTATTCCTCCATAGAATGTGTCTCGGGGAGAGACAACGGATAAGTTCGGCCTCGAGGTGGAACCTTCCCTGGAACGAGATCAATCGGGCAGTCCCATTCTCTATGAGGAGGAAGGATATCAGCAGAAGCTTTACTGAACACATCCGTGAAATCTTGATATGGAGGAGGTGGAACATCAGACGACCTGGGGGAGGAAGAACAGACAGGCAACACTTTAAACAAACATGTCTTAGTACAGGAGGAACCCCATGCCAGGATTTGCGTAGTCGTCCAATCAATTGTAGGATTGTGAAGACGGAGCCATGGAAGGCCCAGGACCACAGGATGTGTGGCTCTTGGAATCACTAAAAATGAAATAAGTTCGGAATGAAGAACTCCCACTCTCAGACGAACTGGTAGAGTCCTTAGAGAAATAACTGTATCAAAAATTTTACTGCCATCCACAGCAGTTAAGGAAAAGGACGAAGGAAGTCTCTCGGTGGGTAGGGACCACCGTTTAACATAGGCTTCAGTAATAAAGTTCCCAGCTGCTCCGGAATCCAGGAGGGCA